>NC_090446.1:931920382-932520382 GCF_031143425.1 Pleurodeles waltl | reverse complement strand
AAATGTCCCTACGTAAGGATGTGTATTTTCTACGAATGTTGGAGACTAAACTTCTACCACGTTCACCGGCAATGTACCAAACTGTAGCCTTGACTGAAGCACAAAGTGATCAAGAATGTCTTGTTTGAGAACACAGTGCTGGGCTAAGCAAACACAGTTAGATAGACGAAAATAAAACAAGATTGTAAAACTGGTTATTGTAAAAATAACAATGCAAAGCCGAATAAAATATATCTAGGTCAAAGTGCACAGCGGCCTAGTGTGTTAAACTAACGTGCATGGAGCTATAACTAAAATGGCTACACAACACCCTCCCCTTGTTGGTTGAAAGTGGTTCAAAGCCAAAACTAAAATGTCATTGCTAAAAGCTCAACCTAAGATATATATAAAAACCAGGTCAATTTTGACAAGTTGAAAGGACACACAAGCATACTACGTGGCAATTTAAAACATGGGCATGTGAATTATAACCGAATTCAAAAGACATGTCAATTTAGAAAAGTTCCAAACTAAGTACGGGCCATGGAGAACAGGAGATCTTCCACTTCGGCAGGTGTCAGAACAGGAAAGTCTGTGCTAAAAATGATCAAGGAGCAAGTGTGTTCCATAGCCCCAGTTTTACCAAGGCGGCATCCCATGGAGTGCCCATTTATGAGTTGTCGGAAACTTCCCCCAGGAAGGGTAACTCATAATTAGCTTCACATAGCAAACGCAACCTCAGGGCGCATGTCTGGTAAAGAACCCTCAGCGAGAACATCAACAGATCAGTATGTATTGCTGGGGGGAGCTGCTGTGAAAGACAAACTTCCAGTGCATGTTCGAAAGAGCACCAGAGGCACTGAAACATGGGCTGTACATGTAGGAGGCTGGACTGGCTTGTAGTGAGTACCAAGGGGTACTTGCACCTTGCACCAGGCCCAGTTATCCCTTATTAGTGTATAGGGTGTCTAGCAGCTTAGGCTGATAGATAATGGTAGCTTAGCAGAGCAGCTCAGGCTGAACTAGGAGACGTGTGAAGCTACTACAGTACCACTTAGTGTCATATGCACAATATCATAAGAAAACACAATACACAGTTATACTAAAAATAAAGGTACTTTATTTTTATGACAATATGCCAAAGTATCTTAGAGTGTACCCTCAGTGAGAGGATAGGAAATATACACAAGATATATATACACAATAGCAAAAATATGCAGTATAGTCTTAGAAAACAGTGCAAACAATGTATAGTTACAATAGGATGCAATGGGGAAACATAGGGATAGGGGCAACACAAACCATATACTCCAAAAGTGGAATGCGAACCACGAATGGACCCCAAACCTATGTGACCTTGTAGAGGGTCGCTGGGACTATTAGAAAATAGTGAGAGTTAGAAAAATAACCCTCCCCAAGACCCTGAAAAGTGAGTGCAAAGTGCACTAAAGTTCCCCTAAGGACAAAATAGTTGTGTTAGAGGAATAATGCAGGAAAGACACAAACCAGCAATGCAACAACTGTGGATTTCCAATCTAGGGTACCTGTGGAACAAGGGGACCAAGTCCAAAAGTCACAAGCAAGTCGGAGATGGGCAGATGCCCAGGAAATGCCAGCTGCGGGTGCAAAGAAGCTTCTACTGGACAGAAGAAGCTGAGGTTTCTGCAGGAACGAAAAGGGCTAGAGACTTCCCCTTTGATGGACGGATCCCTCTCGCCTTGGAAAGTCGTGCAGAAGTGTTTTCCCGCCGGAAGGACGCCAACAAGCCTTGCTACACGCAAATCGTGCGTTTGGTGTTTTTGGACGCTGCTGGGGCCCAGGAGGGACCAGGAGGTCGCAACTTGGACCTGCAGAGAGAGGGGACGTCGAGCAAGACAAAGAGCCCTCACTGAAGCAGGTAGCCCCCGGAGAAGTGCCAAAAACAGGCACTACAAGGATGCGTGAAACGGTGCTCGCCGAAGTTGCACAAAGGAGTCCCACGTCGCCGGAGACCAACTTAGAAAGTCGTGCAATGCAGGTTAGAGTGCCGTGGACCCAGGCTTGGCTGTGCACGAAGGATTTCCGCCGGAAGTGCACAGGGGCCGGAGTAGCTGCAAAGTCGCGGTTCCCAGCAATGCAGCCCAGCGAGGTGAGGCAAGGACTTACCTCCACCAAACTTGGGCTGAAGAGTCACTGGACTGTGGGGGTCACTTGGACAGCATCGCTGGATTCGAGGGACCTCGCTCGTCGTGCTGAGAGGAGACCCAAGGGACCGGTAATGCAGCTTTTTGGTGCCTGCGGTTGCAGGGGGAAGATTCCGTCGACCCACGGGAGATTTCTTCGGAGCTTCTGGTGCAGAGAGGAGGCAGGCTACCCCCACAGCATGCACAAGCAGGAAAACAGTCGAGAAGGCGGCAGGATCAGCGTTACAGAGTTGCAGTAGTCGTCTTTGCTACTATGTTGCAGGTTTGCAGGCTTCCAGCGCGGTCAGCGGTCGATTCCTTATCAGAAGGTGAAGAGAGAGATGCAGAGGAACTCGGCTGAGCTCATGCATTCGTTATCTAAAGTTTCCCCAGAGACAGAGACCCTAAATAGCCAGAAAAGAGGGTTTGGCTACCTAGGAGAGAGGAAAGGCTACTAACACCTGAAGGAGCCTATCAGCAGGAGTCTCTGACGTCACCTGGTGGCACTGGCCACTCAGAGCAGTCCAGTGTGCCAGCAGCACCTCTGTTTCCAAGATGGCAGAGGTCTGGAGCACACTGGAGGAGCTCTGGACACCTCCCAGGGGAGGTGCAGGTCAGGGGAGTGGTCACTCCCCTTTCCTTTGTCCAGTTTCGTGCCAGAGCAGGGGCTAAGGGGTCCCTGAACCGGTGTAGACTGGCTTATGCAGAATTGGGCACATCTGTGCCCAACAAAGCATTTCCAGAGGCTGGGGGAGGCTACTCCTCCCCTGCCTTCACACCATTTTCCAAAGGGAGAGGGTGTCACACCCTCTCTCAGAGGAAGTTCTTTGTTCTGCCATCCTGGGCCAGGCCTGGCTGGACCCCAGGAGGGCAGCTGCCTGTCTGAGGGGTTGGCAGCAGCAGCAGCTGCAGTGAAACCCCAGGAAGGGCAGTCTGGCAGTACCAGGGTCTGTGCTACAGACCACTGGGATCATGGAATTGTACCAACAATGCCAGGATGGCATAGAGGGGTCAATTCCATGATCATAGACATGTTACATGGCCATATTCGGAGTTACCATGGTGAAGCTACATATAGGTAGTGATCTATATGTAGTGCACGCGTGTAATGGTGTCCCCGCACTCACAAAGTTCAGTGAATTGGCTCTGAACAATGTGGGGGCACCTTGGCTAGTGCCAGGGTGTCCTCACACTAAGTAACTTTGCACCTAACCTTTACCAGGTAAAGGTTAGACATATAGGTGACTTATAAGTTACTTAAGTGCAGTGTAAAATGGCTGTGAAATAACGTGGACGTTATTTCACTCAGGCTGCAGTGGCAGGCCTGTGTAAGAATTGTCAGAGCTCCCTATGGGTGGCAAAAGAAATGCTGCAGCCCATAGGGATCTCCTGGAACCCCAATACCCTGGGTACCTCAGTACCATATACTAGGGATTTATAAGGGTGTTCCAGTAAGCCAATGTAAATTGGTAAAATTGGTCACTAGCCTGTTAGTGACAATTTGAAAGTAATGAGAGAGCATAACCACTGAGGTTCTGGTTAGCAGAGCCTCAGTGAGACAGTTAGGCACCACACAGGGAACATATACATGCACACCTATGAGCACTGGGGCCCTGTGTGACAGGGTCCCAGTGACACATACATATAGGCCACAAACCTATGAGCACTGGGGTCCTGACTAGCAGGATCCCAGTGACACATAACAACCATACTGAAAACATAGTGTCTTCACTATGAGCACTGAGGCCTGGCCATCAGGATCCCAGTGAGACAGTGAAAACAGTGACAAACACCCTGACATACACTCACAAACAGGCCAAAAGTGGGGGTAACAAGGCTAGAAAGAGGCTATCTTCTCACACAAACCCCCCCCAAACGAAGGACAATAAGGCTAACCTTGGCCAGTTGAGACTTTATTGTCTAAGTGGTGATAAGTAGAGAGTAGCTCTGCAATAGACTGGTTACTCCCTTTATCATCCACTATATGGTTACTTCCCTGTGGGGATGTAAACCACCCTGTTTGAAGTTTTTTAGCTAAGCAACAATGTGAAGATGTATTTTCAGAGTTTCTATCAGTAAGTTTTAGTTTAGAGCAGTGGGAATTGTCCACTGAACCTATTTGTAGTGATGGAAATGCCAGACAGGGATGCTGTCTCAGAAAAGCCATAGCTGGGCAAAAACGTTGTCCATCTGGCAGGAAGAGAGAACAGGGATGCTGTTTCTCTTGAGTTGGAGCAGGGCAGGGATGCTGTCCTATCAGCTCCACACTAGGGCAGGGATGCTGTCCTAAGTGTTGTGAGGCAGTGCAGAGTTTCTGCACTAAAGTTTCTCTGGGAGGGTTGGAGGGATGCTCCATGTTAACTAAAATGGTGCTCTTTTTCTCACCAATGTTAGTTATCCCACAGAGAGGTACTTCCACCTCAGGGAGTCCAGCTTTGCTAGCTGATGATTCCCTTGGAACAGGTGCCACCCCAGGAGAGGTTTCTCCCACCACAGGAATAGTATCCTGAATGGTAGGGTGGTTAGGGGATACTGTGATACCCTTTTTACCTGTTGATGGAGAGGGATCCTGAGTTTTCAGGCCTTCTCTCCTTTGCTTTTTCATTTCACTTGAAATGAGAGGGAACAATTCCTCAGGGATGCCCAGCATGGCTGCATGGGCATAAAACTCTACATCAGCCCAACCTGAGGCCTCTAGGTCATTACCTAAGAGACAGTCTACAGGTAAGCTAGGTGATACCACCACCTGCTTAGGGCCAGTAACTCCACCCCAACTAAACTGAATTATAGCTAAGGGAAGAAACTTAGTGGAGTTATGGACATCAATAATCTTATACTGTTGTCCAATGATGTGTTGTTCAGGAGGCACTAGGTTTTCAGTCACCAAAGTGAAACTGGCACCTGTGTCCCTGTAGGCCAAGGCCTCAACACCATTTATTGAAACTGTCAGCCTGTACTTATCCATTGTAAGGGGACAAGCAGCCAGTGTGGCAAGGCCAATGCCACTAGGTGTGACAGAAACTGTCTTGGGACTGATGACATCAGTTTCCACTATGGACCCATAAGTGAACCCAACTACACCCTTTGCTTGACTGTTGCCAGCAGTCCCACCACTAGTACCACTACTGCTAGGGGCACTAGAGCTTGATGTATTAGTGGTGGTAGGCTCAGGGGGTTTACCGGGACAGGACTTATCCCCTGGCCTATGGCCTCTATTTTTACACACAAAGCACCAAGGCTTTTTAATGTGTGCAGGTTGGGATGAAGAGGAAGAATTTGTTTTATCCCCACCCTCTGAAGAGTGTTTAAGATTTGAAGTGGGATCTTTGGTTTTACCCTTATCCCCATGCTTATCTTGAGATTTTTCACCATCTTTCTTCTTATTGCCATCTTTGTCACCCCCTGTATGAACTTTTCTGTTCACCCTTGTTCTGATCCATTTGTCTGCCTTCTTTCCCAATTCTTGGGGAGAGGTCAGATCAGAGTCTACCAGGTACTGGTGCAACAAATCAGACACACAATTATTAAGTATATGCTCTCTCAGGATTGTGTTATACAGGCTTTCATAATCAGTAACTTTACTGCCATGTAACCACCCCTCCAAGGCCTTCACTGAATGGTCAATGAAATCAACCCAGTCTTGTGAAGACTCCTTTTTGGTCTCTCTGAACTTTATCCTGTACTGTTCAGTGGTAAAGCCATAACCATCCAGGAGTGCATTCTTAAGAACTGTAAAATTATTGGCATAATTTTCTTGCACAGTAAGGAGCCTATCCCTACCTTTTCCACTAAATGATAGCCATAGGATAGCAGCCCACTGCCTTTGAGGGACATCCTGTACAACACAGGCCCTCTCAAGTGCAGCAAACCACTTGTTAATGTCATCCCCCTCCTTATAAGGGGGAACTATCTTGTGCAGATTCCTGGAATCATGCTCTTTTGCAGGATGACTATGGGGAATACTGCTGCTGCCACCATGGGTATCTAAACCCAACTTCTGTCTTTCCTTCTCTAATTCTAAAGACTGTCTATCCAAATCCAGCTGTTGCTTCTTGAGCTTCAGTCTGGTTTGTTCCACTCTCAATCTATTGAGCTCCCTTTCTAACAATCTGTCATCAGGGTGGGTGGGAGGGACATTTCTAGATACAGAGGTATGATGGGAATGAACAGAAGGAGACCTGTCCCTTACAGAGGGCACCCTAACAGCTTGGCTACCAGTATAATGTGAGAGCACACCATCAGTATGGTGTGATTCAACCTCTGTACCAACTATGCTAGACTGTCTAGTAATGGGCAGGCTGAGAAGTTTCTTTCCTGAACCTTTTCCTGGGGGAGTCCCTGGATCAGATTGAGAACCATTAGCTACTTTTTCACCAGATTGGGCACTTATGGCCTTATCCTGTACTCTAAGCATATTAATTAACAGTTCTAAGGAAGGATTCTTCCCTACACTCAAACCTCTCTCTATGCAGAGACTCCTTGCTCCTTTCCAGCTAAGGTGATCATATGCAAGTTTGGACAGTTCAACATTTTTGCCTGTGCCAGACATTTTTTAGAGAGAGTTAAAGTGATAGAAAAAGAGAAAAAAAAGTTTTCAGAACTGTTTGGAAAGACAGAAAAAACTTTTTAAACTTTTAAGAACTTTTTGAAAGTTTTAGAAGTACTTTTCAGCACTTAGAAAAGAGTGAAAAGAGGAAATGCAAAACTTTTTGGCTATGTGTATATACACTGACCTTGTTTTGTATATTTTTCTCTTATGAAAAGTACAATGACAAGAGTGGTAAGTAGTCTCAAGCACTTATCCCACCACTGCACAACCAATGTAGGAGGCTGGACTGGCTTGTAGTGAGTACCAAGGGGTACTTGCACCTTGCACCAGGCCCAGTTATCCCTTATTAGTGTATAGGGTGTCTAGCAGCTTAGGCTGATAGATAATGGTAGCTTAGCAGAGCAGCTCAGGCTGAACTAGGAGACGTGTGAAGCTACTACAGTACCACTTAGTGTCATATGCACAATATCATAAGAAAACACAATACACAGTTATACTAAAAATAAAGGTACTTTATTTTTATGACAATATGCCAAAGTATCTTAGAGTGTACCCTCAGTGAGAGGATAGGAAATATACACAAGATATATATACACAATAGCAAAAATATGCAGTATAGTCTTAGAAAACAGTGCAAACAATGTATAGTTACAATAGGATGCAATGGGGAAACATAGGGATAGGGGCAACACAAACCATATACTCCAAAAGTGGAATGCGAACCACGAATGGACCCCAAACCTATGTGACCTTGTAGAGGGCCGCTGGGACTATTAGAAAATAGTGAGAGTTAGAAAAATAACCCTCCCCAAGACCCTGAAAAGTGAGTGCAAAGTGCACTAAAGTTCCCCTAAGGACAAAATAGTCGTGTTAGAGGAATAATGCAGGAAAGACACAAACCAGCAATGCAACAACTGTGGATTTCCAATCTAGGGTACCTGTGGAACAAGGGGACCAAGTCCAAAAGTCACAAGCAAGTCGGAGATGGGCAGATGCCCAGGAAATGCCAGCTGCGGGTGCAAAGAAGCTTCGACTGGACAGAAGAAGCTGAGGTTTCTGCAGAAACGAAAAGGGCTAGAGACTTTCCCTTTGGTGGACGGATCCCTCTCGCCTTGGAAAGTCGTGCAGAAGTGTTTTCCCGCCGGAAGGACGCCAACAAGCCTTGCTACACGCAAATCGTGCGTTTGGCGTTTTTGGACGCTGCTGGGGCCCAGGAGGGACCAGGAGGTCGCAACTTGGACCTGCAGAGAGAGGGGACGTCGAGCAAGACAAAGTGCCCTCACTGAAGCAGGTAGCACCCGGAGAAGTGCCAAAAACAGGCACTACGAGGATGCGTGAAACGGTGCTCGCCGAAGTTGCACAAAGGAGTCCCACGTCGCCGGAGACCAACTTAGAAAGTCGTGCAATGCAGGTTAGAGTGCCGTGGACCCAGGCTTGGCTGTGCACGAAGGATTTCCGCCGGAAGTGCACAGGGGCCGGAGTAGCTGCAAAGTCGCGGTTCCCAGCAATGCAGCCCAGCGAGGTGAGGCAAGGACTTACCTCCACCAAACTTGGGCTGAAGAGTCACTGGACTGTGGGGGTCACTTGGACAGCATCGCTGGATTTGAGGGACCTCGCTCGTCGTGCTGAGAGGAGACCCAAGGGATCGGTAATGCAGCTTTTTGGTGCCTGCGGTTGCAGGGGGAAGATTCCGTCGACCCACGGGAGATTTCTTCGGAGCTTCTAGTGCAGAGAGGAGGCAGGCTACCCCCACAGCATGCACAAGCAGGAAAACAGTCGAGAAGGCGGCAGGATCAGCGTTACAGAGTTGCAGTAGTCGTCTTTGCTACTATGTTGCAGGTTTGCAGGCTTCCAGCGCGGTCAGCGGTCGATTCCTTATCAGAAGGTGAAGAGAGAGATGCAGAGGAACTCGGCTGAGCTCATGCATTCGTTATCTAAAGTTTCCCCAGAGACAGAGACCCTAAATAGCCAGAAAAGAGGGTTTGGCTACCTAGGAGAGAGGAAAGGCTACTAACACCTGAAGGAGCCTATCAGCAGGAGTCTCTGACGTCACCTGGTGGCACTGGCCACTCAGAGCAGTCCAGTGTGCCAGCAGCACCTCTGTTTCCAAGATGGCAGAGGTCTGGAGCACACTGGAGGAGCTCTGGACACCTCCCAGGGGAGGTGCAGGTCAGGGGAGTGGTCACTCCCCTTTCCTTTGTCCAGTTTCGCGCCAGAGCAGGGGCTAAGGGGTCCCTGAACCGGTGTAGACTGGCTTATGCAGAATTGGGCACCTCTGTGCCCAACAAAGCATTTCCAGAGGCTGGGGGAGGCTACTCCTCCCCTGCCTTCACACCATTTTCCAAAGGGAGAGGGTGTCACACCCTCTCTCAGAGGAAGTTCTTTGTTCTGCCATCCTGGGCCAGGCCTGGCTGGACCCCAGGAGGGCAGCTGCCTGTCTGAGGGGTTGGCAGCAGCAGCAGCTGCAGTGAAACCCCAGGAAGGGCAGTCTGGCAATACCAGGGTCTGTGCTACAGACCACTGGGATCATGGAATTGTACCAACAATGCCAGGATGGCATAGAGGGGGCAATTCCATGATCATAGACATGTTACATGGCCATATTCGGAGTTACCATGGTGAAGCTACATATAGGTAGTGACCTATATGTAGTGCACGCGTGTAATGGTGTCCCCACACTCACAAAGTTCAGTGAATTGGCTCTGAACAATGTGGGGGCACCTTGGCTAGTGCCAGGGTGTCCTCACACTAAGTAACTTTGCACCTAACCTTTACCAGGTAAAGGTTAGACATATAGGTGACTTATAAGTTACTTAAGTGCAGTGTAAAATGGCTGTGAAATAACGTGGACGTTATTTCACTCAGGCTGCAGTGGCAGGCCTGTGTAAGAATTGTCAGAGCTCCCTATGGGTGGCAAAAGAAATGCTGCAGCCCATAGGGATCTCCTGGAACCCCAATACCCTGGGTACCTCAGTACCATATACTAGGGATTTATAAGGGTGTTCCAGTAAGCCAATGTAAATTGGTAAAATTGGTCACTAGCCTGTTAGTGACAATTTGAAAGTAATGAGAGAGCATAACCACTGAGGTTCTGGTTAGCAGAGCCTCAGTGAGACAGTTAGGCACCACACAGGGAACATATACATGCACACCTATGAGCACTGGGGCCCTGTGTGACAGGGTCCCAGTGACACATACATATAGGCCACAAACCTATGAGCACTGGGGTCCTGACTAGCAGGATCCCAGTGACACATAACAACCATACTGAAAACACAGTGTCTTCACTATGAGCACTGAGGCCTGGCCATCAGGATCCCAGTGAGACAGTGAAAACAGTGACAAACACCCTGACATACACTCACAAACAGGCCAAAAGTGGGGGTAACAAGGCTAGAAAGAGGCTACCTTCTCACAGTACACAACACAGAACCGGTCTGAATGACAAAGAGCAGTCACACTCCAATTGCTCCAGGAGTGTTGCTCCAAAATGCTGAGCGCCGTCATTTCTCCTCGTTGCTGCGGGACAGCCATTGCACATGAACAACAGCAACAGCAGGATACCAGCTAATAAAGCCAAAGTTTTTGGAAATCCCCCCAAAATACTACCGAAGATTGAGTGGATAGCTGAAGGTATCAACCCGAATATGGAGGAGAAGGTGTGAACGAAACCAGAACCAACAGCTTTGAAAAAATGTGCGATTCCAGTTGTGCTGGACGCATTAAATATTCGTCCCACGAGTTCCCCAAAGTGTCTCGGAAAGTTCGTATTTAACAGGGACTGTATTTCTGTTGATGACCTTGCCACTTGAAGTGCATAGGTCTCGCGCGCAGATGTAAGGGCCACGTGCTTTTGAAACAGTAAAGCCTTGAGTCTACTCAACTTGTCAAAATTCACGTTTGAAGTAGCAATGTAAGGCCAAATATCAGCTACCTCCTTAAATTTAGTGGGGGGAAACAGTACGTTCCCGCAGCATGTAATGACCTTAGAGACCGAAAGAACTTAAACTTTTCCGGCCTGCATGCCACAACAGCCTTCACTATTGAGAAGGACATAGCTGCAGTTTGAAAGCACCTGGAACGTGGGTCTAATCGGAGGGACTGGGACTCCCTTAAGATAACAAGCCAAGTTTTCAGCCGAGGCGCTACACGCCCCATGCAAGGGCAGCTGTTTACAAATTATCGAATAGCTTACTGAAGTCTTGCATTCACTACCACTAAGAAAGACCTCTTTCATGCCATTGAAGCATTTGTACGAGAAGGGAAGCTCCCACACCTCATGAATGTAACTATCTCCCAGCTTTTCATATCTGCCTACCGGAATGTGTTTTAAACAGGAGATTGTAGGAGGCTGGACTGGCTTGTAGTGAGTACCAAGGGGTACTTACACCTTGCACCAGGCCCAGGTATCCCTTATTAGTGTATAGGGTGTCTAGCAGCTTAGGCTGATAGATAATGGTAGCTTAGCAGAGCAGCTTAGGCTGAACTAGGAGACGTGTGAAGCTACTACAGTACCACAAATGATTATGCACAATATCATAAGAAAACACAATACACAGTTATACTAAAAATAAAGGTACTTTATTTTTATGACAATATGCCAAAAGTATCTCAGTGAGTACCCTCAGTATGAGGATAAGAAATATACACAAGATATATGTACACAATAGCAAAAATATGCAGTATAGTCTTAGAAAACAGTGCAAACAATGTATAGTTACAATAGGATGCAATGGGGAAACATAGGGATAGGGGCAACACAAACCATATACTCCAGAAGTGGAATGCGACCCACGAATGGACCCCAAACCTATGTGACCTTGTAGAGGGTCGCTGGGACTATTAGAAAATAGTGAGAGTTAGAAAAATAACCCTCCCCAAGACCCTGGAAAGTGAGTGCAAAGTGCACTAAAGTTCCCCTAAGGACAAAATAGTCGTGTTAGAGGGAAAATGCAAGGAAAACACAAATCAGCAATGCAACAACGATGGATTCCTGACTGAGGGTACCTGTGGAACAAGGGGACCAAGTCCAAAAGTCACAAGCAACTCGGAGATGGGCAGATGCCCAAGAAATGCCAGCGGTTGGTGCGAAGAAGCTCTTACTAGGCTGAAGAACTGTGAATACTGCAGGAACGACAAGGGCTAGAGACTTCCCCTTTGGAGGATAGATCCCCCACGCCTTGGAGAGTCGTGCAGAAGTGTTTTCCCGCCGGATGGACGCCAACAAGCCTTGCTACACGCAAATCGTGCGTTTGGCGTTTTTGGACGCTGCTGGGGCCCAGGAGGGACCAGGAGGTCGCAAATTGGACCTGAAGAGAGAGGGGACGTCGAGCAAGACAAAGAGCCCTCACTGAAGCAGGTAGCACCCGGAGAAGTGCCAGAAACAGGCA
This sequence comes from Pleurodeles waltl, assembly GCF_031143425.1. Classification (NCBI taxonomy): domain Eukaryota; kingdom Metazoa; phylum Chordata; class Amphibia; order Caudata; family Salamandridae; genus Pleurodeles; species Pleurodeles waltl. The sequence continues at coordinate 932,508,302 of NC_090446.1, read as the reverse complement.
CTACGAGGATGCGTGAAATGGTGCTCGCCGAAGTTGCACAAAGGAGTCCCACGTCGCCGGAGACCAACTTAGAAAGTCGTGCAATGCAGGTTAGAGTGCCGTGGACCCAGGCTTGGCTGTGCACACAGGATTTCCGCCGGAAGTGCACAGGGGCCGGAGAAGCTTGCAAAGTCGCGGTTCCCAGCAATGCAGCCCAGCGAGGTGAGGCAAGGACTTACCTCCACCAAACTTGGGCTGAAGAGTCACTGGACTGTGGGGGTCACTTGGACGGTGTCGCTGGATTCGAGGGACCTCGCTCGTCGTGCTGAGAGGAGACCCAAGGGACCGGTAATGCAGCTTTTTGGTGCCTGCGGTTGCAGGGGGAAGATTCCGTCGACCCACGGGAGATTTCTTCGGAGCTTCTGGTGCAGAGAGGAGGCAGACTACCCCCACAGCATGCACAAGCAGGAAAACAGTCGAGAAGGCGGCAGGATCAGCGTTACAGAGTTGCAGTAGTCGTCTTTGCTACTATGTTGCAGGTTTGCAGGCTTCCAGCGCGGTCAGCGGTCGATTCCTTATCAGAAGGTGAAGAGGGAGATGCAGAGGAACTCGGCTGAGCTCATGCATTCGTTATCTGAAGTTTCCCCAGAGACAGAGACCCTAAATAGCCAGAAAAGAGGGTTTGGCTACCTAGGAGAGAGGATAGGCTACTAACACCTGAAGGAGCCTATCAGCAGGAGTCTCTGACGTCACCTGGTGGCACTGGCCACTCAGAGCAGTCCAGTGTGCCAGCAGCACCTCTGTTTCCAAGATGGCAGAGGTCTGGAGCACACTGGAGGAGCTCTGGACACCTCCCAGGGGAGGTGCAGGTCAGGGGAGTGGTCACTCCCCTTTCCTTTGTCCAGTTTCGCGCCAGAGCAGGGGCTAAGGGGTCCCTGAACCGGTGTAGACTGGCTTATGCAGAATTGGGCACCTCTGTGCCCAACAAAGCATTTCCAGAGGCTGGGGGAGGCTACTCCTCCCCTGCCTTCACACCATTTTCCAAAGGGAGAGGGTGTCACACCCTCTCTCAGAGGAAGTTCTTTGTTCTGCCATCCTGGGCTAGGCCTGGCTGGACCCCAGGAGGGCAGCTGCCTGTCTGAGGGGTTGGCAGCAGCAGCAGCTGCAGTGAAACCCCAGGAAGGGCAGTCTGGCAGTACCAGGGTCTGTGCTACAGACCACTGGGATCATGGAATTGTACCAACAATGCCAGGATGGCATAGAGGGGGCAATTCCATGATCATAGACATGTTACATGGCCATATTCGGAGTTACCACGGTGAAGCTACATATAGGTAGTGACCTATATGTAGTGCACGCGTGTAATGGTGTCCCCGCACTCACAAAGTTCAGTGAATTGGCTCTGAACAATGTGGGGGCACCTTGGCTAGTGCCAGGGTGTCCTTACACTAAGTAACTTTGCACCTAACCTTTACCAGGTAAAGGTTAGACATATAGGTGACTTATAAGTTACTTAAGTGCAGTGTAAAATGGCTGTGAAATAACGTGGACGTTATTTCACTCAGGCTGCAGTGGCAGGCCTGTGTAAGATTTGTCAGAGCTCCCTATGGGTGGCAAAAGAAATGCTGCAGCCCATAGGGATCTCCTGGAACCCCAATACCCTGGGTACCTCAGTACCATATACTAGGGAATTATAAGGGTGTTCCAGTAAGCCAATGTAAATTGGTAAAAATGGTCACTAGCCTGTTAGTGACAATTTGAAAGTAATGAGAGAGCATAACCACTGAGGTTCTGGTTAGCAGAGCCTCAGTGAGACAGTTAGGCACCACACAGGGAACATATACATGCACACCTATGAGCACTGGGGCCCTGTGTGACAGGGTCCCAGTGACACATACATATAGGCCACAAACCTATGAGCACTGGGGTCCTGACTAGCAGGATCCCAGTGACACATAACAACCATACTGAAAACATAGTGTTTTCACTATGAGCACTGAGGCCTAGCCATCAGGATCCCAGTGAGACAGTGAAAACAGTGACAAACATCCTGACATACACTCACAAACAGGCCAAAAGTGGGGGTAACAAGGCTAGAAAGAGGCTACCTTCTCACACAACCCCCCCCCAACGAAGGACAATAAGGCTAACCTTGGCCAGTTGAGACTTTATTGTCTAAGTGGTGATAAGTAGAGAGTAGCTCTGCAATAGACTGGTTACTCCCTTTATCATCCACTATATGGTTACTTCCCTGTGGGGATGTAAACCACCCTGTTTGAAGTTTTTTAGCTAAGCAACAATGTGAAGATGTATTTTCAGAGTTTCTATCAGTAAGTTTTAGTTTAGAGCAGTGGGAATTGTCCACTGAACCTATTTGTAGTGATGGAAATGCCAGACAGGGATGCTGTCTCAGAAAAGCCATAGCTGGGCAAAAACTTTGTCCATATGGCTGGAAGAGAGAACAGGGATGCTGTTTCTCTTGGGTTGGAGTAGGGCAGGGATGCTGTCCTATCAGCTCCACACTAGGGCAGGGATGCTGTCCTAAGTGTTGTGAGGCAGTGCAGAGTTTCTGCACTAAAGTTTCTCTGGGAGGGTTGGAGGGATGCTCCATGTTAACTAAAATGGTGCTCTTTTTCTCACCAATGTTAGTTATCCCACAGAGAGGTACTTCCACCTCAGGGAGTCCAGCTTTGCCAGCTGATGATTCCCTTGGAACAGGTGCCACCCCAGGAGAGGATTCTCCCACCACAGGAATAGTATCCTGAATGGTAGGGTGGTTAGGGGATACTGTGATACCCTTTTTACCTGTTGATGGAGAGGGATCCTGAGTTTTCAGGCCTTCTCTCCTTTGCTTTTTCATTTCACTTGAAATGAGAGGGAACAATTCCTCAGGGATGCCCAGCATGGCTGCATGGGCATAAAACTCTACATCAGCCCAACCTGAGGCCTCTAGGTCATTACCTAAGAGACAGTCTACAGGTAAGCTAGGTGATACCACCACCTGCTTAGGGCCAGTAACTCCACCCCAACTAAACTGAATTATAGCTAAGGGAAGAAACTTAGTGGAGTTATGGACATCAATAATCTTATATTGTTGTCCAATGATGTGTTGTTCAGGAGGCACTAGGTTTTCAGTCACCAAAGTGAAACTGGCACCTGTGTCCCTGTAGGCCAAGGCCTCAACACCATTTATTGAAACTGTCTGCCTGTACTTATCCATTGTAAGGGGACAAGCAGCCAGTGTGGCAAGGCCAGTGCCACTAGGTGTGACAGAAACTGTCTTGGGACTGATGACATCAGTTTCCACTATGGACCCATAAGTGAACCCAACTACACCCTTTGCTTGACTGTTGCCAGCAGTCCCACCACTAGTACCACTACTGCTAGGGGCACTAGAGCTTGATGTATTAGTGGTGGTAGGCTCAGGGGGTTTACCTGGACAGGACTTATCCCCTGGCCTATGGCCTCTGTTTTTACACACAAAGCACCAAGGCTTTTTAATGTGTGCAGGTTGGGAAGAAGAGGAAGAATTTGTTTTATCCCCACCCTCTGAAGAGTGTTTAAGATTTGAAGTGGGATCTTTGGTTTTACCCTTATCCCCATGCTTATCTTGAGATTTTTCACCATCTTTCTTCTTATTGCCATCTTTGTCACCCCCTGTATGAACTTTTCTGTTCACCCTTGTTCTGACCCATTTGTCTGCCTTCTTTCCCAATTCTTGGGGAGAGGTCAGATCAGAGTCTACCAGGTACTGGTGCAACAAATCAGACACACAATTATTAAGTATATGCTCTCTCAGGATTGTGTTATACAGGCTTTCATAATCAGTAACTTTACTGCCATGTAACCACCCCTCCAAGGCCTTCACTGAATGGTCAATGAAATCAACCCAGTCTTGTGAAGACTCCTTTTTGGTCTCTCTGAACTTTATCCTGTACTGTTCAGTGGTAAAGCCATAACCATCCAGGAGTGCATTCTTAAGAACTGTAAAATTATTGGCATCATTTTCTTTCACTGTAAGGAGCCTATCCCTACCTTTTCCACTAAATGATAGCCATAGGAATGCAGCCCACTGCTTTTGAGGGACATCCTGTACAGCACAGGCCCTCTCAAGTGCAGCAAACCACTTGTTAATGTCATCCCCCTCCTTATAAGGGGGAACTATCTTGTGTAGATTCCTGGAATCATGCTCTTTTGCAGGATGACTATGGGGAATACTGCTGCTGCCACCATGGGTATCTAAACCCAACTTCTGTCTTTCCCTCTCTATTTCTAAAGACTGTCTATCCAAATCCAGCTGTTGCTTCTTGAGCTTCAGTCTGGTTTGTTCCACTCTCAATCTATTGAGCTCCCTTTCTAACAATCTGTCATCAGGGTGGGTGGGAGGGACATTTCTAGATACAGAGGTATGATGGGAATGAACAGAAGGAGACCTGTCCCTTACAGAGGGCACCCTAACAGCTTGGCTACCAGCATAATGTGAGATCACATCATCAGTATGGTGTGATTCAACCTCTGTACCAACTATGCTAGACTGTCTAGTAATGGGCAGGCTGAGAAGTTTCTTTCCTGAACCTTTTCCTGGGGGAGTCCCTGGATCAGATTGAGAACCATTAGCTACTTTTTCTACAGATTGGGCACTTATGGCCTTATCCTGTACTCTAAGCATATTAATTAACAGTTCTAAGGAAGGATTCTTCCCTACACTCAAACCTCTCTCTATGCAGAGACTCCTTGCTCCTTTCCAGCTAAGGTGATCATATGCAAGTTTGGACAGTTCAACATTTTTTCCTGTGCCAGACATTTTTTAGAGAGAGTTAAAGTGATAGAAAAAGAGAAAAAAGTTTTCAGAACTTTTTGGAAAGACAGAAAAAAACTTTTTAAACTTTTAAGAACTTTTTGAAAGTTTAGAAGTACTTTTCAGCACTTAGAAAAGAGTGAAAAGAGGAAATGCAAAACTTTTTGGCTATGTGTATATACACTGACCTTGTTTTGTATATTTTTCTCTTATGAAAAGTACAATGACAAGAGTGGTAAGTAGTCTCAAGCACTTATCCCACCACTGCACAACCAATGTAGGAGGCTGGACTGGCTTGTAGTGAGTACCAAGGGGTACTTACACCTTACACCAGGCCCAGGTATCCCTTATTAGTGTATAGGGTGTCTAGCAGCTTAGGCTGATAGATAATGGTAGCTTAGCAGAGCAGCTTAGGCTGAACTAGGAGACGTGTGAAGCTACTACAGTACCACAAATGATTATGCACAATATCATAAGAAAACACAATACACAGTTATACTAAAAATAAAGGTACTTTATTTTTATGACAATATGCCAAAAGTATCTCAGTGAGTACCCTCAGTATGAGGATAAGAAATATACACAAGATATATGTACACAATAGCAAAAATATGCAGTATAGTCTTAGAAAACAGTGCAAACAATGTATAGTTACAATAGGATGCAATGGGGAAACATAGGGATAGGGGCAACACAAACCATATACTCCAGAAGTGGAATGCGACCCACGAATGGACCCCAAACCTATGTGACCTTGTAGAGGGTCGCTGGGACTATTAGAAAATAGTGAGAGTTAGAAAAATAACCCTCCCCAAGACCCTGGAAAGTGAGTGCAAAGTGCACTAAAGTTCCCCTAAGGACAAAATAGTCGTGTTAGAGGGAAAATGCAAGGAAAACACAAATCAGCAATGCAACAACGATGGATTCCTGACTGAGGGTACCTGTGGAACAAGGGGACCAAGTCCAAAAGTCACAAGCAACTCGGAGATGGGCAGATGCCCAAGAAATGCCAGCGGTTGGTGCGAAGAAGCTCTTACTAGGCTGAAGAACTGTGAATACTGCAGGAACGACAAGGGCTAGAGACTTCCCCTTTGGAGGATAGATCCCCCACGCCTTGTAGAGTCGTGCAGAAGTGTTTTCCCGCCGGATGGACGCCAACAAGCCTTGCTACACGCAAATCGTGCGTTTGGCGTTTTTGGACGCTGCTGGGGCCCAGGAGGGACCAGGAGGTCGCAAATTGGACCTGAAGAGAGAGGGGACGTCGAGCAAGACAAAGAGCCCTCACTGAAGCAGGTAGCACCCGGAGAAGTGCCAGAAACAGGCACTACGAGGATGCGTGAAACGGTGCTCGCCGAAGTTGCACAAAGGAGTCCCACGTCGCCGGAGACCAACTTAGAAAGTCGTGCAATGCAGGTTAGAGTGCCGTGGACCCAGGCTTGGCTGTGCACACAGGATTTCCGCCGGAAGTGCACAGGGGCCGGAGAAGCTTGCAAAGTCGCGGTTCCCAGCAATGCAGCCCAGCGAGGTGAGGCAAGGACTTACCTCCACCAAACTTGGGCTGAAGAGTCACTGGACTGTGGGGGTCACTTGGACGGTGTCGCTGGATTCGAGGGACCTCGCTCGTCGTGCTGAGAGGAGACCCAAGGGACCGGTAATGCAGCTTTTTGGTGCCTGCGGTTGCAGGGGGAAGATTCCGTCGACCCACGGGAGATTTCTTCGGAGCTTCTGGTGCAGAGAGGAGGCAGACTACCCCCACAGCATGCACAAGCAGGAAAACAGTCGAGAAGGCGGCAGGATCAGCGTTACAGAGTTGCAGTAGTCGTCTTTGCTACTATGTTGCAGGTTTGCAGGCTTCCAGCGCGGTCAGCGGTCGATTCCTTATCAGAAGGTGAAGAGGGAGATGCAGAGGAACTCGGCTGAGCTCATGCATTCGTTATCTGAAGTTTCCCCAGAGACAGAGACCCTAAATAGCCAGAAAAGAGGGTTTGGCTACCTAGGAGAGAGGATAGGCTACTAACACCTGAAGGAGCCTATCAGCAGGAGTCTCTGACGTCACCTGGTGGCACTGGCCACTCAGAGCAGTCCAGTGTGCCAGCAGCACCTCTGTTTCCAAGATGGCAGAGGTCTGGAGCACACTGGAGGAGCTCTGGACACCTCCCAGGGGAGGTGCAGGTCAGGGGAGTGGTCACTCCCCTTTCCTTTGTCCAGTTTCGCGCCAGAGCAGGGGCTAAGGGGTCCCTGAACCGGTGTAGACTGGCTTATGCAGAATTGTGCACCTCTGTGCCCAACAAAGCATTTCCAGAGGCTGGGGGAGGCTACTCCTCCCCTGCCTTCACACCATTTTCCAAAGGGAGAGGGTGTCACACCCTCTCTCAGAGGAAGTTCTTTGTTCTGCCATCCTGGGCCAGGCCTGGCTGGACCCCAGGAGGGCAGCTGCCTGTCTGAGGGGTTGGCAGCAGCAGCAGCTGCAGTGAAACCCCAGGAAGGGCAGTCTGGCAGTACCAGGGTCTGTGCTACAGACCACTGGGATCATGGAATTGTACCAACAATGCCAGGATGGCATAGAGGGGGCAATTCCATGATCATAGACATGTTACATGGCCATATTCGGAGTTACCATGGTGAAGCTACATATAGGTAGTGACCTATATGTAGTGCACGCGTGTAATGGTGTCCCCGCACTCACAAAGTTCAGTGAATTGGCTCTGAACAATGTGGGGGCACCTTGGCTAGTGCCAGGGTGTCCTTACACTAAGTAACTTTGCACCTAACCTTTACCAGGTAAAGGTTAGACATATAGGTGACTTATAAGTTACTTAAGTGCAGTGTAAAATGGCTGTGAAATAACGTGGACGTTATTTCACTCAGGCTGCAGTGGCAGGCCTGTGTAAGATTTGTCAGAGCTCCCTATGGGTGGCAAAAGAAATGCTGCAGCCCATAGGGATCTCCTGGAACCCCAATACCCTGGGTACCTCAGTACCATATACTAGGGAATTATAAGGGTGTTCCAGTAAGCCAATGTAAATTGGTAAAAATGGTCACTAGCCTGTTAGTGACAATTTGAAAGTAATGAGAGAGCATAACCACTGAGGTTCTGGTTAGCAGAGCCTCAGTGAGACAGTTAGGCACCACACAGGGAACATATACATGCACACCTATGAGCACTGGGGCCCTGTGTGACAGGGTCCCAGTGACACATACATATAGGCCACAAACCTATGAGCACTGGGGTCCTGACTAGCAGGATCCCAGTGACACATAACAACCATACTGAAAACATAGTGTTTTCACTATGAGCACTGAGGCCTAGCCATCAGGATCCCAGTGAGACAGTGAAAACAGTGACAAACATCCTGACATACACTCACAAACAGGCCAAAAGTGGGGGTAACAAGGCTAGAAAGAGGCTACCTTCTCACAGAGATGAATTGTAGTGTGGAAATAGGCAGATTAATAACCCCATGTATTAACCACTCAGCCGATGGTATTTTGGCCACGGTAAAAGGCAACTTTTCTAATTTCTCAATGTTAAGCATGACATAAGTCGCTTCCTTCTTGGCCATTGGATGTTGTTGTCACGTTAGATTAAAAGAAGAAAATATCTCCCTTGCACTGATGTCCTGCCATGGAACGCGACCCGCCTTCAATGTTTGAAGCGTCCAACCCAACTGCATAATGGACCTGATCTGACTCTGTCCATGGTGTAAGGAAGACATATTGGATTGTATAATGTCTATATCAGAAGAGACAATATTATTAATGGTATATATCCGGTCGGACAAAGTGTTAATCCCATTATCCACAACAGCTAATGCCTTTTTTAAATTTTCCTGGTCTATTTGCCTTAACCGGGCTGCAGCATCTTGTTGGGAAAGTTTCCAAATCTCATTATATACTGCATATAAAAAACGCTTCTTACGTGGTGTTCTAGGTCCTGACAAGAAATCTTGTAAGTCAGTGGAGTTAGACAGGAGATTGAGGTGTTCTCTAACCGCGTTCAGTGAGGATAATATTAGCCACTTTTGGCATAATTTTCCCACGCTATATGTTGTAATTATTTCTGCATGCTCTTGTGATATATAGCGAGGGTCTGGCCTACTCGTCCTAAAACCCCCGAGGAGTTAATAAAACATTGATGACACCCATTGGTATCTATTGGCCACAATAACCACGTAATAATACGTCTACAGGAGTGCGGCCCCGGGTAGGACCCCGATTGATTCCAAGAAGAGGAAACTATTACATTCTTGGTTTTGAGGCTTGCGTACTCCTAGGAAGCCCGTACTTTGTGATGGGATGGGCGACTTGCTGACCAAACTGACTATGACGTGCAGTCTACATAAGTAAGTGACCGACCAGTACTTAACTTTTTTCGTATTAGTATTAGAGAAGTAGTAGTAGCGGTCCTGAAGAAGCGTCACTGGATCAGTAGTGACCACTTAGACGCGAAACATGTTGACCTAGTATCACAGGATTTAGGACACAACCTATTTTCTTTCACTGGAGTGCAGCCAAGCATTATCTCCATCAGCACTCCCCGTTTTTCTTTTAACCTTGGCCTTAGGCCGCTTCTGAATTATTAAATATGATGGCTATGGTTCAGAGCCAATTTTAACTTTCACTTCTCCCTCTCTCCTACATACAACGATAGTCTGTTTTCATCATAGATCTGACCAATTCTGGTAGATGATCTCCGGTTAAGAACCACCACCTTTATAAGGGGTAGCCCGTCAGACATTGCAGCGCCGGTCTGACGAGGAGGCTGCCCAGTGAGGAAGCTTGACATCCTATTGGGTGTGTGAGGGCTCTCCTAAGCTACTGACTATCATTAGCCCTGTGTATATCCGTATTCCTTTTCATTTATGGAACATTGTACTTCGTAATTTTTCATTCACAATAACCACCTGCCTGGATGTGTCAGTGAAGCATTAAACATACCATTCTGGACCCACTCATCGAGCTCATCTTCAGTTGCATTTGTGTATTTTTGCCATTTATGAAATTTTGCCGGGGCAGGTATAGTGGGCGTGTTTAATTCCCTAATTGTTGCTAAGCGTAAACAACTCGTTTGTTGCAATGTTTCATTTAAAAAGATAATTTGTACAGGAATGAGGCATGCTCTAAACAATGTTTCCTTTCCCTTAATTTGCCAAATTTTTGTTCCCCAGACACATTTCAGATCAATTGATTTGGACCAATATTCATAGCCTTCTATTGATAACCGGGAAACAAAGGATTCCGAATATATAAATTTCGTATTGGTAAATAACATGTGGATATCCTTAGTAGGTGGTACTTTAAAATAATATGACTCAGCATTCTTTTGATTGTGGCCAGAAAAATATGCAAACTTTTCAGAATATGTTTTGGAACTCCCTTGCGGTGGAGTTGGGCAATGTTCCCATTGCATATAATTAAATACAGTTTTGGGACTGCTCGCTCTATGTATGAAATGGTGCCCATAGTAATTATAGCAAAACATATCACCATAATTTTCTTTAAATTGGTAAACATCTTCGTTTTCAAAGACAGTATAATATTGTAATTCAGTCATCATAGAATCAACTGTTTTCACATCCCAATCATCAGAAACAATGCCTGGTATCACTTTATCATTCATTGATAATTTGAACACATATGGTATTTGAATAACTTCCGTGGGACCATATATATCAAACTTTACTTTGTCCCAAACAATCCCATCAGGAATTGGCACTGTGGAAATGTTCACAAAGGATAAGTCTCTTCGGACTTTATGTGAAGAAAAATGTGGTTTCAAAACCTCTTTCACCAGTTCAACTGTCGATCTTTCAGGTAAAAAATGACCATGTATTAACAAGAAAAAGGTAATAACAATACCAATCCAAAGTAGAAAGGCTAGGACAGTCAAAGAGAGCCATAGATAATTCCATGGAAAAATAAAATACGTTTCTTTAAGCCAGTTTGTTAGCTTACGTGTACTTGACAAATCAGCTATCGAAGAGGCGAATGAGTCTGACAAATCATCGTTGAAGTCGGCAAAATAACCAGAGGCAGTTCGTGCAAATGGCGGAGCCGTAGTCAGTGGTGGAGTTGGTGTTTCCTGCAGTGGCACACTATAGACAGCACCATCCGGTTGGCTGGAAGTTGAGTTGACTTGGTCAAATATTTCTAAATTAATTGACGTTAGTGGAACTAATGCAAGATCATCTTCCACCCTCCCCCATGCTCGGAGAGGTGTTGGTGTTGGTGTAAACAACTTGTAGAGGAACTTCTTCGCCAGTAGTGAGAGGGATTCGGTAACTACTGGATGTTCCTCTTGGTCGGCTGTGCAGGATCGGCCACATGGTGTAGTTTGACATTGTCAATAGAGACAAAACGATTTTCTTTGGCACCTGCCAACGGTGGTAGAATGACAGTTCTGGTACCGTGTACCCCTAGTACAGGGACTGGTGCTCGATAAGAAGGGCCAAATTCCTTTTTCACTGCAACTTTTTCACATACAAGATCCCCAATTCTGGGAAACCAGCCGGTAGATGTTACAGGCACATCCTTGATTCCTGTGGAGGCGTCACTTTTGAAAGAATTATCATTACGGAACTGTTGCAATTCCTGTAAGACTGTGACACGTTCATTTATGTCAAAAGGTGTTTCTGCTGCCTCCACACCAGGACCATCAAGATCGGGAACATACATTTGAGTTCCGAACAGGCACTCATTAGAAGTACAATCCCCACGGGACCTTTTAGGCAGGTTATTTAATGCTCTCTGGACTGCATACAGGTGATTAAGCCAACTACGACCCGCACCTAAGACTCTGGCTGTTAAGGATTGCTTTAAATCATGGTTTAATCGCTCCGCTACACTATTTCCCTCGGGATGAAATGGAGACGAGTACTGGAGTTGGACCCCCAATGAAGCCATGATGTCCCTGAATGCCGTTGAGGTGAAAGCAGGGCCCTGGTCCGAATGGAAAGCCGCAACTGCATATGTTCCGATAAAGACTTGCAAATCTTTAATAACAGTCCGAGCATCAGCTGAGCATTGTGGCCACACCCATACAAATCTGGAGCATGAATTCAAAAATTTCTAGCTATCGCGTCAAGAATTTTAGATTCTATTAAGGACACGGAGGCGAGGATTCTGCTTACTCTTTACTTTACTGACAAAACAGCAGCCAATAAAAAACAAGATAACTTTAAACTACCATTCCCATGATGCCAAATCCACCAATCATGGCCATACAATGACCCCATAAATAGTCTGTCTGCCATAGTCCGTCCTCTTTCTTTGCGAATTCAACCTTACGATGAATTAACTTGCAAAACTTGAGAAGAAAATCCTCGTGACATCGGGGACCGATACTTCACTCCAACTAGAAAACAGAACCAGAATCCAACTCTTGATCCGAAAGGGCGATACTTATGAATTCATGTTAACTGATCCTGTGAAAACAAATTAATAAACTAATATCCATGTATATTGAAGGGAGGGTCCACATTTTATAACATAACTGATGCATGTATAATATATATTGATTATGAATTCTTACAACATTTGCAATAATGATTACCGGGTGGGATAATCCTCACCTCCGTGTCCTTAATAGAATCTAAAGTTCTTGACGCGATAGCTAGAAAACTTTTAATTCTATGTCAGGACCGGAGGCTTCGGATTATGCTAGTTTAAAGTCTATTTACCACATCTGACACCACATCAGCAATCGGTTTATGATAGAATACTTTAAAAGTAGAATCATTTGACCAGTCCATAAAATCCTCTAGTCTAGCTCCAGTTGCAAAAGCTATTGAAGCCATGGCTCCTCTAACAGAATGAGCTACAAATATACTTATGTCAATACCTGCTTCTGCTAATAACCATTTGACCCAATGAGCCAAAGTTGCAGCAGAGACTGGGTGAAAAGGTTTCTGTAAGGAAATCAACAATTGACCGAAAACATTCTGTCTGAATTCACGTGTGGAATCTTCATACACTTTCAAACATTGAACGACACAAAGTTTCCTATTATGTGGAAAGGAGGAATAGGAAATACATTTTGAAGAGCTTTTTGTAGGCCTAGTAATGGAAAAAGATACTCCCTCCGGAGTAAATACTCTACCTGATAAATCCAGAGCTTTAACATCTGACACTCTTCTGCAGGACAACAGGCATAGTAGTATTGTCAATTTTGCCGATAATTGTTTACAAGATAGTCCTTCATTATCAGGCCAATTTCTGAGAAAACATAGGACAATATTAACATCCCATAAGGAAGTATATTTTGGTTGCAGAGGCTTTACCAAACGGACACCCCTAAGCAACTTACAAATCAAAGGGTGTTCTCCCACTGGTTTTCCTTGAATATGAGTATGGCCAGCTGAAAGGGCGGAACGACAATTATTAATTGTCCTATAAGCCAAACCCTGGGCTGCCAAATCAGAAAGGAAATTGGCTATGACATGAATTTCTGTCCCCACGGGATCCACACTCCTTGCACCGCACCAACATAACCACTTCCTCCAGGCCTGCTCATATCTTTTATAAGTGGAAGGGGCCCAAGATTGGGATAAGAAAAACAACACAGATTCCGAAACTCCAGGCACTTGCCATCGTCACCTGAAAGTCTCCACGCCATCAGGGGCAACAATCCCTGAAGAATTAGGGGGTGAAAATTGTTCAACGGGTCCGTGAGAAGGTCCACAGACAGTGGAATCCTCACCGGAAAGTCACAAGATAGAATCATCGCAGAAGGGAACCAAGGCTGAGCACTCCAAAGCGGAGTCATCAGTATGATTTCCGAGCGTTGGCGACGAACTTGTGCTAGGACATGAGGAATCATCACGAAAGGAGGGAAAGCATATAGAAGTTCCCTCGGCCACAGTTGAAGAAAAGCACCCGTCCCCTTCGACTGAGGGTCCGGCTTCCAACTGAAAAAACAAGGAACTTGATTGTTCAACCGGGTGGCAAATAAATCCACCTGACACATCCCCCACCACAGTTGAAGAGCTTGAAAAATCTGTGGATTGAGCTTCCAGTCGCTGCCATCCCGAAGGAAGCGTGAATTCCAGTCCGCTGTCGTACTGATTCGACCCAGAATGTATTCCGCTACTACTGAAATTTGTTGATTGAGGCAATAGTGCCAGAATTCCTTCGCAATCTCCGCTAGGAGACGTGATCTGGTCCCCCCTAGGCGGTTGATGTAACTGACCGTGGAGACATAGTCCATCTTCAGGAAGGATACAACAATGAGCCCGGCGAGGGGCAAGCGATCTGATGGCGAAGGCTCCTGCAAGGAGTTCTAGACAATTGATATGATATGTCAATTCCCCCGGGGACGACCGTCCCCCCCCCGTCTCCACCAGACCGCATCGTGCTCCCTAGCCCCATTGGATGGCATCCGACTCTATTACTACATCTGGGCTGGAAGGAAAGATCGCTCTGCCATTCCATGCATCCATGTGAGAGAGCCACCAAGACATCTCTGTTTTGGCTTCCTCTGACAGGGGAATCAACTCTGAGTACTGAAGACCTTTCTGAAGATGGAGAATCTTCAATCTCTGAAGGGCCATGTAGTGCAAAGGACCCGGAAAAATCGCTTGAATGAACGATGCTGGGAGCCCGACGAGGCGAGCTAAAGTCCTCAATGATATAGTCGGAGAGGCAAGCGCTCTCTTCAACTCCTTCTTGATCAAACTCCGTTTGTTTAATGGAAGAATTAGCAAGGCTTTCACTGAATCTATCTGAAAACCTAGGAATTCGATATTCTGAGTTGGCACTGAACAAGACTTCTCGGAATTGATGACGAATCCGAGATCTTGTAATAATTGGATTGTTCAATTTAGATGTATCAGAACTAGCTGTCTGTCCTGAGCCATTATAAGAATGTCGTCTAGATAAATAATCAGACGCACCCCTCGTTCCCTTAAGAACTGGACAACTGGATGCAGAAGTTTGGTGAAACACCAAGGAGCTGAGGATAGACCGAAGGAAAGGACTTTGAACTCAAACCAATGGGAGCCCCATTGGAATTGCAGAAAACGTCTGTGGGGAGCAAAAATTGGAACTGATAGGTAAGTGTGTTTGAGATCCAGATGTACCTTCCATCTTGAAATGGCGATAGACCATCCAAGAATTGAAAAGTTTGAGGTTTAGAACCAACCGGGAACCGCCGCCTTTCTTCTGGACTAAGAAAATTGTGCTGGCGAACCCATGAGGATGAGGAGAAGTTTGCACTACTGCTCCTTTTTGAATGAGAGGAAATATCTCTTCTTCTATGAATTCGCGATCTGCAAGGGAAAAAAGGAGAGGCATAGGAGGAGCTTTTTGAATTGTTGAGGCATAAAATTCTAGTTGAAAATCTTGAACGGTTTGAAGAATCCAAGGGTCTTGCGTAACTTTCTGCCAGGCTGGGAGAAATAACTGTATCCTGCCCCCCAAAATAACCTCAGAGGGAGGACCTGAATTTGAGGTCTCGTGATTGGAATTACCTCCGCGATAACCTCTGGAGGAGCGACCTCTCCCTCTGTAGCGGTTGGGATAGAAATTCTGTTGGTCTGAGGAACCACTTCGGTTACCCTGGAAGGCGTATCTGGAAGCCTGATATCTTCGGCCTGACGCTCAGCCTCTGCATTAGTGAACACCTTCTTTATGTTGGACTGGGCCTTATCCAAGGCAGTAAAGGTGGCAACATATTTGCTCAAGTTGGAAATAAATTTATCACCAAAGAGCATACCATTGGCTGAAGAGCCAGCCTCATTGTTTGCTAATTCAGCTAGTTTTGGATCCAGACGAATGAGGTAGGAGCGCCTACGTTCTGTGGATATGGCACAATTGGCGTTGCCTAAGAGACAGATCGCTCTCTGAGCCCATTGCAAGACGACTTCCGGATCCAATGGAGTATCGGATTCTTGGATTGCAAGATCTAAGATTTTTGTCAAAGGGCCGGAAACGTCTAATAGCTTGTCTTGGCAGCCTCTCCAAGCACGATCTAGACCCTTCTTAGGATCTTTGGCGAATTTGCGTTAGAAAGGTTGCCATGCTGGGATCTAACTCAGGCATCTCCCCCACTTTACCGAGAAGAGAGGGTCGAGGACATTCTGATCTGAGGGTGTTGAGTACCTCTTTCTCAAAACTTTCACGCAGTCTGTCCTGGACATAGTGGGCTACCTCAGGCGTAGGAACCCATTCGGTGGAACGTGGGTGAATAATATCTCGGGCAAGAATAAGAGATTCTTACCAGCCGGGGAATTCATTTCAGACATAGAGTGACTCTGATTTAGACGAAGATGGATCTTGAAAACTGGACTGAGAAAAGGAGGATTGCTGAAAAGTTGAGGATGTATCCTGAGGAGGGGGGAACCCCCATAAGCATGGTCACGCAGCACAGAGGCTGCCATTTGCGCCGAAATCTCCACTGAGGAAGAGCCTCCTGAGCGCTGCAGAGGGAGACCCACATTTACCTTGGGTCCTCCAGATTGCAAGCGATGTTGTTGACTGCTCTCGCCCAAAAAACTCTCTTTTGGCAAAATTTGTCAAAGGCTGGGTAAAAGGTTTCAGGGCCTGGATTAATGCCCAATTCACTGAGTCTTGCACATGATGCCCTAGTGCCTCCACTAGTCTTTCCTCCATCTGCTGCTCTAAAGGCATCTCCTGCAGTTCCTGGTACTGCTCTTCTTCATTAGCGTAGTATGCCATAATAGTAATGAAAAATACTGGAGGAGTTAACGGGGGGAACCCTGAGCAGGTGAATATTGCAATTTTGAAACAGCTAAGATAGCCGGTAAAAATTTTTGAGTGGAGGGAGCCACCTGCTAGACAAAAAATATATAATCAGTGAGGAATCAAGAATGTCCCCTGAGCAAAGCTCTGTCCGTATTTTTGCAGCCCCGTCGGGCGAAATGCGGCCGTTAAACTTTCCACAATACTAGTTGTGTGCCTTCCGACACACACATGCGCTGAAAGCCGATCGGAAAAAAAAAACGATCGGCTCACAGCGCGTGCGCGGCCGGCAACACAGAAAGAGGACTACGTCCTCTTTACAGTGAGCTCAGGCTCAGAAAACACGGCCTGCTCCCACTCCATGCCGGCACAGAAGAAAAGCGAAAATGAAAGTAAACGAAGGAGAATGGAGCTCATAATAGTACAAAGGTTTTTTTGTAAAACGGGGAAGCGCTGCTAATTGCGATCGCGCGATAAACATATAAAAATAAATCAATATAAGCACAAGAGCGCGCATGACTTAACGGGCTGCTGCAGCAGCAAAGAAAGAGGACGGACTATGGCAGACAGATTATTTATGGGGTCATTGTATGGCCATGATTGGTGGACTTGGCATCATGGGAATGGTAGTTTAAAGTTATCTTGTTTTTTATTGGCTGCTGTTTTGTCAGTAAAGGAAAGAGTAAGCATAATCCGAAGCCTCCGGTCCTGACATAGAATCAACAGTGACTAGAATATATTTGTATGCACTATCAGGTGTTAGGGGACCACAGTGGTCCAAGTACACACATTGTAATGGTTTGTTTGAAATTAAGAGGGGTGTCTGCGGCGGACACTTGGCAGTGGAAACTTTGATTTGTTGACAGATGTCACAACAAAGGACATACTGCTTAGTCTCTTTGTAGAGACCTGGCCACCAATAACGGGCCTGCAAGATCGAAATTGTAGCCGCCACACCAGCATGGGCAGATGCTACCCCTTCATGCGCTGCTTTAATCAATTGTGTTCTTATGTCCTTGTTGGGGATGTCTCGTATACCTACGCCTGGTATCTTAACCTCAGCGTTCAGCATACCTCCCATTCGATAGTGATATTTGTTAGGAAATCCTTTAGGATAGGGCGTACCATCAGCTGTAGCTGTGACGGCAGCCCAAATGTCTGCATCCGGTTTTGAACTCAAATGAGTCACTGCAGCTACAACGGCCGCAGCCACTGCTGACTTTGCGGCTTCATCATCCAGTGTATTTCCAGCAACGTGTATTCCACCGCGCTGGTGTCCAAGTGTGTGTACAACATGACATTTGGTAGCGTCTCTTTCAGGTCAGCTACTTTCCCCCACAGTAGTCTGTGTTTAATGGTGTTGCCTTTGGAATCTCTGAACCCATTCTGGCGCCAATAATGCAGGTATTCATTAAAGGACTGGACACAGTAATATGAATCACAAACAATCAGTGTAGGCTGTGCAGGATCCGTGTGTTCCAGTGCCATCAGCAGAGCTTTTAGCTCAGCCAATTGTGCTGTACAATCCCCTAGGGTCTGTGTAAAGGTATGTAGAGGACAAAATGTATCGCCCTCCATATAGCCACTTACGACTGCGCAAGCAGCAGAATATTGAAGTTTAGTTCCAATTGCAGGCTGTGCAGAGTCATCGGTGCACATGACTCTATGATATTGATCAATAGGCAAAGTATTTGCTGGAACTGGATTTTCTATTTCATATTGTAGAAATTCCTGAGTTTGTAGCTTTGGGTCAAAAATGTAGTCTACATCAGTGGCTGTCAGAAAGGTAGCCCATTGTATACAACCTGGATGTAATGCTTTTGCGTTTGGAACGTTAGCTTTTTTAACAGCCTCTAGGGCTGGGATTGGAGAAACGACAATAATGTGTTTTCCTTGGGCAAGAGGTCTTTCTTTAATGACAGCCATCTGTACAGCAGTGAGAATTTTCTCTGTGGGTGCAAAGCGTTGTTCTGCTGCTGAGTACAACTGTGATTTGTATGCAATCGGGACTGTCTCACCTTCATTAAACGTAACATAGGTGAAACCGATAGCCCCAGCTATTACTCTGATGACCAAATGTGTTTTGTTGTCCCTTGTGTGTAAATGTTGTGCTGCAAGCATGTCTGTCTGCAACTCTCAAAGAATGCGTGTATGTTAAATTGTCCAGAGTTTACTTAAAAAATCGGG
The DNA here is from genome assembly GCF_031143425.1 of Pleurodeles waltl. Lineage (NCBI taxonomy): Eukaryota > Metazoa > Chordata > Amphibia > Caudata > Salamandridae > Pleurodeles > Pleurodeles waltl. The sequence continues at coordinate 932,489,641 of NC_090446.1, read as the reverse complement.
ACGTATTAAGACATATAAAGGTTTCATGCATGTAGCATAATCTGGAATGTAGGTTCTGCCAAAATTCAAGAAACCCAATAATGATTGGAGTTTTTTAATCGTATTCAGTGGTTGTAACTGTGCGCACTTGTTTAAGAATTGTGGCGCTAGGCTCTTCCCTTCACTTGACAGCTCATATCCTAGGAACAGGACACTGAGGAAGGCTATTTTTGCTTTTTTTAAGTTAAATTTATAGCCAAATTCAGCAAACCCTACAACAATGCGGGCTACCCATCTTAAATGTTGTAGTAGTTCATCATCCATGAGATATATATCATCTACATAGGACAATGCTTCAGGGTCAATCTCATGCAATATAGCAGTGACAGGAGCTGCAAACAGTCCTGGGCTGTTCTTATACTCCTGAGGTAAACGACAGAATTTTTTCTGGGAGCCTAGTGGGCGGAAACTTGTTAAGTCTCTACTCTCAGGCGCTATATTTTGGTAGAAAAACCCATTGGAAATGTCTAGTGTTTTGTATTTTTTACGCAATATGTTGCTCATTAGTGCTGTGCTATGCGACTTTTGGATAGCATAGGTACGTGTATGACTGTTTAAATGTCTGTAGTCTAAGATTATTCTGTATGAATGGTCTAGTTTAGCTACGGGGAATAATGGGTTATTCATTGGTGAGACACAGGGTTCAATCACACCCTGGTACTCCAATTGCGTTAGTATTTCTCTCACTGGTGCTTTTGCTTTGTGTTTTATAGGATACTGCGGTTGTGGCTGAGGTTCATTTTTAATTAGAATTACATGGTAGGGGGATTCTTTATCCCATCCTATGTGATTTCTGTATAATGCAGGTGCTTGTGCTAAAGCCCATTCAATGGAATAGGATTCAGCGTGTTCCTCTGGAACAAGGGGCGAGAAGGAAGGCTTAATGACATCTTCTCCATATGGGCAGGTACGTTAAAGTCAGGCGGCCAATCTTGTTTGGCCAACAGGACATCATATACTTTTACTATGCGATCCCAAAAGATTGCATCTATTGTGCATTCAATGTCTCCTTCTAATTATAGCGTTACTTTGTACACCCTATCAGGCGTGGAGACACGCATGTCCGCAGTTTCTACTTGTATAAAGTAATCGGTTGCTTTCACCTCCAGGTGCTCTAGAAGATTCCGGCGAACTATTGTGACATCTGCCGCGCTGTCTAGCAAGGCTAGAGCCCAATTCTTCTTCTTCAAGAGGACCCTCTTCCTGTCTGGCATGTCGGACTGTGACTGCTGCCACTTTTTTCTTTTTAAATTGTTGTTTTTGTTGGGCAGGTTTCTCTTCCTTTTTAACAGAAACCTCCGAAGAGCATTGTGATTCCTGTCTCGGTTTCACGTACTCTGTTCTTCGCTCTGATCGCCCACCTCTCTCATTTCTTTTTTCCGATGAGTCCTGAAAGGAACAAGATTGGCGTGTATCAGTATATTGATATCTATCAGGCGTTTTTATATTATCTCTGTTTCTGAGATTATACATATTTTGTGGGGTCTCCATACGCGGAGATTCTCCCCTCTCTTTCTTAGGAATTTGTTGCTTTTTATCCCAGTGTTTCTTATTACCCTCAGGTGCTTGCTTGGGGGTATCTTTGTTTAATTTACCCTGAAATTGAGGTTTTTGTGGTCTGGCCCCTAAGCTATCTCGACCGATACTTGAATAGGTCTCTGCTATTATTTTAGGCAGCTCTTGTTCTTGATCCTGCTGTGACTGCTTCCCCTTTAAGGTTACTTAAAATGATTGAGGATACTGTGGCAAAATTGACCATCAATTGCATCCCCAAATCTAGGGCCGGGGCCGCCCCATATTCGTCTTGAATTTGTTTCACCACTTCCGGTAAATTGGCAAGTGTTGGTGTACTGTGTGCGGTTGTGTAGAGCGCAGCGAATACCGTGCCCCAAGTATTACAGTTTTCTATTGTAGGGACCATCCCAAAGGGCAAGCATATCGTTAGTATTCTATGTTTATCCTGAGGTCCCGGTTGGGGAAACACTGCCTCCAGCGTATTCATTTTCTGTGCTAACCAAAACGGAGTTTCCTCTCGTTTGGTAGGTACTTTACCCATAATCGAATGTACAGTTGCAGGATTTATACCTGGCGTTACTGCATGTGGATGTGCTGGAGCAGCACGTGCTGGGTTTGTAGTTAGTGTTTGCATTACAAATTGTTCTAATCGTCTATATATCGCTATTAATTCAATATATAAGCGACAAACCTCAGCTACTGCTAAATTTGTAACCGCAGGATGTGGTGTATAGGTGGCCAATAAAGGCCAGGTAGGACCATCATTACTTAGTAGACCTAACCTTACTGGTAAAATTGTGTGGGGTAGGGCGCCATCAAGCCAATTATTATGTTCTTGATAAGATAGAGGTATCTCTAAATATGCGTATGCTCAGTATTGTCCAGGCGCATTCGCAGGTGTATATTGGTGAAATGTATTTGTGTTCCCATCAACTGCTGGAAATGTGACCCAAGAGTAAAAAAGTTCTATTCTATAAGCTGCTTGGGTGTCCACCACGAATGTGACTGGACCTCCCTGGGCCGTTAGGCCATTTGCTAGTAAGTGTGCTGTGAGAGGTTGTCTCATATTAACAGCTATTTGTACCTGTTGGGGATTTGCCATGATAGTAACACTATGAGTTCAGAGAAGGCACACCAAAATGGGGTTTCCTTTTAAAGTTCAAGCTTGAACAACCGGCAGTTGTAGTAGGATTACCTACACAGCTGTGGTGGAAATCCTCAGCACCACGGACGTCTCCGCATACGGCATTAAGGTGTCATTATATATAATGAGGCAGAGACACTCCGGAGGACCCGAAAATTAGAGCCTGACCAAATGTTGGCGGCGCCATATTGCGTAGGCTCTCATTATGATAATGAGACTACTGGATTTTGGGCAGCAAGATCATCCACAATGTGGGGGACTGAGTCCGACCCACTGAAGCATAAGAATAACGCTATCATATTGTCACTAGAATTTATGGACTATTTCCTATCTAAGTCATAATCTGAGCACAGCATGTTAAGCTCTAATTCTGCCTTTCAGGTTGCCCTGGGAGGACATCAACCCTCATACCTGAGCAAAGGCCTGTAGTCTGCGTTAGCATCTGCAGCGAAGCATTCAGCAATCAGCATACAGTCGTGGTTCTCTGGCTGGAATCTCCCTCTTAACGTGTAATGGGACTAGGAAGTGTTTTTATAATAACACAGCTGATGTTCTAAGAAAATGTCCCTACGTAAGGATGTGTATTTTCTACGAATGTTGGAGACTAAACTTCTACCACGTTCCCTGGCAATGTACCAAACTGTAGCCTTGACTGAAGCACAAAGTGATTAAGAATGTCTTGTTTGAGAACACAGTGCTGGGCTAAGCAAAAACAGTTAGATAGATGAAAATAAAACAGGACCGTGAAACTGGTTATTGTAAAAATAACAATGCAAAGCTGAATAAAATATATCTAGGTCAAAGTGCACAGCGGCCTAGTGTGTTGAACTAAGGTGCATGGAGCTATAACTAAAATAGCTACACAACAGAGGTACCACCTGTCCAACCTCCATCCGGCCTGTCTCCCTCTCCTGCCCCATTTTAGGCACATCTCTATTGGGGAGTGATCTGACAATCCTCTTGCTAAGTTTCGCACCTCGGCCACCCTATGACACTCCTTTGCGGACATGAGAAAGTAATCCAGCCTGGTAATGGTGCGGTAGGCCCCTGAGTAGAGGGTATAACCTCCATATATTTGCAAGATTTAGATTACGAATGAATGTTGCCAACTGGGTGGACCCACTCCCCCTGCCCCAGCCTGACATCAGTCCATATGGCGGTCACATACCCCATTTAAGTCTCCTTCTAGCACCCATAAGGCCTCCGGCATATCCTTAAGCAGCATTTCCAACTGAGCCAGGAATCCCATGGTGAATAGAGGTGGGGCATAGACGCTTATAATTGATGGGGCAGACCATGAAGAGTCTTGGTAACCACCACATACCTTCCCAAACCTGCATGCTAAGCCTGTGAGTATCCCCTGTGGACCAAAAAAGGACAATGATTGCCCATTAAATGCTTTTCTTGGAGAAGTACAATGTCTGCCTCGGTTTTCAAGGCCAAGCGGATGATTGCTCCTCTTTTGACTTTGTCCAGGATTCCGTTCACATTCTAAGACAGTATTTTAAGTGTGTCCACCCTGAGGGGATTTATGTCAGTGCTCTCCATCGCATTGGTGTCTATCATATATAGACAATTCTAAGCTCCATGCACACCGTCCTATGGTGTGTTCTGTACTGTTATGTTACCTGCTGCTTATGAACTTGTAAAAGAAAAACCAAAACTCCCCCCTCTGCTCCTCTCCCCCTTTCCCAAATCCCTCCCCATACTTCCCAAACTAGAAGTACCTGTTGAGTTGTGTCAAGGGACCTAGCCAACCGGGCTAAACTGACCTGTAGCACTCCCTGCACCAGTGTTACCCTCCCCACAGAACTGACCCCCCCCCAAACAGGAAAATTAGCCATCTGCCGTTTTGTCCCCCACTTGCCCCCCTGCATCCCCAAGTCTGCATACTTACTCTCTAGTCATCATCCATGAAATGATCAGTCATTTTGCAGCGCAGTCGGCAGTGACCTTTGCGTTTGTCTGTCGAGGACTCCGGACTCACCTTAGATGTAGCCATATCCTTCTTTTCTCTGACTGCCCCTAGGTCCAGCGAACGGGGGCGGGCCCCTTCCTCTGTGACCACTGTCTCAGTGCTGTGCCCCGTTCTTGCCTCTGTGACATAGGGCCTCCATCTTAGGTAGTGGTCTGTGAAAGTAGCGTCTTGTGTAGTAGTTTTTCCATCCAGTGCCAGACTGCTTCCTATATATCAAAGAAAAGTGTTTTGTCCAAGAAAATGATTTTGAGTCTTGCCGGAAGCAGAAGCATGTATTTAAGCCCCATCGCTTTTACCTTGGCTTTAGCTTCTAGGAAGGAACGGCACTGCCGCTGTACTTTTAGAATGTAGTCCAGAAAAATCATGACTGTACTGGACTGGCAAGTCAGGAGCTCCAATCGTCTTGCTGCCCTGAGGACTGCGTCTCTGTCAGCATAGTTAAGTAACCGTACTATGAACGGCTTTGGTGGGGTGCACACTGGAAGTCTAGCCGTCAGTGCCCTATGTGCACATTCTACTATGAAACATGTTGAGACTTCATCCTTGGGGACCCAGCTCATCAGCCAAACCCATATGAACTTAGTGGGTGTGGCGCCTTCCGCACCCTCAGAGATTCCCACCACTCACAGGTTGTTCCTTCTGCGATTTGACTGTATCTTCTGTCTCTGATAGTCGTCCCTCCATCTCTGTTACCCTGTGCATGGTGTTTCGGAGATCCTGTCTAATGAGGGCCAAATCTACCTTCAGTTCCCCCAATTTGTCTTTCCATAGTGAGCTTCAAGTCCCCAATGGCCTGCAGGATAGCCGCCGTCTAGGCAGCACCCTCTGACTCAGGGGCCCCTCCCATCGCTCCCGCTTCATTCCCCGGAACATTTTGCTTGGCTTATTTGTCAATTTTTTGTTGCTGTTGTGGTGCTGGCGTGCCTGTTGTCTTGTCTCGTACCATTGTGATGGCACGTGATGGTCCGCACTAAGTCTGCTCGCCTCACCACTCTCAATTCCTGGCCCCAGGGTCTGTAATCTCCGGAGGCAAGAAGGGAGGGCTTCAGCAACTTCCAAAGTGTCAGCTCAGCTCCTTGGTGTGGACCACCGCCGCCCCAGGCGATCCCTCCGCCAGATCACCAGGCCTCAGCCAGCCTTCTTCCCGCTAACACTCCTCATTAGGGCCCCCAGGGCGTTCTGCTCACCTCTTCACCAGGAGTGCCCCGGGCCTCCTCACCTTCTCTCTGCGCTCTCAGTCGGATTGCTCTCGCCGCCACCCCCAGAGACCCCAGGTAGGGCACACAAGTTTGCCGGTATGCTACCTCAGTCCAGCGCACCAGCCTTCTTCCAGGCCTGCATGCCTGCGACCGTCTTAAATGCCTCAGGGACAATGGGCTTCGACCCTGCTGTTCCCCGTAGCGCCCAGGCACTTCTGATCTCCAGCAGCTTGCTGTCCGTTGCTGTCTGGGTCCACAGCCATCCTACACCGTGGGCCAGCCCGCGAGCACCGAGCCCAGCAGGCCTCACCATGGCTTCTACGCCTCCAATCCTCTGCGAGTCCGGGCTCCTTATCCGCTCACCTCTTCAACGGGGGCGCCCCAGGCCTCCTCGTCTTCTCTGTCTGCACTCTCAGTTGGGCCGCTCTTGCTGACACCCTCGGAGGTCCCAGGGAGGGCACACGAGGTCACCAGCGTGCTGTCTCAGTCCAGCGTACAGGCCCTCTTCCGGGCCTGCACGCATGCGACCATCTTCAATGCCCCCAGACAAAACGGGCCTTGACCCTGCTGTTTCCCGTTGCCCCCAGGCGCTTCCTCTCTCCGGTGGCTCGCTGTCCGTCGCTGCCTCGGCCCACAGCCCTCGTACACCGCAGGCTAGCCTGCGAGCACCACGACCCAGCAAGCCTCACCACTGCATCTCCACCTCCAGTCCTCTCCCAGTCCGGGAGAGCGATATCCGCACCATGGTCGAGTCATGTGGCGTGATTTTTATTGCATTTTAGGTGGATATTTAAGCGATGGGATGAGGGTATGGGGTTCCAGAGCCGCACTAAGCTATGGCCATCTTGGTCGGCGTCAGGCAACACCCCCCCTCATTGTTTAGTTTTACAAAATTATTCTACAGCCAGATGGACACCTGAGTTAAGCACTGGTTGAGATTTAAGGCTATGGCACTGTCATCTACCAGGATCGAGACAATAATTTGAGTGTCATAGAATGAAATGAAGCCAATAAGCTGAAGGATTGGATTAGTTCCATAAGTGGGGTAATATAGATGTTAAACAATGTGAGGTACAATGTGGGTGGCAGGGAGGACTCCTGTGGCACCCCACAATAGAGGGAAAAGGTGGATTTAAAACCATTTAGTTCTACATTTTGTAATCTGTTTGTTAGAAAGGAACTGAGGAGGGACAGAAATGTACCACGGATACCGACCCTTGAAAGCCAGTTGACAAGTACCTCATGTTTTATTTTTTTCAATACTTTTAAAGACTGCAATCTACGATAAAATGTATGGGATACAATTATTTTTTGTTTGTAAATTATCTTTATTATAATTTTCATAATGTCAACGATACATGTGTGTGTCTCAATGGAGCAAGTCGCATGCCAATACCTCATGTTAACAGCAAGGATATATCTTCCCCACAATGCCAGTTATCCCACATTACCTGAAGGATTACATAATCTAACCAAACATTCCTAGACTTGGGGTCTGGAGTTTCTTGAGATGTAAGCAAGGCTACACCAGGGGATACCGCCTCATCATTACGGTTCCCACCGTATGAACTGAGATAGGATTTCTCCTGAGCTCATCACCATTTTTTAGGTACAGAATCTAACAATAATTAACAACTGGGTAACAATATAATTTAACTGTTATAACCTCGACTATGGCTAGTCTACGCACATTGGCCCATATTTATACTTTTATAGCGCTGCATTTGCGCCACTTTTTAACGCAAAAGCGGTGCAAACATACAAAATACAATTGTATTTTGTATGTTTGCACCGCTTTTGCTGCAAATGCAGTGCTAAAAAAGTATAAATATGGGCCATTATATTCACTAATTGGAGCATACAAGGACCTCATTGGTATGTTTTTCTGTTATCTATATATGATTGTGAGGACTCTGCTGGACATGTTGCATGGGCATATTAATGCAGGGAGTCTTTTTCTATTACCTTGGGTGATCTGGTCAGCTGCTATGGGCATGGGTGTCCATCTCCTCTGCCCTCCTCAATAAATAGATTCTGCAGTATCAACCTGCAGCTTGGTTCATGTTTCAAGTTCATCCCTGTCTTTGTCTCTTCTACTTCCTCCCTCTGGGCTTGATGGGTCATCTTGGGTCCTCTCCCGGGCTGTGATGTCTGTTTGTGTTGCATGTACCCATGAAGGTCTTGTTAACCTAGGTTTTCCAACATGTCACTCCATATTTCTATGTCCCATTCCGTGTGTTCATCATGTCGAACCATTCCCAGCCGCCTCTCTTCGGCTATTCCCATTCCCTAAAGTCTGTTCTCCATCTCTGTAAGGTAGGAGGTCTAGTTTGGGCCCAGTGTATCACGATGTGATGTTTAGCCAGGACCAACCTAATCTGCATGAATCAATACTGCATTTTCTGCCATTTTTTGGGAGAGGGAGTGTATTTAATAAGTACTGCTTGGGCAATAGTTCAATCTGTATTGTTGTTATTTCTCTTAGGTTATCTATATTCGCTCAGAACCCACACAACTTAGCGCAATCCCAGGTCATGTGTATGAAGTGCGTTTGTGTGTATCCACATCGAGGGCACCCGGGCTTATGTGCGGGATACATTTTATGAAGTCTCTGGGGAGTGAGGTGTGTGCGATGAAGGTAATGGAACTGAGGTAGCTTAAATCTAGCATTACTCGCTATTTCCCGTAGCTGTGCAAACGCCCGGCGTCATTCCGATTCACTGAGGGGGGTTTCCAGATCTGGCTCCCATCTGTCCCGTACCTTTGTCATATCCACCCTATGGTTGGCATTTAGGGCTTTGTAAATAAAAGACGTTAGGACTCTGGTTACTTCTGGATCTAGAATTGCACGCAGTGTGTGGGATTCCTCTGGTTCTTCTGGGAAGTTAGGCCACACATCTCTAATTATATGAGAAATTTTATTATACTTTTAATGTTGCCCTGTTGGTAACTGAAAGATGTCCCAGGCCTCGTTTAGCGCCAGGAACTTCCCCGTTTGGTACAAGTTGCCTGCTGTGAAGCAGCCACCATCATACCATTTTGTGAGGTCCATTGCCATTCGTGCCTGTCTGAAACTAGGCAGCCACTGTATGGGGAGTAACCGTGCATATGGAGCACATTTTAGTACAGCTACAACCTTCCCTTCCCATATCTCTGCAACCTGGGGTACCAGGAAAGGGGCTTCACTAAGGAATCTCTTGCCTTTCATCATGTATCTCGGTAGGTCAACCACGCCCTCACAGTCACCCAATAGGTCTTTCTCTCTCTGCGATCAGTCCTTCCCCACTCCACTGCACAGCATATTGCAAGATTCCTGCATAATAATACAACTCCATATCTGGGACTCCTAGCCCTCCCATCGCTGGATCTAGTTTTAACACTTCCAGTTTCACCCTGCTCTGTTTTTTCCCTGTATAAGGGATAGCAAAAGTTGGTCAAGCTTCCTGAACGTGGTCTTGGGGATAAGACACAGTGAATTCTGAAGCACATAGAGGCAACGTGGGTGGAGAACCATCTTTTTCTACACCACTCTCCACATTTTGGAGACAGAAAGTTTCTTCCAGAATCCAATAAAGGCCTCCAGCTATTGTATTGTGGCACCCATGTTTATTTAATAATGGGCAGTGTCTGAGCGAGCTATCTAGATGCCCAGATATCTAAAATGCCCTCACTCTCACCAAAGCTGTATCTGTGGGAGGTCCACCACGGTTCTGCCCATACTTTATGTCATTGGGAAAAGTAGTGATTTGTGTTGATTAATATGTAGGCCTGACATAATTCCAAACTTAGTCAGGATATCAAGCAGCTTGGGGGTAGATTGCATAGAGTTTATCAGGTATATTAAGGCACCATCTGCGTATAAGGAGTCTACATGTGTACGTCATCCCACAATCACTCCCCATTCTGCCATCTCCTTCCTCAACTTTTGCTTTAATGGCTCTATCGCAATCGCGAACACAAGCGGGGACAGCGGGCAGCCCTGTCAGGTCCCCCTCTCTATGCTAAAGGCTTCCGAAATCATCCTTCCTGTTTCCACACGTCCTCCACTCCATATTAAGGAACCCGGCGCCGGGTTCCTTGATATGGAGTGGAGGACGTGTGTTAGTCTCCTCAGATTCACATGTGTTCCCCTACCCAGTATGAAACCATATTGGTCTTTATGCACCAAGTTCGGTATGACTTGTTTTAGCCGCGTGGCCAGGACTTTGGCCAATACCTTGGCATCCACACACAGCATGAAGAGGGGTCTATATGAACCCAGCTCCTCTGGATTCCTGTCAGACTTAAGGAGCATGATGATCTAGGCCTCAGCATTGATTGGGGGAAAATGCCCATTTTCTTTGATGCGAGAAGAGTCTTGAGCAGCTTGGGTATCAATTGTTTCCCACAGACCTGGTAATATTCCACTGGCCACCTGTCAGGGCCCGGTGCCTTTTGATGCACTAGCACCCCCATTGCTTCCCTATGCTCTTCCAACTAAAGCTCATCATCCAAGCTGTCTTGTTGTGCATTTTTGAGCCGAGGGAGGTCCAGGGTCGCCAGGTACCTTTGTATCTCCGGTATCTGAGGATTCCTGACTCTAGAGTATACTGCCTTCAAGTGTTCTGTCAGTAGTTTGTTTATGCCACTTTGTGTGGTCACTCTTGTTCTGTCTGCTCTTTTCAGAGACAAGATAAGGGGGAATCGTCTCTCTTGGTGAAGCAGCCAGGCAAGCAAGTGACCTCTCCTGTCCCCTTTCCCTATGTAGGAGCTGTTGATATTCGATTGAGGTCAGTTTATCAAGCCAGTCCCATATTTCTGGGATGCGACGACCAATCTGTAATTCAATCTCATGGAAGCTGCATCTCAGTGTGTCTGTTATGCTGTCGCCAGAGTGCACTCAGCCTCTCTGAAATCCCTCCAAGCGTCTACGTGTGCTAGTAATTCTTGACAGGCATTCCTCGCATGCAAAACCTTTAGAGTATCCCAATCCAGACCCCTGGTTTCTGTAGATAACCAGTTTGTGGTAAAGTATCTCGCTATCCCTTTACTGAGATCCTCTCTGAAGGTGGGGTCTTGTAGAGTTTCCGTCTGTAATCGCCAGGTTGGAGTTTGTGGCCTACGTCCCCCCACCTGCCAATCCGTCCACACCAGAGCATGGTCTGACAGGAATCTACTCATGATTTGAACATTAGTGCGTATAGGTGCAATGCTGTGTGATACCAAATATCTGTGAATATGGCAGTAGGTGTGATGCGTGGTATTAAAGCATTAAAGTGATGCGCCATATGTCTATTTTTTGTACCCGGTCCAACACTGTTTGAAGAGCGGTGGCCAGGTTCTGATAAGTTCGAAGCTTTGGTGGGGTGCCTATCCATGTCTCCATTGAGGACACAGTTTAAGTCCCCTGCCCATATCAAAGGCATCTCAAAATATGGAGTCAGCTTGTGTTCTAGTGCGGGGAAAAAGTTTCCATCATCTACATTTGGGGCTGATATGTTGAGAAGGCATATTTCCATCCCGTTCCGCAGTCCGTGTACAAGTAGGTATCTACCATTGACATCTGCTCGGTAGCCCCTGAGTAAAAATGGCACCTGTGCGGCAATCCATATCAATACTCCGCTGGCATAATTGGAGTTGGTAGCCGCATATAACTGTCCCCTCCATTTCTTATGCAGTTTGTTGACCTCAGTGTCTGTCAAATGTGTCTCCTTGAGGAGCGCTATTTGAGTACCATGTCAGCACAGATATGTTAGTACCCTATGTCTTTTTACAAATTAGTTCAGCCCCCTTGCATGCCGTGTTTATAGTCTATAGAAAGTTCTCATTGTAATTTTTTCAGCCGTATTTTGTCCTGCGCTCCATTGCAGGCATCAGTCTCTCTACCTTGTCAATTACATAGCTGGTCAGACTAGCTATTTCCTCCCCCCCACCAGGTACACACATATGAACAACCTGTGCATCCCCAACCATTCATTAGGGTCTTCCCCTCCCCTTCTCGAATCAACCAAATCAATGTAATATGAATATAAAACAGTAAACAGGTTCTCACGTCAACATTCTCAGCTAACCTCTTCATTTTACTACTCAGCACATTCATACCTAGCATTCTCCACTCAACCTTTCAATCATAACTATCAAATTCCTATGCACTGACGGGCCGGTATGCAGAACCCTCTAAAAATTGGCTTTGCATGCCAGCTTCTCCCCTGGTGCTAACTCAGTCACACAGTTCCCTTTGCATCCACATTCTCACCTTGCCCCATTTATATCTCAGCTTTCCATATTGCAACTCACTCAATCACAGTCATTAAGCGGTATGGTATAAGGAATCAATCCTTAAAGGTGGCCCCAATTAGAATCTGCATCAAGAACTTGCATCTCTGTTCAATGGGTTATCGAAATCCGGAGGCACACTCCATCTGTGGCAAGGCAGCGAGGGGTCCCGTAGTTTGGCTATGGTTTGGGACTCACAAATCTTCCCATCTATTTTTCATTGTCCGGTCTCAATCAGGGCTGTTAATGCGTGGCTGCATTCATCCACACCCAATGCTGTGTCTTCTTCCATCAAGGATTGTGCCTTTTCTCTTTCCTGCCTCAGAGTCTCAAGGTCCGGACGAGAGCCTCGCAGGTCTCCTGTAGGCATACTGAGGTCTTCCAATGCCAATGTTGCATCGTTCCACACCACCACTTTCTGAGAAGCTCTGTTTCTTTGCTCGCATGGTCCTGACCGACCCCATGGCCTTGCCCTCTCCTGGGGTCTCGACCAAGTAGCAGGGACCCGGTCATTTCCATGTATCTCGAGCCAGTCCCACACCGCTTCCATGGTCGTAAAGAAGTGCGTGTGGTCTGCATACAATCCCTTTAGTTTTGCTGGAAACATCAACATGTAACGTAGTCCCATTGCTCTGAGTTTCTGCTTTACACCCCCAAAGGAGGCCCGTAGTTGCTGTACATGCCTCATGTAATCTGGGAAGACCTGTATTGTGTGGTTTTCAAACGTAGGATTTCCCTTTTGTCTCACCGATATGAAGATAGAGTCTCTGTCCCTATAATTAAGGATTTTGGCAATGAGGATTCACAGTGCATTTCCTACTGGTGGCTTTGGGGTCAGTGCTCGTACACCCTTTCCATGACAAAGACTGGAGATAGCTATGCCTCAGGGCACTTCTCTTGTATCCAATTTTCAATGAACCTCTCTGGGTCTCTGCCTTCTGCATCCTCCGGAATTCCCACAAGGCAGAGTTTACATCTCTGTGATCACCCCTCCGCGTCTTCTGCTCTTCTGTGTACGTTTTCCATCTGTTTGGTAAGTTCTGCTACTGCTGTTTTGAGCGCAGGTGAGGTCTGCCATGAGTAGTACAACATCGATGGACATGGCGTCAATTTTGGCTTGAGCCTTGGTGCTGGACTGTTCTATTGTGACCAATATCTGCACTCCCGATGGTTCACCATGTGAGCTTATTACTTGTTCCGTCAGTGTCTGGGTCCTCATGCTGGTCTCACTTCCCCCCCCCCGGATGCTCTGGGTGGTGTACTGATCAATTTTATTTTGTTGAGTATGCTTATGTGCCCTTTCTTTCCCCATGACTTTAATATTAAGTTGCAGTGTAGTTCCCAATTATGTCAGGGGGTCTGTCTGTTAAACTACACAGTAGTTTTTCAGCAGGCAGGCACCTTCAGGATGAGCCGAGACTGGTGCGGGATGATTATAGTACAGTTCGTCTCTCACAGGTGGGTCGAGGGGTGCCCGTAGCTACCTTTGTATACCTTATCCTTTCAGCAGTATAATGTTTATTACCACCTGAGTTGGGGGTGGGTCAGTTTATCACCAGATGTCAACTATATGGCTCCAGGCCGCATCCCTGCAATTGCCACGGTGTCATATGGTCTTCCTCCCCTACCATGAGGGTAGAAGATAACTCCCACCCCTTCTCCAACTTCCCAAATGTTCCAGTGCACCAGTATCTCTTCACTGAGGGCCTTGCAAGTTATTCTGGCCCCTTAGCGTTTCTCCAAGCTTGTTCTTTTTCTTTGGGCCTCTTTACTGCCCCCAGCTCCCAGTGCCCCTCAGCGATACCAAAAGGGCCACCCCTAGGTCCAGCATGGGCCCTCATGCACTCCAGGGCCACATCCCCACCACCGCACCACCTCTCAAGTCATGTGGGGGCCCTTTCACCACCTGGCCCTCGTTGGCATCACGACCGATGCGGACCCTCGCTCCAGTCTAGTCTCCCCAGGTCTGCCTGTGCTGGGGGACCCCCCGTGCCACCTCCCCCTCAAGTTCGTAGCCATTCTTACTTTCTGCTCTCTGACACAGTTGTCCAAGCTCTTCTAATGTGCCGAGTCCTCCTTACAGCCCAAGTGGCTGCAAGGACATTCAGGCCGACCAGCAGCCCTCACAGTTCACCTGACCTCCGCCGCTCATCCCTCGGCTCACGCCACTCCAGCTCGATCTGGCACAGCCTTCACCAGCTGTGCTTCTCCTCTCTGTGGCTGCTCGCCATGCACTGTGGCCTCCATCGGTCTCTGTTATTCGGTCCTCGCCACTGTAATCTGCACTAGGGATGGCCCCCAAAATCCTTCGGTACCCCCAGCGCACCAAGATGTTAGGGTTGCATATTTTTTTAGGTGACATGTCTGGGATGCAGGATTCCATAAGATTTTTATGGGGCTGTCGTGGAGCTTACAGGGAAACTGTCCGCTCGGCCGACATCTTGGCCACGCCCCTCAAGTACCTCACGGTTAACAGTGTCAAACATAGCTGAGAGGTCCAGAAGGATCTGTGCTGCTCTCCCCCACATGTCCACAATTTTCCTAATTTCCTCTGAGGCCGCTGCTAGGGCAGATTCGGTAGAGTGATGGGCTCTAAAACCATGTTAGGAAGGGTTGAAAATCTCATTGGCGTTCAGAAAGGCTGTGAGTTCATTATTCACTGCCTTTTCAAGGATTTGTCCGGGGAATTGAACGGTAATTTTGGGTGGTTGTTGGATCAAGGTTTGTTTTCTTTCAATACGGGTAGGAATGAAGCCTACTTCCAGGCTGTCGGATAGTGCCCTTACCTCAGGATCTGATTCAAAAGTTTTGGTAGATAGGCTGTGATCAAATCAGGCACCAGATGTAGAATGGATGGTGGAAAATTGTTGGATGGGGATCCAGACTTCGTGGTGGCAATTAGATTGGAAACATTATCCTCCAAAAATAGGCAAGAAATTGCTTAGGAACCCACGTTGGCCTGAATTATTAGGCTTAGCGTGGGAAAGATCGCCGGGATCTGCACTGGAGGTGAGAACTTGTTCTCCTACGACTTTAGTGGTAGGACTTGTTGCAAAATTATCATAAATTAAATTTATTTACCTTTGAAAGAAATTGGCTAGATTGTTACAAAAGATTTGATCACTACTATGAGAAGAGCTCTGTTGGAAATTAGTGAGAGCAGTAATCGTTTTAAACAGCTCGGATGAGGTATTTTTTTGAGTTCTAATTTTAGCAGAGAAGAATTAGGCTTTGGCGGCAGTGATCTGAATATTATACTCAATAATTGACTTTAGCAACTAGATCATAATCCCTTCTCCATAAATGTTCGGCGGCCCTACCTTTTTGTTTGAGGGTCTTTAATTCAGAGGTATACCAAGGTGTTAAAGGTTTCTTCCTATAGGTTGTGCTAATTTTCTTGGGTGCTAGCTGGGTTAAAGCTGTGTCAATCCAGTGCATGAAGTTAGTAATAGCCTTGTCTGTGTCGAGATCAAGTGAAGGATTGTCCTTACTCAAGGTAGCCTCCAGATCACCTATGGTTATCTAATGCCAAGGGCAGATTAATTTAGGAACTCCAGAATAGTTTGGGAATAGATTTTGCTGTAGTACTGCTAACTTAAAAAGCACTGCCTTGTGGTCTGTCCACGGCAAAAGTAGCATTTTATCAAATTCTAGTCACATGTCATTTGAAAAAATCCTGTCAAAAATATGATTTGCATTGTGGGTAGATTAATTCACAACAACAATAACAGCAATTTGCTTTTTGGCCCTGCCTAAGGCAGAGCATGTACTGTCTGTTGAGTGACATATTGTTATCTTAGAGTAGGCTTAGAGAAGCCTATTGCTCACCATTAGGTGGCTTAATTGTCACTCATTTGTTTGCTTATTTGTTAGTTGTGAGGGCTGTCCTTCCAATTTCTTGTGTTTGTCTGGTGCCTGGATGCATTACTCCGTTCTTCCACTGCTCGCTTTTTCAGGTGCTACATTTTTCTTTTTGTTTAAGCACTCTATAATAGTGCTAGGGAAGTAGATTCAGGGGGTTTGGGGTATTACACCCCCTATGAATTGTATTATTGAATAAATAGTTTGATACAAGTGCTTTCAGTCGGGTAATGAAAAGTGTCTGACAAATTTTACCTGGGATTTTTTCATGCCCACATTTACAAAAAGACACTCCCTTTCTCTTGTCTATCTTTTGGAAGGCCTTTAAAAAATGTGATTAGTTTAATAAATATTAAATGTTAAGTACCCCTAATAATCCACCCCCCTCTTTCTTTCCACTGCCCCTTAAGACACCTCATGTCCTGCTTTTTATATAATTGGTTTTAACAAGATGTCTGAACATGGTTGCTGGGAAATCTGAACCTCACCTCCTCCAATAATACTGACCAAGCTACGCCCCTGAAAAGTGCTTGAGTTTTCCCATGGTCTCCCTCGTGTGCATCCTCCCCTCCGTTGTTCTGTTTCTCTCGCCCGTGTGCGTCTACCCATCTTCCTGTCATTGACTTCTCACCCATGTACTTTCAGCTCTATATTGGTCTCTTTTGCCCATTTAGTACCCTCACCTACCCAGGGGTTGATTTCTCCACGTGTTCCCACTTTTGCTTATTCCCCTCGTCTGCTGTGTTGCTTCATGCCTCCACCCGCACCCAGTTGTAGCTTCCCCACTCTACCAGAGTTCAAACATAGAAAACATTTGTATATTTTTGTTCTTTTTAGATGCCGATCCAACTCAGATCGGTAACTAAAAAGAAAAATTAAAGTGCAGCATCATCATTTTAGACATTTGCATGTGTGGTGCATGCGTCTGCAAAAATACACAGCAAGCCGCTTCAAATGCTTAAAAAAAAACACAAAATAACGTAGTCATGCGACATAGTATCCTGGATGCTGAGCCGCTTGGCTAACACCATTAGCACAGGCAATAGTTCCCAGAAGTGAGACCTCTTGGCTTTGCCAATGCTAGTTGTATTTAATTGTTAGTGCGTTTTGCTGGCTCTACTTTGAAACATGTTTCTTCTATATTCATACATACAACAGTGGGCCAGGAGAAAGCCGTATTTCTAATGCACGAGGGCTATAAACACTTGTAACAGCTGATGGGTGATAGCATCAACACCATTGAAATAAGGCACCCATCTGCCTTGATTCTCAATTCATTGTGTTCAGCCACCTCGATGATTCTGCCCTGCACCTTGGTAGAAGCCAGGTGCTGGCTCAGGGGTCTTCAAACTGGGGGTGCCTGTCTCTGGCCGAAAGAAGCATTATGCTAATAACGGGGGCTTTGATTTCAGCTGAAAAAACATGAGCAGCAATAAACCGCTCTCTAATTGGCCACCACTATCATGTTTTGTAATATATATCCAAGCTGCGAGTAGTGTCAAAAGTTAAGGGACTCCAAATACTCTTCAAAACCCTCCACCCCCAATAATTACACTGTGGACACTTTTGTATGTTGGTAAGGCCTGCTTGACCAGAATAGCATGTTTAGCATCATGTATTTGCATTTTTAAAACAGTAACAAAACTTATCTGCAGTGTTTAAGTAAGTCTAGACATATTTAAATTTAAATATTGCCAATTTAATAGAAGCATTGTGAAAAGTTTGGAGGCATGGCCCAATTTTTTTTTTGGGGGTGGGCGGGGGCCTGGGTACGCCATTAACAAGTTTGAAGACCACTGTGCTAGCGTCAAAATGAATTTCTTGGGGCTGGACAGTGTTCGGATTAATCATTTTTAGGGCTGGAATCTATTTTTCGGCAGAGCGGCCCAGAACAAAAGAAAAACACAAAGGTTGGAAAAAGGAGGAAGATGGACGGACCAGCAGTGACTAAGAAAAAGCAGGGCTAAAAAGAACCTGCAAGAGTGAGAGGAAGATGCAGGGAGCGTCTGGTGATGGCTTAAAGAGGTATGAGGCGGAGTCGACACTACACATGCTTTGTCTTATGCACCCCTGATATCACAGCGCCAGCTGCAGTCTGTGCAAAGCGTCGGACCCCGCCACGTATTCTTCTACAAATTAAGCAATGGGTAGCTGACAAACGGGAAGAAAATGACTGGTACCAAGGAATTGGGTGAAGGCTGAGGCGCTGCACGCGCTCATCGTTTCTGCGCACAAGAGGCCGTGTATTTTACAGTTTTAACAAATATGAAAAAAAAACTTTTGTCTGTGCTTTTTCAAGACTCCCTGCTGAAGGAGGGCCCCAAGACAGCGACTCCTCCGGTAAATCATGCTGTTTTGGGCTCGAAGTGGCGCAGAGGGTGGAGGCGCTGTTTGGGAAGGAGCCTTCAAACTACACAAGCAGCCGCTGCAGACGTTAACAGCCCAATCTGATTTATTAGGGTCTCACGGGTTAGGTAACTACAGCAAACAGAACAAACACACTGTCTGCCAGATTTACGGACTGAGCCGGGACCTTTAACCAGATGAGCTGCCCCGGGCCAGCAATTAGAGCCACCGACTTGGAGGGAGCTCGGCCTCGCGCCTCATAGCCGCGGCGATGCCTCCCACCCCGTGTGATTTTCCGTCAACCATCGGAGTCCTAGACTAGGAATCACTCTGGACTCAAAGTGCCAACCTTAGCTATTCCTGGGCGTGATCCTGGTCAAATGAGTCTCTGTGTACGACTCCCATCCCTACCCTGACCCCTGAACCTAGATGAGGTATTTTTTGTATTCTTTGCCGCAGACTAGTCCCAGCATTTCTATTGGCTCTTTCTGTCATCTCCAACAAACCGACTCCTTTGTCATCTTTGAGCAATCCAGCTCTAGTTCTCACAATCTCTGCGTGATTGCTCGTGACATAAGGTTTTTGTGTCTTAGCACGTCCACATCTTTGAACAAGATGGCCACAGCACACAGAATATGTAGTCCAATGGTGTGACAGGGAAATTTTTCCTTGATAGTATATTGTTGAAGTGAAAAGTAGACTGGAGTCCAAGTTCTTGTTTTGCAGATGTTGCCTTTAATTGTAGATGCTATAGATCATTGTGTCATCAACGAGATACAGCCAACACGTGTTTCGTCACACATGTGACTTCATCAAGGCTGGGCCGTCCGGCCAGAATGGTACGTGACAAAGCTAGGTAGCGAGGGAGCCCCGTGATCAGTTAGCTGGGCTCCAGAAGGTCAATTGTAACTTCTAGGAGTGGACCTATCAGTAGTGTGTCTGGGTAAGGTAGTGAACACGTAAGCAAAGGGCAGTAGTAGTAGGCCCTGATAAGCCTGAGGTCAAAAGCCTTCTAGGAGTGGACCTATCAGTAGTGTGCCTGGGTAAGGTAGTGAACACGTAAGCAAAGGGCAGTAGTAGTAGGCCCTGATAAGCCTGAGGTCAAAAACCTGAAAAATGGAGGAGTGTGGCACCAAGTAATCGGCACGTCCACATCTTAACGGGAAACCTGTGCAGGTGCTTTGCTGGATGGTCCTCATTCTAGCACCAGCTCTGTCTGTCGTTCTGTTCAGTCTCAGCTTTGCCAGTAACTCTCTTTGTGATCTTGAGATAATTTTTTTCTTCTTCTGATTTTCCCCAATGAACACCTCCACACACACAAAGTTGTTCCTTCAGTGCCAGGGGCTATTATGGCAATGTGAGGTTTTTCAGGCTTAAAATGTTTTAGACAATATTGTTTTTTATTGTTGAGGGCCCTATAACTATGTAGCGCAGCGAGGTGCATTGCACAGACTGCGGGCTGCGCAGCCTAGCAGACAGCAAATAACCACACTGCAGCCGGCTGTGTGGTTAACTGGCGCGCCAAGACTGCGCGAGCTGGGCGCCTCTTTATTTTATACCCTCCGCTCCGGACACCGTATCGCGTCACAGAGCAGGCAACATTGTTGGGGAGAGCCCGGGGGGCTCTCTACATCCCCCCCATGTTTTAGTGAACTACTACAAGAACCATCACCCTCAAACGAGGCATGTGAATACCGGTAACAAACAGGGGTACTCAAGAGAGAGAGAGAGATAAACATAATAATAACAACAGGAGTTCTTGGCTGTACACGGTCACCAGTCACTTTTTCTTTCTCTTGTTAACACATGAAGTCTTTTAGCCTTTGGCTGGGCTCAGGGTTGGGCTGCAGGTGGTACCTTTCACTTCTCCCGCTCTGCTTAGGCCCTCGCGCAGGTCCCCTCGACATCTCTACTGAAACCTCCATCACTCCTTCGTCGGCATTCCTCTGGAGAGCTTGGCTGCGAAACGTAGCCTCTTTCAAGATCTTCACCACTCTCATCCACTGGGCCAGATCCTAAATTGCCGTCCCGATGCTCCACCGTCCAGAACCACAACACGTTCCGGGTCACCTGACGACCCCCTTTTCTGGCAGTAACCATGGTCCCATCAATCTTCTCCATTATCCAGACGTCAGGTTCAAATGGGGGTATGGAACTTCCACCCTGGAAGGCAATCCTTCAGAATGATGCATTCCCCCACTTTCAGGTCTGAATGTTTCGTCCTTCTCCTCTTGCTGGCCTGGACATTGGTCTGTGTTCGCTTCTCCTGCGTCTTGAGTACATCCAACTCAGGGGGTTGCCACTGCTCATCAGCGGGTATGCAGTCTTGTGGTGGTGAACGAAACATCAACTCCGCCAGGGCACACCCCGTCGTGCTGTGGGGTGTCTGCTGGTATGTCCTCAGGAGTGCATGCAGGCATATCTCGGCGCTCTCTTCTTGACATACTCCAATTCGTAAAGCACGGTTCAGAGTCCGCATGAATCGCTCAACTTACCTGTTTGCCTGGGGCCATTGAGGGGTGAATAGCCAGTGTGATATGACAAACGAGCAAAGGTAGTCCTGAAACTCCTGGCCGTGAAATGGAGGACCATTGTCCGTTCTTATCTCTTCAGGCAGACTCAGGAGAGTGAAAACCTTCTCCAAGACAGGATGGGCCGGCTCAAATGCCGTGGACGTCCCCAGTTCCACCACCGGGAACCAGGTGCACAAGTCAATCATGACAGCCATCAGGAAAACTACCAAAATCCAGGCTTTCCTGGGACCATGGTCGAGTGCTGGGCGGTTCGGTCATCACTGGAGCAAGGACGGGATCTCGAGCGTTTATTGCACAGGGATGACATCTTTGTATCAGGTCATCCGCCATGGCATCCATTTTGGGAAACCATACCTTCTCACGCAGACTAGCCTTAGTCTTCGCTGTCCCCTGATGACCCTGGCGTGCTAATTCTACTACTCTGTGGTATAGACTGCGGGGTTTTACTATACACTGACCCCAGAGAAGAAGACGTTTCGGACTCACGGAGAGCTCCAGCCTCACCTTCCAGATCAAGGAGTCAAAACCGTGCGTCTTTTCAAGGAAAAGTTTCCATGGCTGATTGACCAGAGCTTCCTTGGCTTGGCTGATGACTGCATCACGGCTTGAGGTGTCATCGATTTCTGCCACCATCAGCGCCATGGGACATGCTAGGTACCATGCTTACGAAACTCTCTGTCCATCCATCCTCCTCCTCTTCTTCTCCCTGCGAGCGTGGCCGCAACGGATTGCGTGATAAGTAATTTGCGGGATTGTTGAACCCAGGCCAGTACACAACATCAAACCGGTAGGGCTGGAGGAGCACCTCCCACCGTTCAATCCTAGGAGGGGCAAGTCAAGCTGTGCCCACAAAGATGGATACCAGTGGTTTGTGGTCGGTAACCCTCCTAAATTCGTGCCCACACAGATACAGGTGGAAATGCTGTCAGGCCCATTGTATGGCCAGCGCCTCCCACTCAATTTGTGCAAACCGGGCCACTGTTGCCGAGAGGGCCCTGCTAGGATAGGCCACCGGCGTCGAATGCTGGTGGCTCTGTTACTGCAGCAACACAGCTCCTAGACCAATGGGGCTGGTGTCCACCACTACTTCCGTTTTCTTGTGCGCTGTTGGACCACAGAGACCAAAAGCGCACTCTTGACTGCCTGGAACACCTCATCTGCTTCTATGCCCAACACCCAGGGGGTGTTGGCCTTTGTGAGCTATCGAAGAGGTTCAGCAAGAGTAGCCAGATTGGGGATGAACCTCCCACAGTACGTTGCCATACAGAGGAAGCTTCTGACCTCAGTGGCGTTGTGAGGTATGTCTGCTCCTCGGATGGCGTCTACTTTCTTGGGGTCAACCTTCATCCCTTGAAAAGATGTAGCCGAAGAAGTCAATGGAGTTACGGTAGAAGGTGCACTTCTTCCGGTGCAAAGTTAACCCTGCTTTCGATAACCTCTGGAGAGTGGCTCTCAAATGTTTTTGGTGTTCCTCTAACGTGTTGGAGAAAATTAAGATGTTGTCACTCAGGTTAATGACGCCGGCCAAGCCAGACAGTGTCTCCCATATGGCATTTTGGAAAACCTCTGCAGCCGAAGAGACCCCAAAGCTAAGGCGCTTGTAACGTTATAGCCCTACATGGGTCGAGAAGGTGGTGAAATTCCGGCTTTTGGGGGTTAGCTCCAGCTGATGGTAACCTGAGTTTAAGTCTAACTTAGAGAACCACTTGGCGAGTTAAGTTCCGCAACGACATCATCCATGGTGGGTGCGATGTGGCTCTCCCGCTTTATGGCACTGTTGGGAAGGCGCATGTCCACACATAGGCGAATGGCACCAGGCTGCTTAGGCTTTGGGGCGATGACGAGAGGCGACACCCTGGGCGCCTGGCCAGTCACCTTCTCTATTACCCCCTGCTCAAGGGTCTGTAGTTCACACTCCACCTGGGGTCATAAGTGGAAAAGCACTCGCGGGTGCCTTAGGGCGGTGGGTCATACTGCCGGATCGACATGTAGCTGGAACTGCTTTCCTTTCAGTTTTCCTGGCCTCCGAAACAACTCAGGGAAATGGGCCAGCACCGCCTCAGCGTGGGAGTCGTGGACCTGCTGGGCGAACAACACTAGCTCCAGGTCTTCCGCTGTGTGGTATCCGAGAAGAGTTCCTTTCTTGCCTTCCACCACATGGAATTTGGCACGTGTCGAATGTTGGTCACTGCCAACGGTAACTTCTATCACCCCTCGCAGGGGTAACGGGTCCACATCCCCATAGGCATATATCTTGGTCCGGCATGGTGCGAGCTCTGCTTGGGGAGATATCTTGCTGTATTGTTCCACGTCCATAACATTTACCGACGCCCCAGTGTCTATGAGCGCAGTCACTGGCGTGCCATTTACCGTTATGGTACACATGGATGGTGGCCTCTGCGTCTGATCCAACCTGTCAGCAAACGAGATGAGAAATATCTCCTCGTCTTCATCATCTTCGTACGGGTTATTGCCCAAGTACGCGTCTATTGGCACCATCCAATGGCCATAATCTGGCGTCACTTGCTTTATTGCTGCTTTCCTGGCCGACGTGGTACCGGATCTGGGCCGCCCCCTCTGCAGATTTTGGCAAAATGGTTGGGCTAACCACATTTGGAGCAGTTCTTGCCCTTGGCGGGGAATACACCTGTTGTCCTGTGTGCTGGGCCGCAGCTCCTGCACCCCTTTTCCTCCAGTCTTGGCGGTCGAATCACCCGCGGTTGATTGTAGAATCCTTGGACTGCCTCAACCCGTTCTTCCTTTACCAGGCCCAATTTGGCGTGTCCTGGTGCCATAGCAGATTGCGCCATAGCAGCCTCCATGTTCTTTGTGCGGCTATTGGACAGTCCATGTGACCTTGCAAGGATAAGTATGTCATCCAGCGGTATGCCTGGCTGCCGCAGGATCAGCTTGCGCAGTACCTTGCAACGGAATCCCTGTATTATCTGTGCTCTGATCTCCTCATGTTGATTGACGCAGACATACGTAGAACATGTCCACTGACTACGTGTCGGTTTGCTGGGCTTGCTGCAGCTTGAATCTTCCATAGTCCGGGTTAAGCTGCGGGTCAAAGTATCTATTAAGGGCGTCCACTGCCAGGTCAAAGTCGTTTTCATTGCCAATGTTTGGCAATGCCTCAAACAATTCGTAGAGCTCTTTGCCCCCGAAATGCAGCATTAGGGATCGTTGCACTGCACCATCCATTTCTCTTGTGGCCCTGAAATAGTGTCTCAATCTGCAAAGCCAGTGGCGCCACTGGGGCGCAGCCGTGGCCGGATCTGCCAGCTGGCTGACCGGGGGAAGTGCAGTGACCGACGAATGTGTTCCCAGATTGCGTGCTGGGGGTGGATGGTCGGTATCCGGCAGTGAACTCATTGTTACGCCCAATGACTTGCTAGCAGCACCCCCGTTCAATCAAGAATCTTTTCATTGGCGAATCTTGTTTCGGTTAGTGGGTGTAGCAATATGAATTTCAGTCTTGAGGAATAGGTGAAGATAACACCACCAGCCATTGTGCCTCTGTGCCAGACCCTTAGCACCTGGAATGTGGTCCGCTCGCATGTGTTACTTTCCACAATGTTGTGCATTTTTTTTCTCTCTGCCTGGTGTCACGTGTGCAGACCACAAACACACTTACTCCTCAGTCACGATGTCAAGCTGAAGTCATGGCACTACTGCTGCCTACTCCAGTCAGGCATGGGCCTTGGCAGCCCTGGGGTCCTCGTTCTCCAGCGTGCTGCAGAGGAGATCTCCGATGCCATTGGGAGGTGCGCGCATCGACCGCCCACTGCAGGGCGGGGCACCTCGACCTCCCCGTTCCCCTGGGCTGGGGAAAAACCACACTGATCGGTGCTTGCAGGCCTCCAAAGAGGCCGCACCTCCGAGGCAGCTAATGGGTGCTGGGACCACCTCTCCGAGGGATCAACAGTTGGGTGTCGGGCTCCCCAGGTGAGAGGGGAGCTCTCCGGTGTGGGTACCGCACTGCCTCGTTGCCAAGCTAGCGCAGTGGATGCATTGCGCAGACCGCGGGCTGCATGGCCTAACAGACAGCAAATAACCACACTGCAGCTGGTTGTCTGGGTAACTGGTGCGCCAAGTCTGCGCAGGCCGGGTGCCTCTTTATTTTATACCCTCCGCTCTGGACACCGAATGGCGTTGTGGAGCAGGCAACATTGTAGGGGAGAGCCCGGGTGGCTCTCTACAAACTCCTCTAGTAATAAAGTTATCATCTCGTTGCTGACAGGGTATAATACCATCGGGCAGAGTTCACTCTTTATAAAAACGGCAATAAATAAATAAATAAAAAAGAAGAACCATGACAAAACAAGCATTGACAACACAAAAAGGCTGGTGGCAAAGTTCAGACCTATTTGCTTTGCCAATGCATGTTTCACTCAGCGGCCAAACTCTGTTCCAATTATGTCAATATGATTTTCCTTTTTTTTCCTTTTCGTGTATCGTTCCATTTTCACTTTGCCACTGACTGTGTGACGCTGAGCAACCCGTTTTTCTCTCTGCACTGACTTGTGGTGAGTTACAGGGTGCGGTTTTCTACCTTGCACCCTACTCTGTCCTTAGCTCTAACACTGATTTGTCTGAGGTCAGGCTTGCAGTTCTCAAACTATCCATCTTGCTATCTCGATGTTTTAGGAGATTATTGGATGTGAGTTCATCCCCAGCCAGTTCATCTCTATGCCTAGCAGTGCCTAATTTGTAAAAAAAAAAAATAGGTGCCAGGGCCCTCCTCGGAGTCCACTGTAGCTTACACCCCACACTGCTGCAGGACAATGGTGCCAATTATAGTATCAACACAACTACTAACAAGCACACTCCTGCAAGTGTTACTTTTTTGACAATTGCAGACCCCCTAAGCTATGGGAATGGCTTGGGTGGTCTGTAATATTCATTTTTAATGTATATTGAATTAATAAATAACTGTTGTTTTGCTTATCTGTAAATTATACAGACAGGGCCAGCACATAGCAGACTGTTGCAAGCGGCGGTGTTGGCAATTAAGTGCCGGTGCAGAACAGGGGAACCACCGGCTCAAATTAAGCACTGATGCCTAGTATAACTATTGACTCTGGTTGAGTTGCTGCCTGCTACCGAAGCACTTTAAAGAGGCTGTTGTCCTGACCATCTTGCAGGCTTTTGCCCTGTATGTAGCCCATGCCCTCAGGAACACTGTCAGTCTATCCTTAACATGGGAATTGGTTCAAATGTCTTATAAGCATGTGGAGATTCCTAGCCTGCTGATGAAAGTGGACCTTGATCCCTCTGCTTCGAGGCAGCCGGCCAAACATACATGCGCACTGAGGGGAGTGCACAATGCACTCTCCTCGTCCCCATCATCCCCATTGGCCCCACGCCTTTAACCACGAAAGGATAATAAAAAGTTTATTATCCTTTTGTTGTTAAAGTTTTGCGCCTGCAACTGCTCGTGGGTGGGGGGCGACAACGCTCCTCTGCCATAGCAGAGGAGCTGCCGCTGGTGCTCAATACAATTAAATAAACAAAAGTTAGGACAGGAATGTCCCCGCATGGTATAGTTTTGTGTTCCCTTGCTCTCTCTAAGTGCTCAGATGGGAGTATCTGGTATCCTGGTTTTTGATTCTGGCTTCAGCCACGCATTAATCGAGTGTGTGCACAGAGGCCTAGGCCATTCTCTCTATATGAGTGAGGTCCTGTACATGTCCTGCGACCTGAAGGGGTGCATCAAGTGTGCCCTCATTAGTCTGAAAGTGGACTACTGCACCTGTCATGGGTTTAGCATGTCGAGTGGTGGTGGCAGCTACTCTGATTGTGAATCAACAGTCATGACCAGACCCTAGAGAGGAGAGATAACCCGGATCTTAGGGCTGCTGCATCCCCAACGGAGTTCCTCTGCTGTGCGTTGTGGCGGATTGGAGCTCCAAAAGACTCTGGGGCACACATGACCTAAAGACTTCTACGTTGAGGTCTCCTCCACTGCTGCCCAGGACCAGCGTTGCCTGTCCGGGATGGGCAAGGCCACTCTCTCAAGCCAACGTCCAGCCACATAGGCCACTGTCATCACACCCCTCCATCGGCCAGTCTGGCCCTGTCGATCCAGTCCTGTCAGGGCTCCAGACCCATCACACTACTTCTGGTCCCCCCTGGCTCCTTATTGTAGGGGCCCAGGGCCTTCAACACACCCAAGATGGTGTTGGATTTAGGGTGCCAACGTGGGAGTGCTAACGATGGATATCGGCCATCTTGTGCGTCTTGACCATGCCCCTGGTCTAGTGGTATTCTTATGCTCCTTTGGTAGAAAATAGATAACAGAAAATACTGGTTCATCACTCCTCATAAAATTAAGTTCTTTTAAATTCAACATTTCTTTTTCCCACCATTCCATAAACTTGCTCTGGTATTGCTATACAAACTTCTAAAATCATTCATGTCATACGTTTTGTAACATTCATGGGTACTTAGCTGCCTCACTACTTCATCTACATTGAGCTTCCTGTTCAGTAGCACTACATTACCATCCTTGTCAGACGTCTTGTTAGCAACTCATAGTGATTTTGTAAGGTTTTAATAGCCTGGTTAATGTCCTGGAGCTCTGGTCAACAAAAACAGGTGATGGAGGCATCTCAGTGGGGGAGCAGTGGTCTGAAGTAATGTGAAGAGAAGGGCTGTTGGTTCTTTGTAGCCCAGAGAAGATGGCCTGTGGCTTGCCTGAGGGCAGGGACTCTGAAGGCGAGGAGGAGAAATAAGGGGGGGGGAGCACAGAAACACCCGTCTACATTATCCCCCCGAGATCTTGATCCTTGGAGGTACAAGCAGAGGGGACAGCACACAAGCCATTGAAAGGCCAGTGGGGCCTTGATCCCCCCACCCTGCATGGGCTGCATGTGCAGGCCACAGGAACGTTACCACTCCAGTGCAAGGCGAGAAGATGGAGAAAGACAAATTACCACCTAAGCATGGGAAATTAGATACATTTGTGAAACCAATGACATACTATGAGACCACAGAGACAAGGGAGGAGGGAGATGCACCTCCGCCTTTATCTTTCTGCAGGTCATAGAGACCTCCTGAAAGACACTCAAAACCAAAATAGGAGATAAGGATGTATCCCTGCTTAGATAGGACCTGCGAAAGACCATGAGTCATGTCACAGAGGCCGAGACCCACATCAGGGCACTAGAAACTACAGTCAACCGCCTCTACCAAAAGGTACAACAGTTGAGAGGTGAGGACTCTGAGCTGAGGAACAGAACAGAGAACGGGGAGAGGTGATTCAGAATGAATAACTTGAGAATAGTGGGTTTACCTGAAGGTGTGGAGGGGACTCAACCCAAGAAAGTCCTGGAGGACTGGCTCCACACCTATATTCCCGCAGAACAGACGACACAGTGTTTTCTCATTGAGAGGGCACATCATGCATTGGTGAGAGAGCCTCCTTCGGGAGCGCCACCCTGAGCGCTAATAGCCCGTCTGTTGAACTATAAAGACAGAGACCTGCTGTTGCAGGTAGGCTGGAAAATGAGGAGCCCTACGCACTAGTCCCAGAGGATTCTAATTTGTTTGGACTACACAAGACTTGTAGAAAAACAGAGGTGATCGTTTGAACAGATGAAACAGAAACTAAGGGCTATGGGAGTCCTACATATGTTGCCTTCTCCGGCCTAACTCTAAGTAATATTTCAGGGAAACATTCCCTCTTTAATCGAACACTCGGATAGAGTGTGGAAGAAAGTCAAGAAAAGACGCCATCGAGGACCAAACAGAAGAGTCCCAGACAGAGCTCCCCACCTGTGGGGACATGGTAGAGTCTGGTGAAGGAGTAGACGACATCACAGAAGGGCTCCAACAATGACCGTGCATCTGATATGGACACTGGGGAGGAAGACTCCGATAGACGGTGGGAGGGTAGCTACAGATCCACCATGGGGCCTAGAGACTGACGAGCACCACACAAACAGTAGTCTAATGGGTGCCTTATGTTGGGTGTTTAGTCACAGGAGAGCTCAGTGAGGGAACTGAGTGTTCACATGTAGAGCAGTAGTAGCACATCGGGGGGGTGGTATGTAAGACCATTCCACAAGTGGGAAAGTTGGGGGTGGAACACGAGAGGGACAAGTTATAAGGGGATTCATACGCACCACATACAGACTTCACATGGTAAGTGAGAGAGGCTGGGAACTGCTGGAGGTCTTAGGGTCCATACCTAACCCCACCCACCTTGAGTGACCGGACTTTGTTAATACATGGCAGATCAATTACGAATACTGATGTGGAATGTGATTGGGTCAGGATGCAACATTAAAAGGGGTATAGTGGCTCAGTATCTCTTTTGACATTTCCCGGATATAGTAATGGTGCAAGAAACCCACCTCACTGGGAATAATTCCAAAAGGTAGATATACCTTACTTGCGCATGCAGGATACAGACGGGGATTGAGAAAGGTGGAGATCTTAATCAAACAAGTATTTGTAATACAATGGGTCTTGCATTTGCTCTAGTTAGAGCTACTAGCGTTGTAAACTTCTAACTGGACTTTTCTTGCTACTTAAATTGAAAATGAAAAATAAAACAGTTGACATTAGCAAGCCAATATCAAAGCA
Source organism: Pleurodeles waltl (assembly GCF_031143425.1). Taxonomy (NCBI): domain Eukaryota; kingdom Metazoa; phylum Chordata; class Amphibia; order Caudata; family Salamandridae; genus Pleurodeles; species Pleurodeles waltl. Next base: position 932,460,178 of record NC_090446.1, on the reverse strand, counting down.
CCCTGGCTGCCATGAGCCAGAGGCATAAAAAGAAAAAAATGTTTGCTTGCAGTCAAATGTATAGACAATTGTGCAATTATCCATGTAACAGAGGCAGTCTGCAAGGCTGTAAGAAAACTGTCCAGGGACGGGCAAACATAAAGCATTTACCAATGATGACAAAGGATTTTTGAAAAGCAAGCTCACAAATGAGTGAAAGTGATGGACGTGCGGTAGGCGTGGTGAAAAGTTCACAATAATAACAACAGGCCAAAGTGCTTGCACATGCGACCTAAAAATACCCATCTTTTCAAGTTACAAACAGATGGGTAGGACCATAAGGATGCTATATGGCAGTAAAGGGATTATAGGACAGGAGGACAGTTTTGTTTGTCAATATCTACGCACTGCCCAGGCGACAATGAGGGGTCCCCTCCTCCTAAACCCAGGCATGGATCTCCACATTATAGGGGGGATTTTAACGAGGGCCTATGTGGAACAATGGGTAGATCAATGGGAGGGGGATTACCAAAGACACTGCCCACAGAGCTGGAGCTATTTGCGCAGGCCATGGGCTTGGTTTCCGTGCAGAGGACTTGACAACCCTCAGAGCGACAGTATTCATTCCTCTCGGGTGCACATGGGACTTTTTCTAGGATTAATTATGTGTTTCCCCAAGTGGTACAAATTCCATGGGTTCAGGTAGTGGTGTCCTTTGCCTGGGGTCTTTTTGATCACTCACCATTGCAGATCACTATGGATACTCAGAGTCAACAGTGGGCTAAGGATTTGGAGATTGAATGCATTGGCCCGGCAGGATAGGGATGTAGTTTGAGCTCTATGGGGTGAGTCCAAATTATACTTTGAGGAAAGTGAGGGGGCAGTGGCATGCTCTGTGATAAAGCTCCACATGAGGTGGCCCGCTGGAGGTCAACAGAGGGAACAGAAGGTGCAAGAGATACAGCACATGCTCTACGGGTTGGAGGCAGAGTGGCCACATGCAGGAGACTCCCAGATGTACTGCCGGTTAGGGGCACTCCGCTTAGGGGCACTCAGGGAACAGTATTGTAATCTCATTCATTTTGCAACCTGTTCTCACTACCTCACTATGCATAGGAAACTATATGAAACAGGAGATAAGGCATGCCATCTCCTGGTATGGCTGGGTAGGTGAAAGGAGGAGGCGCGATGGGTGACAGAGGTGCGCAGTGAGGCGGGTGAGATGGTCCATACTGACAAGTAAATAACAGACATTTACTCAATATTATAAACAGTTATACGCAACTAGGTGGGACGGATCGGGCCCTGACATTTTGGCATTCTTAGGGGCAGTCCCACTACTGGTATAAGATGCAACTGACCAAGAGGCCCTGGAAGTGACTTAACGATTGAGCTAATTGGAGATGCATTGGGAGCGATGACTTTGTGGAAGGTACCGGGAGCCAACGGCCTGCCAGTGGAACTGTTCAAATTCCTCACTCTACTTTTCAAACCGTATCTCCTGAATTTGTATCAAGCATCGATGGGAGAAGGACGGCTCCTACCAGACTTGAAAAATGCTACGATAGTGGTACACCCTAAGCCGGATAAAGCCAAAGCTTATTGCGCCTCATACAGGCCTATATCTCTCTTGAAAACAAACAGTAAGGTGCTAGCTAAGATGCTCACTGTTAGACTGATTAGAGTGATCTCTAATCTGGTGCATGAGGACTAGATGGGATCGAGCCACCTGCCTCAATCTCAGATGGCTTCAGGTGTGGCTGGATATATAAGAAAGGGGGCCGGGAGCCTGGAAGAATACTTTCTTTTGATGCAGAAAAGGCCTTTGATTCCATAGATTGGTCTTATCTCCATGCATGATTGAGAAGATTTGGTTTTGGGCCCGAGTTCACAAGTGGGTCACCCTGCTCCATAGAGACCCTGCAGTGGCAGTGAGAGTAAATGGGATATTTTTGGAACAGTTAGGAAGGGGAACAAGATGGGTGCCGACTATGCCAAATCCTGTTCACTCTGTGCATGGAACCTCTGGTGAGCTCGATGCGATGTCCAGCAGATGTAACTGGGTTTCTGGAGAACCCAAAAAATCTCACTGAACGCATATGTCATATTACTTTATCTTATGGACCCAGAGATAGTGAGGTTGTTCTCATTTACTAGAGCCATGATACCAATCCTGGTATGGCAATGGTGTAGTTTCAGCATATGATGTGAAGTCAAACATTCCAGATCAGCCCCAGGACCCACCACCCAAAGAACAGAAGTGCCCTCCCGTTGTCAGCCAGGACACCTGGTGGCATCAGAGACCTTATCAAAGGCGCCTGATGTCTTGGAACAGTTTACTGGAGCCCCACTAGACCAGTAGCCACTGGCTAGCTGTGGAAGGGTATTAGCTGGCCAGAGTGCCAGTACACCCTGGTACGCCCATGTGTCACAAAGAGAAAGGTAGGGGGCATGTACCACAGGACACTCTTCCCCAGCTACAAAGGCTTGGTGGGATCAAGCTTCCCTGTCTCCCTCTGTTGATGTACTTCAAGCATCCTTATCTTGAGCAGCTGTTTGCAATTTCCTTGTCTTCCAAGCAGATGTTGCTCCGCTTGACAAACCTCACAAACAGCTGGTCCTCTGCATCTGCATTCAAGTTGCCGATTGATCCTTTTGCACTTTCACAGCCAGCAGATTCTTATACAGCAGAATCCATTTATCACAGAGAAAACTCTCAAATTCAGATGCAGTGAGCAAGGTTCCTTTACACCGAGGGCTCACAGCTGGCTTCTGTAGATGCATGTTAGAACTGAAGACCATTCTCGAACAACCACTGACCACCCAGGCCAGACTTTTATACCCTCTGATTGATAGGCTGATCTCATCAGAGAGTCTGCTACATATGAATCCTGAGTGATCCTCCAATCATGAGGCCTATCTGTGTCATGCCCACTGCGTGTATAAGACATGTATAGTATGAGTAACTGAGCTTCAGGACAGGCTCTTGGTATCACACCGGGCTATTCTCCAGAGTGGAATTTTAATGAACTCCAGACCAGGAAGCACTGACCATCATCCCTCCTAGCAGAGTTAGGGCAGCTAAACACAGATAAGAGCACGTGGCTACCCCAGCCTACCAAGCTTCTCTGAGGAATACGGAAGGGCACAGGGGAGCTGGGATGTCAAGCAGAACAGCTCAGCTCACATTAAATACAATGGCTCACCTCACTATTCTGTCCTAGGGGACCTATTGGCTCTCAAACACACATCCCAGGTACAAAGGCAACAGGACCACAGGCAAAGAAGACTGCATAAACGTGATCAGGAGGGTGGTTAGCAGCCCCCCCCAGGGTACAAGGATATATGTATCCCTGACTATAAATGTATTGCTGCCATCACTGTCAGTCTACCACTACCTTGGTAGAGGGGGCAGTAGCCACTCTCTGTGAAATACAGGTGTACTATGCACGCCCCCGTGATCTCAGAGCTAAGCTGTAGTGTCTCAGTCCATATAAACAGGGAGATCCTCAGTGCACATACATCATTGTCATGTTCACTGAGGGAGGGATCCAGAAACCATACAGTAACTTTCAAGCGACTTGCCTGTAGATCACCATAAGGCAGGAGACGCACGCTCTCCAGAGACGTGCAGAAGACTTACCGTCCCAACAGCGATACCAGCAGTTCTCTTAATATTTGGTAACTTTGAGGGATACCATGGATATCACATCAACTGGGATAAGTAGATCCTCTATCAATTGGGAGACTGGGGAATTCTCCCAATTATTCCCCAATGGGGAGGGGGTGGCACGATGTATTTGAGTCTTAAGGAATGGGTTCAAACATCTGGGTATCAAATTCTCCACTGACAAGGACCCTGGAGGAGTTTAGCAGAGGCACAAAGAGGTGGGGCACCTTGCCATTAATGATCTTGAGAAGAGCTGCACTAAAATGATTCCTTTCCTGAAATTGCTGTACATGCTGCAGAACATTCCTCTTTGAGATACTGGAGGTTTACTTTTTTAAACCTGACAGTATATTCAGACGGTTCCTTTAGAACGATAGTAGCCAGAGGACAGTCTTATGAATCTTATATAGCTTCTGTTATAACAAAGGAATAGCATTGCCAGATCTTAGGTCATATTACAGAGCAATGCAATTACAAGTAATCAACAATTGGGGTTCGCCTCTCATAGTGCACCAGCGACGTGTGACAAAAGGGGTCTGATGGAGCCAGCCACAAATGTTTACTATAAAGCAGAAAGGAGAAGAAATGTCTGCCTATGCCAACAAAGGTGACCTTGAAGGTGTAGGATGATGCCCAGAGGGCGACTGGATGGCAGGGAAAGCTAATGCTGGCTACCCTGCTGTGGACTGGTACAGCCCTTAAAGAAGTTAACAAACTAATAGGGTTTAAGAAATGGGAATTGATGGGAATTAAGTCTATGGGTGACATCCTTCATCAGGCAGGGGTGAGATTCTTTGAGAAACTGCAAGAAGAATATTAGCCCCCACCCAGAGGTATAAATAACTTCCACTGACACAAGCTTTCCGGAAAGAGCAGGTTAAATGGGGGCACATCTTGGAAAATTGGGTGTTACAAGGGGAAATTGCCCAGAAGACTATCTCATAACATTACCGCACTTTGATCAACTATGCCCCGGATGGCCTTTAAAGCCTAAGGGCAAGGTGGGAGGCAGATATTGGAAACATGGAAGATATAGACTGGGAGGCAGGCCTTATGCAGTCAAGGGAGGTAGCCATAAAGTCTTGCCTCAGTTTAGTGCAGTTGAAAATATTACACCAGAATTACTACAAATTATTCAAAATGGGCAAAGCCTTGAAAGTTTGAGATGTGTTACCAAGGAGGGATCGTTCCCACATACTATATACAGATAGCAGGGTTTTTAGGGGTAGTGATGTAGTAGCTAAAGGCTATTATGTACCTATAGATCCCAGGAACACCGAAGATGATTGTCTTGGGTATCTCAAATTATGTAGACCTCGCGTGTCGGCTTCTGGGATTCTGTATGCTGGGATTTATGGTGGCTGAGAGGGACTTTCAATGCTGTGGGAGGAGACACAAATTCCCATGATAGCAAAGTGGAAGGAGGGAGTGGATATGTGTATGGAAGCACAGAGGGTGGTGTTCGAAAGTAGGAGATTCTTGAAGAAGTTTGATAAAGTGTGGGGAGCATGGCAAACTTACCATGGACTCAATGTGTTACAAGGAGATGCAGATCATGTGGCTCCGTAAGTTTGGAGCCAAAGCCCCAACTCCGGAGAGGGGACGTAAGGGGGGGAACTCAAGGGAGACACAGCCTGGACTGGGGGTGAATGCCACTGGAGGGAGGTGGAACTTATTTCTATTGTACACAATCAACAAGATGTTCTCCATCTATGCTGTATGCTTGTTTTTGTGTACGTAAAAATGGACAAAAAAGTTACAAAAAAGAATACCACTAGACCAGCAGGTACATCAATAGTGGCATCAATAGGCATCCATAGGGAGTTTCTTAGAAGCAACATCACAATTTGTTGATCATGTCTTTCAACCACATGCAACTTTACTGTTAGAGATACAACTGTATCAGAGATACAATTGATTTTAGTTTGAAGGTACAAAGCATTCCGTGGTAGGAGGGCTACGGGCTCATCAAAATGGATGTAGCATCCCTTTATACATCTAGCAGGCATCAGGTGGATGAGGGCCTGTAAATAGTTCTTAGACAGAAGATCAATACAATATCTCAACCACAATAGAACAATTCATTAATATAAGGGTAGGGGGCATATGACTACCCTCCTCAAGTCTTATTGGGCCCTAGGGACACAATCCAAATTCTAGTTATAAGTGGAGGGGAGAGCATAACCCTCCCCTCCCTGAGCCTCAATAGGCCCCTGAGGACTCCATGCCCAGGGCCGAATTAAATTAATAAGGTGGGGTGGCACGTGTCTCCTCAAGCATTAACAGGTCCCTTGGACCCAATCTCCTGAGCAGAATTCTATTTATATGGTCAGGGGGCACACAGCTTCCCTCGCCAAGCCTTAATAGACCCCAGTGACTCCATCCCTTGGGGGCCGAATTTCATGAATAAATGGAGGGGGCCTGCATATCACCACTGTGCGAACATTTATTGTCCTGTGGAACCCTATCCTCTGGGGATGAATTAAATTCGCAAGGGGGTGTGCCACGGCCCCAATCCTTAATAGGCCCCAGGGACCCCATCCCCCTGGTGTCTACCTCAGGCACCCACCAAGCTGCAAATTGATGCTGGTGAGGGAGCCCCAGGGGCCCCGCATCCCCAGCTGGTTCCCTCATACTGCAGAAGCCGGCATTGTTCCAACCCCGGCATTGTTCCAACCCGGCTAGAGCAGCTATTTCTGCTTTTCCCCTGCACTAGGCAGGAGCAATCTCCCATTTTTAAAGCTCCCACCAAGCAAGAGCTTTCTCCTGGAAGCAGGAAAGGCATGTCTGTTTCCACCCGGTGGGAGGTTTAAAAATGCTCCAGCTGAGTGGGAGCAGACATATATTTCCCCAGACACAGCCCATGAGCTGGGTGCAAGTGATGGGTCCCTGGGGCCTTTTATGGCTCAGGGAGGGGGACCACATGGCTCCATCCCCTTTTTCTGTCATTCAGCCCTGAGAGTTGGGGTCCCCGGTACCTATTAAGGCTTGGGGGACTGCACGGTCCCCTTCTCCTTGATATGCAAATTTAGCCCTTGTGACTGGGGTCCCTGTGGCTTAATAATGGTCATGGAGGAGAGCTGCCCCTCCCTGCTCCCCTTATGATACACAACAGGCATGGGGATGGGGTCACCACTTTGCAGAAAAACGTAACAGCAATGAGAGAGAATGGAGCTACTTTATAATTGATGTGATACCCAGGAACAACAGAGAGCCTTGTGACCCCCCGGCTTATAAGGCCCAAGGGGATCCTCCAAGGCTGTTTTTTTTATTAATAAGGGAGGGGGGCATGTGTTGCCTCCCCTGAGCCTTATTTGGCCTTGGGTACTCCATCCCTTAGAGCCATTTCTTAAAATAAAGGTGAGGGTAGCCACACAGCCCCCCTTCCTGGAGCCTTATTAGGCCCTGGAGACCCCATTCCTTAGGCCTATTTTGTTATTAAAGGGGAAGGAGGCCACTAGGCCCATCCCCCAAGCCTTGTTAGGCCCTGCGTCCCCCAGGGGTGTTTATTTTAATTAAAGGGGAGGGGTCACATGCCCCCCTCCCCAAGCCTCGTTAGGCCCTGGGGATCCCATCCCCTAGGGCCAGTACTAAAAATTAAGGGAAGGGGGACCTCGTGCCCCCCTCCCTGAGCCATCATTGACCCCGGGGACCTTATCCCCCAGGGCCCCCATTTCCTAAAGGTGGGTGCCCTGGTGTACCCTTAGGGCACCCACCATATACTCGTTGGGGGCTGCAGCCCGGAGCCCAAGTACTCCGCTGCAGTGAGGCTGCAATGGAGGAGGAAGAGGAGGCCACTGCGCAGGAAGATGAAGAGATGGAGTGAAGAAAGCACCTAAAGGAGTCAGTGGTGTGGCAGATTATTTTGTTTCAAGGGTGGATAAGAAGGTAAATGCATGGCATGTGACAAGCCCCTTATGTCACAAAGTAATGTCCCAGGGGAGTGGCCAACCACACTTGTTGGGCTTATTCGGAATGTGATATGCACTCTACCCATTTGGCTCAACCTGAGGGAAAGGGACATAAAATTGGCAGAACTGCAACATCCACACCAGCTGCATAAGTCCCAAGTTCAACACCATCACCTTTGGCCATGTAGACTTCTGTTTTACCACCATCTACTACTTCAACAGCACCCTCAATTCCACCACCTGGTTCGGCAGTGGCAGTACACCAGCTGAGGCAAGGCCGCCACATCAGCAAGCAAAATTCTTGTACAGTGATATACCGTTTCTACTGTCAATCAGTAATAGTAGGGGAGAGTGACATTAGTATTCATTGGAGAACTAGTAATAGCTCACTGCTGCACTCCCCAAAATCCCTAGATGTTTTTTTTTGGAAGGATGTTTTGCTTTGCATTGTTGGGTGTGTTGTTTTTACATTGTTGGTCCTTTTAGAACTATTTTATTTTTTACTAGAAGGTGCAGCTATTAATATATATCAAGTGAAAGCAAAGGAGAATGTAAGAGGAAGGTAGGTTACGTGATATAGGTTAATAGAAAAAAGGAAGAAAAATGTAATTTCCATTTTATTATTACATTTTTAGTAAAATAACAAGTTAGTGAAATATAAGGTTAACATTTGTTGAAATACATATTTAATAAATGCAACCTATTGTATTTTGTGTTTTCGGATTTTAGTAAAGAAAAAGTTACAAATATATGCTATCATTCCCCACCTAATTAGGTACAGGTTACGAATATATAGTGGTCATCATTATACACTGGAGAAAAATACAAGTCAAATGGATTGTGAAACAACCTGCTTAAATGCTGTGCTTGTTCAACTTTCAGTTTTAGTAAACACACCAAGCAAATAATAATAAGTAACTAGATTTCTTACCTAAAGCAGTATATCTCTTCCAAAGTAATCAACGATGCTATGTCACATAACGCTATATTTACTCATTACTATTGTGTACTATATTCAGTCCATATTCCCAAATTTGAAATAGCTGTACCTTAAATTACAATTCTGTGGTTAAAATGCAGTAAACAATTGTTCAACTTTTTAGGCAATCTGTGTTTAAAGCTTACCATAGTGTCATTATGTTCAGTCCATTCTGTATTGTTCCTTAAATACATTGTATAATGTCCAGAAATAGTATTTCTCCCTGATGGAAATAATTGCCGTACAAGTAAATTTTGTCCAGAAATTAAAATTTAGCTAGCAGTGAATTCAGTAATTAACATATTAATTTTCATATTATCTGGAGTACTTCTTCATATTAGACATAAAAATGTATTGACCATACTTAACCAAAGTGTAGATGCTATCTTTGATGCAACGTGTAAACAAAAATAAGAATACACAGCTTGATATATATATATATATTTAATTATAGTGATTTACAATACGGAATAGGAAAGTGTAGCAGTCTTCCTAATTCCGTGACTGTTGAGAAAGCATTCGAGCATTGGAAACATTCATGTTCCCCACAGTACCTTGCAGCAAAGAGATGTGTATGTGTCAAAGTTTCATTAGAGATGATTTCAAGAATAGCCAGGCAAAATTCTTGGGCATTTTCTCGTTGATTTATAGCGAAACGCACTGTTCCTGTACAAACATCAACAATATCTCTAATACCCCTTGTAGATTGGCACAATTGTTTTCCGATAGAAGTAGGGAATTCAGATCAGTTTAAAGTCTTACAAAAAGAGATATGTCTATTTTCCAAAAGTAATTCTTTCATTAAAGGTAAATATAGAATCAGATTTACAATCACATTACTTTAGCAGCTAAAGCCAATTGTATATCTGATCTGAAAACCTAAAATTTCAAGGTGGTGTTCTTTTTCCTATTTTTTTCTCACAGTTGTGTATTGTCCAACTACTAATTGGTTGTGATCATTTCTTTCAATTTCATACATATCAACAGGATATTCTCCAAAAGAAGTAAATATTTTTCTCAAACTGTTATATCTGTGTATGCAAGAAGTGCCCGCATTAACCCCTTCGCTGCCAGGCCTTTTCCCCCTCCTGTGCAAGGGCTATTTTTGCCTATTTGGAATAGTTCTCGCTTAGGCCCTCATAACTTTTTGTCCACATAAGCTACCCAGGCCAAATTTGTTTGTGCTTTCAGCCTCCTTCCAGTCAGTGACAGAAGTGGGTGCGAATCCAATGCTGGATCCCAGAAACCTAAACACTTCTGAAAAGTAGACAAAATTCTGAATTCAGCAATGGGTAATTTGTGTAGATCCTACAAGGGTTTCCTGCAGAATATAACAACTGAAATAAAAAAATATTGAAATTGAGGTGTAAAAACAGCCATTTTTCTCTACATTTTACTCTGTAACTTTTTCCTGCAATGTCAGATTTTTTAAAGCAATATACTGTTACGTCCGCTGGACTCTTCTGGTTGCGGGTATATACAGGGCTTGTAGGTTCATCAAGAACCCTAGGTACCCACAGCCAATAAATGAGCTGCACCTTGCAGTGGGTTTTCATTCTATACCAGGTATACAGCAATTCATTTGCTGAAATATAAAGAGTCAAAAATAGGTATCAGGAAAACCTTTGTATTTCCAAAATAGGCACAAGATAAGGTGTTGAGGAGCAATGGTTATTTGCACATTTCTGAATTCTGGGTACCCATACTAGCATGTGAATTACAGGGCATTTCTCAAATAGATGTCTTTTTTACACACTCTCTTATATTTGGAAGGAAAAAATGTAGAGAAAGACAAGGGGAAATAACACTTGTTTTGCTATTCTATGTTCCCCCAAGTCTCCCGATAAAAATGGTACCTCACTTGTGTGGGTAGGCCTAGTGCCCGCGACAGGAAATGCCCCAAAACACAACGTGGACACATCCCATTTTTCCACAGAAAACAGAGGTGTTTTTTGCAAAGTGCCTAGCTGTAGATTTTGGCCTCTAGCTCAGCCGGCACCTAGAGAAATCTACCAAACCTGCACATTTTTGAAAACTAGACACCTAGGGGAATCCAAGATGGGCTGACTAGTGGGGCTCTCACCAGGTTCTGTTACCCAGAATCCTTTGCAAACATCAAAATATGGCCAAAAAAAAAACACTTTTTCCTCACATTTCGGTGACAGAAAGTTCTGGAATCTGAGAGGATCCACAAATTTCCTTCCACCCAGTGTTCCCCCAAGTCTTCTGATAAAAATGGTACCTCAATTGTGTGGGTAGGCCCAGTGCCCGCGAAAGGAAATGCCCCAAAACACTATCTGGACACACCAAAATTATCAAATACAAAACTACCTGTTTTTGCGCTGGGGCACATGCGTTTTTGGTGCTGGGCTCAGCAGCCATACAGGGAAACCTACCAAACCCAGACATTTCTGAAAACTAGACACCCGAGTGAGTCAAGGGAGGTGTGACTTGCGTGGATACCCCAGTGTTTTCTACCCAGAATCCTCAGCAAACCTCAAATTTAGCTTAAAAAAATCACATTTTCCCACATTTCTGTGTAGGATCACCGCACTAGGACAAATTTCCTACCACCCAACGTTCCCCTCAGTCTCCAGGTAAAGGCTCCCCTTATGTGTACATATAAAAAAAAAAATCCCTGGTGTCTAGTGATTTCTGCCCCCCTTGGGGGAAGATTGGCCTAATAAAAATAGGCCGATCTGCCTCCAAGGGGGGCAGAAATGGCCTAGAAAAAAATTACCCCAGGGGAGCGACCCTTGCCTAAGGGGTCTCTCCCCACAAATAAAAAACACACACAAAAAAAATCCCTGGTGTCTAGGGGGGTTTCTTCCCCCCCGGGGGCAGATCGGCCTAATTGTATTAGGCCGATCTGCCCCCAGGGGTGGCAGAAAGAGCCAAAAAACAAATTGCACACCTGGAGAGCGGCCCTTGCCCAAGGGGCCGCTCTCCAAATCAAGTAAATAAAAATAAAAAATCCCTGGTGTCTAGTGGCATTTCTGCTGCTCGATCGCATCGCCATCGGGCAACAGAAATGCTCAGAGAAGCCTGAAAGGAGAGGAAAGGCCTTTCCTCTCCTTTCAGGCTTCTCCACCCCCTCCACATGATCTGAGCTTCCAGCGCCGGAGGGAAGGCCTCTGATGAGGTCAGCGCGCACAAGTATGCTGACGTCATCAGACACCACGGGGGTCACGGGGGTGGGGGTGGAAGGGGAAGCGATTCCCCTTCCATCCCTGCCTAGGGGAGGGATGTGCCTGGCCATCGGGGGAGCGCTAGCGCTTCCCCCGGGGGCCCATAGCAGGGCGAGGTGATCTTGTCCAAGGCACCGGGGAACTGGCGCCTTGGACGAGATCACCTCGTCCTGGGCAAACAACTGGTTAATTTTGGCGTCATCAAGATGTATAATATATAATTCTTAAAATATTTAACGCATGATAAAGAACATATGCCATACCCTCTTTACAAATAGTAGAGTAAGAGTTAATTAATGCATAATCCAAGCTTAAACCTTGAAATGTATGTATTGTTATAGCATAAGCTAAATATACAGGAAATTGTTCTGTTCATATATATGTCTTTCATCAGTAATAATCTTGCAGCTGCTCTTGGAATTTGTTTTAGTTCCTTTATACTATCAAATTTCACAATAATATATTCAATATCATCATTACTTTTGCATTTAACAAAATTTAGTATATGTCCTATTGCTCCATTTACAAGTCCATGTTCTACATCCAAATTTCGACGTCAAACGACAACATGTTTTGCAAAGAAATAAGGGCCAGATGTATGACCATTTCATTTTGCGAGTCATTTGCGAGTCTCATGGCGAATCACAATTAGAGACTTGCAAAATGAAATGTACAAATGTGTCTCAGACACATATAAGGATTCCCAATGGGGTCGCAAATGACCTACATCATTAATATTCATGAGGAAGGTGGCAATTTGTGACCCCATTGGGAACGGCCACATTCACAGGGATGGTGGCCTGCTGGGACTGCTTTTCAATGAAGCAGTTTTTTTTTTAAATGCAGCCCATTTTCCTTAAAGGAAAAGCTGCCCATCAAGGTGGCAATAAGCAAACTCCAGAGAGGGCATCACGCGCCACAAGGCTAGTGTTGTGGGAGCATCTGCAGCTAATGTGGGGTATTAATAGTGAACATTACATCTCATAGCTCTGAGGACTCAAAGACTTCTTACAATGGCGGGGGGTCGCACAGCTGACAAGGGGAGCCCCTCAGTAATTTGGGGACAGGGAATGTCTGCACGCGAGAGACAGAGAATGGGGACATAATACCAGCGTCTTTGAAGGCATCTGTGGGGGAGGAGAGCGGACATGGAACAGGGCTGGATAGGGGTACTGGAGGGCTGGGGAATGTTGGAGTGCCCTCGCAGAGGCGGAGGGGAATACTGTATGTGCCGTGTATGGACAGACCTGGAAAAGTAATTGGATCTATCAAAACCTGAAGGTCACAGAGTTTAATCATTAGCAAGCATTGGTAAATCTAACATGTCTCACTTTTCTTATTCCTGCATTGGCAAAGCCAATAGGTCTGTTTCCTTTTTGTTAGAGGAAAGCACTTGGTAATAACTGGGTAACTTTGTGTGTGTTGCTCCGAACTGTGCTAGAAGGAAAATCCCATAATGCATCACCCTTTTAGGCTGCAACATTGTGAAATATTGGAGTAGAGCCCCTGTGAGAACAAGAGCATTAACAATGAAAAATCTTATAAAAAGGAGTCAGGAGAAGAACATAAAAGGCATAAACTACCAAACATTACAATTAGAAAATGGGCCAATGTATTTGGGGCAGCCTGATAGAAATCTTAAGTGTGTGCTTGAGTTTACTTTGTGAACTAAAGCCTGGAAATATAACAACATGATATTGTTGCAACAAAGTAGCACAAACACACTTGCAAGGGTGATTTGGGTGAGCCATTTAGACACACAGCGTGCACTTCCTAAACAAAAAGCTGTAAACCAGTTATTAAATGCTGGCATCATGTCACTTCAGTTCCATAATAAGTTTATTTAGATAATACTGTCTTTCAGACTGTTACAGCCATATCAGACAAATAACAAACACAAGCCATGCATTTTATTAAAATAGGGCATCGTTTAAAAGAAACTTAGAAAACACCACAGCTGACCACTAACTCTGAAAAACATGCATCTACTAAAAGTTTAATTCGGGGTGAATGAAACATGATTTTATGTTTAAAAACCCACGTTTTTAAAAACTGTCAACGCAAAAATAAGAACATTGTGCAATCCTGCCAGATAACAGTAGAAGCGCACAGGCACTAAAATGGAGTCAAAGGTCAGAGGGTTGATGGACCTCTAACCTTCTCCATCTACCTGCAGCTCACCCATATAACAGAAAGCCCTTCATTACTAAAAGAGCCAATGTAAGGGCCTCTGTGGTTCACCTTTCGGGTACCTCTAGTCTGTTAGCAACCCGCAGAGCTGAGAGATTCAGAGCCCGCTTCGAGGGGATACATGTCACTTCTACTTTGCATCTGCACTTCTGCTGATACAAAGTTTTATATGAATCTATCTGCCTTTACGCTAGCCAGACCTGTAATTCTTTTTAACTCTGTAATTGTCTTTCACTCTGTAATTGTATTTCACTCTTTAATATCTCATTCCAACATAAAAGGAGACATTCTGGTGTGATCCCCGAACCCAAAGACTAAACAAATCGAATTAAGCAGTGTACAAAAATGTGAGCCCAGCTCCAGCCTGGCTGCCTGTGCCATAGAGTCGGAAGGAGAGTGAATACACTTTTCATGCAGAAGATCTCTATGGTCAGAGACCAATAACTCTGTATCACACAGAGCCTGAGGCAGTACTTAGCTCTTAAAGGCTAATGAAAGGGGTGGAATAGATGCAAGATTTCGGCTTGTTGAGTCTAAGATGACTTTAAGTTCTCCAGTAACAACTTAACATTGTAATTATCACTACTTAACTTCGTCACTATTAGAACATAACGATATCTTCGGGAAGTTGTGTGCTACTGTCTGCAGTACTGATTTCACCTTAGTTCTTCTCCTAAGCTGAAGTGCAGCACTTTATAGAATTTATAAATTGATAAATAAATACACAGAAGGATAACAGCTGATCGTGAGTATCATGGTTTCCTTTCCATTTGAACATGCAACATCTATTGAATAAAACCATGGTGTAACATTTTGGCCTCATGCTATATCTCTGTCCAATCTATATTTTTACCAACACATTCACCAGGCAACATCATTATAATGTTTAACAGTAATGGATCACCTGGAGCGTGCTTAAATGTCATATTATCTGCATAAGACTGAGATCAGTCCTGTGAATGCTGCACTGTACAGAATGAGAGGGCTAGGCTTTAAAACCACAGCGTCCTTTTTCACATAAAAGGGATGTCATCATAACACACAGCTTGTGCGTGCCAGTGGAAATGCGAAACCATTGCAAATGTGTACATTACAAGGCCTGCCATGTCAAAGGAGAAAACACCATTCCACACTCCATCAAAGAAACAGTGTGTCCTGGTCCCTTCAGACATAAACACATACAGCTATATACAGATACCTTATTTTGTGAATCTTTCGTGTGACTAGACCTTTATCTCTGTGTCAAACCTGAGGCACGCCAACTTGTCCCTCTCCTGTAATGTTTCTCTGTTATGTGAAACCCAGAACTTTGCGTTGACATCCCCTGTGCATGTTGAACATATATATGCAATGAGCGCGTGGCACATGCACGGTAGTAGATATGGGTGTGTGTGTTATGTGGGCCTCAGTACTGGGGCTAGTGGGATTTAGTTTTGATGCCCCAGGCTTAGAATTGCACAAGATGGAGGACTGACCAGGTTCCCCGGCAATGGGAGCGTATTGCCTCCATTCCTGTGGCTGGAGGATGGAGACCCTAACACTGAAGTGAAGGAGGACGAACATAGAGTTACCTTTAGAAATTAATGCATGTGCCACTTTGTTTTTCTAACCGGATATTGATCTGTAACTAATAAAATAAAAACATAAATGTCACTAGTGTAAAAGTACTTTTTGTAATACAGATGGTCTGATAGCAATTTGCTGTCAGTCTATCAAAAACAAAATTAAGAAAAAAAAGCATCACAATGTTGAGGAGTGCAATGGAGAAGCAAATGGGGGAAGAGACGGAGTGTGGGTGGGGAAAGCAACAGGGGTGGGTGCAAATAAAATACAAATAAAGTGGATAGGGGAGGAAAAAAGCAGCACACAAGGGAGAGAGCAGCAAGGGGTGTGGGGAGAAGCACAGGAGGGTGAGAGCAACACTGATCACAGTTGTGTGGGTTTGGCAGAGTAAGAAGCGTGAAAGAAAGAGAGAGAGAGTGCAGCACACAAAGATGAGAGCAACATGAAGGGCTAATGCGTATATGGTAGATTGAGACGTGGAAAACACAGGCACTCTCATGGTGTGTTTAACTAAAAGTAGTTTCCGAAAAGTGAGCAGTGGAAGGATACAAGTCAGCCAATTAAAAGTATAGTAAAGACTTTATGCTCCAGAGGAGGGACAAACACAAACACAAAAAGAGGAAGGTAAGCTATCAAATAAGAAGCAGGCCTGTGAGAGTGACAATAAAGCCAAAAAATGGCAAGCAATAGGCAGGCTCTAAAGCCTCTGTCAGTTATTGGTAAGCCTAAAATTGATATTCCACAATAAGACAGCTTGCCCTGTCTGGTGGGTGGGGGGTCGATCAAGCAATTGGCAGTGCCAAAAAGCCAACCAATATTAAGCAAAGGAGAGCTGTAAGGTCACTGTAAGTTCTTAGTAAGCTCACAATAGGTCTTTTGCAACCTACGCTGTGTGGAAAGTGAGACCTATAAAAAGGGCATATGCATGGGTTATTCGTTTAAAATAGTGACGATAGACAATAAATTTTAAAAGAGACTTTTTTTTGTATCCTCCTGTATATTATATTAGATATTCCTTTATTTGACTTTCCCCATTACACAACTGAGCATACTGCATGCACGGTTAAAAATTACCACAAGTATTAGAAAATAACTTTCATACTGCCGGCATCAATCCGTAAAACAAAAGGTAAGACAATCCTATATAAAAAGCATCACCCCTTCCCCAAATCCTCAAGCTATATTTAATACCACATAAAATAATTGTCCTCATGCAATTAGCCACACATGCTATTGTGTAAATAATTTAATGTTGAACTCTACTAGGTTTAGCTCTACGAGGCACAAATGTTTATTTAAAAAAATAAATGATGTAACTTCTCCTTGCTTAGCTCGACAGATCCCCAGTGGGATAGGATCTCAATCACACCCATCAAACAACTGCACACAGTTTTTAACTGGGTTCACTTGAGCGAGTGATCCATGCAAAATGAAAACTTTCAGCCCAGTTATGTGGCAGGAAGCTTGTACAAAGTGGGCAGTGAACGATAGTTCACTGATTCCCAACATTTTCATAGGGATCTAACTTCTAGCAGAGTTAACCACCAGCCACCATTGATGACTGACTCCTCGTTTATCTTCAGCAGAGACACAGCTAACCAAGATTCAGTCAGGCAAGGCTTCAGCTGCAAAACGGCAATGTATGTCTGTCACTGTGGACATGTATCATGCAATTATTAAAACAATTACCCTCCTCAAATGTCATCGCCATATGAAGTTACTGTGTAAAGTAAGGAAGAGGAGGCAGATGTCCATGATAAGCAACTGATGCCCAAAGCTCGGTCAGGCTACATGAGGGCCTGCCCTAGGCGTTGGGTTGGACGTGTGCCCGAGGGACTGTCCTTGGTTGTGGGAATGAAGGATAACCGTGAATCATGCTTGCTTTGTGTTAAGTAGGTCACCATTGTTAGTGTGGAGCTCGGTGGTTTCGGCTATTGGTAAAAAAAAAAAAGTTCGAGTTTTGGGATGTTTTGCAAGCTTTGTCATTTACAGTTACAGAGTAGAAACTCTCCCCCGCACACAAGTGAGCCCCACTGGCCTTCTTCTGGAAACGGGGGTGGGCGAATGTAAATTGTAAATAGAAGGGGAAGGGGCCTTGTGGCACCTGGTTTCTGACCGTGCCCGAAACCAGGCACTGGATGCTGCCTGTTCAGAAGGGTATTATCGAGCAGTCTGTCTGGGACTCCATCCTGCCTGGAGTAAATGTAAAGTAAATGTTACGCCCTCCTTCTGTGCAGTGTAAACTCCTTGTATCTATCCTTTCTTCCATCACCTTATTTACTTGTTGTTTCTCCTCTTAAACTTTTCTTCGGCTGTTACTACTTCGGTGACATTATAACTTTTATTTCTTCTCTCCTGTCCTCCCTATTTCTTTCCCTATGTCCACCACCCTTCGTCGTGCTGAGTTTCCCCTCAATCTGTTCCTTCCCTCCAGCCTCTCTTCCCATTTACTCTTCCTTCCACTGTCTCTTTTCTCTATATACCAGTGTCTTCCATCTGTGGCTGTGTTCCCTTCTCTCCCGTTTCTCTCAGCATTCCCTCTACTGATCTCTCCTCTTCGCCCACCCCGTTATTCCTCATATGAATCTTTTATTTGCCACATTCCTCACTCCATCACACTTCACTTCTCATCTCCCTCCTCGATTCCCCAGATCTACACCCCCCTCCGCCTCCGCTTCTTTGGTTCAAATCTCATCCCTCCATTCCTTACGGCTGCCCCCCCCCCCACACACACACCTCCCTCTCTCTCTCCTCCTCTCACCATGCCGGACTCTTGGCCATCAGTGCCGTCTGATGCCCCCAGTCGGGCACTGGTCCCAGTGGAGCCAGCCACAGCCCATCCATCACTCTTATCAGTAGCCATGTGGCAACCCGGTGGGCCCTGACAGCAAAGAGAGGGGGTCCTGCTGGGGCAGGGTGGGAGGGGGCTGCTGGAGACAGGGAGAGTTATTAAGGTGATAAGCAGCCATTACAAACAAAAACAACTGTCCTGGCTGGTAACTTCAAAGACAAGTTGCATAATGTATGTAGCCCAGGAATGTAGACGGTCAACGATGCAATGCAGCACAATAATGCTTTGCTGGCATTACCGAAGGCCCAAGTATTACCGAAGATGGACTGCACCGCTCTGGAAGAGACCGACGTGACACCTCGCGTCTGCGTGCATGTGGGATCCTACGCAATGCAACACAGCACAACAGAACAATGCAACACACACACGATTGGGGCTCGTGCATTTTGCAGATATTGACAATGCGTCCGGGCCGTTAAATAGCTGCAGGCACTTACAGACTTTAAGGGGAATAATGGGGAAGATTGAGAGCTGGCACCCAACGGGTCTAGCGGGAATGTTTTTCCAAATAATCACCATGTGCTTCACATAAACCTAATTTTATTCACTCATAATCACGCAAATTTTCGTTGAAGTCCCAAAGCCAGATTAAAACTCATCTCTTCAGTTCCCAATGACTGAAATTTAGCTAGTGGACAACATATCTTCTACCATCTAGAGGCCTAGCAGGAGTTCTGCAGTGTACACCTGGACGACTGATTCCATTTCGGAAGTTCACACCACGGACATGAGATTCTGGAGGTCACATCGGGCATGTGACATTTCAGAGGGCCTCATCACAAGCATTGTGTTTGTTTCTGAAGAGCTGGAAACTTCGCCTGGATGTTTGCATTCACTTCTGGAGGTCCTCATTTGGAGTACTGTGTCCTCTTTTGGAGGCTAAACCTCTGGAGGAAACACCAGGATCAATACTTTCAGATCTGATGGTCATACCTGTGCATTGTGTCCAGTTCTAGAAGTTCTCCTTTATAGCAATGGGTACAGTCCAGTAGGCCACAACCCCAGCTTTGCTTCCAGTTCTGAAGGCCACACCTGAAGAACTCAGGTTTGGAGGTACCCAATCTGAAGTACTCTGCCAGTTCAGGTTGTCACACTCTGCCATTACCTCCAGTTATGGAGCGCCACCTGGTATATAGGGACCAATTTGGTAGGCGTAATAGTATCTGCTGTTGAGCAGGCCACGGGTCCATAGGATGACACAGACTGGAGACAACCCTGAGGCCGACCAAGGAGTAGTCTGGTAGATCCCACTAGTCCTAAAAGGAGAGAGTCAATGATTTATATGTGAGTTGATGAACGAAAGGACAAGTTGTTATGATAGACACTTATGCAGGGGATGGACATTCAACACAAGGGAAGGAAACAACATTATTAACTGAATCTAAAGACATGTGGCACATAGGACGACACAATAAAGGTGAGAAAAAAGTTTAATTTAGTGATTGTGTATGATGGAAGCATTAGAAGGTACAAAATGGGCAGATTGAGACATAAATCCTAATTCCATATACCTGTAAGCAAACAAACTCCTCTCAAGAAAGAAAACAATATCTGAAAAAGAAGAACGATTGTACCCCAGTGCCAAATATTCATTTTACACAGCATAAAACAGCAGCATAAAACTATGCTTTCTAGACACAGAACGACCGCCCAAAGCTGTCATCTTCTACATCTGGATGGGGATAACACAAGTAATAATGTGCTTTTATAAAACACTTCATACTGCACTTGTGCTGTCTTTCAGTGCTGTAACCCACATGTGCCACTATTGTCCAATTTAATGGGAATAGATCTACTAACCTTGGAAGGCAAGAAGGCTGACAAGATTTGAACTTACTTGCAAGGCAACTATAGCTTATTAGCAAATATTCAACTCACTAAGCCATCTTGCAGGCAATACTCACACTTATCCCTTGGCTCCTACAAAGAGTGTCTGTCCACCTCATTAAAGAACTAAAGAAGTAGATTTACATCACTCTTACCCTGATCGACCCAGGCTGACTGTATCTCCAGGCCTGCAAAGCACAATGGTCTAGGTGACAGTAAAACGCACCTAGCAAAACCAAAATAAAATAAAATGATGGATGGAGTGTTGTAACTTTTCAAACACTCACCCCCAGTCACAGATCTGAGTTTAATCCGTTGTTATTTTGCTCGCCATGTCTCCCCAGTTTGGACCCAGCCATATGCAAATCAGTCTGGACCCTGCTCCCCATGGGAACAGTCCAACCTGAACTGCCAAGCCAGGCCCTCCCTGGACCAGAAATAAGCATCCTCGGACCAGTTTGAGGGTATCACCCCACATCAGCCAGGCTAGCTTGAATCCAGTGGCGCAGTGAGCAAGGGACCCACGTCAGGGCATATCCTTGCCACCTAGGGCGCACATAGCAAAACCACAAAAAAATGATGACTGGACTGTTGAAAACTCACCTTCCAAGACTGGAAGTTAGCAAGCATTGGCAAAGCCAGTAAGTCTCCCCTTTGGGACCTACTGGCTTTGCCAATGTATTTAGTGGCGCTGTACAGCATCCTCGATACTGTGCAACATGGCTGAAGATGAAAAAAAGGTGCTATGAGGCAAATGTAATTTTGTTCGTACACCACCACGTACGTCCGCACCTACAAAATGACACAAATGTTTTCTTTCTAATTACATTTCCAAGTTGGCTTGGTAAATACAAAATTAAACTGTGCCAAATCATGGTTGGTTAGGGGGAAGCACAAGGAGGGTGCAGGTGGGATGGAAGCAACAAGGATGGCACAGGTTGGGAAAGTAACATGGAGGGTGAGGGAAGCAACACAGAAGGCTTGCGTGGAGAAGGCACAGGACAAGGGTGAGAGTGCAATATGGGCGCATGTGGGGGAAAAGAAGCACACAGGTGTATGAAAGAGCAATGTGGAGGTAAGAGGAAGAAGCTAACGGGCAAGAGATGGAGCAACATTTGGAGAAGACAAGGACCAGGCAAGAGGGAACAGTGCCTAAGAGGGTAAGAGAGTGGGGGGGGGGGCAGAAAAGCATATGAGGAAGTCAGCTGGAAAACATATTGGCTCTTGTGGAGGGCCTAAACAAAAAGAAAAAAAAAATTCTCTAAAATTGAGGAATGGAAGAACACAAGTGAAGATGCTATTCTCCAGTGAAGAGACAGACACAAGATGGCCAAAGCAAGTCATCGACTAAGAAGCAATCAAATGTGAGTGACAATATAGCCAACCAATGGTAAGCAATGGGCAGGCTCTAATACCACTGTAAGCTGATAATAGGTCTTCCACAAATGGGTAACTTACGATGCCTGGTAGGTGAGACCTTAAAGGTGCAAACAGGAAAAGACCTGAAGAAAGTTTTCATGTACAATCATGCTCGCTCCTTTACTTCATACTTTTAGGAAGGAGTTTCCAAAGCACCTCATTCACAGTGAATAGTCAGCCCTCCGACTCCCCATCCTCAGTGCTCAACAATAGGAGACTTCTGTCTGCCTTCTCCACTTATGTACATGATTTTGAACCATTCTCTACACCTTTGCACCATAATACCGTGTACAGTGCTCCAGTGCTCCCTCACTATCTTTGTACTGGGCATGAACCAATACAAGCACCAGTGGTGGCTGCCACTGAACGGTGGTGGTGGGGATAAAAAAAAAAACACTTACCTGGTTCGTCAGGAGATGGCTTCCTCTCCTTTGTCCTCCTCCTCTTCCGGGAAGCACAGGCTTTCTCATTGTCCTCAGCCAGTCATGACGCTGCTGTCACCAGCATGACAGCAGCGTTGTGATTGGTGTGAGCGGCCTCGTTCGGCGCTCACACGAGTGGGACCCTGTGCACTTTCTCCTCCTGTCTGTGCAATACACCCGGGCGTAGAAATGCTAAGTGTGTTTGTCTGTTTGGCTGGCCCAACAGACATGCACACTTATGGTGCACATACCACTTCTCCTCCAGCCGTGCTCCAGCCCCTCCCCCTCAACCTTGCTCCAGATAAAAATAAAATGATAATAACGTTCCGTTATTACCATTTTAGTTTTTCTTCTCCCCACAAGCAGTGGGGAGATGCGCCTCCGCCTTAGTGGAGGAGCTTCCGCTGATAAGCACCTGTAGCCCCTCAGAAGGAGGCCACAGACTGAATGGATGTGAGACTTTGGCCCCTGTTTCTACTCCTTCGCCTTGAAGTGATTCCTCTAGAAGGAAGGATCATGGCAGGAATGGGCAAGGAGACTGACTCCCACACACTGGACAAACACAACCCAGCATTTGAAAACAACACAGTGGGAGATTTCAGCTGAAAAGAAAATATTTTGGAACCGCTGAAATTGAAAGGGAGAGAGTAACTCATAGGGTCTCCAGGAAGCAAAGGAAAAAAACACAAGGCTGGATAAACTAGTCACACCAAACATGGCTTTTGTGACCTGCTGTATGTTGGGCAAGGGCTACAACCTAACTTTCAATCCGGATACACTAGAAGAGAAGATGCCCCTTCCCATCTCCCGTAAAAAAACTTGAAAGGTTTGCTGGAATAACCTGATGTTAAAGTTTTTTCAGAGAAATTAGTTGGCTCGTGATATAAGGGTCTCCGGTCACAAAGACCGCTTGGGCAGAGCTCAAGTGCTTCCCTTAATCATGCAGGGGTGGCTTTTCCACATTTCGCTTTGCCTTCTAGTAGATGCACTCCTGCATTAAGAATGAGAAATATAAAACCACAAGTAGCAGGGTGCAAAGAAACGGACAAGACTGGCTGCACTACCCGCACCATTTATTGAACAAGAACTTGAGATCTTCTATAGTACTGAAAAAAAAAACGAGTTGTGTGGGGCACACCGTGTGTTCTTATGCAGAAAGAGAGCCAGCATCTAGTGTAGAGTTCCTGGCCCTTGCCAGTGCTTCCATACTTAGCACTAATGTAAAATCTTGTGTGTGGACAACCAGAGCACAGTGTTAAACAAGCATTTGCACTGCCATAGCTCTCGCATTAGCAAGAGTTAGAGCTGTTGGCATTGTGAATGGTAAGGACAACCTCACATTTGGGACCTTGAAAATATTTAGCCTGGCAGCACATTAAACCTTCATCAGAAATAAAATGTGTTTGTGCATTCCTTTATACACTTGGCATTGGGCTGTAATGGTCTGAACAGCCCCTACAGAGAACCACAGTAAAAAACAGTATTTGAAGAAACATGGTCATGTAAACATTTATCCAGCCCCTCGAGGGCATAATCACATATAAAATGAATGATAAAGAACATTGCAGTGTAACACTATAATCAGCCCTATGAGGGCATAGTGTATTACACATTTACAGGCTTAGCAGGCTTTTTAAATATCATTTAACTGTGGAGTTAGCACCACAAGGGTGTAGTGCCGCAGGTCGTTACTAGATGTCCCTGTGGAGGCAATAGCAGAAGGTGCAGTACCACTGGTCGTGCCTAGATGTCCCTGTAGAGTCAACAGCAGAAGGTGCAGTACCAATGGCTGTGGCTATATGTCCCTGTGCAGTCTACTGAGTTAGTAGTGCCTTGGGACAATTATCATCCTTCAGGGCTCTGAGAGCATAGTGCATTACACATTTGTAGGCCTAGCAGGGCTGTCAGAATATTATTACAAACAAGGCCCTTATAACACAAACTCCTCTCAGCTGTAGTTACAAAAGATCTAGCTCTAAGAGAATTTAAATATTTATTGATTGGTGGAAGAGGTTATGATTTTTGGGCCCCTGCTAACCTAGTATGACCAACAAGATGGCTTGGACAGAAGGAGCATACTGTTCTGAATGTTTTGGTGGCGGTCCCATTGTCCTTGCCACAGGCCGAGTTATGGTAAAAAAATGTGTTGTAAAAGGAATGCATGCAAAACATTTTGTAGTTGCCCCAAGTTCAGTGAATATTGTAGTATTGGCTCTCATACTGTGCGGGGGAGCAGCTGTTGAGGATTCAATACCTGGGTCGATTTCATGCTATATAAAGTCAAACAAATGTACAAAACACGCACACAAAATGAAATTACATGTATATACCTATTATGTAAAGTAAGGGCCAAGTTAAGGACAAACGTGGAAAACGAACCGCATGCATGAACACAAATGCTTACTGACAAACACGAGAGGCAGGAAATAAAAAAAATAGTCCGTCCAAACAACAGAAAAACAATCCAGGCGTAATTAAACTTTACGTGGCCAGTGCTCCTCAGCCAAGTAGAGGAAGTGACGTATCGGCTGCCAAACCAGTTAGGAGGCAGCAAAACAAGAGGGTCACTGCCTTCAATCTATGGTAACCGGCAGGCAGCTGCAGCCGGAGCAAAGTTCTATACTCATTCCAACAGGTCTTGCAGACAGCGTATGCCTGCTATCTAGGCTTGACCTAAAAAAAATAACAGTATTTGACATTTGATGCCTTAAGTGCGCAGGGTATGCCCCATCGTGGGGTGCAAGCTCACTGAGCCACTGAATCTAAGTTACACGTGACTGAAGTGCACTGATAAGGGCAATCCCAGTCCTGTGTTGCTTGTGTTCCGGTTCAGGGAGGACCTGGCCTGGCTGTCAGGGCTGGACAGATAGGCCAGGGTGGGGTTGTTCATAACCAGGCTTCGGAGTGCAGTTATAGGTAACCTTTATTCGGAATGCAGTAGTATTTAACTAGGCTAGGAGATGCAGTAATACTTGATCAGGCTTCAGAGCGCAATAATATGTAATCAAGCCAAGGGGTGAAGCAGTAGGTTAAGAGGCTAAGGACTGCAGTAGTAGTTAACCTCATATCAACATCATGAACAGCACCCACTCAGGAGCCCCCTCAGGCCCCTCCTTGCACCACATATACATCAGAGCCAAGGCATCCATCGACCCCGAGCTTTGTAACACAATCAACTGCCCCATCAGCATGGGCACCTTCCCAGAGGACTGGAAACACACCAAATACACCCTATTTTGAAGAAACCGGGGCCACAATGCAGCACTCATACTCCTCGACCTCTCAGCAGCTTTCAACACTGTCTCCCACAGCATTCTGTGCACCAGACTCCACAACATAGGAATCCACAGAAGAGCCCTGGAATGGATCCACTCCTTCCTCTCCAGGAGGACGCAGAGGGTCAGACTCCCGCCCTACACCTCCAGACCCATAGGAGTCAACTGCGGAGTCCCCCAAGGATCCTCACTGAGTCCCACACTGTTCAATATATAAATGGCCCTCTTGCTGCCATCGCCAGAAGCCACGGCATGAACATTGTGTCATATGCCGATGACACACAACTCATCATTTCCCTTACCGAAGACCTGGACACGGCCAAAAGGAACTTTCATGCAGGAATGGAAACCTTCGCCACCTGAATGAGAGAAAGCGGCCTCAATCTCAGCTCCAACAAGATAGAGCTCATCATCTTCGGAAATGCCACCTCAGCTTGGGACGACTCCTGGTGGCCCACATCCCTCAGCACCCCCCCTGCACTGACCGAGCATGTCCGCAACTTAGGAATCATCCTTGACTCCTCCCTATCCATGACCCACAAGGTAAACTCTGTTGCCTCCTTCTGCTGGCACACACTCCGCAAACTCCGGAAGATCTTCAAATGGATCCTAGCAGGCTGTTGCAGGACAGTCACCCATGCCTTAGTCACGAGCAAGGTCGACTACGGCGACGCCCTCTACGCCGGCACCTCAACTAGGAACATCACAAAAATTCAACTCATCCAGAACGCCGCTACCAGACTCATTCTGGACCTCCCTCGCAGAGAACACATCCCCCAACACCTGAGGACCCTCCACTGGCTACCGGTTGAGAAGCAAATCACCTTCAAGCTTCTCATCCACACGTACAAGGCCATACACAATGCAGGACCAGCCTACCTGAACCACTGTGTCTCCTTCCACACCCCCACCAGGTCCCTTTGCTCTGCCCAGATGGCCCTGGCCACCGTCCCTCGCATCTGCAAAACTACAGCTGAAGACAATCTTTTACCTACACTGCAGCGAAGAGCTAGAACAACCTCCCCCTGCACCTCAGACAAAGCCCGTTGCTCACCATCTTCAGGAAGAACCTCAAGACGTGGCTCTACGAAAGATACCCCGCACCCAGTGCCTTGAGACCCTCACGGGTGCATAGCCACGCTTTACAAATTCTGATTGATTGACTGATTGACTGCCTTCAGAGTACAATAGTAGGTACCATGGCTTTGAATTGTAGTAGTAGCTAACCAGGCTGTAGATTGCGTGGGAGGAGACACAGGTAGGCCAGGCTGTTGTGCGCAACAGTAACCAGGCGAGGTAGACCGAGCAGTGTCTTTGGAAGCATAACGGGTTTAGCTGCCAGTTGTAGCAGGCCAAAGAAGCTGGGCTGCTGAATGCCTCATATGACACAGTTTGATAGTTCAGTTGAGTATGGTAGTAATTTATATAGGCCAGACTGGCTGCTTGTGCAGAAGAAGCCTGCACATGAGACATATAGTCAGCACAGTAGTAACCAGCAAGGAAAGTCCACGTTGTAGGCTTTCAGGCCTGGTGATGCAGCAGCACTCGGAGCACATGAGCTGGGATATTGCAAACCGTAGGTCTGGCTGCAAAAGACAGAAGTAGTTAGCATAGGTAATCTGGGATGCTGCTGCAGTAGTCATTAAATGTAAGAATAAATGTAGCATTCAGAAGCAGCTGGAATAGGTATACCTCCCTGGTTGCTGGGCTCAGTAGTAGCATGCATTAGTATTCTGTACAGCTCAGCATGTAGTAGTAGTGCTGCATGTAGGTCTGGGTGCAGTAGTAGTCGGCTCAGGTAAGATGGGATGCTACATGCAGTAGGTGTGTCTAGCTTCTTGGTGCAGCTGAAGCTGGCACAGTTAAGCTGGTGCATGCAGTAAGCCTGCCTGGCTACAGTAGTAGTCGGCATAGATAAACTGGGATTCTGCCTGCAGTAGGCCTGCTTGAACGCTTCATGCGGTAGCATTTGACTCTGCACGCAGTAGGCCTCTCTGACTCTTTGGTGCAGCAGTAGTTGATCCTGCACGCAGTAGGCCTCTCTGGCTGCTTCATGCAGTAGTAGTTGACCCTGCATGCAGTAGGCCTCTCTCGCTGCTTAGTGCAGCAGTAGTTGATCCTGCATGCAGTAGGCCTCTCTGGCTGCTTCATGCAGTAGTAGTTGACTGTGCACGCAGTAGGCCTCTCTAGCTCTTTGGTGCAGCAGTAGTTGAACCTGCACACAGTAGGCCTCTCCGGCAGCTTCATGCAGTAGTAGTTGACCCTGCATGCAGTAGGCATCTCTCGCTGGTTCATGCGGTAGTAGTTGACTGCATGCAGTAGGCCTGCCTGGCTGCTTCGTGCAGCAGTACTTGGCACAGGTACAGGGCTGGCTTTTGGGAGGTGCAAGCGGTGCGACCGCACCAGGTGCTGACCTCAGTGGGGTGCTGTGTTTAGCAATAACTTCTGAAACTTGCGATTTAAAAGCACCTGCTAAGAGGTTCCTTGTGTTTAGCCTTCAAAAAACAATTAAAATGTCAAGATACCTCTTGTGATTAATGTTCCTGCTAGAGAGAGAGAGATGGGAGTTTTGCGTTGTGGCAGCTTTGACTTAACATAAAGTAGCATAGAGGGTTAATATGCCAGCTTCAAAAAACAGAACTATGGGGCATATTTAAGAAAAGTGGCGCTGCACATAGTGCAACGCCACTTTTCTTGCACGTCTTAGCACCCGTCTAACGCCACCACGTGTGTGTCATATTTAAAATACGGTGCACCCTGGCGGTAGTTAGGGGACTAGCGTCAGAATTTTTTATGCTAGTCTGGCGCTTTGCAGGATTAGCATCAAAAATGTTGACGCTAATCTTGCAAAGCACCCAGAGGCCCATCGTAACCAATGAAAGCCTCCTTTGAATGCCTGCTCTGAACAGACGTTAAAAGTGCCGCAAAAAAATGCCCCAAAAAAATCTGTCAGATTCCTTTGCCATTTTTTTGGCCCCCTTAACGGGGGTTGCCCACTTTGCATACATTATGCCTGGTGCAGGCATAATGTAGCACAAAAGGTTACAAAGTGGCGCAATGCATTGCGCCACTTTGTAAATATGGCGCAGCGTTTTTGGCCTTCTAACGCCACATTACATTAAAAACAATTGCACTAATGTAGTGTTAGAATGGCACTAGGGGCTCTTAAATATGTCCCTATGGGACATATTTGAAAAAAGTGACACTGAACACAGTGCTGCACCACTTTTCTTGTGCCCCTTAGCACTTCCCTAACGCCACCATGTGTGCACTGTATTTAAAATATGGAGCAACATGGCGGTAGTTAGGGGACTAATGTCAGAATTTTTTACGCTGGTCTGGTGCTTTGCAGGATTGGTGTAAAAAATGTTGATGCTAATCCTGCACAGCACCCAGAGGCCTTTGTAACCAACAGACGCCTCCTTTCAACGCCTGCTCTGAGCAGGCGTTAAAAGTGCAGGGAAAAAATGACGCAAAGAAATCTGTCAAAGTTCTCTGCACCATTTTTTTGTCCCTCCCTAATGGGGGAATGCCACCTTTGCATACATTATGCCTGGCACAGGCATAAGGTAGCGCAAAGGGATACAAAGTGGCACAATGCATGCATTGCTCCACTTTTGTAAATATGGCACGGCGTTTTTGGCCTTCTAACGCCACATTAGCGTAAAAAAATGATGCTAATTTGGCATTATAATGGCGCTAGGGGCTGTTAAATATGCCTTTGCAAGTGCTTTAAAACACATGAATGTATGTGAAAGAGGAGCGCTGGAGAGATGAGGGGCACATTTGCCGGGTGGTAGTGAGTGAAACTGAGGAGGAGGTAATGGGGTGGGGGTGCCACAATAAACTGTCGCACACGGCGCCACCAGTCCTAAAGCCGGCCCTGCACAGGTAAGCAGGGATGCTGCTTGCAGCAAGGCTCTTGGGCACAGTAGCAGCCCCTTGCTGGCCTGTGGTTGCTGCCAGGCTCAGGCCCGTCACTAACATGCCCGGCAGTTCATTACTCCAGGCCCAGGCAGCCGCTGACAGCCCTATCCTTCAGGCCAGCTGCTAAAAGCTGCCAGCAGATGGAGGATTGAGCCGGGAACAGGCAGGAAAGGCCCCTCTCGGCTGGAGCAGGCTATGGAGGGAGGAACTGCCGGGGGCACAGGGCAGCCCCCCACGTATGCTAAACTGAGCTAGGAAGAAAAATCGTCCTGTACCTGAATGATGGAGGGACGGCTTTAGCAAACACTTTAATCTGCAGCTGGAGCTCTCCCGGGCACGTTTATGTTAGGGCCAGTTATTTCTGCAATT
The DNA here is from genome assembly GCF_031143425.1 of Pleurodeles waltl. Classification (NCBI taxonomy): domain Eukaryota; kingdom Metazoa; phylum Chordata; class Amphibia; order Caudata; family Salamandridae; genus Pleurodeles; species Pleurodeles waltl. Next base: position 932,430,608 of record NC_090446.1, on the reverse strand, counting down.
TGTATGACGCAGCTAAGAGCTAAGAGACCGTGAGCGAAAGTAGAAGTATGTAGACGCGCGTATCTGAACCCTTAGTTGTAAGGCTACATGTGGAAAATGTAAGCTAATAGCATAACGTAGGCGTAAGTCTATAGTTGGAAAAGTTTAGCTAATACCCACACAGAGGTGTACGTCTACAGGTGGGAAATGTTCGCTAATAGCTACACGGATGTGTAAATCCACAGGTGGAAAATCTTAGCTAAGTAAGTCTACATTTGAAATATATTAGTTAACCCCCCACCCTCACATAGACGTATGTCTACAGGAGGAAAATGTTAGCTGATGCCCACAAAGTTGTTCACCACATTTGTAGTGGGTACTCCCATGACACTTAAACAGAAACACTTTTCTGCCCCCTGAAAATGCAGCCATTTGGTGAATCTTTGGCTGTTGTTACTACCGTCTGCGCTCACAGAGCTCCATGAGCCGAGATCTGTCATTAGTGGACACAAACAACAGTTTTTGTGCACCCTCTATGTGCTATTTAGATGTGCAAAACATTGTGTGAACCTAAACCCGTGCTACAAGAGCTAGATATAGTATGTGTGTTCAGTAATTTATTAGTGGAATTCTGATACCGGTCTATCCATGTACTAATACTGATATAAGTACAAGATTAAAATTCAAACGCATATTCTTTCTGAACGTTCTTGAATTAAAAGAGGATTCCAGACCAATCTTTATACTGTGTGTAGTTATATCCCATAGCAAAGACACCCTGCCCTTCTGTCGTACTAAAGGATTGGCACCAATGTCTCTGTGTTACTACCAAATAAAAAGTGAACTTCTGAACTCGCTTTACAGAGCCTACCACTCGCTTAGATTTCCCTGGATGTGAGAGAGCTGTTGCAACAGTGACTGGGAACTTTCCTTGGTGACCACTAGGGGCACTGGCGATTCGTGGCTTCACATAGCAGCGACTACAGTGCAACTTGAAGATATTTTCTGCACGTTTTCACAACATAGCCATGTTTAGACATTGAATACAGTTGTACATGTCCCTACCGTACAAAAGGGGAGAACCCACTCTTACTTTGCAAAGCTGGACGACAGGATAGCGACATTAACGTGTTTGTTTTGCAGTTCAATGTAACGCGAACTTGTCACGGTGACATCAGAGCGCTTTACAAGACAACCCGTTACACATTTTAGGCCAGGAGAGATTAAATAACTTTCTCAGAGTCACAGAGTCGTTCTTTCAATTCTGGTTCGTAGATTCTACAGTCGGAAGTGGTCTCCTCTAGCCGCTCGGCCACATCTCCTCCCGGAAAATTCCTTCAGGTATTATGGAAACATAGAAAAATATACGACAACATATCTTTCTTTAATTGGGTGAGAACAGGCAAAACAGAATAGATATTTTATCGGCTTCTCCCGAAATGCAATAAAAAGAAGACTTTTTTGCCAACATCACGTCAAACGTCATGTATGACATAAGAATAAGACTACCTGAACATTTTCAAATATCGTGCATTTTTTTCCAGCGGTTGTGAAACAGAACACAGAATGATTGCCTGCTACTGCGGGCTGAAATCAAATAGCTTTCGCGTTTGTTGAATCTTCGTCGGTGCAGGTCTACCTATAATTTAGCCTAAACTGATAATCATTTGTTTTATTCACACTGCATTTTATTGATCACCGTTCGTTTTTTACATTTCTATCATTTTGGAATTTCTATTACACCACTTTCGTATCATTTATAACGATGTATTTATTGTTTTCAGTGATATGGCTTAATCAAGCGAATGGAAATACCGTTTACCATTTAGAGACTGTCCGCCACAGATCGCGAGTTTCGAAATAAGAGTAAAAACAATATTGGCCATTTACGCAGCACACAACGAACACTATTTTACAGTGCTACGTGATTCATCTACAGGAGTGATAACATACATAGACCCTGCTGAGATTATAACCTTCGATCGATCTGTGATTAAAACACACGCTTCTGTGCAGCAGGCGCTCAACCTATCTTGCTGGGTTACTTGTTTATAACCAGGCTATTCCCGAATGAGCCACAACCAACACAATTGTTGAGTGGAATGGAGGGAGGGGGAGTTTACAGGCTGACAAAATGGGATACAAAATATAGTAATCCTTTACTCTGTCTGCCTTTCCCTCTAATCTCCCACTTAGGGGGCGCCTGCTCAACCCCGCCCGCCACCCCAAGTCCAGCGCTATAGTCTGCCGAGATTTGAAATATAGCACATTGCCTCACTTCCCACGCCCCTCCTCCTGCCTTAATCACCAGGCTGGTGCCAGGGCCCCCTTCCCTGTCCGGACCAGGCTGTGTCCTGAAGCTCGCCCTCCCCTTGTCACTTCTAGTTTGGTCTCTCGAGTTGAAAAGATGCAGCCCCGACCGTCGCTACGCGCCCTCAGGCTCTCAACACAGTGCGCGTGGCCACCAGCGCCCCCCGGCGGCATACTATGTACCCTGCCTGGCTGTAATGTCACTGCTTGCAGTCTGAAAACCCAAGACTGGCTTCATGAGCATGCGCGCGTCTACACGAGAACCCGTTATATTAGAACAGGACCACCGGAATAATGCGCCAGAGGAGGACTAAACTGTGCAGCAGGGTTGACTAAATTATGCGGCAAGAATTTTCAAATTATGTGGCGTAATGCAACACAGTTGGTGATTGCGTTCATTCAATAGGAGATCATTTTACACATGGTAATACTGATGGGAAAATATTTCACCATATTAGTACCAATTTAATACCCAGCTACAGCAAAAAGGAACTGACAGATGGCCAATCAACCTTTGCTAAAGACCTTAAACATGCGTCGCCATGTTTTTAGTAACTTTGATCCCTATAAGTTAGAAACAATTTGTAATTAAAATCTGCAGTATATGCAGGAGTTGACAAATTTTGTAGCAAATCCATAATTAATCGGAAAATGCAGCAGCCGCAGAATCACATAATTCCAGTGGCCCTTGTCTTACAATAGTAAGAGCTTCAAGAACTAAGAGTTAACAGTACAAACATGCAGAGAGAAGAAGTGGGCACCCAACAAATTCAGAGGGAACACTGAGCCAAGGGTCTGGTTTTCTTCTAAGAATCCATGAAGAGCTGTACTTTGCAAAAAATTGACATGTAAATCATGCAACAAACATTAGCTAAAAATATGACTAAGGGTCATATGTACAAACACTTTTTCCCATAGACATAGAATGGGTAAAAACCTTTGCTACATCTGGCCCTAAGTCTCTACAAAAACCCCCCAAAACACTATATATATTTAACATGCATAAGCGTTTCACCTTAGTACTTCAGATTATATCACCTCATTGAGAGGTATATGTTAAATGTGATAGTTTTTATACATGAACTTAGAAACATTCTGGCCCCCTCCCCCACCCTCACAACAATGCCATTAGTGAACTAAGAGGCAAGACTGCATTCCCTAAATGTGGCGTAGATTCTTTGTATAGCTGGAGTGGTCTGATAAAATAAACACAAGATGTTTTTGTACAGTGCATGTCCTGTGCTACTAAAGACAAGGGAAGCTTGGTGAAATAAAATATTTGTTTAGAATTACACAATCTATGTGCAGGGACGCCGGGATTGTTCACACGTTTTCTTGTTTCAAATTGTGCAGTCAGTCACTAGATGAGAGTCTTTTCTGTCTCCTGTTTTACATTAAGTGTTAATGCGTGCTCACTACAGCTAGTTTGCTGCAGCTAGAGCAAGTTATGCTTACAGCTGTACAGACAATTCTTGGTAATAATTTCTGCAAGAGGGAGCATACTCTGCTGTAATGACTGGGGCAATGTTTCTTGCCTTCAACTTTACGCCCACATCCACTTTCACCCAACATGCTAACTGAAAAGCTCTAGAGGCAGAGGTTTTTCTCAGCATAAAGCATATTCATTCAATGCATACACCACCGAGGGCCTTGTAAACCTATTTCACCTCTTTAAAGTTATGCAAAATGTTTTCACCAAGACAGAATTTTTCCTGAACAAGTATGTGCCATGATTCACATTAGGATATGTAATAATATAAAATGTGGACCAACACTGTCAGAGTTCCAAAACAAACACTGTGGTTTTAAAAAAAGGGCAAGGATAATCCTGTGCAATCATCGCCTCAATGATGCACCTCTTCAAAATTTTGAGAGCCACATCATTGAGGCGAGGATTGCACAGTGCCTGGTGAGCTCACACTCAAAACCTTTTCAAAGAAGTTGTCACTTGTGTAGAGCATATTTATTGAGGCTGTGTCTAGGGTTCTTCAAATAAGAATGACCTACTAAGTAACAGCTAATTCTCAATAAATGGAAAATCAAGGAATCAAATGAAGCAGCAGGTCTCCGCATGGCAGGAGCAGGAGTTTCAGGAGGCTGAGGTTCAATAGCACTTAAGTGAGAAGAGAGTCAGATCTTACATATTCACTAACATATTCACCAATGCATTCCTCTCAGAGAGTTAAGCGCCACTCCAGATATCTGCCCATGACCAACTTGTGATTCGAGCATAACTGTACATGGTCTGTGAGTGATGAAAGCTTCCACTAGCTTAATCTACGGAATCTGTTCTAGAGAGAACAGAAATACACTTGTTGCCTTCTGTGACAAAGGAATCTTGATTTGCTACTGCTATGTCATACCTGTTCTGTGAGGAAAAAAAGCTTGTGCTGATAGTCTCCAATTTGTATGTGTCCTGTGATGGGCAAAGCTTGTACTGTTTCTGCCCAGGATGTATCTGTTTTATAAAAAACAGTTTCCAGTGCTGTTATGAAAAAATATATATTTTGAATGCACTTGCATAACATGCACTACGAACCAGGGACTTATGTCACAATATTTTATGTGAAATACTGAAACCTATAGTCTGAAGAAAGGACCTATCACTCTGTGGACAATATACGAGCTCCGAAACATGTTGATGGAAAATTGAATCACGGTCCATTGCTCGCCCCTCATGTCTTTGATAATGCAATAGGGAGACACCAGAAAACCAATTTTTAGCTCTCCCACATTCATTTTCATAAATTTAGGTTTGACAGTTTAACAAAGGGAGAACATAAATGTCAACGTGAGGGAGATAACCTCACCCACAGTAAGGTACCCACACCTAGGAGTCTGTACTACCAGTGAAGAGTAGTACTGTGGGTTACCTCCCTGTGCTAGATGAGAAACCCTCGGATGAAGCAAACTACACCAGGGTTGAGGGGTCATCATCCTATGTGAGAACATGAATGTTTGTTAATTCCATAAGAGATGTGTGAAAGGATGTAAGGATACTATTTAAAAATATATAAAGTCTCTTAATTTATTTAAGTTCAAATAGATACACCCCAGCTTTCACAAGTGCTTCTGCTTTCATCCAATCTCTCCAATCAACTGCCCCACAAGTATCCCTGGTTACAGCACAAAGGTTCTCACAATGCACATTCTAGGCTCAGAATGCCACACATCTCCCTCCTACAATTAAAACAACAAGATCAATATAAAAAAGTACATAAGAAAAATAACAACAACACTTATTTTGCAAAGTCTTCTAGGAATTTAGGACGCCTAATTATTCTTGAACTCTTTCTTAATTCTGAATTATCTGGATCAACCTTCTTTTCTCTCACACTATTTCTGACTGAGTTGGCTTTCTCGACAATGTCTAACCCAGTCTTGATTTTCACTACTCTTCCAATGTTCCACATCCTATGATCCTCAGTCCTTATGGCATTCCCTAATTTTTTTTTTTACTTTGAGAGGAGCAGAAAACTTTGAATGATCTCTTGAAAGACCCAAACGAGGATTTTTCACTCTGACAAAATCACCTACCTGAATCACTACTTTTTTTTTTACAGCTTTCCGTCTATCAAACCCAATTTTCCTTTCAGAAATGTTCTTATGTTCCCTCACACATTTCTTTTCATCATTACTACTAGTTTTCAATTTCTCACCCACCTTGTCATTTACCCATGCACGACAGATAAGCGTGTTGGATTTTCTCCTCTTAAACAATTCAAATGGTGAAAACCCAGTGGTTGTGTGAGGAGCCAATCAATAGTTTTTAATTTTGCAAAATATCTCCTCCTTCTAACACTTATTATTCGCCAAAGCCATTTGTATGGTTTCCTTCAACACCCTATTCAGTCTTTCTACAATGCCATTTGTTTCTGGATGATAAAGGGAGGCTTTCTTGTGCTTAATACCCATTTCACTTAGATACTGTTCCATGTAGTGCAAGACAAATGCAAATGCAGGTGACGGTGCAAGGGTGGTGTTCTTGGGGGCAGCCGTCTCAGGCCTGTTGCGCCGGCCCTTCCCTTTTTTGTTTTTTTTCCCAGGGGGTGGGCTGGCTGTCCCCTTGCTGCTGGCCGATGTTCCTGCCCTAGGAGCTGGTGGACTCCAATAGCCCGGAACGATGGTCCTAGTAGGTGCAGGGCTTGTGGTGGCTGAGGTGCTGATTGGAGTCTTATGAGATGGAGGGGGTGGGTCAGTTGTTGGAAAGAGGTCAAGCTTGGAAAGGAAAATCAATTTAGAAAGACAGGGACGGGTAGTTGTAGTGGGTATGGGAGTGGAGGAAGAGGATGTGGTTGTAGGAGAGTGAAGTCTGGTGTCTTTGGGTGCAGGTGCTTGTGCTGGAGGCTGTCGTGAGGTGGATGGCTGTTGGGTGGGTGGCTGCCTGCGTTTGTGTGGTTTGGAAGAGGGGGTGACAGACACACTGGGAGAGGACACAGGGGACGTGTAAATGGCAGTGGGGGTGGTGACTGCACGTGTGCGGACTGTTCTGGTGGGTGTGGTGGTGATGCACGTACTGGCTGATGGTGGTGTGCATGCAGGTGTGAGTGGAGACGTCACAGGGAGGGAGGAGGGAGACGAGGAGGAGGGGGACACAGAGGAGGCAGTGGCTGTTGGCATGTCTGCATGTGGATGTTGCTTGGGTGAATGTTTGTGTGATCTGTGGTGCTTATGTCTGGATGAGCTGCCCTTGGGTGTTGAGGTGTGTGCAGGCTGGTCTGTAGGTGTGTCTGGGATAGGCAGAGGAACAGGGGAGTGGGACTGGGTTGAGGAAGTTGGAGGGGGGAGGCTAGACACAGGGACAATTGCTGCCGTCAGTGCTGAGGCCAGAACGTTGAACGATCGCTGATGGGCAGCCTGACCCGAATGAATGCCCTCCAGGTATGCATTGCTCCGATGCACCTCCCTTTCTACCCCCTGGATGGCATTCAAAAGGGTAGACTGCCCAACAATGAGCGTCTGGAGGAGGTCAATGATCTCCGCACTGAGGGCAGCAGGGGTAACTGGGGCAGGACCTGAGGTGCCAGGGGCGAAGGAGATGCCTGACTTCCTGGCCGAGCGGGCACGGGGCGAAAGCTGAGGGGCTGCTGGGAGGGCGGAGCTGGTGCGCTGGGTGGCGGCTGTACCTGTTGTTGCGGTGGGCACGGATGTTGCCGCCACCACAAGGGAGCTCCCTTCCGAGGACGTGTCGGTGTCGCTGACGTCTCCACGGGTCCCCGTTGTGGAGCTCCCCTCGCCCTCCGTATCACTGGTGACCTCGGTGTCTGTAGCAAGGCCCACCGGGGCCTTGTGAGTTGCAGCTCCCTCGTGCGCCGATGCCACTTCTCCTCCGCCTGATGATGCTAATGCACACATGAACAGGAAAACCAAAAAAAAGGGGGGGGGAGAAGAAAGAAAGACATGTTGAGTGCATGCATTGGCGGCACCGTTGGCGGAGAGGACAGACACAGAAGCCCCCTGCACTACGCCGCGCACTCGGGGTACACTACTCAATTATTGTGACTTGGCCTACAAGTCTATGGACGACAAATGCACACATAGGTGAGCCCGGACCATGGATAGCTGTACTTAGCACCCTACAGAGGTGGGGGGTGGGGGCACAGGGCCATGCCAAACGGAGGGGCCTAGCCTACAGAAACCGCCCTGGCCTAGAGATAGCCACAGCCCTCCTCCCCCACCCAGACACCTCCACTGTGCGCTAATATAGCAGAATGTGCTGATACTCACCCCCTTGTATCTGCTGTGATGTCCTCACGCGCCCATCCAAATCGGGGTAGGCCACCGCCAGGATCCGGGACATCAGGGGGGTCAATTGCCGTGTGGCACCCCTCCTAGGTTGGGAGGCCATCCCCAGCAGAGCCTCGGCAGTCTTTCTGCTCCCGCGGCGGATGTCCTCCCACCTCTTGCGGCAGTGGGTGCCCCGTCTGTTGTGGACCCCCAGGGCCCAGACGTCCTTGGCGATGGCACGCCAAATGTCGATCTTCTGATGGGCGCTGACCTATGTGACATGTACAGGGTGGAAAAATAAATATCATCAATTTTCTGCATAGTCGATGTGAGTGGCCCCCCCCTCCCCAACCTTGCCATGTGGCACATGCTCTCATCTGTCGTGCGTTGCACTCCTCATTCGCTCCCCTCCCCAGCATCTTACATCCACCCCACTCAACACAGGCATAGCCCATACTACGTGCTCCCTGTGTACTCACCTGTTGGTCTGGAGGACCGTAGAGTAGCGCATACTGGGGGAGGACCCCATCAACAAGTTTCTCCAATTCCTCAGATGTGAAGGCAGGGGCCCTTTCCCCAGTCGCAGCAGCCATTGTATCTTCCAGACCGAGGTCACAGCAGCACTTGCAGTATAGGTCCTCTCCTGTGGATGATCAGGTCTCGAGTGATTAAGCAGTTAGAAAATGGCGGTCACGCCCGCGGCGGTGCAAACCGCGGCGGTGCGTACCGCGACCGCCGGCGCACATCGTCATTGGCTCCTGAGACCCATAGGATTCAATGTTAACCAATGCTGCTTTGCGCCGCGGTCTTCGACCACCTATCGCCACGGTATGCCACGCCAGCGCATTGACCTCACATCCCATTGTCACACTTTACAGGTCAGGCAGCCGCCATTTCAAGGGCCCACATGGCTTAATTTCTACTGCGTCACACAGGCCTAGGCCTTGCATTGCCACTCATACAAGCCATTCAATGTATAGCGAATCGTGTACTGTGCAAGCTGTGGTTACGTACCTGTGGGTTGCTTGACTCTGTGCTCCATGTTGTCCTTCCTAGGCACCGTCCGCTGGGACTTGCGAGGAGATGGAGGAATCCTCCTGTGTACAGACCGCTGGTGGACCTGTCGACAATGGAAGAAAGACATGTCATACTGACATACAGACTTGACCGAGCCACTATACAGGAACTGTGTGCCCAGCTGGAGCCAGACCTGATGTCCCCCATTCGCCAACCCACAGGGATCCCCCCTCTGGTGCCGGTTCTGTCAGTACTCCATTTTTTGGCAAGTGGATCATTCCAAACAACAGTGGCCATATCATCTGGGATGTCTCAGCCTATGTTTTCTAAGGTTTTGTCCAGAGTGTTGTCTGCCCTGATGAAATACATTCGGAGCTACATTGTTTTCCCTGAGGTGGGCGATTTGGCTACAGTGAAGGGTGATTTCTATGCCCTTGGACATATCCCCAACATCATTGGTGCCATTGATGGGACCCATGTGGCTTTGGTCCCCCCAGTGGAAGTGAGCAGGTGTACAGGAACAGAAAAAGTTATCATTCGATGAATGTCCAGGTGGTCTGTTTGGCTGACCAGTACATCTCCCATGTAAATGCCAAGTTCCCTGGGTCAGTGCATGACGCGTACATCATGCGAAATAGCAGCATCCCTTATGTGATGGAACAGCTACAGAGACACCGTGTGTGGCTAATAGGTGACTCTGGTTACCCCAACCTGTTGTGGCTACTTACCCCAGTGAGGAATCCCAGGACAAGGGCAGAGGAACGCTACAATGAGGCCCATGGGCGAACTAGGAGGATTATAGAAAGAACCTTCGGCCTCCTGAAGGCCAGGTTTAGGTGCCTGCATATGACAGGTGGATCCCTAATGTACTCACCAAAGAAGGTGTGCCATATCATCGTGGCCTGCTGTATGCTTCACAACCTGGCTTTGCGACGCCAGGTGCCTTTCCTGCAGGAGGATGGTCCAGATGGTGGTGTTGTAGCAGCTGTGGAGCCTGTGGAGAGTGAAGAGGAGGAAGACGACGGGGACGACACAGACAACAGGGACACAGTGATACAACAGTATTTTCAGTAGCACACAGGTACGAATCAACCCCGCCATTTTACATTTACTTAAAGTCTCCTGCCTCTCTACTGTCTGAGTTCCCCCCCAGTTCCTGTTAACTGAGTTGTGACTTTCCCTTCCGTTTTCAGAGCTGTGGGCCCCACTGCGTGACCTCTGCTTTGTTTGCCCATGGACTACAGCTGTGTGACAGTGGTATGTTGTCATCACAATGTAACTGAACATTTTTGCACCGTTATGTCTAATACATTTGTTCAAAATACAAGCAGACTCCAGATTTTTTAAGTGCAATAAGTGATTTAATTAAAGTGCTACATTTAGGAACATGATTGTAAAACGGTGATGGGTGATGGTGGAGTAATGTCCATGGCAGAGTCCAGTTCTCAGTCTCACAGGTGCATTGTCCATTTGCCTGTGGAAAGATGGAGCAGGGGCAGTTCAAGGTTGGACAGGGTGACAATGTGGGACAGTGGGATGACATCAGGGGGTATCGTTTGCTGGCGGGGGTCTTGGCATCCTACTCTGTCTTCTTGTGAGATCTCAGGTTCCGCTTGCGGGGTGGTTCTTCTTCTGCAGGAGGTGGGGTTCTGGTGGCCTGTCATTGTGTGGGGGCCTCCTGTCCACTAGCGCCGGCGGAGGTGGTAGGCTGTTCCTGGTCCAGGCTAGTGACAGGGGCCCTTTGTGGTGCCACATGGTCCCGCAATGTGGTGACTATCTGGTTAAGGTCCACGACGATGGTCCCCATTGCGGAACTAATGTTCCTCAGTTCCTCTCTGAACCTCATGTACTGTTCCTCCTGCAGTACCTGGATCTCCTGGAACCTGGCCAGTAGCGTAGCCATCGTCTCCTGGGAGTGGTGGTATGCTCCCATGATGGAGGAGAGGGCCTCTTGGAGAGTCGGTTCCCTGGGCCTGTCCCCCCCTGTCGCACAGCAGCCCTCCCAGTTCCCCTGTTTCCCTGGGCCTCTGTCCCCTGGACGGTGTGCCCACTACCACTGCCCCCAGGTCCCTGTTGTTGTTGGGGTGGTGGGTCAACCTGGGTGCCCTGTAGTGGTGGTCCTGGAGACAGAGGCATGGGCCCGCTGGGTGGGAGCTGTGCTGGTGTTCCCAGAGGGGGTTAGGTCAGGTGTAGCCTGTGGCTGTCTGTGGGGAACCGACTGTCCCGAGGTCCCCGATGGGCCGGGCTGGTCATCTGGGTCCAGGGAGACAGAGCTGCTGTCGTCACTGGGGGCCTCTTCTGGGGGTGGGATGGACATCTCTGGACCCTCCGTGGCGGTGTGGTGGCGTTCGGGTCCTGCAGGGGTATAAGAGTATGGTTATTGCTTCTGTGTGTGGCATTTCGTGTAATGGGTGGGTGCCCGTTTACCCCAGTGCTGGCATTCCCTTGTGGGGGCTTTTGTGACGGTGGCTTGTGGGGGTGATGAGTGTGTGCAGTGGGCATGCTTTGGGGATGGGTGTCCATGCTTTGGGGACGCATGCAGGGCTAGGTATTGGGATGGGTGGGATGTGATGGTGAGCCATTTGCAAGGAGTTGGTGTGATGGGGGTGGGGGTATGATTTGGCATGCAGGTGGGGTGGGGGGAATGAAGTAGTGGAGATTTGCCTTACCAGAGTCCATTCCTCCGCCTACTCCTGCGAGGCCCTCAGGATGCAGGATGTGCAAGACTTCCTCCTCCCATGCTGTGAATTCTGGGGGAGTAGTTGGGGGTCCGCCGCCAGTCTGCTGTACCGCGATGTTGTGCCTTGATACCATGGAACGCACCTTCCCCCGTAGGTCGTTCCACCGCTTCCTGATGTCGTCCCGATTGCGTGGATGCTGTCCCACAGCGTTGACCCTGTCCACTATTCTTTGCCATAGCTCCATCTTCCTGGCAATGGTGGTGTGCTGCACCTGTGCCCCGAAGAGCTGGGGCTCTACACAAACTATTTCCTCCACCATGACCCTGAGTTCTGCGTCAGAGAACCTGGGGTGTCTTTGGGGTGCCATGGGGTGGTGTGGATGAGGTGAGGGGTGGTGTATGTGTTGTAGAGTGTGGTGAGTGTGGTGGTGTATGGTGTTTTGTGCGTGGAAATTGTGTGGGTGATGTTGTGATTTGCCTCTGTGTGATGGTCTACTCTATGCTGTGCTGTCTCTCTCTGTCCTTCTGTCGCAATTGTGGTCGTAAGGGTTTGTGGGTGATGTGGGGGGGTGTTTTATATTTAATTGGGTGTGTGGGAGTGGTGTGTGTATGTGTCTCAGGTGTGTATATTTTGATTTGTCCAATGTGGTAGTGTTTTGTAAAGGAGTGTGTATTTTGAGCGTGGCGGTGTGTACCGCCAATGGAATACCGCAGTTGAAAGACCACTGCGGGGATTTGTGGGTCGGAATGGTATGGGCGTATTTCTGTTGGCGTGACGGTGGAGGTTTGGTCATCGCCAGTTTCCCGCTGATCTTTGGTGTGGCAGACTTTTGTTGGTGTCGGGTTTTTGGCGGTTTGCCAGTTGCGGGTCAGAATGACCGTGGCGGTTTACCGCGACCACGGCGGTGTTATGGCGGTCTTCTGACCGGCGGTAAGCGCCTTTTACCGCCGAGGTCAGAATGACCCCCTATGTGTTTCTACAGAGGTAGTAATTCATATTTCAGGCCACCTTGAGCACATATCCATTAACACTATTACATATTTGTCTTTGTTGGAATGTCTTATGGGACCTAGAATATCCATTGAAATTTCTTGCCATGGTTCCTTTGGTATTTCCCTCACTTTCATCAGTTGAACCCTACACATTAACATTTTATGTGCTCTAGAACACTCTACACATTCCCCAAAACTCTGCTCAATATGAACATCCATTCCTGGCCACCAGTACATGAGTTTCAACCTCTCTTTAGTCTTGGAAATTCCAGGATGACTCTCATGAGCTAGTGAAATTAACTCCTTAATTTCAATGGTTGGACAAGTCTAGCCCCTCTCAGTACTAACCCACCTTGTGTGGATAATTCATCTCTAATTCTCCAGAAATCACACAGTAGCTGATCATTTTTTTCATTACCATTCCACCCATTACTAATCTTCCAAACCAGCTGCTGTATCATCTTGTCACTTTCTAGTTCTGCCAGCCATTACCTTCTTTGATTATCCCTTCTCTTACCACACATACTTCAAAATCATCATCCTCACATACGATACCCTCTTCAACCTCAGTAATATCATTCACTAACCTTGAACAACAATCAGCAATGCTATTCTCTACTTCAGGTATGTACTGAACCTCAAAACTAAATTATTGCAAAGCCACTACCCACTTTCTAATCCTTCCCGATACAACATCCAACCCTTTGTTTTCAAAAATCTCTTTTAGAGGTTTGTGATCTGTTCTTATTAAAAATCTACTACCCCAGACACACTTCCTCAGCTTTCGCACTGCCCAAAACACAGCTAACACTTCTTTCTCTATGACAGAATAGTTTAATTCTGCTCCTTTCAAACATCTTGATATAAAGAGAATTGTTCTCTCAGCACCTTTTAGTCTTTGTATCAACACAGCCCCAAGTTCTTTGGCACTAGCATCAGACATTATCACTGTTTCCTGACCGGGTTCAAAACTATGTAAACTAGAGGCATTCCTTAAGTTGCGTTTCGTATTTACGAATTCTTCTTCACATTGTTTACTCCATATAAACGTAACACCCTTTTTTATGAGTTCTCTCATGAATTAAGTCTTTTCTGCAAAATTGCCTACAAATTTATTGTAAAACTCTGCCATGCCAAGAAACGTAATCACTTCATCCTTAGAAGATGGACTCGTGAGATTGAAAATAGTGTCTACTAATTCTTTTTTTGGTTCGATTCCTTTGGAAGAAATTCTGTGCCCAAGATAGTCAATCTCATCAAGATTGAATTTACACTTTTCTGCTTTCAAAGTTAGACCACTCTCTTTAGGTCTCCGAAGAACCTCTTTTACTCTTTTATCATGCTCCTTATAATTTTCACCATAAACTAAAATGTCATCTTGCTATATTTTGAGTCCTTGAACTTCCTCCAGTACTCTTTCCATGGCCCATTGCAATCCAGCCGCTGCTGAAATCAGACCAAAGGGCATGCGAATAAATTTATAAGTACCAAAAGGATTTATGAACGCTGTTAAATCCTGCGAGTCCTTGTGTAATCTAATTTGATGGTAGGCAGATGTTAAATCAAATGAAGAGAAATACTTTGCACTCTTTAACATGGATAACGTTTCATTAATGTTGGGCCTAGGGTAATGATCAACTACTACACACTTATTTAACTCTCTCAAATCAATACATAACCTCGGCTCACCATTAGCCTTCACAGCCATGACCACGGGAGCTAACCATTCAGTGTCTTCCACCTCCTCAATTATACCATTCTGTTTTAATTTATCTAATTCTGCCCTCATCTTTAGTGGTCTGGAACTGTTCACAGTGTCAACATATTTTAAGTCTTTCAGCTGGACCGAAGGATTTTCATTAGGGTCAAGATATACCTTTAAATCCCTCTGGTTCAGCCAACTAATAAGAGAATCACCTCTTATGGAGACATAAATCTTTCCAGCCGTGAACCTATCTTTAAATTGTATAGAGCCCATAAAATAACCCAACAACTTAATAGGCTCCCTACCACAACCCTTAGGACAAATGTCTGGTTTGAATAGTGTTACGGAGGTTTTAAGATGTTTTTCGAACATATCTCTAGAAATAAGCACAATTTTTGCCCCTGAATCAAACATCATGGGAACAGACACACCATCAATTTGTACATTTTCTACAGGACCATTAATACCATTTTCACTAGCACAATAATTTCTTCAGATGAGATGAAGAATCATCATCTTCAAATGTCACTTCTTGAACTTTCTTCTTTTTAAGATGTGCACTTCTACAACATGAGGTAACATGTCCTTTTTTTCCACAATTTTTACAAATGACCTTCCATCCATCCCAGCCCTTGTAATTAGCATAGTGACCAAACTCACCACACCTAAAACACTTTCCTTGCTCCAATTTCTTCCATTTCCTATCTTTATTACCTTCCGTCATCATTTTCTGAGACATTACTCTCTCAAGTATATTCTTCCCTTGGCTAATAGATTGTACTTCACTTTCTTTGTCTCTGAAACTTGTCTTTTTAATTGCTTCAAGACATGCTGAAGTATGTTAACATGTCTTGGCAATCGTTATTACCCTCATTGAGAGAGGGATTATCTTTATTCCAAACTGATTCTTTTGCCTTATCAATGTTGCAACCTAACATGAATTGGCCTCTCAATTTTTCTTCCTTACTTCCCACAAAACTACACATTGAAGCTAACCTTCGTGAAACAGTAACATACTCTTCAACAGATTCACCTGATTTTTTAACCCTTTTCCCAAATTTTTATCTCTCGAAGACTGTGGATGTTTTTGGCAACTAATGTAAGTCTAGTTTTTTTATGCAAATCTCAAAGTCATTGAGTTCACCAGCATCTTCCACAGATAGTTCTGGCAGATTCTTGAAAACGTCTTGTCCTTCAGAACCTAAGCAATGCATTAAAAGTGACATTTTACATTCTGCACTCATAGAAGTACCACAAACTCTTGCATAATGTGCAAAGACAGATTTCCATTACTTCCAAGGTATTTGTGGCTCACAGGGAGAGGTTAAAAACAAATGATGGACATGTCACGTTTTGCAATATGAATTGAAAAACCTAAGTGACTAGGTAATAAATAATAAAATTATTGTACTTGAACAAAGAGAAAACTTTTAATAAAAAAATAAAGAACATGTACTTATCACAGAAACTGTCTAAAGCACTGTGAAACTCTTTAAGAAAGTGTCAGTCAACAGTTAAAGAATAAAACTGAGAAAGAGAAGTCAGTGCTGTCAGTGAAGGTGTGTGTATCCCCGAAGATGAACGCACAATAAATATTGTGTAAATACTGTTTTTATGCTGTTGAATATTGTAAACATTGTGAAGGCACTCTGTTTAAAAGTCATCAGGTGTGCCTGTCAGCGAATTACATGGGGATGGCTGATCCTGATGGAAGGAAGCCCAAAGTCTCAAAATGGCCGCCAAAGCTTGAAGGCGTCGTGTTTGAGGGGAAGTAGGGCTTGTTTAAAAAATGTGAGGTTTTCACTTTTGTTTCCAAAGCTGGTGAAGCGCATGGGAGGATGTGTGGAATTCCACACCAACGGATTGCAGAGAGCGAGGAACTTTGCGTGCGCTGAAAGACTGCACGTGCATCAAGGTAAACACTTTCAATCTTCCAAATATAAGAATGGATTCAGCTTTTCACACTTGTTTGCATCATTGTAAACTCGAAGAGCGTTATAAAAAGCTTGAATATACATACAGTTTGATGGTTCGCTGAAGAGTGGTGAGTTGGGGGGATAGTGACTCCAGCAGGTCCACAAATTCCTCATCAACTCGTCGCCAATGAAAGGATGTAAGGAGATTGTTTTGTATATATAAAGTGTCTGAATTTATTTAAGTTCAAATAGATACATCCCAGCCTTCACAAGTGCTTCTACTTTCATCTGATCTCTCCCATCAACTTCCCCACCAGTATCCCTGGTTACATCACAAAGATTCTCATAATGCACATTCTATACTCAGAAAGCCACAATGTGGCTGTTACTTTCAGGTGCATTGTACTTTGTTACGGTAATATCTGTTTATTGAGAGTGTCCAACAGTCCTTTAAGTCCTGTCACTCCCTCCTTGGTGTGTTGGCTACCTTTGTTTGTTTGTTTGTTTGTATCTGTTTGTGTTTGTAAGGAAACCATGTAATGTTCCTTCTGCTACTACCACCTGTTGTTTTCTTGTTCATTGTGTTATGCAACATTGCACTGCTGTTGCCCGTATTGTACCTTTGTTGTCTTGCGAAGCACAGATTTGGACTTGGTCTTTTCTGTAGGGTCATCCCCAGACTTTTTGTCTTCACCCTCCTGTTTTTTTTAACCTGTTTTCGTTTGCTTTAGGACTCTGAAAACTTTACCAGTGCTAAAGTGCATGTGATTTCTTCTTTAAACATGGCAAAATTGTCTTACACCCAATTGGGACATTTGATTAACTTGTAAATCCCTAGTAAACTGGTAGTGCACGTAGCCAGGGCCAGTAAATGAAATGCTGCTAGTGGGCCTGGGGCACTCATTGTGCCACCCACTTAAGGTGGCCTTTAAACATGTCTCAGGCCTGCCATTGAAGCCTGTGTGTTCAGTTCTAAATTGCTGTTTTGACCTGGCAAAATAAACCCTTTGCCATACCTAATCCTTCCTTTTTTAATACATATAAGTTACCCCTAGGGTAGGCCCTAAACAGCACAGAGGAAATGGTATAGTGTACTTAAAAATTTAGAGATGTGCATTTCATTTTTACATGTCCTGTTAGTGAAAAACTCTTAAACTTCATTTTTCACTGCTGCAAGGCCAACCTCTCCTATAGTATAACATTGGGTTGTCTTATTACTTTCAATAAGAGCTGACTTTTAATTGGGGCAAGTAGGAATATTGAGTTTGGTGTCTAAAGAATTGAAATTTAAAACCGTCTTTAATGGTAAATTTTGATTTGAAGGTACAATTCAGAAATTGTCACTTTCTTGTCCTAACCATTTGGTGCCTGCAACCTATTTCCTGGATTACATGACTTGATGTAGCTGGCAGGTGGCCTTTATACATTGCTCCTAGAGAGTGAGGCAAAGGAACATTGGTGTTGTCAGGATGGGCCATCTCTAACTTGATGGAGGGAGGAGATGTCACTTACTACATTTGCACGTCACAAAGGGTCTGCCTACAAAAGGTTTGCACTAGTCTATTGTTATTTTGGGCAATCTGGGGGCAGGGCAGGAAGGCAGGAAATTCTAAGCACCTCTGGGGGTGGAAACCTCCAGAACCTTCCCCTAATTCAATGTGGGCACCAGGTATAAATATTAGATCCTCAGAGCCAACACTTCAGCACACCTCTGGACCTATGGAAGAATTAGAAGTCCTCCTCCACTGCTCTGCAAGAAGGACTGCTACTCGGTTGCCCTGCTTGAACCAAGGACCACCTTAGTGACTCCAAGAGCTAGTTGCCTGGTCTCCTGATCAGAGCCCTAGGAACAGAAAAGGCTCCAACCACCTTGAACCCTGTCTGCTGTGAGTCCTACCCCCCAAATGGTGCCACCCCAGTCCTGGACCCCTGGAAGGGGTCTAAAGGTGTCTTGCTAGACCAGCTGTGGTCCTGTGAGCAGACCAAATACAACACTAGTCATTTCTTCACAGCCACATCGGAACTGCCACAGCGTGATGCAACCTCAATGTGGGATCTCACAACTCTCTGCAAACCAGGATTCAAGGTACTTTTGTTCAGCGGGCCTAACTTGGTCCCTGTATCTTGTCCATGCTCCATCGCAATCAGCCTGAACTTGTGACTTTGTCCCGGTCCAGCAGGCCCAGATAACCACAGCTGGTTTTAAATGATTTATTAAATTTAACAGATTTTTTTTGTAAATTGGTGTGGAATTTTTCTTCTGTTGAACTTTCACCTTGTTACTGTTTTAGGTGCTGCATATATACTTTAGACATTGCCTCTAAATTAAGCCTGACTCCTTTGTACCAAGCTACCTGAGGGTTACGCACAGGATAATCTGGGGTTTGCTTGTGTTTCACCATGACAGAAATTGTGGTTTCTGCTTGCGTAGAATTCTACCCCCTTTACCAGTAACCCAATTTCCAACACATGGTATGAAACTATTAACTACACAAAAGTCAAAAGTATTCAAATTGCCAATGTCTTTTGTCTCAGTTGTGCGTCCTCTGTGGGCAGAACGTCAGTACAAGCTGAAGTGCTCATTGCTGGATTTAGTTGATGGCTGAAATTGCTGGAGAGTGGCTACACTTGGGAGTCCCACAGAAAGATGATGAACGGATTGATGAACATTGGGAAATATTCACCCCCAGTCACAGATCTGGGTGTATTCCATCTTTTTATTGCTCACCATGCCTCCCCAGTTTGGACTCAGCCAAATGCAAATCAGTCTTGACCCTGTTCCCTATGGGAACAGTACAGCCTGAACTGCCAGGTCAGGTCTTCTCTGGACTGGAAACAAGCATTCTGGGACCGGTTTTGGGATACCACTACTCATCAGCCAGGTTAGCTTGAATCCAGTGGTACATTGAGCACAGGACATATGTCTGGGCATAGGCTTCCTACGTAGGGCAACTGTAGCAACACAAAAAGATATTTGACAGAATGCTGAACATTGTCAAACATTCACCATAAGTTACAGATCTGGGTTTAATCAATTGTTTTTATGCTTATCACACCACCCCAGTTTGGACCCAGTTTGCAAATCAGTCTTGACCCTGCTACCCATCGCACTAGTCCAACCCGAACTGCTAGGGCAGGTCCTCACTGAACCGGAAACAAACATCCTGGGACCAGTTTCAGGGATTCACCCCTTATCAGCCAAGCTAGCTTGAGTCCAGTGGCACAGTGAGCACAGGACCCACATCTGGGCATACCCTTCCTGTTTAGGACAACAATATCAACTCTAAAAGATGATGGACTGAATGCTGATCATTATTAAACATTTACCCCCAGTCACAGATCTGGGTTTAATCTATTGTTTTTTTTTCTCACCATGCCACCCCAATTGGGACCCAGCCAGTGCTTAATTTGAGCCGGTGGTTGCCGGTGCTGGGCACCGGCACTTATTTTTGGGGACCGACACTTATTTATCTGCAAAATACTTTTTTCAAGACAAAGAGATGGAAAAATAAAAAAAGCAGAAAGACGGACGAAGATAGACATAAAAACCGTCACAAAGAGAGAAAGCAGGAACCTGCAGAAAAAGATACATGTAAAGGGTGTTTGTTTGCACATAAAAGATGAATGAGGTTGATTTACGCAGCCTTGGAATTCCATGAGCGGCCACTTAAGTGCTTGGTCGCGTGTTTCAGAGCAGAACTTTGGGCACCAGCACTATTTCATTAACAAATTAAGCACAGGACCCAGCCATATGCAAATCAGTCTTGACCCTGCTCTCCATGGGAACAGTCCTGCCCGAACTGCCAGGCCAGTTCTTCTCTGGACCAGAAACAGGCATCCTCTGACCGGTTTCGGGGTATCACCCTTCATCAGCCAGGCTAGTTTGAATCTAGTGGCATAGTGAGCACGGGACACTGGCCCTCTTGTGCTCGACTCCAGCTTCTATATCTTCTTCATAGAGTTCAGTTACCACCTGGAGGACCTCACCAGCCCCAACACCAACAACCTCCTGGAGGACCTAACCACACTTGGACTCATCCAGCGAGTGGATCCAAGCCACCGGCCACTGAAAACCATCTTCATGAACTTCATGACAAGCTCATCCTTCACCTCAACTGACCACCACTTTGATTTGCTCATGCCATACAATCATGAAACAGCTCCTTTTAAAATCTGCTGGAGGAACCTGAAATAGGATCCTGTATGAAACATGGACCTTCGAGCTTCTCAACCATTATACTTCTCATGATCCATCACTGACTTTGATGCCTGTATTATTGCTGATGTCCTGGCCATAACAAGACTACCACCACCAGGACCAGGCTGCAAGCAAGTTGGTACCGCAAACAACTCAAACACAGATAGAGACAGACCCAGGATGAAACTGACAAATGCCCTTACAATTCAGCCCTCAAGTTGTACCACTGGCAAATCAGATTCACTAAGCGATCAGCAATAACTGAAGCATCCAAAACAGTGTAAATGAGGGCAGAGAAATATTTGCCATTGTGAACAATTTCACTTCTTTTATCACAAGCTCTACAACCTTCACCATTCCAAGGACCTTAGCAACAAACTCTCCCATTATCCCTGTGACAAGACCAGCAATATCTACAACAACTTTGAGCCACAGCCCGACCCTTACACCCTTGCAGTCTTTCTGTGCATTTGGACTAAGCCCTAAGACCCTATCATGACCACCTGGTCTACCATCACCACATCGGAAACTGCAGTGACCATGTGCTCCATCCGCTCAGGAGCAACATAGAACCTCTGTCACACCACATTTTCACCGAATGAATGGACCGTGTCATCTCAACCCTGAACCCCATACTTAATAGCTTCATCAACACAGCTACCTTCCTGGAAGCATGCAACAATACTACTGCTTCTGAAGAAACCATCAGAGTACCCAAAGATGCTGGTCTGCTATCGACTGATCTCCCTGGTGCCCTACCTTGCTAAAGTATTGGATAAAATCATCAACAAGTGACTAGCAAACCACCTAAACAACAACCACCTCCTCAACCTCATTGAGTGTGGATTCAGGCCCACCCACAACACCAAGACTGTCCTCATTGCTGCCAAAGACAATATTCGACTGATCCTGGACAGAGAAGGCACTGCAGTCTTCATCCTACCTGACTTACCAGCCATCTTTGACACTGTCTACCACCCCATTCTCATTCAATGCCCCCACAAAGCCAACATCGTAGGTCCCACTCTACGCTGGGTACTTACTCACTAGTCACATCCAGTTTGCCAGCCTGGCTCCCTAAGCCTAGGATGCTGCCAACCTCATTTACGGAGTACTCCAAGGATCTTGTCTCAGTCTCACACTGTTCAACAGCTAATGGCACCACGCAAACATTATCAGGACCCACAAAATCAACAACATCTGTTATGCCGGCAAAAGTCAGCTCATCCTTCCCTCTCAGATGAAACATCCATCACTTGGACCAAATGCACCTCCTGCATGTCCAATGTCACCAGCTGGATAAAGACTGTCTGAAACTTAACACAGTCAAAATGAGAGTGGTACTCTTTGACATTGACACCTCACTCTTGAACTCAACCTGGTGACCTGTAGATCGTGGGCCAACACCCTGCCTAACCACCAAACCCACTAGCCTAGGAATCATGGGGGTCAACCAACTCTCAATGACCCTTCAAGTCAATGCAGTCGTCTCTTCCTGTTTCCGCACTCTAAAGATACTAAAACAAAATCCTCAAATTGGTCCAGATCAACACCTGCAAACCATCATCCAAGCCCTCATAAACAGCAGACTTGACTACGGCAAAACATTCCTCATCGTCATCACCATGTAACTGACCAGAAGACTTTAGATCATACAGAACACAGCAGCTAGATTATCACTCAGGCTCCCAACCTGCAAATGTACCACCTCACATCTCAGAGACTTCCACCGGCTTGCTGTTTTGAAAGGCAAATTCCTCACATATACATACAAAGCCCTGCATAGTTTACACTCCTGACCAGAAAACTTCACTTGACCAGCTTCTTGCTCGCACACATCCCCAGCATAAGCAAAACCGGAGCTGGCATTAGAGCTTTCTCATACCTAGATCCGTAAGCCTGGAACCACCTTCACATACACATCTTAGCCTCCTCCTCAGTCCTTGAGTTCCACAAGAAACTGAGGACATAGCTCTTTACCTAGATCACAGCCAAGCCCTGCACAGCTCACTTTTATTAGAAGCAAAATACTCTCTAAGGTGAAATTTGCTCTCAACAACTATACATAACACAACTTAACAAGAACATGGCAGATTAGTGTATTGGCTGCTGCAAGTACACAGACTGGGTGTATGACTGGTCTGGTGAATGTGCTTGAAGTCTACCTGTGTCAGGTAGTGCTGGGAAGACGAGAAGGAACCAGCCTGAGAACTCAAAAATGATGAAACCCTTGAGGAAGCAAGTGCTTTATGGCTCTTTCGTGCACCCCCTTTTTAGAGTGGCTATCCACACATGATGGGGCAGGCCAGACAGGTAGTCAAAGTTTTTACAGGAAGAAAAGTACACACTCAGACAGGGCTTGCACTGATATTGGGACAGTAATCGCTCCTATAATTGCTCATAGAATACATAGACAAGGAACACACTAAAATTGGGGCAGGAAACACATTCTGGAAAAAGAACCACTATCGCTAGCAACCAGAAATAATTAGACGGGAAATTGAACATACAATTGAGACATGGGAATTGTGCTTCTAAGGCATGGAGGACACACTTGTAGGGATAGGTACCTCATCTACAGCAGTTAAGGAATGCATGACAACGGGAGACACAAACTCCAGGACAGGTTTACATATACATCTGGGTCAGTCACAGCAAAGCCGTA
Organism: Pleurodeles waltl; assembly: GCF_031143425.1. Classification (NCBI taxonomy): domain Eukaryota; kingdom Metazoa; phylum Chordata; class Amphibia; order Caudata; family Salamandridae; genus Pleurodeles; species Pleurodeles waltl. Next base: position 932,407,418 of record NC_090446.1, on the reverse strand, counting down.
AAATCGGAATGCTATGCTATGGAGACTTATCGCAGCAGCAAAAGAGTAACTAACACAGAAGCTATGAAAATGATACATCAAAAGGAACAAAGAGATAACCAAATCACCAAGAACATGATATGGAGTCTCCTAAGCAGTAGAGCAACTGTGAGAAGCTGTAAGGTGCTGTGGCACTTGAGCATCCTGAAGGAACTCACATTGGTGCCACAGGTGCAGTGGCACCAAAGATCCAGATGCCTAGGGATTGACAGAGCCCTGATTATTGATGTATTTTGCAAATCATATAGTAGACACAGAGGCAGTTTCCTTTCTTGCGTTAGGGCCCAAGACACTAACTGTGACACTGGTATATTGCAATGCTACCCTCTTACATTTTACAATTGAAATATAGTAAATAAAGGAAGCTAAAAGAGATGTGGTCCAGGTGTATATCTTGTCATGCAACACAATAAAAACACCAGTAAAAAGAGTTTAGAAATAAGATGTATAGAAACAATTACAGCATCCATATCTGGAGGCATGCTACCAGAATATTGTTGTCAGAATACTATAAGGCATATTGAGGCTTACATTTAATTTACACAAATATCACCCCAGTTGGACTTAATAATAGAACATCTACACCACAATGGATGATATTTTGTAAACTATATTTAGGACACAGTACTTATGTCATATTGTATCTCCGATACAATATTTTGACATACAAGCTACCTGGAACCAGAAGGGGATTGTACCAAACATTTTACCACCATTTGGAAACAATGAATGCAAAGAATACAATTAATATCACAAAACGTATCCAGTGTATTGTTGACAATGAAAGAACATTGTATAATTTTACCAAGATGTATGAATAGATGTACATGCCTGGAATCACAGTTTTATTATGCCTAGAAAAAGAAATGTGAATAATTTATTTCACAGCATTGGTCAGAGATGATGTTACTGCAAGCTCTACGCAGTCACCAGTCATGACTGTTGCTGGGGATTCAGACAGCTCATTGACCATTCGATGAGCCTTTAAATGTTTCTGAAAACGTCACTGAAATTAACCATCAACGTCAGAGTGGCTGCCCCTAAGCGCTGGTGCTCTATTTAGCCAGCGCTCTCAGCTGAAAAAGAGCTGGGCACAGTCAGCTATGGAGGCAACAAAAGAACAATGGGGTGAGGAGGCAGAAGGGAGTGTGTGTGCCTCAGGTCTGTAACTGACATGTCCCACAGAAAGCTCGAGGCTTTTTGTGGTTTCTGTAAACACTTGCTAGGCCACTGCTAGCTCAGAGATTGCAGAACTGTAGCAGGTAACGTAAGGGCACAGTGCCTCAATGGATTACTGTCAGAACGTGCGCTGCGTGTAATGTCATTGTTGCAATCTGCTGCATTGCTGGAAGTGCTGCAGCATTCTTCACATTGGCAGACCTTACTTCAGTCTGAATTCCGATACTGAAGTTCTATTTTGCACTATCCTGTGTCAATAGCACAGTTTTTAGCGGAACAAAATTGGCTTTGAGGGGAATCAATGAGAAACTTGGAAACATTCAAAATATCAATTTTCTGGGTCAACTAGAACTGCTTGCTGAATATGATGATCTCGTATCAGAACATATTAGAAGAGATGAGAAAAAGGCAATAGCAGATCAAAATACCTAGGGCAAGCAATTAAGAATGGAATCATTCAATTTACATCACAGAACATCCAGAAAAGATTGCTAGATACTGGCCCTAATTATGACATTGGCAGTACTTACCACCTACCGCCGCGGTGACGGCCGCCAACATACCGCCACCGTCGCTACCATCCATCCGCCATATTATGAGCATTGCCTGACTTCCACCACAATAAGGGCAGAAATTCGGCAGTGCTCATGGTGGTGGACAGTGGTAAGCTGGCGCTGCTATCACCCGCACCGCCACGCCAGTAGAACGCCACTAGCCTTGTTATGACCAGTAATACGGACTGACGGTGTTCTGCTGACAGGGGGGCTGCTGGCGGTATCAGTGTCCCTTCCCTGCCAGAAGACCTCCTCGACCAAGGTAAGTTGGGCATCTGACAGGGGAGGGGGCTGGGAGGGTGGGGGGGTGTTGTGTGTGTCTGAGTGTGTGCATGAATGTCTGACTGTGTGTGTGAATGTGTCTGTGTGTGTTGGTTGCGTGGGTGTGAGTGAATGCGTGTAAGAATGGTGAAGTGAGTGTGTGTCTGTATGTCAGTGGGAATGTGTGTAAGAATGTGTGTGAGCATGTCTGGAAGTATGCATGAATGAATGCGTGTGTGTCAGTGTGTGAATGAATGCGTGTATGTCAGTGTAAGTGAATGGGTGTATGCCTGGTGCGTGTGGGTGTCTGTATGTGGGGAAGGAGCATGTGGGATGAGGGGCGCAGTGACTGTAGTGGGGGGAGAGGGGTGATGTGTGCATGTGTGGCTGTGGGGGAGGATCAGTTGTGTGCTGTGTGCATGTATCAGGGTGAGTGAGTGGATCGGAGGGTCGTGGGGGGTTGAGTATGGATGGAGGGGGTGGAGGGTGTCAGGTGAGTGTTGGTGGTGTAGGGGAGCCACCGATCGGAGACAGGGAATGAATTTCCTGTCACCAGCAGGGCCTACAGCCATGGTTTTCGTGGCGTTGCTAATGGCATGAAAACCATGGTGGTAGGCCGACTCATAATGCCACGGGCAGCACTATGTTGGCCGTCGGGCTGGAGGTACATATCTGCAGCCATGTAGCTCATACCGCCATGGTGGTATGAGTGGATATGAGTGGAGAAGTGGTGGTTTGGCTGCAGCCAACCTGCCAATCTCATAATGTGGCAGTATACACCGCCAGCCTTTTGGCTGTGATGCCACCACATTAACCCTGGCAGTCAAAAGACCGTCAGAGTTAAAATGAGTGCCATTATCTGGTCTTACAAGTATTATTTATTCATACTGGACTGTACACCAGATATAAGTCATCAAGAGCAAATGACTCTGATGATTCATGCAGTTAATACATTCTCAACTATCCCATCAGTAGAGGAATACTTCATGGGGTTCATAACTGTACATGGCACCAGTGGTGAAGCCATTAGTGAAGTACTGCTTGGCAAACTATAAGATGATCTAGTAATTGGACCGGAAAAAAAATTAAAAACTGAATACTTCAATGTCATTGTTGATCAGAAATCAGCAGACTCGAAGAACACTTTGAACAATGGTAACATTTAATGACAGATATTGGTTTGTGTACCAAGTCATATCAGTTAAACTCATGGAAACAGGAGAGCTCGAGAAAAAGTGAAAATATGCAGCTACTTATTTTGAAGGTGTTGCAGGGGATGAACTCATCACATAAATTAAAAGCTTCCAGTGTTGGTACAAGAAAAGCCAACCTGGTACAGATGCAGCATGTACTGTGTCTGCTGTCTCTGTTCTTGAATATATTTATGACAACCACTTGCATTAAATTTATCCCTATTTAAACATCATTCTTAGAATGTTTTTGACAGTTCCTGTCACAGTAGCATCTGGGGAATGATCCTTCTCAAAACTGAAAATTATTAAGAATTATTTGTGCTCTTCAATGGCCCAGGACAGGCTGACTGACTCGCCACTGATATCAGCTGAACCTCAAGTTGGACGAACTCTTGACTACAGTGAGTTAATAATATAGAATTTGCAGGACAATGAAAGTTACCTTTTTGAGAGGAAGTAGCATTAGATATTATTCTATTACAGGTGCAATTGTATGGCTAAATTTTACTTGTTGCACTTGTTAACAATCTACTAAAATAAAATGATTAGCAATGAAAAACAAGTTGATGTGTCTTGGGGGGCCGTACAGTGTACTCGCAGAGGGCCGGAAATATCCTAAGGCTGGCAATGTCTGCAAAATCTTAATGGTGGGGCTAGGGGTGATTATTCAGGACACTTTACATTTAGTTGAACTCCGGGCATCTCTGTAATTGACTATGCTCACTGGTTTAGTTACTCAGAGGATAATATTGTAATTGCAAACGAACAGCCACGTCTACAGGTTAAACCAGACTAGAACAGGGAAGCAAAAACAACTGTGCTAGGATCCTTTAAAATCTCATCTTACATTTGCCTATGGTATGAACAAAGACACATAGTTGTCTTCAGCCCATTGAACTAAGAAGCATGAATTGTGCCTCCCTATAATGTACCTGCACAACCCCCCCCCCCCCAAAACAGGGTATCAGTTGTATTTAAAGATTCCTCTGTGGGAAACAACACAGCAGCAAAGAGAAAGGAGTTGAATGAAAATGCACAACGCATTGACCCACAGGATACGTGGAAGGTTTGCAAAACAGCTAACCAGAAACTTGGAAATTAACCAAACGTTAAACAAAATTCCCAGTAAATTTCGAGTTACTTTCTAAACACATCTGCACATTAAGATAATATAAGTCGACAATAAGAAATAAATAATTATGCTGCCATTGGCAACAGGTACGAGATAACTGATCCCCACTGAGATAGATGGCAATCTTCAGTTTATGCGTTTGAATCCTGTCAATGCCAATTTAGCCTTTTATCGTCCTGAGGTCGGTAAAGTCAGGAGCAATAAACTGATTCATAGTAACAAATATTTATTTTCACAATTTTTACAGCTCCTAGAAACACCGGTAGTGTGGTGTGAAGCTCTTGATGACGATCAAGTTATGATTCTTTTCGTGATTATTAGTAATACTAATAATATAACTCCTTCTGGGGACCGGGGAGAAATGAAACAAGTAAGACATCAAATCAAGCTACCCAAGATGACCAGTTCACTTAGGAAACCTATACGGAGATATGTCCACTGAAAACCTCACAGAGGACCAGCAAAAAAGCCACACAAAACGGAGCCTCCAGGAGGAATTCAAGGATGGCCAGCAGAGGCATATTAAATACCAAAACAGTAACATTACAAAAATGAAAACAATGTATTCAAAAACCTAAAAGCAAAAATGTGTTGTGGCCAGTTTAAGCACTCATCAAGATACTCCACTTTCAAGAAACACAAGTAAAACCTTTAAGCATCTTAGCATAATTAGGGATTTTATATGGCACTAGTTCTAAAGAGCACATTGCAAATTCAGGAGTTGTTACCTGTAATGGACTAAAGAACACTGATGTTTTTAACTGACAACAAGCTTTTACATAGGAGCCAGAAAAGGTTCATACCAAAGCAACAAACCAAATAAATCAAATCAAATCATTAGCATTTGTAAAGCGCGCTACTCACCCGTGCGGGTCTCAAGGCGCTAGGGGGGAAAGGTGGGGTTATCGCTGCTCGAACAGCCAAGTCTTTAGGAGTCTCCGGAAAGCGGAGTGGTCCTGGGTGGTCCTGAGGCTGGTGGGGAGGGAGTTCCAGGTCTTGGCCGCCAGGAAGGAGAAAGATCTCCCACCCGCCGTGGAGCGGCGGGTGCGAGGGACGGCAGCAAGTGCGAGGCCAGCGGAGCGGAGGGGGCGGGTGGGGACGTAGAAGCTGAGGCGTCTGTTGAGGTATTCCGGTCCCTTGTTGTGGAGGGCTTTGTGTGCGTGGGTGAGAAGACGGAAGGTGATCCTTTTGCTGACTGGGAGCCAATGCAGGTGTCTCAGGTGTGCGGAGATGTGGCTGTTGCGGGGTACGTCGAGGATGAGGCGGGCCGAGGCGTTTTGGATGCGTTGCAGGCGGTTTTGGAGTTTGGCGGTGGTCCCGGCGTAGAGGGTGTTGCCGTAGTCCAGGCGACTCGTGACAAGGGCGTGGGTCACGGTTTTTCTGGTGTCGGCGGGGATCCAGCGGAAGATCTTGCGGAGCATGCGGAGAGTGAGGAAGCAGGCGGAGGACACGGCGTTGACTTGCTTGGTCATGGTGAGAAGAGGGTCCAAGATGAAGCCGAGGTTGCGGGCGTGGTCTGCGGGGGTCGGTGCGGTGCCGAGGGCCGTGGGCCACCAGGAGTCGTCCCAGGCGGACGGGGTGTTGCCGAGGATGAGGACTTCCGTTTTTTCAGAGTTCAGCTTTAGGCGGCTGAGCCTCATCCAATCTGCGACGTAATACCAGATATTCATCTTACAGACTCTCACCGGCAAAGATTATGAACATCAGAACCAAGAATTTACTTGCTGCAATTACTTTTGAAAAACATTTGCATGAACCCAACAGTCAGGACTAAGCAACAGATCACTGCCAGCAGGAATAGGGGTGAAATATATGGCATAGTGAACTATATATATATCTAAGATAGATGTAAATTGTAAGTATACTTTGGTCAAAACAAGACAGAATGTTACAGACAATAGGAAAAAAACGTTGCTCATGCATAACAATTCGTGTGGTAAACAAAAATCTAAAAACACAGAAAAAACCGCTTATCATATATAGCTTTACTGGCTCATTTAGACCTTGATGGGCCGCATGCTGGCTCGGCAGCCTAGCGGAGGTTTTGATCTTTGCTTCCCTGTCAAATATCTGCCTCGAAATCTAGACACCTCCTCCAGGAAGGTGAGGATCTCTATGCAGTCAGCGGAGCTGTCAATGATGGGACACTAGTGAAGGCGTGAAACGTAGCACAGTAGGTCCGAAGTTTTTTTGTATCAATTCAGCAAACGTTTTTTGTTTTCAAATAAACTCCCAAATTGAGAGTTTGTTTCTTCAAAATAAAAATAAAATGCTATACCACTGGAAGTTTTTCTTTCTGCAAGTCGGGTTCAATGTTGCATTTCCCCGTCTGAGTCTTTCATGTCTCCTATTGGGGTCTCAGACAGGAACATCTATTGAAGGGTGCCCGTCCTACGCAGGGCAAGGCAGCCATCACTGTGACCTGGTGGCAAAGTGTAGAATGGACTGTCAGTGGTTGCAACAGCAGAAGTCTAGTTGTTTCCCTCACAACTAAATGGGGTGGGAGCCACAAACCCAGAAAGGATACTATTCTTAGGCTGTGAGGCCAGGGAGAAGAAGGGACGGAGACTTAGTGGAATAGGAAAGGGTATGCACAGGTACACACAAAAGCTGAAAATTTAAAGTAGGACACCTTAGTGGTTCTGAGTGTGGGGAATGGGGGAGGGGCTTTAAACGGGGACTGGCCTCCATATCTATTGCCCCATATTAAATGTAAAAACATGTTGTTTTTCTGACTGTGGTTCTCTCCCAGGTCGGGTGCCTTTCTGTGAGGCGTGACTTAATGGATTGCAAGCTGAGCAGGGAAACAGTCTTTAAGTGAAGCGCACGTCAGGTTAAACAGGTGCCTTTCCGTGACCAGTCCAACATGCACACTTGCGGCTTTCCCCACAGGTGCAACATTAGGCGGGGGGGTCACAGCCCTGCGGTCTCCAAAGCAGCGCTGTGTTCACCCATTTCTGGGGCTGCTCTCAGGCTCTTTGGTTAAATAAACTGCAAGGAAGCATCATTTGGGTTGGCTCAGGACTCGACCAAGTACGCCTCTAGTCCTCTTACACGAGGACATGGCTAATCACTGTATGGCTAGCCTAGATTTTGAACTGATGCAGTGATTGGTAATATTCTGTCCGCATCTGAGGGAGCACATGCATGGGCTTGATGCGGAGGCCTTGCCTGCCTGAGTCTGACAGTCCTGCTTTTCAGAATCCGGCATGTCAGCAGCCACAAATTTTCAAGGTACCAGGCCGGGACGGCTCCTCCGCTAAGGGGGAGGAGCGTCGCCTCACTAGATCGCACAGGAATCGCAATTTAATAATTTAATGAGTCACTTTTGATCAGGCTAGATTTTTAGGTCACGCGCGCAAGCGCTCTGGCCTGTTGTAATCTATCTGTGAGCTTCAAACCACACCCAGTCAGGGGGTGTGAAACGCTATCTGTGGTCTGCAAGGCCCTTCCGCTTCGAGAACAGTACATATAATTTCTGATTCTGGAACCTTCCGGCTCCACTCTGCCAACCCCATAAAATGAAACCACATGAACCCGCCTTTGGAAGCAGAGCCCGAGCGCCACTCCACAGGCGAGGAATATCTTACGGGTTCAATCAGCACCAAAGCTGGGCCCTCATTAAGAGAAGAAATATGTAATGCCGCATAGAGGGGGGAAGCGATCATTGTCAAAACTCTGAGGCCAGTTAGCATGAAATGCGTGTGCGCTTGGACGGAAAGTCAATAAATTGGCTAGAAAAACATCGGAAAACGCTTGAAAAGCAGCCAATTCACTGAATGAATAACAGGTTCTGTATGACAAATAATAAGGCAGATTTGTTAAGAAGTACTGGGCCGCCGTGCAGTCTGGGACTTCAGTCAGTTTGTTAAAGGGCTGAAGCTGGGGTACAGTGTAGTAAGACATTGGAGGTGCAGTGTGTTATGGGCTATGGCACAGTTTGTTTGTGTAGAATCTTGCTCATCAGTCAGGCCCTGTGCTGGGCAGCTGTGTAACACCATGGGTTCAGATACCTAGAAATTATATTAACGGCCACACCTCCAAGGAAGGATCCCTTCAGACCAGACAAGGTAGTCGAGTTATGGCAAGAGAGAGCCCTGCCCGCTCCCCACTTGCTAGCGAAAAAGTGTGACATGGACTTGCCTCTCCTACAGAGGAAGCATCGTGTGATCTTACTGTCAGATTTCCTGGCGGGTAAAATAAGATCCAGAGTTTCCACAGCCAGGAAAAGCAATGCAGGAACATCAGACCAGCCATGACTAGAGAGAGCGGTATCCAGAGGCGTAATGAAACTGAGCCCCCCAGGTCTTACTCAGGCCAGGTGCTGTGCTGAGGGCCCCCTGGAGCTTGGGACCTCTCGTACCGCAGTGGCTGTGTTTTGCCTTTTGTTACACCAGTGGTGGTATCTCACGCGAGAACACCTGACTCGCAATCAGTCCCGCTGAGGCTCAGGAAAGAGATTGACATTAGGGACGTAGCTTCAGAGGGGTGTTTGGCGTGTTAACCCCCTAAATAAATGTATTTGCTGGTAAATAATTGGGTACAGGTGTTTTCAGTCCGGTATGGTGAGGTGCCTGATGGATTTCAACAGGAATGTTCATATACTGTATACACAGACAAAAATGCATACACACACTCCCCCTCTCTGTTTTGAAAGTCTCCAAAATGTTGGTTGTTTTACAAAGTACTGTGTTTTCTCTCACTTAGTACCCCTACCAATCCGCATTCCTCCCCCTTTCCACTGTCCCTTAGGCCCCTCTCTTGCATCCTGCTTGTCCTATGAAGTATTATAACATTATGTGCCAGCGTGATTGTTGGAAAATCTGAAGCTCACATCCCTCAATCTTACTGACCAAGCTAAGCCCAGAACTCCATTTTAGTGGTTGTAGGTACACATGGAAAGCACGTGCTTTCAAAGGAGAAATAATGTAACATTGCTGACTCTGTGTGTGTGTCCTTTGGTAAGGGCCCTGTCAGGAAGTCACATGTGGGACCGCTCCCACACTCCTGTCAAGTACAAATCTGAGCTGCAGGCTACCGTGCCTTCCCACTGTGACCACTGCTATCCTCAGGGGTCTGCACAGATGGGGTTTTCTGATGACAGGTGGGATTAGATGAGAGACATCATGGGAGGCGTGAGTGAGCATAAGGTAGAGGCCTGCTGATTCAGGGTTACATGGAGCAATTGTTATGGGGCTGTGGTACAGAACGGAGCTGTGTGTTACGGAGCAGTCACTCAGCATTACAGGGCTGCAGGTGCACTTTGCCTTAGAGCTGTGGTATATTGTGGTATGGAGCTGTGGCACAGCATGCTATGGAGGTCTATGCCAATGCCTTAAGGAGTTGTGTAGAGGGTGATATGGGGCCGCTTGCGTAGTTTATCATGTGACTTCACTGCAGTGTTTTATGATGGTGCCACACTGTTACTTATGGTGGAACAACCTGTTACAGACCAATGTGGAATCGATGAGCCAATGGCTGTCCTCTGAAACGTTATAATGAACGTTCAAGGTTTAAATTGATTGATAAATACGACTAAAAAAATCATATTTCGAATTAACAAAAAGAAATCAGCATATTTTGAAAAGAGTAATGCAGCCAGTGTGAGCAAAGTCAGTTTGTTATGCCATGGTTACCCTGACTATAGCATCTCAGTGCTACATAAGTGAAGCGATAGTTAGTGAGTGAAGTTCAATCTTCTTTTAAACGATCTTTTAAATCTATGTTGCGCGACTACTTAAAAGCAATGTGAAAAAATAGATATGTCCTACTGAAATGAGAGAGGATGTGTGAGTTATATGTAATGTGAGTTCACACTCAGTGAGTTGTGTCACTGGCCAGGTTTTCTTCGCGGTCTCAGAAGTGCTAGGAGGATGCTAGCAAAAGACACAGGCTACTACGCGAGCTTCCGCTCTCTTCCTGCACACTTTCCCCAATTATTTCACAGCGATGTAGCTAACAGCATAAACCTTAAGCGCTCAGTCCATGGGACTTGGAAAGTTTTCATTTAGAATACAGTATACTGGGGGGAGTCACTTCACCTGAGATGCACCGAGCTGATTCTTACAAAGGCATATTGCCCACACCACCCTTTCTGAGTCTATCGTGCATTGTAAAGTTAAAAACAGGTTTGCTATTAGGCTACAGATGCATGAGTACGGGCTGTGACAACCTTATCATGTTGGTAATCCAATAACTGATATTGTGAATTTCTCGAGGATTTCCAGCAATGTTTGTTCAGAAATACATAGCCTGTATGAGAGGGCATGAATCAGTGTTGGTCAAGGGGACCATCGAACAGTATTTGACACCATCCCCTTTCAAATATTATATATTGACCTTAAGAAATATTTTATTAATTAACTTTCTCGAGTTAAGAGGCAAACTGAGGAGGAAGATTACCGATTTACTTACCTTTTGGCCAGTGTCCGTCACTCCCTCCTGCGTGGCCACCGCTGCTGCTGCGGTCTCTTCACAGAGCCTGCCGTCTCTGTGTTTGAGGCCCACCTCCCCCCGCAGGCACCTGCCTGCACCTCATCCCTGGTTGTCTAGTGGCCATCTGTGTCAGGTCTGTCTGCCCTTTTCTGTATTTTGCCTTTTTTCTCTCTTTTTCTCTCCTTTCACTCTTTTTCTGCTCCTATGCTTCCCCGCTCCCTGCCACTGCTGCCCCCACAGCCCACCCCCTGCCCTTGTAGCGCTTCCCACCCATCTGCCTCCCAGCTAACCAATCCCCCTACCCTTCTTCAGGGTGGCTGCTGTGTGGCCGTGCTGATGGTGCGCTGAAGGCGTGCCAAAGGCAAGCCCTTCTGCGCCCGTCCGTGCCCAGGGCCACGAACCCTGGATCCCGCACCATCCACCGATACGATGCCAGGACCCTCCACGCACCGAACTCTGGACGTCGGAGCACCTGCCACCCTGCTTCCCCCAAGGACACCCACGGACCTTTCTCCTGCCATGCTGCGACTTCACTCTCTGTGCACGCCAAACGCCAGACCTCACAGCACCAGAACGGACTCCAGTCCACCTCAAGTGCATCCTCCTCAACGGCCGCACCCTGCACAAACATGCCGCGGAGATTTGAGACCTGATAGGTATCATTCGCCCGGACCTCGCTTTCTTCACTGAGACATGGACTAACACAATATCCGCACTGGACATGGCCATCCCCAGCGACTAAAAGCTGCTCTTCATCCAGACCAGAAGACGGCATAGCCATCTCCCACAAGACCACCCTCCGACTGAGGATCAACACACAGGAGTTCACCCCCCTCATGGAGCACCTCCACTTCCAAGTGCACACCACCCCTAAGACCACCACCTGTGGCATCCTCATCTACAAACCACCCGGACCATGCCCAGCATTCAGCGATGCCATCATCGACTTCATAGCCCCCACACACTCACCTCCAGCAACTACATTCTCGTCAGCAACCTCAGCTTCCATTTCAATGATCTCAGTGACCACAACATCTCAACACTACTCGAAAACCTGGCCACAATTAGGCTCAAGCAACTGGTCACCTCATCAACACACACAGCCAGACACAGTCTTGACCCCATTATCTCCACCAGCAGCAACGTCACTGTCACCGAGTTGACCCTGTTACACTGGATCAACCACCACTGCATCCACTTTTCCATCTCCATGCCTACAGCACATACTCACTCAGTGCACCCCTCCTGTCGGAAATGGAACCAGACCTCAGAGGAGCAACTCAGGAACACCCTCAGCAACTCACCACCCCGACACAACAGATGCCAACTCCTCAGCACCCAACCTCCACAAATGGGTCACTGACTGCACCAACACAGTATCTCCTCTCCAGACGACCACAGGGAAACGCTCCTCCAAGAAAGCCAGTTGGTTCACCCTCGCAATCCAGGAATCAAAGCGCTCATGCAGGAGGATGGAGAAGAAGTGGAGGAACAGCAAATCCCTGGAAGACTGTGCAACCTTCAAATCCTCCACAAGATCCCACCACGCCCTCATCAGATCCACCAGGAAATCGGCCCTGCAGGACTGCATCAACTCCACCACACACAACACTAAAGAACTCTTCAACGTCATCAAAGAATTTGCCAAACCACAAGCCGAGACCACTAGCATTGCTCTATCTCACGATCTCTGTGACAGACTGGCCACCTTCTTCCATCGGAAGATCAAAGACATCTATGACAGCTTTGGACCGCAAGACTCCCTGAACTCAACAACAACACCCCTGTCAGAATCCTCCAAACCCCCACGACTTCTGCACGTTTTGGCCCCTCTAAAGACCGACTCCATCATGAGCAGCATCCAGTCTGGAGCCCCGACCGCCCCCTACCCCCACTACATCTTAACACAGCCAGCACCTCGATCGCTTCCGAACTCTGCAAGACCATCAACTGCTCCCTAAAGTCAGCAACCTACTCTAAAGACTAAAATCACACCGCGATATGCCCACTTCTTAAGAAACCCACATCCGACCCAACGGACCTCAAGAACTACGTCCCCAATCTCGCTGCTGCCCTTCCCAGCTAAGGTCGCCAAGAAAGCAATAAACACTCAGCTATGCCAACACATCGAGGACAACAACATTCTGGACATCTCCCAATCAGGATTCAAAACTAACCACAGCACTGAAACTGCCCTGCTCACCGCCACAGGTGACTTTAGCTCCCTCCTCGACAGCGGACAAACAGCAGCTCTCATCTTACTCGATCTTTCAGTCGCCTTCAACACAGTGACTCACCGTACCCTATGCGCTAGACTCCATGCAACAGGCTTATGCAGCAATGTTCTTTGATGGATACACTCCTTCCAGACAGGGAGAACACAGAAAGTCAGACTCCCGCCACAACTGTTGGCACCAACTGACATCAGCTGTGGAGTACCCCAAGGATCATCGCTGAGCCCCACGCTGTTCAACATCAACATGATTCCACTCGCCCCCATGGTCAGGAACTACGGCATTAATATTGTCTCCTACCCTGATGACACCCAGCTGATCATCTCCCTGACCAAGAAACCCTCAACAGCCAAGAAGAACTTCAGGGACGGGATGAAAGCAGTCACCACCAGGGCAGCTTCTTCGTTAGGGCGGAGGAGGGTCACCACCCTGCCAGCAGCAGAAGCTGCAAAACCTTAAACAAATAAAACAATAATATTATTATTTTGTTTGTTAAAGGGGCAGGGCCACAGGGGTGACGAACAGTGAGGGGGAGTGCATAGCACCCCCCCTCACTGCACATGTATGTTTGGCCAGACGTCGACTCAACGCTCACCATGACCAGATACATCAACTCTGTTGCCTCTAAGTGCTTCCACACCCTCCGACTCCTACGGAAAATCTACAGATAGATACCCACTGTCTGCCGGAAAACTGTGACACACGCCCTAATCACGAGCAGACTTGACTACAGCAACGGCGTCTATGCCAAAACCTCCAAGAAGAACCTGAGCAAGCTGCAACAAATTCAGAACACCACCGCCAGACTTGTCTTAAACATCCTCCTCTGAGAGCACATTACAGAACACCTGAAAAACCTCCACTGGCTCTCCATAGAGAAGAGGATCAACTTCAGACTCCTCATATACGCCTACAGAGCCCTCCACAACAGCAGACCCAGCTACCTCAACCACTGCATCACCTGGTACTCCCCTACCAGACCTCTCCGCTCGTCCCAGCAGTCACTCGCCAACGTACCCCACATAAAGAAGGCCTCGGCTGGAGGGAGATCTTTCACATACCTGACAGCAAAAGGTTGGAACACCTTTCCTCCTCACATCAGACAGTCACCATCGCTGACTCATTTCAGGAAAGACCTCAAGACCTGGTTCTTCAACTGATCTCTGAGGACACACCCCTCAGTGTCTTGAGACCCTATGGGTGAATAGTGCGCTCTAAAATATTGATTGATTGATTTACAGATCCATCTCAGATCTGTAAGTAAAAAGACAAAACATTGCCTTTTGTAAGTTTATGCATGTGTGTTGAAAACATGCACGTACTTACAAAATGAAGTGGCAGCCACATTACTAGGTCATTTTTTTTTTCACCCTGGTGCACAGCAGGCGCAATGTAGTTTGAAATGGCTAAAAACATTGACAGAGCCAATATGTTTTATAGACGAGACCTGTTGGGTTTGCCAATGCCTGTTTAAACCATGGCACATAGATCACCCAAGAAGGTAGATACCCCCGTCAATTGCCAAAGCCAAGCCAGACCACAGCCTGATTTAGAGTTTGGCAGACAGGTTACTCCGTAATAAAGGTGACAGTTAAACCGTCCGCCATATTTTGATCGCCAAAGGCAATAATGGGATCGCAATGTGGTTGACGGGACATCTGTCACGTCTGTGATGGAGTAACATCCACCGCCAAACTCTAAATCATGCCCGTTGTCTCTGTATGTGGCCTTTCCTAACTGGTATGTGGACAATAAGAACAAGCATTGGCAAAGCCAGTAGGTTTTACCTATGTGAAATCTATTGGCTTTGTCAATATTTTTTTACATGTTGCATAGCAGTTGAGCTGCTGTGGAAGATGGTTTAAAGTAAATAAAAACAGTATGACGCGGTGAACGCTGTCCACGTCATATGCTTTTTAATTTACTTTAAGGCATGTTGCACACCAGGACAACCGCTGTTTATAGCACAGAGTCAGCCATTAGAATGGCAACTCAGCATTCAGTAATGAGTGCATGAATTTTCAAAGATTTCTGAAGCAGGTTCTTCCTATGTCTTAATAATGCTCACATTCTCATAGTTGCAATATTATTGAAAACCCATTTCCAGTTTACCTTTTCTGATGCTTTTAAATGTTACAACATTGATGTTGAACATAGGTCTAGAGATCACAGCTTGGATGGAAAGAGAACAGCAGAGATGATGATTGGCTCGTTAGCGTGATGTCATGTATTTTGTAATTTAAGTGAGAAAGTTCTATATTTGACATGTGGTGCAGGTTAGCTGTAACAGGGCCTAGAATAAAGCAGCCCTGATATGGTTGGCTCTGACGGGCAAGGGATGACAGCAAAAGCAGGTGGAAGCTGGTTGTTGAAAGTGTTGGAAGCAGAGGCATTCCACATAGAGAGCTAATAAGAGTTTTTTCATCTTCAATCATTCCATAACAATGTTAACCGGAAGATTTCGGCAACTCAGAATTTTCCTCGGGTCCTCTTCTGCTGCTGAGGCCTTTCCTTACCATCTTCACGGGAAGTATGCCATGAAGCTGGACAACGGATGGAGAACAGAGAAGAGGCAGACTGCAGGATAGAGGCATGCTAGGTGATGCACCTCACTACATCCTTGCTATTTGTCCCCCTTCCGAGACTGGCGCCTCCTGTCTGCATGTAGTGGTGTGTAGTGGAGTGGTGCCCTGCGACGGACTCAGCATGGCATCCATCCTGAGAGAGGGACAGGCGGGCAGGGAGGGAGCGGAGCTTTGGACCCACCACCGGAGCGGGATGGGAGGCTGCATACACCTTGGGACATCCCGCGCCCCCGTTTATATAGGACGGACTATTCATCTGTGCCTGGTGGCAGAGGCGGCAGGTCGGTAGCGCCCTGCAGTTGGTCCAGGCCGGACGCCTCCCACCTCACCTCCGGCCCGGGTCTGAGGGCCCGCAGCTCCCCCGCCAGCCCAGCCAGGGCTTCCTCCGAGCGGGCGAGCAGAATCCTGAATAGTGGAATTTCAGGATGTGGCGCAAAGCGAAGTGAGGCATATGGGGAAGTAAACTTATCATCGCCGCCAGAAACGGGCACAGCAAGGTGGTAAGGCTGCTGCTGGAGCATTATCGCGTGGACACACAACAGAGTGGTACCGTACCGTGGAATCACGGGTGGGGGAGAGGGCAGGAGGCACTTGAGGGCTGTTCCGATTTGTCATCGTGGATCCCCGGCCTCGGTTAGGAAGCCTGATGCTAATCGCTCGGGTAGGAATCTACGCGAGTCCCCGGCTTCAAGGCCGCAATAGACCACTGTTGTGGGTCTCTTCTTTTGTTGGCGAGCCGTGAGGTAGGGTGCTGCCGAGTCTTTGTCATTCGCAGGTAGATGTTTTGAAAGCGGGAGTGTACTTGTTGATCCCGAGGAGGAGCTGCCTACAGCCGTGTCTGACTGAACCAAGGGGGTTCATTCCCCTGACGCCATGCCTAGCCCTGTAGGCTGAGAACCTATTCCAAGGGGTTTGAAGAGATTTTGATTTGTTTGTTTACGCGCAGGGCACCTGTCCGTTCGACCTTTCGTGGGAGCAACAGCTCATTGATACCCCCGTGGCGGGGTGAGAGTGGGGTGGCGGGTAGCAGTCTACCTAACGGGGCAGTTTCTTTACATCGCCCTCCCCCGTTTTAGATGCGGAGCGTATCCAGCACTCTTTCGCGGCCATTTTCCGAGGCCCGTATGAGCTGTTTTACTTGGGTATTGTTTATTGCTTCTCGGTATTGCACTGAACCCTCCTCCGGATTCGCAAGTCTTCCTGACACGCATCAGTGTATCCATAAACGAGAAGGTTTCATACAGCAAAGTACTCAGCCTCGACATCATTTATATTTCCAATACCGGAAAAGACTTCTATTTTGAGGGACTAAAGACATCAATTATTTTTCTCTTGCCTGAGACATCAAGGTCACATCATTCTTCTATACTTCCCTGAAGAAGTTATCTGGACGATATGCGGTACTGCACGAACCACGCTGGTTGCTTTTTATGCAACACCAGTAGAAATTGAAGATAAAGGACTAAAAGAAATGTTAAAAGACTGAATACGTTCTTTTTGTTCTCGTCCGCTGCTCTATATATAAAGTAAGCTGGAGACAATGGTGGGAACAGCTGCACAATAAGAGCAGATAAATCCTCTCCCAACGGGTGAACTGACGAAAGTTATCCTCCTCTAGACTCTTAGGGCATTTGGAGGTAGTTCTGTCTGAGTTAGGAGTGAGATGCACTCCTTGCACCATTTCTTCACAGCTGTGCAGCACTTAGTGCCAGTTGCAACGTTTAGGTTTGCGCAAGTACGCACGCTGGTCTTTCGCTGCATTGGCAGCAGCCCCGACATTCTGGACACAGGGCATTTGAGCCCCTTTGAGTTGGCCAGTTGACCAGGGGGTCCTGGTGGTTTGTAGGGCGCCAGGCCCCATTGTGTATTTGTGGTGCTAGGAAATGTATTTCTTGTAGTTTGATTTTCAGACCCTGTTCTGGCTACCTCTAAATTGTGTTTTATGATTTTGAGGTTGTCTTGCATACTTTGGGTTATGCTAGTGAAATTATGTTCCACCCTGTGCTTTTTGCCCATAATGCTGGTGATACTTAGGAGGTAAGTGTCTAATATTAGACTGTTGTGATTTTGGGCGTACAATGCGTTTGATACCTATTGTGATGCTGTGCTTTATGTGGTTTATATCTCAGGATGATAAGTACAGTGATTTTCCTCTTACACCACTCCATCTTCAGTCCTATCTTGTTGAATCAGCCCTGTTCTGAAGTAACAACCTATCCCTAATCGCCTCACTTTCATGTCTCCACAATAACTCAGGTTCCTTCACCCGACGTCTGGATTATGTGCCCCCCTCTTGCCCTCATACTTCTCCTCACCACCACCGTCCAGTAACACCCTTCCCTTATCCCCACCACCCTCCTCCTCCACAATTTCCCAACATGGCCACCGCTCGAATTAAGTCTGGAATTAATTGCTACAAAATCATCTACCCTTCTAACCTGACTAAAGCTGCAGCAAAACGTTTCAAGCATAACACCATTGAATGTTTCCCCGATTCCCTTTTTGTCGATCAGTTTTACAATGGTCGGTATGGGGGGCTCAAAAACGATCTAATTTTTTTCACGCACGACATACCCTCTTGGTCTATCAGCTTTTACAATTCCTTTAACATCACCTCCTCCTCCTCTATCCCTCATGGGAAACAGCTAAAAATTTCCCCCTCTGCGGGTTTTAACGCCTCCCTCACTATCTCACTCTATAACAACGGTACTGTTATGATCCAAGCCAAAGACACCTGTCTCTCTCTCTTTGACCGCCTCTTCCCTTCCCTACTCCCCTCCCCTGCGACCGGGCTATCCCTTGACTCTCCATCTAGCTCCACCAATTACTCCCTTTCTCCTCCCTTGACCCCCCACTCTCCAATAGGCTGCACCCTGGGGAGGCACAGGTCGACCCTCTTCTCTCCCCTCGGACCTCCCCTCCCATTCTTCCCCCCTCACAGTATGCCCCTACCCTCCTCACTTTAGCCTTACCTGTAGCTAACACGCTCCTCGTCCATTCTGCACCGTCCCGGCACTCCATTCTCATCTCCTCCCCCCTATCCCTTCCGGCCACCCCCCTCCTTAGACCACCTCTCCTCCAGCCCTCTCCCCTTGTCTATATTCCCTACGTTCCCCTTGTTCCCTCCTCCTCTCTGCTTTTCCGCCCACTCCTCCCCTCACTATGTACCCCGATTTCCCCACAAATACATTCCATCTCTCTCCCTCCCCACTCTCCTCCAGCAATGCTGTGCTACTCCCTTTCCTCCCCTGGTAACCCCTTCCCTCCCTCGGACCGAGCAGAATCACTTCCTTTCTTCAACTTCCCTTTCTCCCAATCCCCCCCACTCTGCCTGATACCCGCTCCCTCACAGCCACCTCACTTAGCTACCAGGACCTATCCAACCCCCTCCCCTCCCTTCCTTCCAAACCTCCCTAATCCCTATGATTCCTCACACTCCTCCCCTCTCCTACCGCCCCACCGCCCCACTCCTCTCCTATCGCCCCCTAATTCTGCCCTTAATTCCTATCCTTCTTGCAACGCCAACAACGACAACTCTCCTCTCACCCCTGGCACGCCAACTCCTGCTCTCATCCAAAACCTTTCCCCACCTCTGAACCCTATACCCCTACTCCCCTCCCGTTCCCCCACCTCTCCCTGCCGTACACTGCCTAGTGCACCCCCTCCTGTTTCCATCGAGCCACCCAACATGCCGTGCTCTTCCTTACTCTCTCTGGAAAATAAGCCAGGCTCTCTAATCACCGCCATCTCCCAACTTGAAGCTACCATTTTAGTTTTAAGCTCCAAGATCTCAACTTTTCCACACACCTCAATTCCTTTGGCAAACACTCACCCTTCCACGAGATGCACCTCACCCCCACACCCCATTATAGCTAAGCATAGCCTGTCGTCTGCAAATCCACACAAGCACTCGAACGCCACCCTTCCTTCACTTCCACTTCCCAGTAACCCTGTTATCTACACTATTCCAACCATCTCCTCTGTCAGAACCACTCGCCCACCTAAACCCTCCCGAGCGCCCTCATATAAGTACAATATCCCTATCACCCCTCATAGCCCAAGTGCCCCCGTCACCAAAACAGTTGCGTCAGAGCTGCGCTGTCCGCTCCACAACTGCAGATCTGCAATAAAACACAAACTTGAAATCTCCGATACCATCAACTTGCACAATATTGACATGCTCTTCCTCACAGAGACCTGGTTCAACGATACCTCTCACTCTATGTTTGATCTCCTTGTACCCACAGGCTATTCTATACTTAGAAATGACAGAATTGACAAAGTTGGGGGAGGTGTTGCAGTCATCTTTAGAAACTCCCTTCAACTTAAGGCTCTTCCTAACAGCTCCTTCCACACTTTTTAATGCCTATCTCTTGAGCTTCAATTGCACCTCCGCTCACCTCTCAGATTCCATGCTATTTACCACCCGCCTGGTAGCAGCCCTTCGTTTATGGAGGAACTCACGGACTGCATCAGCGACCAATACACACAAAGTGACAATCAAATCTTCATGGGTGACTTCAATGTCCACTGGGGCTCGCCTCAAGACACCTATGCGAATTTGCTGGCCACCTTCCTCTCTGCAAACGATCTTATCCAACACTGCACAGAAACAACACACTCTAAAGGCTCAATCCTGGACCTTGTTATTTCTAAAGCAGGCTTGCTGACTATCGCTACCCCTATTCATGTAGACTGGTCGGACCACCTCCTCATCCCATTCTCTCTTCACCTATCACACTCTATAACTCTTGGCCAGCCTAAGAGGGCTACTTCCTGGTTCCGTGACACTAAAAATATTGACCTCAGTACCCTCTGTGATTCTGCTTTGCTATCACTTCCAAGGCTAGACCTGGACCTAGATGTTAACGAACTCACCTCCCAATGCCTCACAGTCCTTGCAGTCGAAATCAATAATGTCGCTCCTCTCCAAAGCAAAAAGAAAAGGCCCACTCCCTCAGCACCTTGGTTCAACAAATCCCTCTATGAAGAAAGGAATTTCCTAAGAGCCCTTGAGAAACAATGGAGACAAGCGCCCTCCACTGAAAATTTGGCCACGCTTCGTTCAGCAAGATCCAAGTACCACAAGCTCATCTTCCTTGGAAAAGCATCGCACTACAAATCCCTCCTTGACTCAGCCAAAAATAGACCCAAAAACTATTCGACCTCATCAAGAACCCAAACAGCTCTCCCCCAACCTCCAAATTGGAAGATTCAACAAAGAAAGCAGCGGAATTCGCTGTATTCTTTGACGAAAAGGTAAAATCACTTGTAGATCAGGTCATTCATCCTACCCCTACAGAGGAGCGCAAATCCTTAACCATTTGGCAAAACTTTGACCCCATCTCTGACGAGGCTCTCCTTAAATGCATCCAATCGATACAAAGCCCTCTAACCATTCTCTTGACCCCATCCCTAGTGCCATTGCCATTGACTTCTATACTAATTCTCTTTCCTATTGGACCACTCTGTTGAACCTCTCCCTCAGTCAAGGCTCCCTTCCTGTTCCCTTCAAAACTGGGCAGGTCACTCCTCTGCTTAAAAAACCCACCGCTGATGCGAACGACCTCAACAACTACCGTCCCATCACTAACCTACCCTTTCTTGCGAAAATCACAGAAAAATGTGTAGCGAAACAACTCTCTCGCCATATCAAGGAAAATGATCTTCTTGACAATTTCCAGTCCGGCTTCATTCAAAACTGCAGCACTGAAACAGCCCTGCTGCTAGTGATTGATGACGCGCTGCGGATTCTCGATTCAGGGGAGTCTTTTCTTCTAATTCTTATTGACCTTTCTGCAGCCTTTGACACTGTCAATCACAACACTCTCCTTAACACTCTTCAACAGAGAATGGGCATGGAGGGCACTGTGCTCAAATGGTTTGCCTCCTTCCTCTCTGATAGATCCCAAATGATCAAAATAGCGAACAGTCTTTCAGCTCCTCTAGCGGTCAGTCAAGGTGTTCCTCAAGGCTCCGTACTTGCACCCACACTGTTCAATCTCTATTTAGAACCGTTGGGAAATCTCCTGAGTAAATCCGGGATCCACTATCATCTATATGCGGATGACACTCAGATCTACCTTAAGGTGGCTTCCACTCACGATCTCTCCTTCCTTAGCTCTACTCTCGACTCCATTCAAAACTGGATGTCAACTCATCAACTGATCCTGAATCCCTCCAAAACAGAATTCCTCCTCCTCTCCTCCTCACTTTCTCATCCCCCAGTGCAATCATGGATGGATCAGATCAATCTAATGAACAATAAGCCCATCATTGTCGAGAGCGCAAAATCCCTTGGTGTCATACTCGACAAAAAACTCAATCTACTCTCCCACATCGACTCCATTGCAAAGTCTGCTCGACACTAACTGCGCCTTCTTTGGGGGATTCGTCGCTTCTTCCCGGAACACGACCTTACAACTCTGGTCCAATCGCTGGTTCTCTCCAGATTGGACTACTGCAACTCTCTTCTTACTGGCCTTCCCAAATCCCACCTTTCCCCCCTGAAGTCTATTCTACATTCAGCAGCTCGTTTCATATATGGGGCCAAAAGAAGCGACCACATCACACCCATTTTATCCACCCTCCGTTGGCTTCCCATAGAGGCAAGATCTATCTACAAAACTGCATGTATCACCCACAAAGCCTTGCACTCCTCCTCCCCTCGCTACCTGGTGAATAAACTGAAACTCTCTGGGGGCTCCAGACCATCACGTAATGCAGAAAAGTTATTGCTTGAACCTCCCATTTTCAAGAAGGAAAGATCGATGGCCCAATCCTTTTCAGGCAACGCAGTGAGAATCTGGAACTCACTTCCACCACAGCTTCGGACCACCACCTCTTCCCAGGCCTTCAAAACTGACCTCAAAGCTCTCCTCCTTCAAAGACACTTCCAAATTTAATTCAAGCCCTGTTTTCTGAAGAAAGTCCTTCCTTTATAGGAAATTCTGTTCTCCATGCCTATAGAAGTGCCTTCCCAGGGTGTTTTTGTGTTTTGAGTATCTGCCATTTAATGCAGTACTATACCTCTACCTGTATTTTGTACTATTTTGTAACATGCACACGGCACCTTTCCTTTACAACGTATCACTTGCTACCTCTTATATCTTGTTTGCTTTTGATACATGCACAACGGCCACCACTGCCTCATGTAACGTAACTATTGTTTTAGTGTTTTGAGTGTCTACCATTTATTGCAGTTTTTTTACCTCTACTCGTACTTTATTTGCTCTTGTAACCTGCACACGTCACTTTTTCCTTTCGTAACGTATCGTTTGCTACCTCGTGTATTTTTTTTGCTCTTGATACTTGCACAATTATCACTATTGCCTCATGTAATGTAATGTTTGTTTTTGTAACAGGCTCACTTGTAATTCTTCTCCTCTTGTATCTTTACTTTGCCTATTGTGAAGCGCTCTGACACCTTCGGGTAAAGTCCGCGCTATATAAAAACGCATTAAATAAATAAATAAATAAATGCTCACAAACCACGTGAGAACGTACTGGAGCACGTCACACGCGAGCGCAGCAAGGAAGCAGATCGGGCCGCGCTGGACGCCGTGGAACGCTCCAACAACTTAACAGCCCCAAACAGGGCCACACAGCCTCCAAGACAACCCCCCACAGCCCCTAGCCTCCCATCCTTTGGATCAGAGCACAGTAGGGGCAGGAGTAAAGAGTGTGAGGCTGAGTCTGAGCAGGTGAGGCACAGCGTGAGTGCGGCTGCCAAAGGTGGCTGCCGCTAAGAGTGTGCCCCAGCCCTCCACGGAAGTGGCCCAGCTAGGTCTGGGTGCGGCTTGTGGCGAGGCCGGAGACCCGCTCGCCAGCTGCTCTCTCCGGGGGGGGGGGGGGGGCTCAGCCCCAGGACATCTAGGACACCCAGGTCACATGACAAAGCCAGGACCCAGGACCAGGCCACGGGTCATAGCAGGTCACAGCAGGAGCCAACCGGCCCTCTCCAAAACCCCATCAGGACGGACCAGGGCCAACCTGGGCTACAAAAAGATCACAGCATCAGCTGGGCTGGGCTCAGCAGGATCCGGAAGGGCTCCTACGGCCCCAGCAGCAGCAGCAGCCAGCCAGCCAGCGGGCCCCCCCACCAGGCACCCAGGTCCCAACCAGGGCTACGGCCAGAGCGCAGTAGGGCAACCAGCAGGGCTCAACAGGATCCCGATCCCGAGGCTCAGACGACTCCATCAGCAGCCCACCAGCGGCCCATCAGCAGCCCAGAGTGGGGTGCACCCCAGGAATCAAGGTGCATGCGCCGCCACATCATCAGATACCCAATTAGCAGCGAAATTATCAGCCACAACCAACAGACACTTATAGTGGGTGAGAAACAGCAAAAGACTATGAGAACATGCAGCTCCCTCCTCCTGAGTGCCCACGACAGATTCCAAAACCTAATGAGAAAAGAGAAAGCAGTGCCCAACAAGAAGGGCGCTGGAAAGATGAAGCGCGGTAGGAGACATCGAACAGCAATAGAGGCCGACCCCCAGCGCGCCAATGAGTTTGAGGAGTCTAAGGTGTGTACCCCCGGGGAGCATAAGCAGGGACAAGGGGGGGTGCCGAAGCACTAGGGGCCAAGGAATTGACAAGTATTTTACACCACTGGGGAATAATGTCTGCCGCAAACCCTTTTCAGGAGAAATATTCCCAAGACCACAGCCAAATGGAAGATCCTTCAGCGATAGTGCCATTACACAGGGCACCTCCTGGGAAACCGCTCACCCGAGTAAAATGGCACAAGAATCCATGCCTGACTTGTCCAGCCCAAGCTCATTAAACACTTAACCCTCCCATGTTACTTAGGACAATTCACTCAAGCATTCCATCAAACCTCAAAAGTGGGAACCTCCTGTGTCTCCTATCATAGTGATAAAAGGCAGGGGAGGGGCCGGGACACCCAGAAACCACACTCCCAATGAAAACTGCACAGAGGGTAACCAGGAAAAACCGGGACCAGCATCACCAGGTCCAGCCTCAGCAAAACATTTAACCTCCCCCTGCTGGGAGGCCACACTTACACAGGACGAATTAGAGGAGGTCTTCAACAAAAAAGAGGAGCAGTGTATAGAGAAAGGGGGAGAGGACACCCTTCTCGCACACATAGAAAAAAGCATTAAACATTCCAGCACTATAGGGGAACAGGCACTTGAAACAGCACAAACCCACAACCACAGCTGCATGGACATGAAGGATGCCCTGCGGACCGGTTGGGAAGCCCTAAACAGCACCCTGACGTCCATAACCAATGCAACGATCTTTAATACTGATAAATTAGTTATTCAAATCGAAATTCTGCAAAATTTGGCAACCACCACAATGGCAATAGACAATAAGCTGGACAAGTTAAACATGCTCATTCGAAGAGCACAGTCCCACATGGAGACTGACAAGGGCAAGGTAAATCTGACATACCAGTGTCACTGTAGCCCAATTTTAGATAAACTCCAAGAACTGCCATCAGTCATGTCAACATTAGTGACAGATCTAAAGCAGGAATTGCTCCAGTGGGGAAACGTCAAGCAGCTCCTACAGAGCCCGCAAGGCACAAACAACCCACAAAAAAGAACATCCATCCATCCCAACCAGGATGCAGCAAGTCCAGCAAGTCCAGCAAGCCCAGCAAGTCCTGAACAGGCTTAGGATCTTCAGTCGAAGACTCAAAGCAGGAACACACAGCCACAAATAGCCCCTTTATCCCTGTATTTTCCAGGAAAAACAAAAAATGCCTCAGGAAAATGCACAATAAAATGGTGATGGAGTCGGGACGTAAATACTTATACCCCTCCAGCCACGGCAATCGCAGCTCACCAGGAGGAAACCCCAGGGCAAACCAAAAGCAACATACAGCCGCCCAACTAGGCGACTCAAAGTCACAAACCGCAACAGTTCAGCGGCCGCCCCCACGGCCCAGGAACAATCCTATAAGGCTGCAAGAAGAAGGAAAAGCAGAACAAACCGGACACAAGATCATGGGGGCACTGGGCCCGAAAAGCACAATAGGAGACTCAGACGCACAAGAACCCAACCGCACAGGACCCATAACCGCGACACAGTCTATAACCCCAGAAGCAACTACACCGCTTCCATCAATGGAGAAGATGGACTGTTCTGGAATAAATTATAGATACAGCCCCGGCCCCACACACCGGAAAAGAACATGGGAACAAGAATACAGCAATAGCCAGCTTTATTCAGACCAATGCAAGGCGCACACATGGGGATCCTTCCATGGAAAGAACCCAGAGGGCACAGCAAGCGGATCAGGGATCCCAACCGCGTGGGGTCTACACACTGGATGGCAAAATCAACAAAGTCCTTCCCAAACCCTCCACACCACCAGCAACACACAAATATAACGAATCAAATGATAGCCGAAGCAGAAGAAAAGGTAACCACAGACGCTGCAGTTACAACAGCCCTGCACACCACAATCGGCGTGAAATCAACAATTAAGCTGACACACCCAAAAATTGGGGGCGTTAACACCCTTACTTTTTGCCCTTCCTACAAATCACAGGGCCATCCTTTATTGTGGCAATCTTCTGAGAATCTGCAGTGCAATCCAAGAAATGTAAGACTGGGGTACAGGGTCACCAACCCATTGCACACAATGGCACACAGATGCAATAATCATGCCTCTACTCCCCTGCAGGACACCTACCCAACGTCACCGGACAGGAGGTTCCAGACATGTCCACCCCCCCCAACAGAAGAGGCCCACAGTGATGACAGCAGCTCTGTCCAACTGGATCTAGATGACCAGCCCGGCCCATCTGGGACCTCGGGACAGTCAGTTCCCCTCACACTGGCACAAGCCACCACAGAGCCTCCCCCCTCAGGAAACACCAGCACAGCACCCACCCAGCGGGCCCATACCTCTGTCCCCAGGACACATCATGCAGCAGTGTGTCCACCAGTACAGGGAACCCAGGCAAACCCACAAACCCAAGAACAGTAGGGACCTGGGGGCAGTGGCAGTGGGCACACGGTACAGGGGACAGAGGCACAGGAAAACTGGGGAACTGGGAGGTCTGCTGTGCGACGGGGGGAGGACAGGCCCAGGGAACCCACTCTCCATGAGGCCCTCTCCAACATCATGGGCGCGTACCATCATTCCCAGGAGACGATGGCAACAGTACTGGCCAAGTTTCAGGAGACCCAGCGGCTGCAGAAGGAACAGTATTTGGGGATCGGGGAGGAACTCAAGTCCATCAACACCACCCTGGTCACCATTGTAGGGGTGCTGAAGGACCTTGTGAACACCAGGAGGGACACTGTGGCACAACAAGGGGCCCCTGGCACTGGCCTGGATGATGAACTGCCCACCACCTCCGCTGGCGCTAGTGGACAGGAGGCACCACCACAGGACTACAACACCAGCACCCCACCCCCTGCAGTTGGAGAACCACCAGCAAACGGTCCCTGAGACAGAGAACAATGCCAAGACCCCCGCCAAGAAATTAGACCACCCAGAATGTCATCCTTCTGTCCCACTTTGTCACCCTGTCCATCCTTAAACTGCCCTAGCTCCACTTCCTATGCCCCTTTGGACAATGCACCTGTGAGACTAATAACTGGACTCTGCCATGGACATTCCTCCACCATCAACCCTGACCATTTTACAACCCTCTCCACTATTTTGCACTTAAATAAACACCCTTGAACCACAAAACAATCTGGAGTCAGTCTGTGCTTTCACAAATGTGTATTTGCAATAACTGAGGAAAATAGCAATGTCCATTGTATTGTCAACATACCTATGTCACACTGCTCTAGTCCATGAGGTAACATAGCAGAGGTCACACAGTGGGACCCACATCTGTGAAATGGAAAGGCAAAGTGACAGGTCAGGGTCCATACACTGGGTGAAAGTGACAGACATATGATGGGTCTAACATTTTTATCAGATGTAGGAGGCAGTGATGTCTTCTGACCTGTGTCTCACTGGAAGTATTGCTGGATCACGTTGTTTCTGTTGTCGATATCCTCTTCTTATGCCTCCTCTTCTTCACTGTCCACAGATGCCACAAGACCTGGACCATCCTCCTGCAGAAAAGGCACCTGTCGTCGCAAAGCCAAGTTGTGCAGCATACAGCAGGTCACGATGATTCGGCACACCTTCTTTGGTGAGTAGTAGAGAGAACCACCTGTCATATGCAGGAGGCCGAAGGTCCTTTCTATTACTCTCCTAGTTCGCTCATGTACCTCGTTGTAGCGTTCGTAGCGTTCCTCTGCCCTTGTCCTGGGATTTCTCACTGGGGGGAGGAGCCATGACAGGTTTGGGTAACCAGAGTCACTTGCAAATGTCGAGGGACAATTGTTAGACACACACTAACCCTTAGGGACAACCCCAGACAACTATTCACAGGGTATAGGGTCCTTGTCCTCACCTATTAGCCACACACAGTGCCTCTGGAGTTGCCCCATCACATAAGGGATGCTGCTATTCCTCAGAATGTAAGCGTCATGCACTGAGCCAGGAAACCTGGCGTTCACATGGGAGATGTACTGGTCAGCCAAACACACCATCTGCACATTCATTGAATGATAGCTCTTCCGGTTTCTGTACACCTGTTCACTCCTGCGGGGGGTACCAAGGCCACATGTGTCCCATCAATGGCACCTATGATGTTGGGGATATGTCCCAGGGCATAGAAGTCACCTTTCAGTGTAGGCAAATCCTCCACCTCAGGGAACACGATGTAGCTGCGCATGTGTTTCAGCAGGGCAGACAACACTCTGGACAACACATTTGAGAACATAGGCTGGGACATCCCTGATGCTATGGCCACTGTTGTTTGAAAAGACCCACTTGCCAGGAAATGGAGTACTGACAGGACCTGCACTAGAGGGGGGAGTCCTGTGGGATGGCGGATAGCTGACCTCAGGTCTGGCTCCAACTGGGCACACAGTTCCTGTATTGTGGCACGATCAAGTCTGTAGGTGACTATTACATGTCTCTCTTCCATTGTCGACAGGTCCACCAGCGGTCTGTATACCGGAGGATGCCGCCATCTCCTCACCTGCCCCAGCGGACGTGCCCTATGGATGAGAACAGCAACCACAGAGTCAGCCAACACTGAGGTAGTAAAAAAACAATTTTATTGCACACATTTGTCAATACGCTATGTGCCTGTCTTTGTGTGTATGCAAGGCCTAGATATGTGTGACGCATTTAAAAGTAATGCCATGTGGCCCCCTGAAATGGCGGCTGCCTGACCTGTAATGTGGGACAAGGGGATATGAGGTAACTGCGCTGGCGTTGTACACCGTTGCGGTAGGCGGTCGAAGACCGCGTCGCAATCCTGAATTGGTTAACATTGGACCCTATGGATCCCAGGAGTCAATGACGATGTACGCCGGCGGTGATGGTACGCACCGCTGCAGACGTGACCGCCATTTTCTGACTGTTCACTCACTTGATACCTGATCTTCGACAGGAGAGGACCTACACTGCAAGTGCTGCTGTGACCTCAGTCTGGAAGTGACGATGGCTCATGTGTCTGGGGAAAGGGCCCCTGCCTTCACATCGGAGGAGTTGGATAAACTAGTGGATGGGGTCCTCCCCCAGTACACGCTACTCTGCACTCCTCCAGACAAACAGGTGAGTACACTGTGAGCATGCTGTATGGGCAATGCCTGTTTGGAGTGGTGTGGATGGAAGATACGGAGGGATGAGGCCTGCATGATCAGACGGTGAATGTATGTGCGTCAGGGCAAGGGTAGGAACGTGGGCCAATGACTGTGACGGTCCGGACGGTTAAAGTTTTTCTTTTTCCCCTGTACTATTCCTGTAGGTCAGCGCCCACCAGAAGAAGGATATTTGGCGTGCCATCGCCAAGGACGTCTGGACCCTGGGGGTCCACCACAGACGGAGCACCCACTGCCGGAAAAGATGGGAGGACATTCGCTGCTGGAGCAAGAAGACGGCGGAGGCCCAGCTGGGGATGGCCTCCCAAAGTGGGAGGGGTGTCCGTCGCACCATGACCCCCCTGATGTTCCGGATCCTGGCGGTGGCGTATCCGGAGTTGGATGGGCGCTTGAGGGCATCACAGCAGCCACAAGGGGGTGAGTACCGTCACATCATCTGACTCTGCGCGCATTGGAGGTGTCTGGGTGGGGGATGTGGGCAGTGGGTTCCCCTAGGCTAGGGCGAGCTTTCTAGGCAAGGACCCTTTGGGAGGCAGGCTAAGTGGCACCCCAACCCCACCAGTGTTAAGAGCCATCTACACCTAGTCAGGCTCTTGTGACTTCCAAGTGTGCAGCAATTGGGCATAGGCCATGTACCCCATGTCCCTGTGATGAATTAGGGAATTCTAAGTGCATGGCGGGGTGCAGAGGGCTGCTGCATCTGTAGTGTCCGCCAACGATGGTGGTATTGCATGCACTGAACATGTCTTTCTTCTATCTCCCCCCCCCCACTTTATGTGGTCTCCCTGTTCTTGTGTGCATTAGCATCATCAGATGGTGGAGCATTGCCACCGGAGCAGGAGGTAGCTGCATCCCACATGGCCCTGGAGGGCGAGACAATGGAGTCTGAAGTCACCAGTGGGACGGAGGGCGAGGGGAGCTCCACGGTGCGGACAGGAGCAGAGACCAGCGACACTGACTCCTCCTCTGATGGGAGCTCCCTTGCGGTGGCAGGCCCCTCTGTGCCCACCGCATCTACAGGTACAGCCGCCACCCCCCCACAAGCACGCCCTCCCAGCAGCCCCTCAGCGTGTGTCCCGTGGCCACTCACCCAGGATGGTAGGCATATCCTTCGCCCCAGGCACCTCAGCCTAGCCCCAGTCTGCCCTGCTGCCCTCAGTGAGGAGGCCATTGACCTCACTGTTGGGCAGTCTACCATTCTGAATGCCATCCGGGGTGTAGAGGCAGTTGCAACAGACAAATGCATACCTGGAGGGAATTCATTCTGGTCAGGCAGCCCAACAGCGAACATTTCAGGCTCTGGCCTCAGCACTGATGGCAGCCATTGTCCATGTGTCCAGCCTCCCCCCTCCAACTTCCTCCACCCAGACCCAATCCCCTGTACCTCAGCCTATCCTAAGCACACCATCAGACCAACATGCACACACCTCAACACACAAGGGTGGCTCTGGCAAACATTAGCACCACACATCCCACAGGCACTCACACAAGCATCATACACATGCACACATACCAACATCCACTGCCTCCACTGTGTCCCCCCTCCTCCACATCTCCCTCCTCCCTCCCTGTCACGTCTCCACTCACACCTGCATGCACTACATCTTCAGCCACTACCTCCATCACCAGCACGGTCATCACCACACACCGCTCCCATGCACTCACCACCCCCACTACCATTCACACATCCCCTGTGTCCTCTCCCAGTGTATCTGTGAGCCCTCCTCCCAAAGTACACAAACGCAGGCACACACCCACCCAACAGCCATCCACCTCACAACAGCCTCGAGCCCATGCACCTCCACCCAAAGTCAGCAAACGAACACCTCCTACAACCACTACCTCTTCCTCCACTCCCAAACCCCCTCCATCTACCCGTCCCAGTGTGTCTAAAAAACTTTTCCTGTCAAACCTTGACCTCTTCCCTTCACCTCCCCAACCCCGTCCGTCCCCTAGGGCCCGCCTTTCCAGGTCCCAACCCAGCACCTCAGCCACCACATTACCGGGCACAGTGGTGCCAGGAATAGCCGGATTTTGGGGTGTGCCAAGCAACAGGGCTGCCAGTATCCCAAGGAGTGAGACCAAGGACATTCCCCCACCTCCTAAAAAGAAAAAGTTGGCCACATCCCAGAGGGAGAAGGCCAAAACACCTGCCACCAAGGGCTCAGGCAAGACAATTGTTGGAAGTGGCAGGACAGCTGCGCCAGCATCCAAGGTGGGGAAGGGCCTGAAAATGAAAGGCAAGTCAACTTCGGAGAAGACCGCCACCGGCACCGCCACATGCACCGCCGCCACGGACAACGCCGCCAGCACCCCAGATACTGAGCCCTTCACCAGCACCGCAGACACTGTGCCCTTCAGCAGCACCGCAGTCAGTGAGCCTGCCACCAGCACCACCGCTACTGACACCGCCGTCAGCACCGCGGTCAGTGAGCCCGCCACCAGCACCGCCGCTACTGACACCGCCGCCAGAACGGCAGTCAGTGAGACAGCCACCAGCACGGTAGTCAGTGAGCCAGCCACCAGCCACCAGCACGGCAGTCAGTGTGGCCGCCACCAGCACTGCCGCAACAACGACAGCTGCAAGCACCGCCAGCGGCCCGCAACATCCTGAGCCAGTGGCACCACCACAGACATGGCTGCCATCCCCGGTGGTCATTCGTACGAGGCTGGTGGTCAGTTCCAGGGGCCTGGGCAGCTTGCACGTTGCACCACCGTCAGTGGAGTGTCCCATTCACTACCTCAGTCCTTGGCAGGATGAAGCACTCTGGGCACAAAGTCCCCTCCAGAACCAGTGGAGAAAGACATCCACTACCTCCGTCCTTGGCAGGATGAAGCACTCTGGGCACAAAGCCCCCTCCAGAACCAGTGGAGAAAGACATCCACTACCTCAGTCCTTGGCAGGATGAAGCACTCTGGGCACAAAGCCCCCTCCAGAACCAGTTGAGAATGTTATCCACTTGAGAGACTGTGGCTTTGTACTCCCTAGGATAAAGCAGTGGGCAAACCACCCACTGGAGAGACTTGAGAGACTGTGGCTTTGCACTCCCCAGGATAAAGCAGTGGGTAAACCACCCACTGGAGAGACTTGAGAGACTCTGGCTTTGAACTCCCCAGGATAAGGCAGTGGGCAAACCACCCACTGGAGAGGCTTGAGAGACTGTGGCTTTGAACTCCCCAGGATAAGGCAGTGGGCAAACTACCCACTGGAGAGACTTGAGAGACTGTGGCTTTGCACTCCCCAGGATAGAGCAGTGGGCAACCCACCCAATGGAGAGACTTGAGAGACTGTGGCTTTGCACTCCCCAGGATAAGACAGTGGGCAAACCACCCACTGGAGAGACTTGAGAGACTGTGGCTTTGCACTCCCCAGGATAAAGCAGTGGGCAAACCACCCACTGGAGAGACTTGAGAGACTGTGGCTTTGCACTCCCCAGGATAAGGCAGTGGGCAAACCACCCACTGGAGAGACATGAGAGACTGTGGCTTTGCACTCCCCAGGATACATCAGTGGGCATGGAGCCCCCTCGTGGAGCTAGCGTCTTGCACTCATCCAGATGAGGTGCCCCCACTTCCCTTCCCACTGAGGTGCCTGTTTTATTTCGATCTGATGCCCCTGCAGTGTTCTCTCCGTTTCGAACGGGTATCGAGTGTGGACCTCGCCCATGCATTTTGGGCCCAGTGGGCCACAGACTATATAGGTGCAGTACCTGGACTTGAATTCTTGGTGTACATAATTGTTTATAGTGTATATACATTTTTGACTAATGGATTAATCTTGATTACAATGGTTACAATCATTTCCTTTTGTCATTGCGTTCTTCCAGGGGGGGGGGTGTAAATGTAATGTTGCAGCATGTATTGCTGTGTATGTTGTTGTGGGTGGGGGTGTTGCATGTATGTGTCACTCTCTTTTCCCTCCCCCTCCCCTGTGTTGTAGGTGCAGTACTCACTGTGGTCGTCGCCAGCATCGTTCGTGCTCCTGGTAGAGGAGCAGGAAGACAATCGCAGGGACGATTTGGAGTTCAGGCTCCATGGCGTCCTGGTTCCTCGTGGGGTGTGTAGAGGTGAGTGTTTCCCCATCCAAGTCCTGTTTCCTCTGTGTTTTTGTTCGCGTTGAATCCACCCCGGAAAAGGTGGCGGATTGGCCTGTCATAATAGTGTGGCGGTACATTGTGTTCTGCCTGTCTGTTGGCGGTGACCGCCATGCTGTTTGTTTGTACTGCCGTGGTGGTCGGAGTGTTAAAGTGGCTGTCTATGTTGGCGGTTTCCGGCATGGTCGTGATTCAATTTTTTTTACCGCCGGCCTGTTGGCGGTTTTACCGCTGCTTTACCACCAAACGCCAGGGTTGTAATGAGGGCCATAATGTTCCAACAGCTCAACCTTATATAGCAAAAATATAAAAAACGTCACTAAAAATAAAGGTGCTACCCACCAGACTCAGACTGCTACCTGCATTGGAGACTGAACCAAAATGACTCCGATCCACAAAGAATGGACGATGCAGACTTTGCGCACATCACCAGGAAGACTTCTTACACATCCTTTGTATTTGCCCCGCTCTATTACCCTGGAGAAAGCTGTATCTGAAAAACGTTTCTAAAACCAATGGTATCAGAACATGCCGGCAGGCTATCCTATTCAATTTGAAAGGATTGACTCCACAACACATGGCCTTTTTTGCAAAATGTATTTAAAAAACAGAACATTCCTTAAAACATGCCATAAAAAATCAAGATGAGATAACAAGCCCTCAACTGGCATAGCAAATGAACATTGGCAGCCCGAGGGCTCAACTGGACTAAAAATCACAAAGAAAGCAGGAATGTATTAATTGTTTTATGGTGTTCTTAATGTCTCTGCTTGTACGGTTGCAATGATTTTAAGTAATTACGCAATAAAGCATAAACAAACAAGGAAGATTAATAAAAACTATGAAAGAAATGTGAAAAATAATAAGGACAGAAACTTGGTACTGAAGCAGGAATGGTTATGTCCACTGGAGGAGAAGAAGTTAGACTTGTCATCACCCTCATTAAACAAATAAATGAATAATGGATGAGTCATTCGTGATATGAAATCTATTCACAATGATGTGGTCATCAGCTAATTTATTGCTAATTATTAATTATAAAAATATTTTCAAGATTTAGGAAGCTGGAGTAAGAGTGGTCAAAATGTATTTAACTGGAACTGAATGTGTGAAGAATACAAATTTGGTGTAAATTACAGATGTTAGTGGGAGATGGGTCAGCTGCGAGGGAGCAAATGGAGTATCAGTGAGTATTGAGCGTGGAATGATTAAGCGGAAACGATGGGCGGCTTCATTTCTATTGGTTTTTCTAGCTCTCAGAAGCCCATCCCAGAGTTTACATTTTGCCTAAATCTTAAACCATTGTGAGCAACTGCGGTACACCACCTAACACACACTGAGAAAGGTTTCCTGTCTGAGGCGGATAAGGTTCACTTATAAGTAGTAATGTGGAGATTAACCTGCCGTGAAACATAGCATAGTGACTGGACCAATATTTTATATTATAAAGGAGGGTTTACGTAATCTCCCGCCCTAATGAAAACGAAGCGACAACCCTGGCGTATACGTGTACATATTTATTGTATTCGTTTGTCATGTGGGGTGTTGTATTTTTTACATATGACGAAGACACGTACGAGTTGTCATCTGTTTTTTTACTTGAACATTTTTAATTCAACATCTGTCACCCAATTCAATTCATAGTGGTTGTGACTTTTTTTTTTAAGGGACGAAGTTATATTTATACCGAAACAAATTCAGTGGCATACATACATGCATGATGTTACTTCTAGGCCTGTATCACGAAGAGCTGCACTGGCTCAGAGCGAGGCAGTCGCCTATTTTTCGGAATAAGGTATGTAAAGATCATACATATAGATCCTTCATGCATTTACTCATATAATGTTTTAGTTCTATGTATGGACTTTAAACAATTCACAAGCAAAGAAGGAGTCAAACAGTTCTGTGCTGAGCCAGCGCAGTTCTTCATGATACATGCACCTGGCTGAAAAGCATCGTCAAAGGCAGGTGAGGACGCAGTAGTAGTGGGAATAATATGAGTTCAGTTCAATTAAAACAGAGTCCAGTCTCATACAGTGGAGTGTCCAACCCTCGTAATCTGGGACCTCCAGATCTGCAATATCCGCAATTAACTCTGCAGAGGGGTGTAGCTCCGGGGATGGGTGGTTGTATGGGGTGTTACACCCTCCTAATAAATGTATTTTCTGATAAATAGTTGGGTACAGATGCTTTCAGCCAGGTATGGTGAGATGTCTGCCAGATTTCACCAGGAAGTTTTACATACATTCAGATAAAAATGCACACACAGTCTCTCCATCACAGTTTTTAAAGCCGTCAAAATATTGGTAATGTTACAAAATATTGTGTTTTCCCCCACTTAGTACCCCTACCACTCCACTTTCTTATTGCTTTCCACCTCCACTTAGGCACCTCCCATGCACCCTGTGTGTCCTATAATGTATTTAAACATTATATACCAGCCGAATTGTCGGAAAAAATGTAGCTCACCCCACCCGCAACCTTACTGACCAAGCTATGCCCCTGACCCTGCTTCGTTATCACATGAAGAGAAAGAAACATAAACACGATTTATACAGAAATTACATACATGTTCTAAGACTGCAAAAAAGAGAGAGCTCAAAGTTATAGGTTTAACATTCAGGGACCATCGCACCACATAAACACACCTGATGAATGTCATCCTCCAGTCCTCAGCACCTAGACCGCACATTTAAGACACATTTAAATAATGAAGAATCAAGGTACTTGTATGTTACAAAGCAATTGGTTAACCATTATTCTAGTAATAAATCTGACAGATCTTCACTGTCTGAAGCATGTAAATGTAAGGTGAAGAAACAGATAGTTATGAGTCATACTACAGTGAAAGAACCATATTCCAAATTAAAAAAATGGCGCTAATTGCTTTCACTGGTGTGCGTGTTTTCTATGAGTGAAATGCCTTCAGAAAAAAAGGGGCGGGCACAAAAGAAGGCAGCAAAGAAAGAAGACAGCAAAGAAAGAAAATAGCGAAGAAAGAAGATGGCATGTGGGGAAGAAGAAAGTAGACAGAAACAAACAAAGAAGACAGAGAAGACAGCAGTGAAGAAAGAAGACAGCACGCAGTGAAGAAAAAAGAAAATGGCTGCGAAGACGGCATGTGGTGAAGAAGAAAGAAGATGGCATGCAATGAACAAAGCAGAGAGAGAAGACGGCATGCTGCGAAGAAGAAAGAAGACAAAAGTGAAGAAAGAAGACAGAGAAGACGGCATGCAGTGAAGAAGAAAGAAGACGGTAGTGAAGGAAGAAGATAGAGATGACGGCATGCAGTGAAGAAGAAAGAAGACGGCAGTGAAGGAGGAAGATAGAGAAGACGGCATGGGGTGAAGAAGAAAGAAGACAGCAGCGAAAAAAGAAGACAGAGAAGGCAGCCTGCGGCAAAGAAGACAGCAGTGAAGAAAGAAGACTTCAATGAAGAAAGAAGGCGACACTCAGAAAGAAACAAGCATTTGCAATGCAACCGGTCTTGCGTTTGCTTGAGCTCGAGCAATTAGCGTTGTAAACTCCTAACCGGACTTTTCTTGCCACATTAATTGAAAATGAAAATAAAACAGTTTCACATAACTAACTGGACTTTTCTTGCCGTATAAATTGAAAAGTAAAAGTTTCACATAAGTGAGCTGACAGCCGCCATCAGTGCAAAGAAGACGGAAATAAAAGTTCACTCGTAGTTAAACTTATCGGCCAAATTGCAACTATCCATGTAACCCGCAAAAGTGCAATTATCTACGTAACCGGCAAAAGTGCAATTAACTATGTAACAGGGTCGATGTCACGCAAATCGCTCGACTTCTGCCCAGCGAGATCGCACTGCAAAAAAAGAGAAAAAGTAGCCCAGAAACCGGACAGAAAACAGCGAGCCTCGTATGTTTTCAGTATTTGGTCGCTGCGCTCGAGGAGGGCTAACCACTGGAAAAGGCATGATGTATGCATGCCTTCCACTAAGGAAAGCATGCAGATTTTAAAAGGCAAACCCACAAACCAATGAAAGACACTGACGTGACATGGGTGTGGTTTGAAGCACAAAGAGCGATAACAACACGGGACGGAGCGATTTGCGCTTGCCCGTAAAAAAAAGTACCTTTAGCATCATAGCCAGAAGGTCAGTGTCTAATGGTAAGTGCCCTGAAGGAGTACTTGATCCTGAAGCAACACAACACCATGAACGGCAAAGAAGACAGCAGGAAATGAAGCAGGTGACTTGCAGACGACATGCTGGCCAATCAGATGTAGGTAAATTAGAGCGACCACGGACCAAGCCAATGGTATGTCCAGGTAAGTAAGGGGCGGTTTCTAAGCCCCTTTTTTTACATTTTATTATCGACACAGGATTTCTCAAGCACAGCGCGCAAGCACACGTGTTCAGGCAAAACCTAAAAGTGAAGCAGGAAAAAGTGTGTTAAACAATAACTTGCCCAAAGGATGTGCTATCTTTTGTACAGATTGGACTCACATTTTAACCATGTGAAAGGAATGGAATAGCAAGTGCTTAGGAACATGTGCTAAAAGTAGACTAAAACAGAATCTTTACCTATTAATCAGTTGGATTGAGTAAGTTAAACATTTAATTTGGTATGATCGCCCTAAAGGAAGGCAAGTACTGAGGGAATTAGTGAAACAGATAGAAGTGCAGGGAAATATGGTGTAGAGCGAAAGATGCGTATATGTTCTAAGCAAATGCAGGCAGGTATATTCAATTAGGGAAATGCCAGTTTGTGAATAAACCAAGATGGCGGAATACAAAAAAGATGGTTATAAGCTAGTTCCAGTAAACTATGTCTTAAAATATTGAGGAGTTTGAAAGGCTACGTGTTGACTAGCAGTTTACTTCTGCTTTCACATACTCTAAATGACACAGGATTGCGCTACAAATCATCTGGTTTTAGAAATCATCTGGCGTCATAGTACAAGATAGACATGTTAGTGGCTCTGAATTTATTTTTTGAAAATTACACTCTTCATTGTTTTTACCATAGTTCCCGCCAACAAAAAAGTTGACACAAGTATTCCTCTTGGCAGTATGCTATTGTATGAAGTTCAGATTCAAAATGTGCTTATCAGCATGCAAAATGACATAGTGATAAAATATTCACGTCACAAGTGAGTGATGAGGCTTGGAAAGTAATAAGTCAGAGTAATGGATTCCCACATACCTTGGATAAACTGTAAAAAGTACATTCTATTGAATGATGTATCATTATCTACACTTCTAGCACTTTAAATTGTATCAATATCTTAGCATTACTACACCATTTTGGGTTAGGGTGAAAAGCATAATATCCCTCCCTCCCTGTGTGCATATGTGACTGTTGCTTAGTGGGTTTTATTTTCAGAGGCATGGCAGGTCATTTGGGTTCATTATTTTCTCCATCTTTCTCTATCCCTAAACAAATATTAGTTGGATTCACAAAATGTTAAGAACAACTGTAAAAATATACTCCCTTGGGTACCCTACTATGTTTGAAGTATATTTCTGACGTTTTCTTTTTTTAAATAATTACATGATTCATCTGTGATACCTAAGCTGCTTGTGAATCGATATGTGATCAGAAGCTTAATTATTTCTGGATGTAAAATTGTGCAACTACCACCAGCACCGCCATGCCAGTAGACCGCCGCCAGCCGTATCATGACCTGTGATAAGGCCTAGTGGTAGTAGCGCCCCTTCCCATTCCCTGCCGGAAGACCACCTGGAAGAAGGTAAGTTGGACTTCAGACAGAGGAGGGAGGTGAGGGGTGTTGTGTGTGTGTATGGGGTTGTGTGCAGGAATGTGTGACTTTGTGCGTGAATGCGTCCGTGTGTGTAGTGTTGTTTGTGTGGGTGTATGCATGCGTGTAAGAATGGTAATGTGAGTGCGTGTCTGCATGTCAGTGTGAATGTATGTATGAATGTGTGCGAGCATGACTGGGTGTATGTATGAATGTGTGTATACCAGTGTGAGTGAGTGGGTGTATGCATGGTGCGTGTCTGCGGGTGTGTGCGTGTATGGGGGGTGAGAGGAACGGAAGGGGGGTAAGACTCGAGAGGGTGGTGGGCATCTGGGGAGTGTTAAGGGTGGTGGGTGAGCCGCATACCAGTGACAGGGAAGGAATTTCCTGTCGCCGGTAGGGTCTACCACCATGGTTTTTGTGGCGTTGCTAACGCCATGAAAACCATGGTGGTAGGCTGGCTCAAAATGCCGCCGGTGGTACCATAGAGGCCGTTGGGCTGGAGATTGACATCTCCGGCCCGGCGGCTGCTACCGCCATGGCGGTCTGAGTGGAGAAGTGGCGGGTTGGCTGCAGCCAACCTGCCATTCTAATAATGTGGCGGTATGTACCGCCAGCCTGTTGGAGATACTGCCACCACATTACCACTCACTGCCGGGTCATAATTACCCCCTGTATGTACTTTGTTAGTTCCCCCATTTGAATTTTTTTTAGGCTATCGGATTTGCACTATGGAATTCGGCAAGGCCCCTTTAGAGGGGTTTCAATTAGCAACTATACTTGTAATCTTGCAACTATTTGTAACTTTATGTATAGTATGTAACTGTTTGTTCATTAGAGTAAATTACAGTTTTACAGTAATTGTCCAGCCCACATCACATCAGACTTGGATGACTCTGCCTCACTGCCCTGAGATTCTAGTGCTAAAAGGGGTACTTGGTCTCCAGTTTGAAGGAGGCATCAAAACTGGGTACTTGAATCACCAGTTTCCAGGGCATCAAAGGAGAAAGACCCCACTTGAAACAGTTGTAACCCAGTGACTACGGACTGCTCTGAAATATCCCAAACCACATTTCTTTAACAGTATAGAAAGGGGTGTTGCATTATGAGCACCCTAATTGTAGGAAAGTGCCCTTTTGGACATGGTCACCCCCACTTTTTGCTCACTGGTACTGAGGTTCTTCGACTGAAGTGCACTGGGTCCCTGCTGCTAAACAGGCCCCCAGTGTCAATGCTAGGTCTCTATAACGAAGTAAAAGGTCTAATTGCATCCATTGTCATACACTCCAGTACCACTGTAAATCCCTAGTAAATAGTACCCCTGGTACCCAGGGCTTGGATACTAGAGTGGGTCCCTAAGGGCAGCATCATGTATTGTGCCACCCTAAGGGAGTGTCCCCTAAAGCTTGCACACAGCCTGCCAGCGCAGACCGCATGTCATGTTGCGAGCCATGAGAGAAAACACATGGCACACAAAACAACATGGCACACATATGGTCACTGCTTCTAAGTGTATGTAAGTCACCCCATGGCAAGCCTTAGAGCCCTAAGGTAGGCTCCACTATACTTGAAGTGTGGACATATCTGCATGAGCAGAAATGACCCTGTGATGTCCAGTTTGATTACTTGACGTTACAAGTGAACAGAGAAGCGATCTTAAGATGCACTTAAGTCATTATGAGTTCCCCAGGCTACATAATGGCTTCACTGAATCCTATGGTGTCAAGCACCTTGACCTAATAAGTCCTGACTGATGCCAGACTTGGATTTATTCCAATGTGCACCCAGAGGGCACCATAGAGGTGCCCCCTGAAACCTACTAGTCTTCTAGTGTGCTGGCTGACTGTTCTCAACCAACCTGCCACCACAAACAAGTTTCTGACCCCCAGGTGGTGAGAGCCTGTGTTCTTAGAGGCCAGAAACAATGCCTGCTCCAGAGGAAGGTAATCACACCTCCTCCAGCAGGATGACTAGTGATTTAGCATATCAGAGCCAGGGGTTTGAAGCCCGCTGCCGCCTTTGATATGCAATCCCGGCTTCCCCAGACATGGGAGTTGCTGCTCCCTGCCCCAAGGTCCATTTGGCACCAAGACAGGCAGGAAATTAGTTATGCAGTAGGCATATTTCGTCTTTGGGCTAGTCTCACCCCTAAAGTGGGCTACCTGAAGTGGAGACTCGAGGAGGGTTCCACCATCTTGTTTTTGGTGGAACTAGGAATTCTGGGCAGGGTTATGCCCACTCCTCACAGGAAGTGGTCATATGTGGGGTGTAGTCACACCAAGAGTAAATAGCCCATTGACTACTACTCTACACTCCCCTAAACAACCCTAAATTATTTAGGTGGCCCCCTGACACCAGAAGAACAGATTTGTCTGACTGAAAAAACAAGAGGACAAAGAAGACCAGAAGAAGCGAGATATGCAGATTGCTTGTTGACTTTGGAGCAAAACCCTGCCCGCCTACCTGCTCCTGTCCTGACAATTGCTATAACCCGACTCATCCTGCAGCTTTGGGGACTCCAAAAGCCCGAGAGGATCCCCAGCACTTCGCCAAGCTGTCAACATCTCCACTGGAGTGGAGGAGCCTGCAGGCACTAACTGCAATGTCTGGCTCACCGTTCTGCTGACCACAGGGTCCACCCACAAAGCAGCCACCAGCGGGAGGTCATCAAGTTCCAAGAGGCCAGATCCATTTCCCCACCAAGTGAGAAGACATCAGGACTCACTGGAGCCATCCTGCACCAATACCTGGGGTACAGACCCCTTGCAGTAGCCAAGGCTTGTTGAAGTTCAATCGGGATTCCAACGCCGCATCCGAAGATTAGCTGTCGAGAGACATCAGCATCTCAGAGGACATCATCAAGAGTCTTCCAGCTGCACTGTTTTGTCCCTATTCTTGCAGGTCCACAAAAAGAAATGTGGGTGCCTTGATACAGGAGCACTGATGAGAAAGACCTGCTTCACCCGAGATCCACGGCCCCGGTCTATGACAACAGAGGGTGTTCCCTTGCTCCCAGGACCCCACTGACCGAGCCTCCTGTTGGTTGCTCACGGACCAGTCCCCAAGTCTACTCTTGCAGTCTATTTCTAGGTGGCCCCCTTCGGCCATCGTCCATCGATAACCGTGCAGTGCACAAGGAACTTGACTCGACCAGCACCACTGCTCCCAGATACCCCTGGGGAAGGTAAAACTGTATTGATGGCCTTTTTAGTGATCTTTCTCCCTTAGCACTCTACAATCTACAGAGGACCCCCAAGAACTGTCTGCAAGCACCACTTGCAGTAAAGGTAGGTTCAACTCTTTACCACTGTTGGACCTGGCCCTTTGTACATGGTCCTCCCCAAACTCTTTGCCTTCCTCCTCCTATTTTTTCTGACAGTTTTTGTAGACATTAGGACTCTGGGCACTTTAACACTGCTGATCAATGCTAAAGTGCCTGTGCTCTCCCTTCTAAACTTGGTATGATTGGCTTACACCTGATTGGCACATTTAATTTACCTCTAAGTCCCTTGTACAGTGGTATTCCTATACCCAGGGCCTGAAAATGAAATGCTACTAGTGGGCCTGCAGCTCATCTTGTGCCACACACCGAAGTAGCCTTTCAAACCTGTCTCAGGCCTACATGTGCAGTTTACTGCCACAGGGACCTGGCGTCTAAATTTACTTTCCAGGCCTTGAACTCCCCTTTTACTACTAACTATAAGTCACCCCTAAGGTAGGCCCTAGCCTGCCTTATGGGCAGGGTGCTGTGTATGTAAAAGGTAGGACGTATGTCTTTATGTACTACATGTCCTGGTAGTGACAAACAGCCTATCAAGTTTCTTACTACTGTGAGTGCTGCTTTTCTCATAGGATTGCATTGTAAATGCCCTAACATATGTCTAAGTGGTATTGTCTAATCTATGAGGAGTGGCATAGGCATGTTTGGTATGGTTGTAATAGTAGTGAGAAATGCTGCGTACTGGTCGAAGTTGATTTTTATTACCATTATAGAAATGCCACTTTTAGAAAGTGAGCATTGCTCTGTGCTTATGACTGGTGTTTTGCAGCTTGCTTCCAATCCACGTCTGGGGCAGAGTGACAGTTGGACTTTGTGCATACCTTTAAGACAGCCTGTACACAGGGAGGGTGGAGAAGTCATAAGAATGCATCTGCATACTGAATGGTCTTCCTGGGCTGGGTGGAGTGGAGGCGGGGCACACCAGCATCTGTAAAGGCTGTGCTCAAAGGGCTGGCTTACCCCCACTGATGTCTGGAGCCAGTGCTGGAGTAGAAAGGAGACATTACTGGAACTGGTTAGTGCTGGTTGGAACCCTTCTCCCCCTTTTGCGGAGACTGCACAAAATCAGTGTAAGTAAATGGGGTTGACCCCCACATTTCTAGAGCACTTTTGGGAAAGAAACTCTGCCAGAGGGGCTATAGAACTGCACGAAGGACTCATCTGGACTGCTCTTATGTTTGTTGCCCTGCTGCCTGGTGTCTGCTAGGTGGCCCAAAGAACTCATCAGGATCACATTTCTGCTTGTTGCCCTGCTGACCAGCTGCCCCCTTAGACTTGGACTGGAATGACATTGCAGGACTGTTTGTAGGGATTGCCCTACCTGCCCGTTGGGCTGTAGTTTCCCCGTCTGCTGCTGCCTGCCTTTGTGTCCCGCCTGGTGCCCCTGAGGATCCCAGAGGATGGGGAGCACTATGGCCCACTCCTTGGACCCTTTTTGAAACACTAGCACAAAAGGAGCGCTTTATCCTTTTGCATCAGCAGGTGCAGAGCACTTAATTTTTATCTTCCTGTGTGCAGGGACCTCCCCGTGGACTCCGT
Source organism: Pleurodeles waltl (assembly GCF_031143425.1). NCBI lineage: Eukaryota > Metazoa > Chordata > Amphibia > Caudata > Salamandridae > Pleurodeles > Pleurodeles waltl. Next base: position 932,363,501 of record NC_090446.1, on the reverse strand, counting down.
GGTTGAGCCTCCTGGCATAGTGCAGATGAGCATGTTTCAGGCATGCAGGCACTCACCCCTGCTGCTGACTTTGGAGTGAGACCGGGCCCCATTCCCCTGGGGGAGGCTACTCCCCTCCGTGGCCCCTGGAGATCGCCTCAGGCCGTGAGAGGCCATCACTGCCTATGGAGGGCTAAGAAGTGCTGTGTTCTCTGCCAGTGGGAGACAGAGGTGGGAGACTTGGACTGGCTGCCAGCGGTCAGGAGCTGCACCACACACTGGTGAGCAGCCCGTCTCCGTGATTGGGGACTCCTGGCAGCGCAAGCCGTATGCTCGTCCTCCCTTATCCCCTCCCCGGTGGCAGACCCTCACTTGGAACTGAGAGTCGTTCCATATATAAGATCGCAAAGTGCCACAGCAACCTCCCCTTTGGTGGAGTGGAGGGGTTGCTGCTGTGACCACCCACCTGAGTACCGTACTGACCCTGATAGGAGAGCAACTGCTCTGGGCCCAGGCCGGTGCTGTCTCTGAGCAGAGAATTTGAGACTCACTGGGTTCAGGGTGATTTCTCCTATTTGGAATATTGGGAATGATATTGGGAGATTGGTGCACTTTCTCCCATCTACCTTTGTATTTTCCTGCTCTACATAAGTCACGGGTGACTATCGCCTTACCCAAGGTGACGTGTAGTGCCCTAGTGGTAATGTGTTTATTCTGACATGTGCATTGTTAGCGATTTGCATGCTGCATTGGTGTGCTTCATTTCCATGTATAGTCAGGATGGTGTTTTGGCATCTCTAACAGTATGTTTTCTGACACGTGCATTTTCTGTGATAATGACCACCTCACTACGGCTCGTGGTGCAGAATACCAGCACCATATATGTTTACTTGACCACTGCTTATTTTTGCAGAGTACTAGTAACCTGCGTGATGTTCTGACAACTGCTTGGGCAGCAGGGTATTACTGATATATGTCATGGTTGGTCTAATAATGTTTTATGCAATACAGTATATTTTTATATAACTTGTTGTGTTTCCTTTGTGTTTTTTTTTTATCATGTGTGTTGTATGTGTTGTGCAAGCGCTTTACACATTGCCTCTAGGATAAGCCTGACTGCTTGTGTCAAGCTACCAAGTGGGTAGCAGGAGTTAACTTGGGTGTATAACTCCCTCGCCCTGACTAGAGTGGTGGGCTCTGCCTGGCTTAGGTGCATACCCCAGCCAACCAGAAACCCCATTTTTAACAATAGCGTAAAAGACCATTAGAGTAAAATTGTTACTTCCGTGCTAAACTTGACAACTGCAACAGTACTTATCTTCTTTGACGTTTTTCTGGTGTTGAAACATTATATAAAAGTATCAATATTTTTCTAAACATTGCTCTTGAGTTTCTTTTTGAGAGTATATCTCATTTGCTAACTTTGTGTGTTTAAGAAATGCTTAGCACTACCTGCTCTTCCACACTATGACAAAAGAGAGTGTTTATTACTTTACCCATGTAAACAAATAAGGGTCACCTGTTCTGTCTGCACGGTGTACTCCTATATTTCGTACACTGCATAGATAGCTAGCTTCCTACACTAATAAATACAATATAAATCTATTTTTCAGCATACTCTTCTTGCCAAACATCAAAGGAATGGTTTTTATATTTTGTGCTTTGCGACATTCACAGTAGGAAGGGATTTTACATTATGAACCTTGTGACAAATGCAATGATAAAGAGAATGTCAACTCTGAAAAGTACAATTGAAACTTCTTTAGGCCTGGCATTTACACTGAGATCTCGCCAACAAACACCACAAGAAAGGGCTTTACGTTGTGAACAGGAACTAATGCTACATTGTGCAACAGAAAGTGTGTTTAAATGGTTAACGTCTGGCAAATCCAAGGTGAAGAGACTTACATTGTCAACCTGAGGACAGACACTAATGGGGGGTTTGCTTTTCTTACTATTTGAAAACTATGATACGACAGGGATTTGCACTGTGAATTCACTGACAAGTGCAGTAACAAAACGTTAATCCAGACATCACTTGTCTTTTTCTGGCACCAGAATATGCTTGATATCTGCAGATGGAGAATTAAGGTTCTAAGTCAATCTATACTTTGTCTTCCTAAAACGTATGCGGGATCTCTCTAGGCAGAGACCACATGGTGATGTTCATTCTAAAGCCAACAGACTAATTTTATTTATTATTATATGCGGTGACAACATAGTCTAATTTGAATCTTAAATCCTTCCTGTGTCTACACAGGATACCCTTAGTAAATGTCAGCAACCCCCAGGCATTAGTACCGTTCATTTTAATGTCTGAAATAGTTCAAAGTTAACACATAATTTTCTGAATACTTCTCTGTGTATTCATAAAACAAATCCATAGGAAGCAATAAGTCTTGGCAGGAAAATCTGAGACCAATGTAGCAGGATCCTGGCTGCAGCAACATAGCATCAAAATTGCCTGGCAAAGACAATATGGGCCACAGGGGAAGTTATACATCAACATGCTAGATGGATGCCCTCTCTCCAGAATATGCAAGAGTTAATGGCCTCCTGGGAATTATAGTCCATTGTTGGAATGCTGCTACGTAGTACATTCTCAACACAAGTGTAGCCTCCATTCAGAAAATGCCGACAATTCATCATGACCGCCAGCTTCCCTTCCCTGAAAGAAATTTAGCACAAATGGGTTGATGTATCGCTCCTTAATGCTTGTCCATACTATGCAATGAACAATGTCTCCAGCCCCACTTCCTTACACTTTCTTCGGCCAGGATCTTTCAGCTGAGACATAAGTATTAATCTCTCACCTAATACAATTGGCTGCATGACAGTATCCTTCCAGCTCCATCTGAGAGCTTGCACTGAACTGCATGAGAGAATATTTCTGAACTATAGTCCTTTCTGTTTGCTCCTGTTGCTCCCTCTCATGCGACTCACTCTAATGTACTGACACTGTATGTGTCAGCACATTAAACTCAGACATAGTGGCTTTGCCTATTCTTACTTTGTTATTGCTACTATAAAACTTGTTTTAGCTGTTTCCATTTCTCAAAGAGCCCGACTTTGGCCTTTTCCATTTGCCTGTAGGGTGGCTCGTTTTATCGTGCAGTGATCCTCCAGCTGGATTACATTGTACCAGAGACCTTTCTTAATGGATTCTGTGATGACCAGATCATCTCAACGTAGCAGGCGTCACTGCAGAGAATTTCAGCATTGCACTCGAATTACTGCCTTGGATCACAATTAGGGGGTCATTCTAACCCTGGCTGTCCGCGACCGCCAGGGCTAAAATGACGGAAGCACCGCCAACAGGCTGGCGGTGCTTCCCTGCCCATTGTGACCGCGGCAGTAAAGCCGCGGTCAGAAAAGGGGATCCGGCGGTTTCCCGCCGGATTTCCCCTGTCTGGGCTGAATCTCCATGGCGGCGCTGCAAGCAGCGCCGCCATGGAGATTCCGACCCCCTTCCCGCCATCCTGTTCCTGGCGGTTTTTACCGCCAGGAACAGGATGGCGGGAACGGGTGTCGTGGGGCCCCTGGGGGCCCCTGCACTGCCCATGCCACTGGCATGGGCAGTGCAGGGGCCCCCTAACAGGGCCCCAGCATGATTTTCACTGTCTGCTTAGCAGACAGTGAAAATCGCGACGGGTGCAACTGCACCCGTCGCACCCCTGCAACACCACCGGCTCCATTCGGAGCCGGCTTCTGGGTTGCAGGGCCTTTCCCGCTGGGCCGGCGGGTGCTCCCTTGGCGGGCGCCCACCAGCCCAGCGGGAAAGCCAGAATGGCCTCCACGGTGTTTTGACCGCAGAGCGGCCAAGTGGCGGTTCTCGCTTGGAGGGCGGCGACCGCTGCCCGCCAATGTAGGAATGACCCCCTTAGTCTGTTTTCGTAAGTCTTCCATTGATATTGGCTACTGATAGTTCATTGACTTTTCTAGGAAAGATCACTTAAGTAATGCAGTTTTCTGATCCCCTGGAAAAGTTTCAGCAGGATCTCCCTATATACATTTTTGGAAGTGGTCTATGCATACCTTACTATTCTGGGTAGTTATCCCAGGCTCTCTCTACGCAGATTCCAGAATGAATTGACACACAGTTCAGTCAGTACTAGGCCAATTACTTGTTCTTGCATTCAGTATTTTCTTCTTTCTTTTGTCTATCGTGTGAGTTTGTGTGCTTTATTTGATGAGCAATTCAGAGTTTACTGGATCATTTTCGTCGACTCGCTCAGAGCTCCTCTCCCCACCCTCAAGTTTACTAATCAGACATGAAGGGCACAGTATCTGCAGCCAGGGCCATTGAAAGACAAGGAATGTGGGTGTTTATTGGTACATCGGGGTTCTTTATCTCCAGATGACAAACAAGCACATTTACAGCTCCTTTACATCTTTGAATTATCCCTCTGCCACGTTCTCAGCTCTTCCGGTTTGAGCTTTGATGCCTTTTAGATTGCCAGTGATCCGAACCCTTGAGGTGCCTGTGCGTCTTCACCTTGACGTGTTTACGGCATTGTTTGCGTTCATGTTTGTATACTACACTGATGCAACTCCTGGAAACAAACTGTGCTGCGGAGGGTAAGAAACACACTCCCAGTTGTGCTTGGCATAAGTTCACTGGATCGCGTTAACTGGTGGTTATCTGAGAGCTATCAATCGATAAATAGGACTGATGTAAATTAAACTGGCCTATGTCCCTTTCGATTGCTGTTTCAGGTGTTTGCAGCTATATAACATTATTCAAAAAGACTCTATGTCACTGACATGGAGTGCATTAAAACTCTACTCACCTGGTAAAAATGACCTTTATGAGGACATACAGGGGGGCGGGATGGGAGGTTGCAGTTCAGTCGCCTTGTCTCGGGGTTCTTGTCCGATCTCCTGCACACTGCCTGCTCCTGAGGCGCTGGGAAATGATCAAAGGGCAGCACGTAGCGCCCTAAAAAACTGATAAATAAAATGAACTAAAGGCCCCATTTGGGTTACAGTTTCCTCGAGAACACCTCATTGCAGTGTTTCACCCAAACACCATGCATGTTTCCAGTCATGGGCTTCCATTTGACAATCTAATGCATCCTGGGAGCTCTAACCTGTGGTGGCTATTCACAAAGGTAAACTTACATGTGAGTAAATCTAAAGTTTACATCTTACACTTTTGAGAAACTTTACCACTTAGGACTATTCACCATTTACGGAGTCTAAAGTTACTTAAAAGTGTACATGTCCTCACCCCATGAATTGAGTGGGTGGAGCCTAATTTACAGGTCTGAAGTTACTACTTGTGAGTTTTTAAATACAGGAGGAGGTCTCAATACTGGAGCAGAGCGCTCCCTATGGTAAAGTACAGAGAAAAGTTGAAACGCTTATTAAAGTTAAAATGTAATTACTAAAAACATTTTGCTGTTAAATGTTAATGTAATTGAATGTAAAATATTTATTTGAAATGTGGAACAAAGTAAAACATTTTACAGCATTAAGTTAATTTTTAATTAACTATTACAGTTTTAGCGTAGTTAAGCTGACTGAAATTCTTCTTCTTGAGATTTAGAATAAGAAAATCCCTCCTACAGTATGAATTGTATATTTAATCATTCTGAACAGAAAATATTTAAAGTTATGTATAGGGTTAATTTAAATTAATGTAATTTTTTTTTTTAATAGTTGCGTTAATGTTCAAATTTGAAAAAGTTATTAACTACGTTTATAATGATCTAATATAGAATTGTTATACATAATATAATTCATTTAACATTAAATTATTTCTACACGATAGGAGAGGCGGAAGTGTAAACTTCAGCATATAAGTTAGTGAATACCTTTTGTAGTATGTTAGCAATACTACTGTGATAGTATGAAACGTACTACAAAATGCAGTTTGTGAATAGAGCTCTTCATTTGTTTCCATTGAACAGTTGACTAACACGTGTAACACAATGATTTGTAGCTGTAAGGCCCAGGGTTAGAAACATGGGGGCATATTTGCAAGAAAGATGAGCATCAGATCTGATGCTCCACTTTTCATGCATTGCCCTGCGCACTCCTAATATCACCATGGTAGCGCTGTATTTACTACACAGCGCACCATGGCATACGTTAGCACAATAGCGTCATCATTTATGATGCTATTGTGGTGCTTTGCTGGATTAGCACCTTTATGGCGCTAGTCCAGCAAAGCACAGGCAGGCCCATAGGTTAATATGGAAGCGTCACTTTAATGCCTGCCCTGAGCAGGCATTAAAAATGACCGAAAAATGATGCAGTGAAATCTTGTAAGTTTCACTGCACCATTTTGTTTGGGCTTCCCTGCGGGGGAATGCACCCCTTGCATATATTATACCTGGGACAGGTATAATGTGGCGCAAGGAGTTACAAAGTGGAGCAATGCATGCATTACGCCACTTTGTAAATATGGCACACGGTGGGGGCCTCCTTAGCATAAAGAAAAATTACGCTAGGGCAGCTAGGGGAGGCACAAGGTGCTTGTAAATATGGCCCATGGTGTCTTCTAGAAATGGGGTTGAGATAGCAGTGTTAATTTGTGGGCAGATACCTGAATGGCATAAAGTTGCACCACAGCATATAAATTATTCAAAGAACTAAAACAGACCTAAACGAAGCCTAAAGAGTGTTATTGCACAAGCTGTAACTGGAACACAAATTATTCTTGGTAACAACCTTTCTTCAGAGATTCTGCAAAATAAAAAAGAGAAATTTTGAAAAAATCCCATGGCCAGCTTTCAATGCGAACATGACACCCATAACACAACTACTCTGGCTTACAATCCAAGTATCAATTGCATTAAAACAGGTCACCAAAAGGATTGTGCGTGGTAACTGCTAGTTTTAGCTGAAGAGAAATATGACAAACTGTAACCTCTGTCACACTAGATCCATATCTCCCATTCCCTCCCAGACAGCACCTTAAAGTGTCTAGAGCAGCGAGGAGTCACCTTGCTGTTCTGGGCATCATGGGCTGGAAATTGCTTTGCACCTTAATTGAGGTTGTGCAGTAGTAGAAACACTCTCCAAAAGTCAGGTCCTCTGTCCCAGTAATACAGAAGAATATTTGCTGAAAAGTAGTCTCAAACAGCTCCAGATGAAACAAGCATTTGCAATGCAACGGGTCTCGTGTTTGCTCGCATTAGAGCTATAAGCATTGTAAACTCCTAACCAGACTTTTCTTGCCACATAAACTGATAATGAAAAGTAAAACAGTTTCACATATGCGAGCCGACGGCTGCCATTAGCGTGAAGGAGACACAAAAAAGGAAACAGAAGTTTGCTCACAGTGAAACTTATCAGCAAAAGTGCAGTTATCCATGTAACCAGCAAAAGTGCAATTATTCATGTAACAGGGTCGATGTCATGCAAATCGCTCAACTTCTGCCCAGTGAGATCGTGCTGCTCAGGAAACAAAAAGATAAAGTAGTCCAGAAACCAGCTATAAACACGGAGCCTCGTCTGTTTTCAGTAGTTTACCGGTGCGCTCGAGGAGGGCTAAACACCAGAAAAGGTATGCATGCCTTTTCACAAATGGAATCAATCGATTTTTAAAAGGCAAGCCCACGAACTAATGAAAGTGACGGGCATGACATGGGCGTGGTTAGAAGTCCACATAGAGATTACAACATGGTCCAGAGCGCTTGCGCGTGCTCGGCACTAAAAAGGCAGAAGGTCTGAAAAAACTTACAAGTACTAAGCTTGAGTGACAGTTCTGAAATTTGTAAGCTCCATGAGTGAAAGATTTGCAGAGGTAGACCAAAGGACAAAGAGGCAGATGCTTCACAGAGCATGCTGGAAGCACTGTGAGTAAATTAACATAGTTTCAGTCTCACTTATATATGGTGGCAGCAAGATCCCCCAGACCAGAAAAGGCAACGGTTCCTCGGAGGCAATGATGGATTGGAGAGATGCCTTTGGTTAGGCAGCCATGTTGTAGTGGTTACATCCAGCAGTCATCCTGAATGACAAAATTATCATCAGTGCAACTACCTCCTTAAGAGGATAAACAACAGATCTTCCAATGGTTCCACAGACACCAGACATGAGTGTTCCAATAAAGTGTGAGTGCCCAGCACTCAACATGATCCACTTCCCACAGACAAGGGAACTACTGAATGCAGAAACTGGAAATTCTGCAGGGAGATAGAATAGCAGATGAGGATGCCAGTAATCCAGGAAGTTGAGTGCATATTTATGGTCGCAAAAAAGCCATGAAGAACACACTCCACATACTCACTCCACCAGTCAGATGCCAACACTGCTTATCTAGACCCCAGTTCATGTCAAAATAGTCCCAAAATCTAATAGCCCTTGCCCTCTGCAACTACGTCAAGTCAATGTAAGATAGGTTTAATCAATTTTCAGTTCTATTTTAAGCTCTGTAGCATAAAACATATAGTTATGGTATCCCTAATGATACCTAATCTAAAAATTATTGACAAGTCATGACCTTGGACTTTGTGTTACGTTTCAGCACAAAGAATACACAGAGAATTCCAAATGTGGATATACATACATGGACATATTTCTTACAAATGAGATTGTAAGACTATTTACATAAATAATTAAGTTAAAGAATAACATTGACATTTCACAGAATAATGCACAAACATCAAGATGTCAGATGAATTCGTCAGTCATTGACATTGCACAAACCACTGTGTAATAATTGAGATGCCAGGCAAAACTGCCTGGTGACAGTGAAGACCCCAACGGCAACCTAACATTAGTGCTCAGGTTACAGTAGGACCTGAAGCACCCATTAAGTGTGGGATACTGTTAGAAATTGAGTCTCTAGTTGGCAGGGTTTGCACCCTGTCCAAGTAAGGACCTTCACTCTAGTCAGGGTAAGAGAGCCACACAGCTAAGATAACCCCTGCTCGCCCCCTTGGTAGCTTGGCACGAACAGTCTGGCTTACCTCAGAGCGAATGTGTAAAGTATTTGTGCTCATACACAGTAACACAGTGAAAACACTACAAAAATACTCCACACCAGTTTAGACAAATAGCCAGAATTTATCTGAGTAAAAAAAGACCAAAATGTCAAAAATCCAACATACACAAGTAAAGATATGAAGTTTCACAAATTAAATCTTAGTAACGAGCTTAGAAACACAATAGCTCCAACTGGGGCTATCATGGCATCTTAACGGAGTCATTCCCAATAGTCCAATGCCACTCGCAAGGGAGTGTGGGCCAGTCACAGAGTCGCACAGACCCCTGGTACAGTACCTTGGAAAATGATGAGGAAATAAAGATGCTGCACACAGAGGTGAGGTGTTGCTGGAGCCAGTGCTGTGTTAGCCCCTACTGCTGCTGGTGAGATAAGGAGTCGGTTCCTTACTGCTAGGAAGGGAAGGTGAGGCATCGGTTCATTAGGGTTACAAGGGAGGTGATGTGGAGTTGTTGGTGAGGCATCATTTCCTAACGACCTGGTGAGATTGATGAATCCAGAAGGTCAAGATGCGAGGTGACTTTGCGGTATCATAATCACACCACGAGGCCACAGGTGCTGGGTCGGAGTCAGAGACGGGTGTCACGGACGTTGGTGACACGGCACATGGGACTCACGATGTGGCAGGACTTCGGAAGCACTGCTGCAGCTTTGGACCTGTGTTGCAGGTCACGGTTGTTTCACTCAGTTGGGACCGTGGCTACGGTGCAGGTGGCAGCGTGGAGTCGGAGAGCGTTGCTGATTCCCAAGTCACTCTGGAGTCAATGTGCTTAGTTTCTTCTTAGTTGCACAAGGGCTCCCTTCCAATGGCCCAGGAACTGTATTTGGCACCACTTGGCAAGTCAGGACTCCCAGCAAGAGAGCCCAGGCACTGACAGGTGAAGTCTTTCATGGCCCTGAGACTTCTTAAGAGGAGGCAAGCTCAGTTCAAGCCCTTGGAGAACCTTGGAAAGCAGCATGTAGAAAGCTAAGTCCAGTCATTTCACTCCCAGGACAGAAGCAGCAAGCAGCAGGTCAGCACAACAAAGCAGCAGGCAGAGTGGCAGTCCCTCCTACAGCATCCAGCTCTTCTTCCTAGCAGAATATCCTCAGTCCAGACGTTTTCTAACTTTGCGGAGTCAGAGGTCTAGTACTTATACTCATTTCTGTCTTTGGAGTAGGCAAACTTAAAAGAGAAGTCTTTGTAGTGCACAAGACTCTGACTTTCCCAGCCCTGTGCCCAGATACATTCTGGGGGGTTGGAGACTGCTTTGTGTAAGGTCAGACACAGCCCTATTCATGTGCAAGTGTCAGCTCCTCCCACCACTCTAGCCCATTAAGACCCACCAGGATATGCAGGGAACACCTCAGCTCCCTTTGTGTGACTGTCTAGAGTGAATTCACAAAGAGCCCAACTGTCATCCTGACTCAGATGTGTAGTCCACAGCCAGGTAGAGGCACAGAATGGTTAAGCAAGAAAATGCCCACTTTTTAAAAGTGGCATTTTCAAACTCACAGTTCAAACACCAACTTCACCAAAAGATGTATTTTTTTAATTCTGAGTTCAGAAACCCCAAACTCCATATCTCCATCTGCTCCCAATGGGAATTTACACTTAAAAGATATTTCAAGGCAATCCCCATGTTACCACATGGGAGAGAAAGGCCTTACAATAGTGAAAAACGAATTTTCCAGTATTTCACTATCAGGACATGTAAAACACACCAGTACAAGTCCTACCTCTTACATACACTGCACCCTGCCCATGGGGCTACCTACAGCCTTCCTTAGGGACGACATATGTAGTAAAAGAGAAGGTCTGGGCTTGACAAGTGGGTGCACTTGTCAGGTCAAAATGGCAGTTTAAAACTGCATGCACAGACACTACAGTGGCAGGTCTAAGTCATGTTTACAGGGCTACTCATGTGGGTGGCACACTCAGTGCTGCAGGCCCAGTGGTAGCATTTGATTTATTTTCCCTGGACACACATAGGGCTCTTTACTAGGGGCTTACTAGTAAATCAAATATGCCAATCATGGATAAACCAATCGGCAACACATTTTAGACAGACAGCATATGCACTTTAACACTGGTTTGCAGTGTTAAAGTTCCCAGAGTACTAAAGCCAAAAAAAACAGGTCAGAAAAATAGGAGGAAGAATAGCAAAAAGTTTGGGGATAGCCTAGCAAAAGGGCCTGGTTCAACAGGCACGATTCTCTGCAACTGTTTAAGATGCACCATCCCAGACTCTTCCACACAGCATTCCGTAGACCTTAATGGTCACTGTCAAGTGTCATAGCCTAGAGCATCCTATCCCTAGAGTGTCTAACCCCCATGGCTCACACCTGAGAAAAATGCGCTTGTTGTAAATCTTCAAATAAGCATAAACTAGAATGTTTAAAACCAAGAAAGGATAAATATAATGCTACCCTACCTAACTTAAGTCTCCCTCCGAATATGGCAGATAGAAAAAGCAAAAAACAATTTAAAATATACTTCAGTACTACCTAATCTTTAAAAAAAAAATCGCACCATCAACCAATTAAAATAGAAGCTGGACCAATGGGGCAAGATTATTGTGATTAGCGCTCAGTTGTAGTATTCCTTTTGGTGAGGAGAACAGAAGAAAAGGGGAGCCTAGCTCAGGTCAGTCATTTTCTTTACCCTCCTAGCACCATGTAAACCGTTCATCACTTATGGACAATTTGACAGGATTGGAAACAGCTGCCAGGGCTGGAAGCGAAATGCCAAGCAACTCTCAGCACCATTGGTAGAACCCTAGGCAGTTCAGGGGTGTGCTGCCATGCCCTGCCTAATTAAGGAGCTCCATATTTGCGGGCTTGGTCCTGTCCACCTCATAGTGGGCTTATCACCATTTTTAGCACCAGCTTATTTTTTTATCTGCAGCATCGAAACCATCTGGGTGAGGTTCTTTGGGGAAAAAGCTCCATAAGGGCTATTTGCTTTCCCCCATGACTTGCACCAGCTTCACCCCTACAACATTTGCCTGCTCCAATGACAGCATCTGCATCTGTCGGTACAGTCAAAATCAGGAAATCTGGGTAGTACAGGTACAAAAACACACCAAAAAGCAAAGAAGCAGCTTAACCAACTTAATGGATCAAAAGTTTGCTGCAAACTACACCATGGAGCAAAGCGTATGTAGCTTGCAATGCTGTAGGGCAGTGTGAATCGCAAGGCTACCTCTTATGCTGATTCTGTGTGCACTATCAGGAAGTAAATGTTCCATTATTAGTCCCAGACGTACATATAATGCTTTGGGTAAAATGGTCCCAATTTTTGCATGCTCCAACATCTATTAAATGCATTGGTATTTTGCGTGCCGCCCTATTATATGTTTGTTCACAAAATTCCACATTGTAATGGGTCATAATTCAACCTACTTCATTAATATTAATGAAATAGGTTTCAAATTGCAACCCACTAAGATTTTTTCCACCACAGGGACATTAGCCTACTGGAGTCAGCAGATCACCATGTTTGGAATAGATTTTTTAAAAATCAATCATGTTTTTAAAAAATTACAAAAAACAAAACATACAGCCCACTTTTCTTAAAGGAAAAACGTGATGCATTTAAAAGAAAAAAAGAAAAGTTTCACAGACTTTTTTTTTAGAATTAGGCAGTGGTCCCACAATGCCTAGTTCTAAAATGTTTTTTTATAACATTCACAAATGGAAATGAGTCTCTGTGGGACCCCGTTCTGGTTGTGAATTGGTTACCACCTCTTTTGAGGTGTCGGTCAAATATTAATGTTTTGCTATCAGAATTCTGTTGGAAAACATGAATACATATAATAAGGAATAAGCATATGGAAATGACTCCCTAAGCACGCCCCTTCCAAATTCTGATTCGTTATGGGTTCCTAAACCGACGCTGTTGGCTAAAAAACAGGAATAGCTGAAAGTATAACAGGGGATCCCTTTGCGTCTTGGAGAGCTCTGAATTCATGCTTTCTTGACAACTCAGATATTGCAACCATCCACAGACTGAAATTTAGACTGGTGTGATTCGGCATCCCCCCAGTATCTTTAGAATGCACCCTTGGCTGCGAGCTGCTCTTGACCCATTTTGCCTTGCCTGTCTTTTCTAATGTGTTCTAGGAAAACTGCAGTCTTTTGGTCACTGGTAACAAAAAAATCTAATAGAAGTCACACTCTAGCCTATTGTTCCTTGGAGAGGCCTAGAGAGATAAAAAGAGACACACTGACAGGCTTTAAAAGGTAGAACTGGGTAGGGCTGGCCACAAGTTAGGCAAAGCTTGACATGAGACTGACTCTGACCCAGCCCTAAAACGATGGCTGTGCCGGATTTCTTCTACAAAGACCAGGACATTGGTGGCATCCTTGAATCCATCAGCCATTGTACCGAGTGGGGCCAGGTGTGGTTGGAGCCGCTTTCTTGCCCTCCTCGTTGGGATTTGGGACCCAGAAGTCCTACGGACTCCAGAGATGGAGCCGTGTTTGACAGGCGCGGATACATATTGCAAACACTGCCTTATCCATGTTCCAGGAGGAAACATTGCACGCATACTTGCAGGGTGCGCGCGAGCATCAATCACCTGTAGGAGTCTCGTGTAAACAAGGCCGCAGAGACTGTCTCCTCCAACGGTCCGTGTACCGTGCTCACCGCAGGAGCCGAGGCACGGGGGATGGCGGGAAGAGGCGAAAAATAACGACTTACACGCACCAAGGCATCACACGAGAGGCACGGTCAAGGGGGGCAAAACGTTCAAAGAAAGCGGGCCGCGGGCGAGTGAGGAGAGGAAGCGTGAGTCAGGAGTGTGGATAAGACTAGCGAGGAAAGGGGGAAACAAAACAAACCCGGAACCATCATAATGTCACCAAGTGTATCCATGTAATCAGGGACACCGTTTTCGGATTCTAGGAGTTCTTGAACATGTTGCATTCTGGGAGTTGTATTGTTGGTGTACTTCATTCAACTCGTTCCTAAGGACTAACACACCTGAAAAGAGTCATTTGGATAGTGAAAGCCGGGGGATTGTAGCAAAGTGCCCGCCCTGGTGGCATGGACTTGTCTGATTACCTTATGCCAAGGCAAACGTAAGGGTTGGGGGAACTCAAGTTACCTGGAGGTCAATGTATACCCCTCTCAACAACGAAAAACCTTTCAAGGACCCGTCGCATACAGAGGGGTCGATGGCAGCCACCAACAAACATCGCCAACCACTTAAAATTCAGTGTGGCATAGTGGAAGCAAGGATGCGCAGATTTGTAACTTCCCAGTTCTTTAAAAACAGCTGCAAACACTTAAAAAATAAAAACAATAAAACATGTTTATGATGAGCATGGCTGCCAGGTGGCCTCATGGAATATGGGACATCTTCAACCAGACCTGAATTTCAAGCCATTTCTTTACAGTTTTTGACCAAACACTTACAATATGACATTAAAACTTCATGCTTCAGAATGTAATATGCCTGCGGCTACAGAGACAGAACTAGGGGTTGAGTGGCAGCTACAGTATAATTGCTGCAGGTTGGGGTTGACGGTAGGTGACCTGCAGGAAGCTAGAAGGGGTAAGAGGTGTTAGACACAGGGGAAGGAGTAGTAGGGGCTCTCAGTCGGTATCTATGCAGTGGTGCCAGGCATGGTGGGGGTGGCTGTACATATGTCTAGTGCTTGGGGTCGCTGCATGGAGGTGTCTTAAGGACTTGGAAGGGGCATGTGTAGGGTAGCAGGGTTCTGGGGATGGTTCTATAAGTTGTGTCTGGGAGGAGAGAGCATATGGAGAACTGTGGACTTAAAGGCAGTTTTATGGAAAGTGGTGCACAATTTTTTTTGCACCCCATTAGTGCCCCCCTAATGCCACCATGTGCGCACCCTATTTAATATATGGCACACCATGGCGATAGTTAGAGAACTAGCATCAGATTTTTTTATGCTAGTTCATCGAGTTGCAGGATTAGCGTAAAACATTCTGACGCTAATCCTGCAAAGCACCCACAGGCCCATTGAAACCAATGAGAACCTCCTTTTAACGCCAGCTCTGAGCATGCGTTAAAAGTGGCGGAAAAAATGATGCAAATAAATCTGTTAGATTTCTTTGTGCCATTTTTTCAGCCCCCCCTAGCAGGGGGACACTCCCTTTGCATACATCATGCCTGGCGCAGGCATAATGCAGCACAAATGGTTACAAAGTGGCCCAAATGCATGCATTGCACCACTGTAATTTTGGAGCAGAGATTTTGGCTTAGTTGGGCCACTTTAGCGTAAAAAAGAAATGACGTTGATGTGGCGCAAGGAGGCGCTAGGGGCTCTCAAATTTGCCCCTTTATGAGTTGCCTATAAAAACACAATCTCTGGAAACTCTCAGGCATTTGAACCCAATGTCATGATTTCAGGGACAGGGCAATTTTCCATTGGTCATCCACACTTCTACCAAGCAAGCAAAAGTATGAATGCAGTGTGTGCCTTTTCCCACTATAAATTATTGACCACAGTGTGCTTTGTGGTAACTACATGCACGGGCATGTTTATAGCACGGTGCCGCCATGTGTGACACCTTCAGGCCGCCCTGCCTTTTTGTGTAAACGCGCTTTGCATTCTGAAACTTTTAGTTGTATACTTTCCATTACAGGTATGACCTTGTAACATCCATCATGCTTAGTGTTGTTGGCTGAAAAGCCTTTATGGGGCGCGTAACGCATGACGTGGCCACGAAGCACCTATGACTACACCATGTACAGATTAATGAAAGCAATATGTTGTGGTATATGATGCAACTTTGGAGGGTGATACAGTGATTCTAATCCACCAGCTAATGTAAAGTTCATTTACATTTATGTCATCTCCCACGGAAAGGCACATCCAGACTTTCCCTAGGATTAACGAGGGCCTGGTGTGAGCAGTAAAGGAGTGGGGGGGGGGGGGGGGGGGGAGGGGGTGGTGCTGCAGGGCTGTGATGGGGGCTGCACCGAGGGCGTCAGGTTGGTGGGATTTTAGAAGGCCTTGGACGACGTGGCTCCTGTGTGGGGGATAGTATGACACCACCCCATCAGCCGAGTTTGAATCGGGCAGTGGGGCAGCGCGGTGTAGACTGGGGAGACCACTGATTAGTGCGAGGACGGCGTCGTCCCTGCTCGGAGCCATGAGTTAGCAATGCCAGATGGCCTCGGGTCTCCAGGGACGGGTCTGCTGTAGAGGCCTGCTCTCCATCTCCCTCGCAGCCCCACGCTGCCCAGCATGCACCAGGTTAGAGAACGCCTAGGGAATACGCTTTGGTAAAGCCAACAGGTCTGGCTTGGGCACGCTGATGCAATGGTTATCATTTTTTTAATTGCAGAATACACCACAAAAAAGGAAAAAAATATGCTGTCGCCTAAATCTTGCCATTGCATGTTTGCAATACAATTTTAAAACGTGAAAACAGTCACCGAAGTGGCTGTTTTGATAGAAATGTTTTAAAACAGTAGTGGCATTTGTGAAATGCCTTTTATTTTCAATTGTGAGGAAGACATTAATAAATCATAATCTAACTTAGCACTCATATTGCAGACAGTTAGCATGTTCCAATTAAACCCTTTACAATGGAAACTGTAATATGGAGATAGTAACTAAGGCCATATTTATGCTTTTTGCCGCAAAACTGTGCTAATGCACTTTAGAAGCAAACAGTTTGCGCCGGCTTGTGTCATTTAACAATGTCAGCTGGGCACCTTATTAATTGAATGGTGCAAGCCAGCGCTAAATTTGGGCAAGCGTCTCAGAAGAAGATGCTAACTGGGTGGGGGTGGCGGTAGGGAAGGAGGGGGTTGTGTGTCAGAAATGACACTAGCCTGGTTAGAGGCAAAAAAATGCCTCTAACCAGACTAGCGCCATTACCTGACGCACAACCACCAAAAACATGAATCCTGTCTTAAGAAAGGCAGGAGTCATGCCCACCACCCCAATGGCCAGCACAGGGGACAAGTGTTCCCTGGGCATGGCCATTGCACCCTGTGCCATGCAGGGGGCCCCAGGTTAGGGCCCCCAATGGCAAAAAATAAAGAAATTAAAAAATACCTACCAGTACTTACCCTACTTACCTGGGATGGGGTCCCCCTCTGGTGTGGGTGGGGGTGTTCCTGAAGCTTGGGGAGGGGACCTGTGGACCCATTCCATGGTGTTTAACCATGGAATGGGTCCACAGGTCCCATAACGCCTGGTCTGACCCAGGCGTTAAATAATGGTGCAAAGCAAGCTTTGCATCATTATTTAGCCCCTCCTCCCACCTGTACGTTTTTTTAAGAATGGGGGGATAAATATGGGGCTACGGGGATAGCAACATTTTTTAGATGGGAACGCCTACCTTGCATCTCATTGACGCAAGGTAGGTGCACGCATTCCAAAAAATGGTGCCAACTCCTATAATTTGAAGTTAGACATGTCTAACATCAAAATATAAAAATGGAGTTAGGTTTGCGCTTAACAGAGTATAAATATGCCCCTAAATCTCCATCTAATTGTGCAATCAAAGTGCAGGCCCAATAAGTTGATTGTATTTAACATTACAATAACAAAAACATAAAATTAAAAAGCACTCTTTGAATCAGCTTAGCAACTAAAAAGAAAGGAAATATTTGTTGCCCATGTGAACAATGTGCACAAGCTTTATGCAGTCGCTCAAAGTGAAGAGAGTCAATGGGTAAAGTGGGTATTCTGTAGTGGGCAGAAGCAAAATGTGAATACTTTTTTAACAGATCAGTCTGAGAAAACCTGCTTACCAAAATCATCTCTATGTATGTATCCAATGTATGATTTTCTGGAAACAAAATAGTCTAACGAGGCAATTAAACTATCAGTAGAGTCAGACCCAAAAAGAAGGTCAAGTAAAAAAAATATTTACCATAAAAGAAGATGTATAATTCCTCCTGAACACATTCATCTCTAAACGCTGTATAAAAACTTCATATGATAACATCTCCATGATATAGCATCATAGTCTCTAATTCTGCAGATCAAAAACAATTCACCAGTAAATCATGTGGAAAGTACACAGAAAGCAGCTGCGAGTAGCAGCATCAACAGTCTTAATAAAATAATTCACCAAATAAGGCATGTGCAAAATACACATAAAACAGCAGCCGCTAGCAGCATTGAAACATCATGTTTTTCATGAAATAATGTATTTGAAGGACAGTATAAACTGCCCACGAAGTCCGCCCCCTGAAAACGAATCAGCGGTTAACCATATGGCATATGCGATTAATCCATAAGAAAAGTGCACAAGAGCAAATGCTGCTGGCAGCACCAGGCTGTTATATTTACAATTCATGTGATGACTTGAGTTTATCAAGCAGTGTGACCTCCCCAATAGTTTCTTGGTACTGGGGAGAAAATCATCTCTTTGATTGTTTAACTTAAACAAGGGGGTATAGTAGATAGAGATGTGGAAGACCAAACATGATGATTATGCGCAGCTGGTAGCCTCTACATCAGACACAAAGACCATGATAGGAAGATGCCTTCTAAGGGTGTAAATATTTTTTTATCTGACTATGATTCCTTGCCCACCTGTTTGTGCAGCCTTACTTCAGCCGCAATAAATCTATACTCTCTACCATACACCACATCCGTTTGTAACAGTTGTAGATAATGTGGGGCTAGTCTGCATGTTCTAATGTTAAGGTTTCTAAGTAAAGGAGTTAAAATAATCTTCCTTGGTGTCCTGTATAAGTCGCAAAAATAAATAAATATAAATAATTGCTACTGGATGGATCCTGAATCGCAAAGGTAGAACACAAAGGCCCTGATAAATACTTTTTGGTGCAAAACTGTGCTAACGCAGTTTTGCACCAAAAAGTTTAGCACCGGCTTGCACCATATCTGTGAACCAGCCGGGCACCATATTTATGGAATGGTGCAAGCTGGTGCAAAGGGAAGGCTAGCGTAAAAAAAATGACGTTAGTCGGTGGGGCTGGTGGTATGGAAGAAGGGGGTTTTGCACAAATAAATGACGTTAGGCAGGTTAGAGTAAAAAAAAATGACTAATCTGCCTAGAGTAATTTTCTGATGCAAAACCACCCATACCACATGACTCCTGTCTTAAAAAAAAGACAGGAATCATAAAAAAATGTTGCAAAGCAAGCTTTGCACCATTTTTTGATCCATCCTCCCCTCCGTGCATGATTTTTGCAGGGGAGGATAAATATGACGCTAGGGCCCTAGAGTAATTTTTGCCCGGGAACGCTTACCTTGCATCTTATTGACGCAAGGTAGTTTTCCACAGGCACAAAATGACTTTAACTCCAATATTTTGGGGCTAGACATGTCTAGCGTCAAAATATAAATATGGAGTTAAGTTTGCGTAAAAAAAAAAATGACGCAAATCCAGTGCAACCAGAGTATAAATATGCCCCAAAGTCTTTATTGCAGTAAAGCCTCAGAAGGATAAGATGCCAATAGATCGGCCATACTGAGGCAAAATCTTACGGAATAGTGCCTCTGATAGCCTGGTCCATTGTATAAATAAGGTTCATACAATTAGTCGTAATTAATCAAGTATATATCTCCACCATCCTCTTGCTACACTCAACTGCTGCTCTTTCCCTTGCTAGGAAAGACAGTATGTGAACTTTAACAGGCGCACTAACTGATAAGTTACATTTTTGTTGGTTATCAACAACAAAAATTGAGGTTCAATTGAATGCAATTGGGCCTCCAGGTAGGAAAGCCAATTATTATGCAGGCTTTGTCTATGTTCAAACGATCGGAAATCACTGTTTGGTTAAGTGACGCTTCGGATCTAGACCAAATCGATAACCACAGCAGAGTCGGTGCTATCTTAATGGAGTCCCCTAAATGTTGTAGTCCTAATAACTCATGACGTACTGAGGCGGCTACTCTCCTAGGGAGACTCAACAATCTGCTTAGAAAATTATTTTCGTCAGTCTGCAGCTCCGCAGAGTCACAGAGCCTACAGACACGTGCCATAAGAGGCGACTGGGACATATCTAGCCTTATACATTTTAACTATCGCCTCCAGAAGTGATGAACCCAATTAGACAGCAAACTTGAATAGTGATGCCATTGTCTGCTCAAACTGTGCAGCTCTCACTCTTAACAAGTGTTTCCAGGAGCTCTTGTTATTAAATGGGATCCCCAGGTACCCAAAAGATGGAACACACTGCAATCTGGTGCCTCATATATAGAGCGGGCTCAGTTTGCTAAATGGTCGACTACAGACCGAAGTAAAAGATTTTGTTTTGTTGGTCGAGGATATCTATTGTTCCCAATCTCTACCCATAACAGTTCTGCACTGCAGTTGAAATACCCTTCTCAGAAGCCGATGTCTCAGGTCAATCTATCAGCATTTTGCCAAGTGCTTTCGTTGTCGAGTTGATAAGGGAGGTGGGCGATAGCAACACGCATACCCTCGGTCCCCTTTCTTGAATAGGGGGAGAGTAATTGCAGTCGACCACAACTTATTGGGGTCAAGAAGAATACCCCTGTACAGCACGTTTACTAGAAGTGAGACCCGGAGTTTTAGGTTACTTTTGAAAAGATCGATGGGAACCCCATCTTGTCCTGAGGCTTTATTGCTAATACACTGTTCCAATGCTGAAATAACCTCTTTTAATCTAATCAGTGGGAAACCTTCACCCCAGGGCTAACTGACCTTTTCACTATATTATTCATCACATCTTCCAGAGTTTTAAATTTGTAAACCTTAGTGAAGTGAGTCACCCAAATGTGTGACAATATAGTCACATTGATGCTTGTATCGAGCCTGTTCTCAAAAGGAGAATTCACTATTCTCCAAAATAGAGAGATATCGTTGGTGACACTCACCTTCCATAGGGGTTCCCAGGCCTCCCATCTTATTGAGTTCTTCCTAGTCTTAATCGTATCCCTATATGTGAAGTAACGGTTAAAACCGCTCTAGATGAGTCTTTGGAAGATGATCTGTACCCAATTCAATGCTTCTGACTTGTGGCTTCGAGTTCTTGTATACACTTTGGAAATTACCGATTTTTCCACATTTATTACAACGTTTGTTGATCACAGGGCAATGTGGATTATTGCTTAAATGTGACTTGGATCCACATCTATAATATGTATAAATAGTTTTTTGTGCAATCTTAGCTTCCTTATTCTTCATAGTGATTGCTCCTATTGCCTCAGATTCTGATTCGAAACACACAGCTGACACATCTTGTGTTAAAGCAGCCATAAGCTTACTTGAAACAGTCGACCTTTCAATACCTTTAGCAATGAAAACTACTTCAGTTAAAATAGGGTCTCTGGAGCCTTGCAGTTTCTCTTGTATTTTTATTATAAGCACAACTGTGTTTAAATTGGTCCCTTATAGATATCTCAAGGTAGTTTCTGAAATTACATGAAGATGCTAAGAGTCTTAATGCTACAATATTCTCTTCAACTGACTCCTCAATACTCTGTTTGTGTCTAAAAGAATTAAAATATTATAATAAGACACTTACGACCTGATTTAGATTTCAGAGCCTGGGTTACTCTGTCACATAGGAAATAATGGGACATATATTTCTGCGGATGGGATATCCGTCACCGTTGTGACAGAGTAACCCGCCTGCCGAAATTTAAATGAGGCTCTTGGTTGTTGAGAAAACTTATTGACAAGCCTGGGGACAGCTTCTGCATACTCATTCCATGTACCAAAACAATCAAGAAGAACATCGACCTCAGGAAGATTATCAAAAATTTGCTGGCTTTCCTGACCTATATCTCAAAAAAGAAATGAGCTTTCCTTTTTGAATCAAACTGTGTGGCATCAATCACAATCATGTAATTTTCAAAAATACGAAACCAATGTTTCCAATGTATTGGAGGTCTGCCAGGGTTTTGCAAGAAAGGTGTAATGTGTACCAGCTGAGTGTTAGTGCTCATTGTAATAAAAAAAAAAGAGTAAAACAGCCAAAACACCTGCTAGTCACAGTATACAGTTTTTACCATATAACCAGAATGTGGATGTCTTTACTTTCAGTAAAAATGACGTAAAACAAACATCATCCCACAAGTGTTAAATATATTTTTTTTAGTAATTCAACTGTAATCTCTGAGGGAATTTCCTTCCTGAAAAAAATACCTTAAAATCCAGTATATCGTTACACAGGGTGTGCCTGTCACTGAAAGTGCAGGCCAACAATTTCTATTTAAGGTGTGCCCATCACTAACAGAATAAGCAAACTCCTTGTATACGTTTATTCAAATGCCCTGTATTATGCGGATGATATTTGAGCTGCATGTTGACATCTGCCCAAACTAAGATGGCCATTACATACAACAATGCCCTAACGGGGAGAAACCGACAAATTATTTATACATCATAAAAAAACATAGGTGAAAGCAAAAAAGCTATTTATTCATAGAAATATATATATTCATTTATTTACTTATACATAAATATCAATTTAATATATTCATCCTAAATGGACAGCCCATCTGATAAAACAACACACCCAGGGACATATAGTGTGAGAAAAAGTGCTTGTGATAGATAGAAAGGAGAATAATACGTATTCCAATTAATCAAAAACCTATACAAAAAACATAAAGAACAGTCGGTTGGTTCTTTTTTGTTTGCTGCATTAACTCCATTCCAAATCCTCAGAGAGTCTAAATCAATGGCTTCAATCCTCCAAAGATCTTATGCAGAAACCAATCCAGACTATGATATATCCGTTGACGTTTCGCTTTTTTGCTTGGTGAACGCTCAGTCTTTCGAAGGCTCACATAAATGAAGAATGCATTAGAATTGATGGGTGACTTGCAATATGAGGAGGAATGATATTTTAAAATCAGACTTGATCTCCTCATAAATAGACAAGTAAAAGAAGTGAAGAAGTGAGAGGATATATGTATGGGACTCCCATCGTATTAGTCCTGAAGAAGACCCACTGTGGAGCTGGGATTTGGCCCAAGATATAGAGGGGTCGAAACATCGACGGATATGTCATAGCCTGGATTGGTTTCTGCATAAGATCTTTGGAGGATTGAAGGCATCGATTTAGGCTCTCTGAGGATTTGGAATGGAGTTAATGCAGCAAACAAAAAATAACCAACCAACAGTTTTTAATGTTTTTTGTCTAGGTTTTTGATTCATTGGAATATGTATTATTCTCCTTTCTATCTATCACGAGCACTTTTTCTCACACTATCTGTCCCTGGGTGTGTTGTTTTATCAGGTGGGCTGTCCATTTAGGATGAATATATTAAATTGATTTTTATGTATAAGTAAATAAATGAATACATATATTTATATGAATAAATAGCTTTTTTGCTTTCACCTATGTTGTTTTATGGTGTATAAATAATTTGTCGGTTTCTCCCCGATAGGGCATTGTTGTATGTAATGGTTATATTCTACCCAGCCCGGTCGGGTTTTTGGGTTAACCTCTGTGGTTTATAAGTGTGCAAACTAAGATGGCGGCCCCAGTACATAAGGGCCTTGGTGATGTAAATTGATTTCCGCCCAAACTAAGATTGTGGTGCCGTTGTGTGATACCCATGATGATGTCATGCGTTGAGCCTCTCTCAGCAGTGAGAAGACGGACAATGCATGGTAGCTTTTGCGCACATATGCACAAGCAATGTGGGCATGAGCGTGTGAGCAATCAAAAGCCTTGCAGAACAAAAACAAGCATTGGCAATGCTAATAGGTCTCGTATTTGCGAGAGTTAGAGTTATTGGCGCTGTAAATAATAATGTCTTTTACCCATGTGCTTTGGTTTAAAGTGAGTGGATGTATGTGGTGTGGAGTGGAATGTTGTGGGTTTTATTGGAATTGTTAGTTGTGGAATTGTGTAGAGTGGAATCTTATGGTGTGGAGTGGATTTGTGTAGTGGAATTGTGTGGCATGGCGAATAACATCTTTTTGCGTTTAGAAAGTGCAGAGAACGTTAATATTCTCTTGGACGTTTTTCCTCAAGTACATTATATTTTAATAATCTCTATTTCCTGGTTTAGTTTAACTGTTTAAATCAGCACTAAGACGCTGACTGGTAGGAACATAGCGCTTTACAAGAAATAAATCAATCACATCTAAGCAGTGCACGCTCTTCTGGTGACATTTGCCCAGCTATTTGTACCAGCAGTATGTAACTGGCAATGTACATCTAGAAAGATTCATAAGCAAAGTGTACCCAGAAAAGCGCATGAGCAGTGTGTACCTAACAGTGTTGTTATGGGCAGGCTGTACCAATCAATGTATGTATGCACCCTTCTCCTCATGGCCATAGTTGCTCAGCTTTAATTGCTAGAGAGGAGCACCCTGAACTTTGCACTGGGCTGTTAATGCCCAAAAGTGTGTGCATGACATAGTGAATCATGTCCCTGAATTTCGATCACACACGGCTGCTGTAAACAAGGGCTGAGTCCCTCCCCCATCCATACAACATATGGCTACTACTAAACATTGCCCCCAGTCCCAGGGAAAGACAGCTGGGGTGAGAATGCACAAAATGGGGCACACTCACACTGAGCTAGAAAAGACATGAAAACAGGAAAGATAAGCAAAGAATACATACGTATGAGGTACAGGCAGGGAGTGTGTACACACTAGCTTTGGGAGAAGCACAAAGAGTTACAAACGTGGGTATACTATGGCGGTACGCATAGATGGGAGTTGATAGAGCGGTCCGTAGTAATAATTTACCTGTGTTCGGACGCTCTTTAGGCCGATGAATCTTTTGACTAAGTGGGAACTCTCTGTACTCTTAATCAATCAATTTCCTGAAATCAATAATCAATAACGAACATAAGCAATACCTTCATCAACATAACACTTAACAATTAATCCAGAATACATCTCGGCGAACCCTGACCTTTCAGTCAGGAATAACCACACCAGTTTATTGCAAAGTTAGTTAATTTTATTTCCCTATATTAACAAAGCTAGCACGATATATATGTGTCTCAACACCAAATGATAAACATAAATGAACATTAATACCTGTCCATAACGTCGAAACAAGTGTAATCTATGTAGCATTTGAATCACAAGGCATTCGATAATAGCAATGCAAATCACTAATACGATAATCTGTAATGAGCTAATTGAATACATTTAGTCAGCATAACAAGATCTCAAATTGCATCGTGCGACATATGGAATCCTCATCTAACCTCAAATTAGCATCGGCATGTGGGACTTCATGCAAAAACAATTTAGCAACATTAATTTAGAAAACTCCTAGCTAGGGATCTTATCAAAATCAGCAGTTGGTTACCTAAAAAAAAACACAATGCAATTTTACAATTTCCTCTCATATTTACCAATTACGATCAGCGTACAAGGAAGTCTTCGTCTCACAGGTACCGTTTCTCGATCAGCATGGGACGGGGCAAAGGGGCAAGGGTGGACGGGACAATTGCCACACGGCGGCAAGGTAAAACTACTACTTCATGCAAAGGGCATTTCAAAGTTAAAGTCTCTAGGGCAAGAATCATTAAAGTCTCTTTCTCTCGATTAGAGAAAGCATCAAAGTCTCTTTCAAAATGGCGTCGCAGCAAAGTGGGCCATAATAGCTACGAAGTCTGCAAAATGGCGGGATGTCCAATAATGGCCTAATCTCTTCTCGTGCACCTGGTTTTTATAGACAACAGTTCGAATCCAGTAGGGTCTCCATTGGAGGGTTCATAGGTTAGCTTCAAATTGTCCAATCAAAAACGACAGTTCTCAAGCTTTTACTTAAGCATACATTATCCTTGGAGATGGGTACGCAAGTTGCAACATTGTCTACCAATTAGCTCACTTTCAGAGCCTCCATTGTCCGCACCTGCAAATCGACCTTGGAGTAAAGAGAAAATATGCCAGGCTGGCACGAAAATTTAAGATAAGCATGTGAACGGTCTCAGTGGAAAAGTACAGCTTCAAGCAAAAATACACGTTTAATAGCACATTGGAAAAATACGAGCATCTAAACCGTGAGACCAGGCCACTAGGCCAAAGCCTCCGCTAAAGTAATGCTAAGCTAACGCATTTCAAACAAGCAAATCATAGCACACGTTTACGATTATGTCGGATTAGTGCAATTCTAATACACCACGTTATATAAAGCGCGCTTATAAATGTTGGCAAACTACTCTAAGGGCACATTTTGTCCCCGTACAATCTTTATTAGTTCGGTTAGAGTCACACATGATTATTTCACACTACGTTTATGCGTTAATAAATCAAAACCTTCATTTTCTGCTTCATCAATCCCTCCTCTGATGACTACTGGTCATCACACAAATTAAGCCCACAAATTTTATTCCATTAAAATTCTGTCAGTTCTCTTTTCCTTTTAGTTCCCCTAGTTTGCGCTTTGTATTCTTCTGCCATTCTTTTCATAATTTTCTCCTCCTTTCTTCTTTTTATTCTTTCCATAATCATTATTATTCCCCTTTTTATTCCCCAAATTCCAAATACACAAATTATCACTATTAAAATTCCCTCTATTATTTTTAGCAATATTCCATTCCAAATTCCCCCAATCCAATGTCCCACTGAAGCAAGTCCTTTTCCAACCTTCTCCCACACTCCCGGTTCTTTCAGTTCCTTCAAATCTGCACTTTCTTTTGTTAGATTTGCAAGCATAGTTTTAATTTTCACACTATTGTCAGGAATATAAGTACAACAGTGTCGTGCACCAAGCATTTTGCAAACACCACCATCCTTTGCTAAAAGAATGTCTAAAGCAAGCCTATTTTGAAGAGTCATAGCTCTTTCCGCTGCAAGTTCAGCATCTATCAGGATTATAGCACCTGAAAACTTTGTCAACATGTTATCCACTATAGTAGACAACGTTCTTATTTTGATGGAATTCAACACAACTCCCAACGAAGGAATCATGGCTCCAAATATATCACCTACCACAGCAGCTGCGGTCTCTCTCTTCTGGATACGATGGGATCCAGATGTCTTTTGAATCATCGATAGGTCATCCAGTTGATAAACTTTTGGGAACACTATACCCAAATAACATCTCCCCCACCATCCCTTTGGAAGACGATAATAGGCATTATACCCACAAATGTAATATACACCTGGAATGACAGGGTCAAGTCCGTCCATCATGAATGTCCATTTGGCTTTAAAGATAAACGTGTGTCTACACTCACTTGCTCCTACAAAAATGTTGTCATAATAAGATTCACCTCGATATATACAAAACTTCCCTACATGCCAAGCATCTAAAGCAATTTTCCCTTGTGTCTTTATTGCAGCAAAATCATAATTATCTACTGAAGTCCTCTTATGTAACTCGTTTTCTAATTTCGCCTTCATTTGAGCCCTTCTATCATCTGTGCGATCTAAAAAGCTTATTGCTACTGCAGAGAGCGAGCAGGTAAGATTTTCCCTATGAGCGTGAGCCGTTTCAAAAGGTTGCATTGGCTCGAAAAATTCCCTCATTATTTTAGCATCCCAATCTTTAGCAATCTGGCTTAGCTGCGCTATTATAGGAACATAAGCAAAGGTAACATCATAATTTGAGTAAAAATACTGTATGTTAGTTTGACCATAAAATCTAGACATTACTATACTACATGTAATTCCGTATGTAAGAGGCATGTGGTGATATGTCACCCCTTCCTTTACTGATGTCGGTATCTGGGTACACACATAACAATCTTTCGCATCCATTGTCTCAACATATTCTGTTAGTAAGCGATAGAAAACATTATACGAAAGCTCTTTCCTATCATGCAAGAGTCTCTCATCCAGTGCTAGCCTTTTCAATGCGGTTAGTTCAGTGACAGTAACAGGAGCAAAAGTAGAAGCCTCAATTCTCTCATTCTCAGTTTTACCACGTATTCCAAGCACAATTGCCATTACTATTAGTACACATGTAATTACCAAGCCTATACACACATATTTACAATATTTCTTTCTATTGTTTTGCGTCATGATCTGTATAGAATCAGAGAGCTAGAAGCACTTATAAATGAAACCTATTTAGCAATTCAGTTACAAAGCTGAGCGAGCGCAATGTTCACACCGTCTTCTCCAAAGGCCAAGTCACTTATCGGTTAGCAGCATTTGTCTCAATTCGGCAATAACTCAGTCTTTATCTGTTTAGCAAATGTCTCATCCGGTTTAGCAATGTCTCAGCTGGTTGTTTTATTCACGTTAGATTGTAGCAAGCAATCTCATTTATCACCCTTTCAATCAACACTGTCCATAAAACTTTTCTTTTCTATCGGTATCTCTTCTTCTTCTTCGTTCTCGATGCTTAGGGATACAAACTCGTCAGTCCAATCGTCATTGACTGCATATGCCCATTCTGGACCGGAATACCTTCTGTTCGGTATCCTTTTCCTTTTCAATTTTGCTTCTCTTTTCGATTCTGCCTCGCTGGTACTTTCCTCTTTTGTCAAGTCTTTTTCTTCACTCGAGGTTGGTACCACGACAGACACTTCTTTTCTTTTCTCTTTTACTTTTGGCCTTTCTACGTCGTTCAAACCTTCTCCAGTCCTTTGTTTTACTGGTGATATACTTAGTCTCCTCTTTGCACCATGTCCATTTGACGGACCTGCGACCTTTTCTGTAGAAGTTTGAACTTTTTCGTTCTGCTCTGCCTTGTCCCCTCCTTCAGGGGAATCGATCACGTCCTCTTTTTCTTTTTCTGTATCGTCTGTTTCTGGGAAAGCCCTCTTCTGATCAGGCTCTCCTGCTTTTTCACCTTTTTCGAGCCCTTCCTCACCGTTACTTTCGTCAGGCTCTGTATCACTTTCAGCTGCTTCAGGTTCTTTGTCACCTTCTGCTGCTTCAGGCTTTTCGCTACCCTCAGCTGCTTCAGGCTCTTTGTCACCTTCAGCTTCTCCGTCGCTGTCTGAACTTTCTCCTTGGTCTTCCCCAAGTGAGTCGGACTCTTCGCCCTCCAATAATATCTCTCTCTCTCCTGCTTCTGCCCGTTCGCTTTCAGTTCGGTTTTGTTCTGTCTCAGCACTCAGCACTGTTTTATCAGGCACTGGCAGTTTCAGCGCTTCAACTTCCTCATCTGTGGGACACAACACCTTCTTTGTGTGACTGGCGTGAATCCAGTTGGGAACCCCCGCACACTTCACAGCGGTAGTTGTCGTCAGGATCACTTGGAAAGGGCCTTTCCAACGGGGTTCCAGACACGACTTTCTCACGTGCTTCTTTACCACGACCCAGTCACCTGCTTTCAGTGCGTGTCCTGGACCTTGTATCGGTGGCAAGGTGGTCGCTTCCACCTGGTGAGAGAAAGAGCGAACCACGTCAGCCAGTCCTTTGCAGTAGTCTAACACCATATCATCTGTAATATTCAAAAGCGCGTTTGCGGGAACTGCAGGAAGTCTCATAGCCCTGCCCATGAGAATTTCGTGCGGAGACAGTCCAGTCTTTCTATCAGGGGTATTTCTCATTGACATTAGCACTAAGGGCAATGCGTCAGGCCATTTCAAATTTGTCGATGCACATATTTTCGCCATTCTTGATTTCAGTGTACCATTCATCTGCTCCACCAATCCTGATGCTTCAGGGCGATAGCTACAATGCAGTTTCTGCTCAATGTTCAGCGCTTCGCAAAGTAACTTTATCACCTCGTTATTGAAGTGACTTCCCCTATCTGATTCTAAAGAGATCGGGAATCCGAAACGTGGTATTAACTCTCTCAACAATAACTTTGCAACTGTAAGGCTGTCATTTCTACGTGTTGGGTATGCCTCTATCCAGTGACTAAAAATGCACACAATCACCAACACATATTTCAGACCTCCATGCACAGGCATCTCAATGAAGTCCATCTGCATACGACTAAAAGGCCCGCTTGCCCTACCAATGTGGCTCGCGTTCACAACTGTTCCCTTTCCTGGGTTCATCTGCTGGCAAGTGACACATCGATGCAAACTGCTTCTGCAGCTTGACGAAATCTGGGGTTAAACCAATCAGTTTTGAACAATCTTATCATGGCATCTCTCCCTAGGTGAGCTTGCCCATGATAGAACCGCGCAAGCTGTGATAAGAGACTATTTGGCAAAACAAATTTTCCCTCATTTGAAACCCATAACTCGTCTTGTCTCTTTATACATTGTGATTTAATCCAGGAATCTCTTTCATCCTCCCTGACATTATTTTGTAATGCTTTTAGTTCATCTATTGTATCTACGACCTTTAAGGCAAATGCTTCAGCTGGTTCGAGTTCTGGCTCACTTATTGAATTCCATTCATCTCTGAGTAATATACAGTTCAAGGCACAAAATCTTGCGACTTGATCCGCATATGCATTTCCCAGAGAAACATAGTCCTGTCCTTTCGTGTGAGCACTGCACTTTACCACTGCAACTTCAGCTGGCACTTGAATGGCATGTAACAATTCCCTTATCCTTTCCCCGTTCTTCACTGGGGATCCTGAAGAAGTCAGGAAACCTCTCTGTGACCATAGTTGTCCAAAGTCATGCACAATCCCAAACCCATATTGGCTATCAGTGTAAATGGTGACTTTAATCAATGCAGACAGTTGACATGCTCTGGTAAGGGCTACAAGTTCTGCTACTTGTGCAGAATAGACTCCTTGGAGCCATCCCGCTTCCAAGACACCTGTTACAGTACATACAGCATATTCTGCTTTCAAAATCCCCATCCCGTCTCTTAGACATGAACCATCAACAAAAAGAATTTGGTCATTTTCATCAAGTTTCGTATCCTTAATGTCCGGTCGGGGTTTTGTGCAAAATTCAGTCACCTGAAGGCAGTCATGCTCGACGTCTTCAGCGTTCTCAATTTCAGCATTTTCTCCAGGAAGCAAGGTTGCTGGATTCAACGTAGTGCACCTTTTCAGCTGCACATTCGGTGAGCCCAGAATAATCGTTTCATACCTTGTGAGTCTCGCTCCAGTCATGTGCTGCGTTCGGGAGCGGGTCAAAAGTATTTCAACTGAGTGAGGGACCATGACTGTTACTGGGTGTCCCATCACTATTCCTTCACTCTGAGTGAGGCTGATACCAACTGCTGCTACGGCGCGCAAACACCCTGGGAGTGCTGCTGCGACCGGATCCAAGGTAGCTGAAAAATACGCCACTGGTCTGTTTACGCCACCATGGGCTTGAGTCAAGACAGACAAAGAACATGCATCACGTTCATGGCAAAACAATGTGAAAGGCTTTGTGTAATCAGGCATACCTAAAGCTGGAGCCCTGCACATGCACTCTTTCAATTCGACAAAAGCATCCATCTCATCTCCTTTCAGCTCAATTTGATCCAAGGCATCCTTCTGAGTCAGTTTCAGTAAAGGCTTCGCTAGAGTCGAGAAGTTGGGAATCCACTGGCGACAGTAGCCCACCATTCCCAAAAACTTCCTCACCTCCTTTCTCGTCTTGGGCGGACTCATTTGAAGTACACTTGTTATTCTTTCCTTCATTATTCTCTGTGAGCCCTTCTCTATCTGGTGACCCAAGTATTTCACTTTCTTCTGACAGAACTGTAACTTGGAAGGAGACACCTTGTGTCCATTCCTTCCCAAATGGTTCAACAGAGCAATGGTATCGGCCGTGCAGTCGCTTTCTGTCTTTGATGCAACCAGTAAGTCATCAATGTACTGTACTAGGGTTGACTCGAATGGCAATTCTAACTCTTCCAAGTCTTTTTTTAGAATCTGATTGAAGATTGACGGTGACTCAGAAAACCCTTGGGGAATTCTACACCAACTGTACACTCTGTCTAGGAATTTGAAACAAAAGAGAAATTGGCTGTCCTCATGAAGAGGCGCAGAAAAGAATGCCTGTGACAAATCGATGACCGAGAACCATTCGGCATCGCAAGGAATTTGAAACATTATCACAGCTGGATTCGGTACTACTGGGCAGCATTTGACTATGATGTCATTTATTTTCCTCAAGTCCTGCACAAGTCGGACCTTTCCACTCGGCTTTATTAGTCCCATTATTGGTGAATTACATGGACTGCTTAACACTTCTTTCAGTACCCCCTGTTTTACAAATTCGTCAATGAGTTGGGCAACTTTCATGAGGGTATCTTGTGCCATGTGGTATTGTGGGGTCTGGGGAAATATTGCATTGGGCTTTACAGTCACTTTCACTGGTTCCACTCCTTTCATCAATCCCACCTCTTTCCCTGTCATGTCCCACACCTCCTTTCCGACTGTTTCCCGTAATTCAGCTGGAATATCTTCTTCAGTTATCATCGGGAAAAGACAAATCAGAGGATACTCTTCATCAACAGTTTCCATTTCATCCCCCTCTACACTGTCCTCTTCTTCCCCATCACTGCTCGTCTGTATCGTTATTCCTTCGTTCGAACACATGATCGAACAACCCAATTTGCACAATAGGTCTCTCCCAAACAGTGCTATCGGGCTTGAGTCACATATCACAAACTGATGTACCCCTTGATAGTTACCGATGCTGACTGGTACCGGATCTGTTATTGGGTTCGTCAGGTGCCTGTTTGCTACTCCCACCACTTGAACTGTCCTCCCTGAGAGTGGCAAATTTGGTACTTCACTGCTCTTAACAGTTGAACGTGTGGCTCCCGTGTCCACTAAAAATGAAACACGACCCATTACTCTTCCCTCTACGTACGGACCCTTTTGATCAACTTCCAAGGATGCTGCAAGCACACAATCTCCTTCTTCTTCTGAGCTCTCACTCTCCCATACATTGTTTATTCCACTCTCACTGTGTAATGGGAACTGTTGTACGGTGCCATTTGTACTCATTACCTGACCCGAGACCTGTGGAGGAACCATCACTTGCTGCTGACTCATTGGTGCCAAGGGTATTTGCATTTGCTGATTAGGTACCATGGGTAACTGCTGTTGCATTGGCTGCATTTGCGTCATCTGCATACGAGGCATCTGCATCTGCTGCGGCTGCATAGGTTGTAATCCCTGCAATTGATTTACGGTCTGAAAATTTGGGTTTGGACCTCTCATTTTCGGTCCCCTCATTGTCTGAAATGCATTGACATCATTGTTTTGCTGACCAACACCTGCACCTGCACCTGCACCTTCCTGCACCACCATCGGGCACTCGCGTTTCCAATGACCGACAATTCCGCACACGTGACACGGCATCACCTTCTTCATTGCCTGCACACCCGTCACAACAGTGTTTAAATCCGGACCATTATTCACAAAACCTCCTCTGCCTCTGCCTCTGGCCTGTGGCTGAAACGACATGTTTCCCTGCAACTGCGGCTGCGGTTGCGGTACCTGCTGTTGGAACCCTTGCATCCCTTGCAAACCTTGCAGACCTGTCTGAGCTGCTTTAAGTTGCATCATCATCACCTTCTCTTTCAGCCTTTTCTGTTTCACCTCAATCTCGTCGCTACAGTATTTCGCATAATTCAAGACCTCATCAATCGGTTTCGACTGCCAGCAAATCAAATGCGACTTTATCATCTGACTTATCTCTGGTCTCAACCCTTCCACAAATCTGAACACAAAATGAAGCATATCCTTCGCCTCAATTGTTTCCGTGCCACTGTAGTTCTTAAACGCCTTCAACAACCTCTCATAGTAACTATGAATCGATTCTTTAGCCTCTTGGGCCGTTCGATCGATCTTCTGCAAGTCCACATTTTTCGCGGCAACCTTCGTCTTCAAATGCTCAATCACCTTATAGTACAAGCTCATCACCATAGGTGATGGTGCACCCGTCTCCCTGTCTCTCTCTGGTTCACTTGTCGGCCAACCTACAGCTCTTTTGCAATCCTCCCACAAATCTGCCGGAACCACGATCTCAAAGAGAGTGTTCAGGTCTTCCCAGAGGCATTTTGCAAGCTCCACAAACCTATCAGTCTGTTGATACCATTCAATCGGCTTCTCTCTCAGTTTGGGAAAATCATCCGTAAATGACTGAATGTCGCTTCTGTGCCATGGTACATGTATTAATTTTCCCCCTGCTGTCTCCCTCATTGGTAACATGGTTACTGTCTCGCTGCTTTGTGGTCTTTTCTCATTATGCTCTGTAGCACTGTCCCTCCTCTTTTCCTTCCTCTTTACCCATCTGCTTTCCCACTTGTCTAAGCACCTCCACACTTGCGCACTCTGTAGCAATTCTCTAAGGTGTGTCTTCATGCCTGCTGACCTCATGTGTTCAAAATCTGTGGTCCCAAAATCCAACCTGTAGCTTCTGCTCAAGTGTTTCATCTTGTCTATGTCAACCCCGTTTCTGTCAGCTGCTTCCTGCAAGCTCTTATGTACCTTGTTCACTTCCTTCGTAATCCTGGGACATAGATACCTCAGCTCTTCTTCCGTGTAGGACTCTAACCTATTTACACCCATAGTCCCTTCCACCAATTCTTGTGCTTCCATGTTCAACCTGACCCTATTCATATAGTCTTCTCCTTTCCCACTGGCTGAACTTTGTGTGGAATTTAAACTGTTGAACCACTGTGTCAGCTGTTGCGCATTTACCCCCATCAGTGTAGCATTCACATCGACTGCCATTGATGGTTGCGGCAACTTTTCAGTATTCGATGTTAGAGGTATTATCAGTGGGGGACTCGACCTCACCAGTGTAGACTGAGCACATATGGGACTAAACTCCATCAAGGATCCAGATCCATTTGGCTGAGCCGCTATAGGAGTTATCCCTGGAGTGTTCTCTATGCACCTCCTTTCTGTCCCATTCTGCAGTATTGATCCCTGACCGCTCATACCTAAGTTAGGCTGACTGTACAAAGGTACCGGTGGACCTACAGTAATGGGTAGTGATATCGCATCTGGGTTTTGTCCATTTCCCATGTTCTGAGGCATGTTCATTCCTACACCATGGGTCATCATTGCCGGCATGCCCATCTGACTCCCCGTCATCTGAGCATGTGCATTTCCTCCCTGCATCTGCTTTTGAGGCATCAAAAACTGAGTTGATTCAGCCTGTGTCAATGTCTGGTTGTGACCATTCTGTCCTCCCCTTACGGTTGGATCTATAATCATTCCTGCACTGTTGTCACTGCTGTAGTACCCTGGTATCTGCGGCTGATAATTTTCTGCTGGTTTCAACATGGGCACATCTGGATATATTCTCCTAACCTGCGGTATCTGCGGGGTGAACAATAAACTCGGGTCCTTAGATCCCGATGATGCTCCTGAACTCTGGGTTTCACTGTTCTGTACCGATGCCGGAGGGGCAGAACTGGTACTTGGACCCTGTCCATTCTCCGCATAAGGTGGTGGACGGTCGTTCAGCAATTGCATTATTAACTCCTCATCCTCTAACTCCTCTTCTCTCCTCAACTTTTCCCCGTCCTCCCTATCCTTTGAAGACTTCCTGTTTGTCTTACAGGTAGCTTTCTTACCTGTCTCCTCTTCTTCCTTAGTAATTGCGGGGAACAGTTTTATCCCCTGCAATACATCTGACCTCCACACCTTCTGTGCATTATCCCACCTAGCATCCGCTAGTGTCTTTTCTACCTTCCTCATCCTGGTCTCAAACTTCTTCTGCTGTTGCTGTCTGGCCATTAGTTCCCAAATCGCTAGAGCCTCAAACTGGGCTGGCCTTGGAGGCACCTTCATGTCATACATCGTGAATCTCAAATTCTCTAGGATCCTTATATTGAATGTCCCATGTATCGGGAACGCTACGCTCCCATGTTTCTCCGTCAGTTTGTGCCATTGCTTTAGCCAAAGACACGGAGCTACCCCTTTTTCCTCCATTACAATGTAAGCTGGTGTGCCCTCGGGCGGCGTCTCCTCTCCTACGCTCGCTTTGATGTAAGACTCCCCCTTCATCGCACTCCTAAATGCTTTAAGGAATTTCATTTTCTCGTCTTTTACTTCACAAAGTTTATAATCAATAGGTCAGTTTTATTCCACAAAATTTGTAATCAATAGGTGACTTTAATTCCCGGAATACTCTTCGCTTGCCTTTCCCCTTCCAATCGAGCCCCACGGACTGTGTCCAATCCGTGTGCGACCCTTCTCTCCAACCAACCTATCCCAGCGCGGCTCCTAGTGACGTCACACTCACACACACTGCGGCTGACAAAGCCTCGCGGCTAGTCTTCCTTCACTCACCTCCTCTCGTAACAACTTCTTGCATGTATCGCGAGCTACCAAAAATAAAACAGATCTGTCGGTTTACTACAGGAAGGGTAACACAGTCGCTTCAGGACCTTAGGGACCTTTCACCAGCCTCGGCCGCTATTCCGTCTTTCTCGGTCCCCACGTTCGCAAGCAAATCTGACCTGCAGACCTACTCTCAACTTGTCAATGATCTATTCTAGTGCACTTAGAATCTTGTCAAAGCCTGAAGTCGAAGTTTCTTTCACTCCCTAACACACGTACCGACTCGTTGACCACGCCCGATCAACCTACTAAACCGCCCAGACCACAACATGGATCAACATACTCCGGAGTCTCTTGACCTCGCAGGGCCCGTCTCAACAACAACAACCACGTAGACCTTTTTATGCACAAAGCGCCAGACGCACATGAAGTTCGACGACTTCCCTACTCTCACACTCGGAGCCGCACCTCCGCTATTTCCGTGAAGTTCGACGACTTCTCTACTTCTACACTCGGAGTCGCACCTCCGCTATCCTCTAAAAGAAAAAAAATCCTCGCAACCTTTTCACACACCCTGCGGCAATAAGCTGTGCAAGCGCAAAACCCTAACTTCACTCATACCATCACTAGTACCGCCAACGCTGTTTCCACACCTCCGTTCTCTCCATTCGCAAGCTCCGAGATCCCGGGAAAGTCGCGGTGGACCTAGCCCATCATCATTCTGTCAATCAGTTTTATCCAAGAAAAATCTAATTCAACTTCTCGAGTGGGGTCTCAAAATGCGTAACCGTTAATTCAACACCATGTACTTTAAGAGTACAGGGTCCCAAAAGACGAAACCGTCCTCTGCTACCATCTACTGATAGAGCGGTCCGTAGTAATAATTTACCTGTGTTCGGACGCTCTTTAGGCCGATGAATCTTTTGACTAAGTGGGAACTCTCTGTACTCTTAATCAATCAATTTCCTGAAATCAATAATCAATAACGAACATAAGCAATACCTTGATCAACATAACACTTAACAATTAATCCAGAATACATCTCGGCGAACCCTGACCTTTCAGTCAGGAATAACCACACCAGTTTATGGCAAAGTTAGTTAATTTTATTTCCCTATATTAACAAAGCTAGCACAATATATATGTGTCTCAACACCAAATGATAAACATAAATGAACATTAATAGCTGTCCATAACGTCGAAACAAGTGTAATCTATGTAGCATTTGAATCACAAGGCATTCGATAATAGCAATGCAAATCACTAATACGATAATCTGTAATGAGCTAATTGAATACATTTAGTCAGCATAACAAGATCTCAAATTGCATCGTGCGACATATGGAATCCTCATCTAACCTCAAATTAGCATCGGCATGTGGGACTTCATGCAAAAACAATTTAGCAACATTAATTTAGAAAACTCCTAGCTAGGGATCTTATCAAAATCAGCAGTTGGTTACCTAAAAAAAAACACAATGCAATTTTACAATTTCCTCTCATATTTACCAATTACGATCAGCGTACAAGGAAGTCTTCGTCTCACAGGTACCGTTTCTCGATCAGCATGGGACGGGGCAAGGGGGCAAGGGTGGACGGGACAATTGCCTCACGGCGGCAAGGTAAAACTACTACTTCATGCAAAGGGCATTTCAAAGTTAAAGTCTCTAGGGCAAGAATCATTAAAGTCTCTTTCTCTCGATTAGAGAAAGCATCAAAGTCTCTTTCAAAATGGCATCGCAGCAAAGTGGGCCATAATAGCTACAAAGTCTGCAAAATGGCGGGATGTCCAATAATGGCCTAATCTCTTCTCGTGCACCTGGTTTTTATAGACAACAGTTCGAATCCAGTAGGGTCTCCATTGGAGGGTTCATAGGTTAGCTTCAAATTGTCCAATCAAAAACGACAGTTCTCAAGCTTTTACTTAAGCATACATTATCCCTGGAGATGGGTACGCAAGTTGCAACATTGTCTACCAATTAGCTCACTTTCAGAGCCTCCATTGTCCGCACCTGCAAATCGACCTTGGAGTAAAGAGAAAATATGCCAGGCTGGCACGAAACTTTAAGATAAGCATGTGAACGGTCTCAGTGGAAAAGTACAGTTTCAAGCAAAAATACACGTTTAATAGCACATTGGAAAAATACGAGCATCTAAACCGTGAGACCAGGCCACTAGGCCAAAGCCTCCGCTAAAGTAATGCTAAGCTAACGCATTTCAAACAAGCAAATCATAGCACACGTTTACGATTATGTCGGATTAGTGCAATTCTAATACACCACGTTATATAAAGCGCGCTTATAAATGTTGGCAAACTACTCTAAGGGCACATTTTGTCCCCGTACAATCTTTATTAGTTCGGTTAGAGTCACACATGATTATTTCACACTACGTTTATGCGTTAATAAATCAAAACCTTCATTTTCTGCTTCATCAGAGTCACGCATTGTTAAAAAGAGGCATACAGGTGACAGACGTGGAGATGTCTGGAAAGAACACGCGGCATAAGTACACCGGCATGTACCCAAGTCGAAGGATATCTGAAGGTCGTAATCCATTTGTATTCACTGTGTAGCGGGACAATGAAGGGGAGGCACACAAAGACAAAAAGAGGGGATTTGTTACATATTGGTTTATGGACATATTACCTATCGTGTCGTTTGAAGCTTGGCTTTTTGTCAGGGCATCGTTCACGGCCGGCCACAGCTGCATGTGTGCCCAGCATGTGTGTGCCCAGCATGCATGCGTGCTCAGCATGTATGTGTCTTCCCCTTATTACTTGTGTGTGACCTTATTGTTAAGGCGGATGTTTTAATTCTGCCAAACCGAGTGCAATTACTCATTTCAAGTTTACCTAAAATAACAGTCTATATTCTTCAAACAGCAAAGGTGGGAAGAGGCATGTATTTTCTGAGTTGCTGATTTAGTCTTAGCAGCGCCCATTCTATAGCGCGGAACAACATTCACCTTTTTCACTAAAACAGATAAAAAATGAATCCTGTAAAAAACATCATTTAAAATAGAACTAACGCTAGTCTCTAAATGGGTAATCAAACGAAGTGAATTTTTTCTGAAAGGATAAAGTGGATTTCATGAAGGTTATTCTATGATTATTATGAAATACAAGGGAGAAACCTATGGGGTACACACAGGGAGGTCATTTACAGGTACATGAGGGATAGACCACACAGGGGTTCATTGGGGTACACACAGAGGGGCACACAGGCATGCTCACAGTTTAGAAGGATACATGAAGTTTCTGTTGTTGCCTTTGTATTCTCAGTGTGACACGGGTGCAGTGTGTGCAGCCACTGAGCATATAAACCTCAGTTATAATGCGTTTATTGCGAACAATGGTAGACTCTCAAAGATGGCGGTGTGTACTAATCACTGGGATGTGCCCATCTCGCAGTTTGGATGATTGTATATTTGGAAAAGCATTTTTGCTGTCACAAATGGCCCGATTCTTTGAATCGGCCATTTGCAATGGCAAAAATGCTTCGTACATGTGGCCCTTGGTGTTTTTAACTAAAGAAATCCCAATGGAGGGCCCCGTGGAGAGCAGATGTAGTCTAGTCTCTCCACGGGAGCTTTTGGGGAGGAAGTGACGTTAGGGGACAGGATTGGGGCTTAGGTTCTTTGGGGGTGGGATTAAGGGTAGGGTTAAATAGTTTGGAGGTGGGAGGGACCGGCCTCTTCCACGCCAGCCCATCGCGCGGTCGGAAGATTACATGTGGAAGGGCTTCTGAATGGGGGTGCTGGGATGATTGTGGGGACTGGGTGAACGCCAGTTAGGGCAGGTTGCTGATGGCAATTGTGTGGCAGTAGATGGGGGAGGGTGGAGAGTCAGAGTCGGGCCTGGCCACCCTTCCAGGGGGGAGAAAGAAGCAGGTGAAGGATGACAGCGTGGGGGATGCCCAAAGCAGGCAGGGGATGAAAGGAAAAGGGGGATGTGTGGATGAATTGAAGTGGAAGATGGGGGAACGGAGGCAAAGTGAGGGAATGAGTGAAAAGGAGGACTGGGGAGAAGTTTCAAAGGGTGGAGTTTTAAAGTGAATTTGCAGTTGAATATATAGAATGTTATGTCTAAGATGAAATCCTGTCCTAATAAATGGCCTTTTACACTACGTAAACACGGCTTCACTGACTTTGTCCCAATGCATGTATGTTAAATTATAGTCGAATCAGCCGTGATTCAAACGAAATCAATTGAAACAAAGCATTAAATTCTACCCTTAAATTTAAACAATGGATTATGGTACTGCTCATAGCATTTCCAAAATCCCCATCTTTACCTGTATACTCAAACTTCTGATTACATTTGCTTTTCCCCATATTTTGCAAGCGTTCTACAGAATTTTACAGTGAAAGTTAAACGAAATGAAAGAATAATGCTATATAAGTAACCTAAGTATTTAATTAAAGGGAACCACAGACACATCTGTGTGTTGTGAAATGATGCATAAGCAATTTAAGTGTCTTAATATTTAAAAATATGTCAGGGACATGTTTGAAAACAAACTGTAGTAGAAAACGGCCATTGTGGTATCTTCGCTGGCTTTATGAGGTTTCACAAAATGACCAATAAATGTAAAATCCAATCTTTTGTGTTCAAGAAGGACCAAGGTCTGGCTATAAATTGTAGCCAGAAACCGTACATTAGTCAAATCAATGAGGCAAAGCTGCACAGACGTCTCTAATCGCAGCGAAGCTGGAATGGCCTTAACAGTGCACAGGGTCCACCACGCTGTCCTGCGTGCAATATGTCGGCACTATCTCCGTAGAAAACGGGGCAGCGTCATGAATTCTGCTCTCCAACGTAGTGAGGGTAGTGACGTCTCTGGTCTACCGAGACCCGAGTGGCTTCATGCAGGAAGATCGACGAGACGCTGCCTAGAGTCACACGAAATTCCGGCGCTTATGCCTAACTTTTCATAGACTTTAAAAAGTCATTTGATTCTCTATGTGGGAAACTTCTGGCAAGTCCTACAAAGAATTAACTTTGGCCCCAACTTTTTAGCACACCATACACAGCGCATCGGTCAGGGTGAATTGACACTTGTCTGACCTCTTCCCCATTGAAAGAGGCATTTACTAGGGTTGCCCATTGTTGCGGGGTTTTTGCACTGGACATTGAACCCCTGGTGTAGTGTATTAGCAGGGACGGGCTGCTAGAGGGCCTTCAGTGGGAGGGCTGACTTGTGACTGTGTTTATACATGGATGTTTTAAACCAGCTTTGCTGCGCATTATGGACTGTGGAGAAAATGATGGATATTCTTGAATTATATGGAGAGGCCTCCAGATTGAACCTTAATTGAGACAAGTCACTGCGCTCTGAAGTCTAAAGTTAATAATGGAAGGGGAAGGGGAAGGTGCTGGGACTGCAATCCATTCTTCATAACTGCCCTGCTCCCATTTGTGGTGCGCCAGAGAAAAACAAACACAGTAAATCATCCAGTTATCTAAGACACTTTAACAGCATTACAATGCCATGTGTGTGTCCCTCAAAGTTCAAGCTCAGGCAGCCATACTGCTCCTGGCCCATGCAGCTGGATAAATAAACAGAATAATCACAGCTGTGTGAAGCACTTTTTCTGTGGAAGCACACATATTCTGCCCAATCAAAACATGCATTCCTGACTACTAATATGAGTGGAGTCAAAGCCCCTCTCTGTATTCCTCCAGAAAGCTCTTTTGTAGGTGGATCGCATTATGTCTGGTGACAGAACTATAAATCTACATAGGGGAACTAGAGATATGAACTTTTAAACATTTAAGTGACAATAGCGTCAAAAAGTGCAATGTGCCAATGGTACATAATGGCCGAGGAGCAATTTGAGGCCAACGGTGATGTAACGTAGGTTATATACAGAAAGTAAATTGGCTCCACTAGGGCCTGTAGTAAGGAATTTCGAAAAATTTTCAAAATCACAGTCTGGAAAGGGACTTTGCCATTTTCTAGAGGAAAAACGTATGGAGCAAGCCTGAAA
The DNA here is from genome assembly GCF_031143425.1 of Pleurodeles waltl. NCBI lineage: Eukaryota > Metazoa > Chordata > Amphibia > Caudata > Salamandridae > Pleurodeles > Pleurodeles waltl. The sequence goes on along the minus strand of NC_090446.1, from coordinate 932,321,618 downwards.
TTCAATCAGACGTTATGGAACTGCTGGGTAGATACTTTCAGTGGTCGGTCCCCTTGAAATTATGGAGCAAAGGTTTTGAAAAAGTTCCCAAACCTTTGGTGCCCAACCAACTACTAGAGTGCACTTCTAAGGCCTCCAGGACCTCATGGGGAACACATACACTTTCAGAGTGAGAGTTAGAGGACAAAGAGTAGTCCATGTCCTGTTGTCACTGGTAACCTGGGATTCTTCAAAGGAATGTCATCTTTAGCTTTTTATGTGCCAGGAATCACCCCACCTACCAGCTGGTGCCAACCATAACTGTGGAACTCCAAGGTACCATTCTGGGACAACGTTCTAGACCCGTGGAAGAACAGAAGAGAACTGGACCTGCTGTCTTTGACCTTAGAAGAATCCTGAAGGACTGGACATGCTCCCCTGGTAGCCAGGAAAAAAACACGTCACTCTGATAGTCAGTTGGCTGACCTCCTGTATAGCTACAGGGGCAGAAAAGGCTGCAAGAGGTCCTAAACTGACCAGCTGACCAGAAGGCGACTGTCCCTTGCTGTTGGCCTCCGCCTAATACCCTGAGAGCCTTTAACTGCCTCCCTTAAGGTCTTGGGGGGCCTTGGAAGTGTACTCAAGTGGTTGTTTGGGCACCAGAAGAAAGCTTGGATACTTTTGAAACATTTTTGTTCAGATCAGTGGGAATTACAGCCTGATTTGGAGTTTGGCAGATGGTTTACTCTGTTACAAACGCGACGGATATCCCATCCGCCTTATTACGATTTCCATATGATATTATGGAATCGTAATACGACAGAGGGTAGATCCATCACATTTGTGACGGAGTACCCCCACCCATCAAACTCTTTTAGGCCCTTAGAAATGTTTTTGAACTTTTAGGCTTCCAGTCTAACAGAGCGACCACTTCACTTACTATATATGACCCAGGCTTCCCTGTAGTTGCCATGTAATTGTACCTTAGTCCCAATCTATGGCAACCATTGACTATCATTGGTGGTTTACTTTTCCTTGGCACTACTTCCACTTAAATCTTTCAAACAATCACATCTGTTGTCCCCCTTACTGGAGTTTTGTTTTGGTGTCATTTTGTACATTACATTTTACACTGTTTGACTAAGTGTGGGTCTGTATTGTGTTGTGTATTTGACTTGCTAAGTGTTTTGGTACTTCCTAATGCTTTAGACATTTTTGTTAAGTTAGGCCAGGCTGCTGTCTGCAACAGCTATTAGGGGTTGAGCTGAGGTTTAAATTCCTGAAATCTTTGCCTGAACTTGACAAGACTGTGACTTTATTACTGATGGTGGACACCAAGCCACAACAGCTAACAAACCACTTTTCTTGCACTCAGTGATCTCCATCTTTCTTTTGACAACCAATAAGGTAATGCTGCATGCATCGAAGGAGACACAAAACTGGATCAAGTGGATGAACAAATATCGTGAGAAACACTACTATGTCAGTGCTCTCAGTTCAAAGAAGTGGTCGAACTAGAGGGATTTAGACAGTGGAGTCTTATTGGCATCTCTAGAGTGGGAACTATTTGGGGCTCAGGCCATCTTAAATCCTTTGAGACACTAGTGGAACAGTTTGACCTTCATTGGTCACAATTCTTGCATAACCTTCAGTTAAAAGGTAGGTAAAGCAAAATATGTGTTGTCCCAGAGTTAAGCCCACCAGAACATATTGACAAACAAGCAATTTAACAAATATAGTGCTCACTGATATTAAATGCTCCAGATCATTTTGGAACATTAAGACTCAGTGGGAGAAAGAGGTAGGAGACATGGAGAATGATGAGTAGCTGGATGAGTGGATGGCCCCATATGAGCTGGCCACCCTCACAACATAAGTACCTACACAGATACCATTATGCCCTGAGTTGACTGGTGAAAATGGGTGGCCTAGTGATTAATTTGCACTTAATGTAGAGCAGATAATTGCATTTTTTTCATGGCGAGTTGGCTACAGATTGCCCGATTCTGGCAGCAATGGACATGATACTAGAACAAGTTGCTAAAGTTGCCCTAAGTGGGACGTAGGACCCTTGCTCACGGAGCCACTGGATTCAAGCTAGCCTGACTGATGAAGGGTGATACCCAGAAACCGGTCCTAGAATGCATGTTTCCGGTCCAGGGAGGACCTGGCCTGGCAGTTCGGGCTGGACTGTTCCCATGGTAACAGGGTCAAGACTGTATTGCATATGGCTGGGCCCAAACTGGGGCGGCATGGTGAGCAAAAGAACGATGTATTAAACCCAGATCTGTGACTGGCAGTGAATGTTTGCATTGTTCAGCATTCCGGCCATCAGCCTTTTGTGTTGCTAAGTTGCCCTAGGTGGGAAGGGTATGCCCAGACGTGGGTCCCGTGCTCACTGTGCCACTGGATTCAAGCTAGCCTGGCTGATGAAGGGTGATACCCTGAAACCGGTCCCAGGATGCTTGTTTCCGGTCCAGGGAAGACCTGGCCTGGCAGTACGGACTGGACTGTTCCCATGGGGAACAGGGTCAAGTTTGATTTGCATATGGCTTGGTCCAAACTGGGGTGACATGGTGAGCAAAAGAATGATGGATTAAACCCAGATCTGTGACTGGGGGTGAGTGTTTGCATTGTTCTGCATTCCGTCCATCATCCTTTTGTGTTGCTAAAGTTGCACTAAGTGGGAAGGGTATGCCCAGGCATGGGTCCCTTTCTCACTGTACCACTGGATTCAAGCTAGCCTTGCTGATGAAGGGTGATACCCTGAAACCGGTCCCAGGATGCTTGTTTCCGGTCCAGGGACGACCTGCCCTGGCAGTTCTGCCTGGACTGTTCCCACGGGGAAAAGGGTCAAGACTGATTTGCATATGGCTGAGTCCAAACTGGGGTGGCATGGTGAGCAAAAGAACGATGCATTAAAACCACATCTGTGGCTGGTGGTGAATGTTTGCATTGTTCAGCATTCTGTCCATCATCCTTTTGTCCCATTGTCGAATGTGGGGGTATGTCTGGCTGCAGGGGATCGGCAGCACTGTGTGCACTCACTGAGGTTGGGAGTACGTCTAGGGGCTGTCCAGCCAAGATCTGGATGAGCTCCTGGGCAATTAGCGGACTTTTGTGGGATGCGTGTTCTGTTTGAACAGTAACTACGGGGTGCGGAAGGTCAAATAGCAGCACAGGCGTGGTCAGCGTACAGTATGTTGAAGGGGCAGCATTGCCTGGAGCTGCAATGGGGGACTTACAGTAGCGTGGAGTAGTCAGTAGCTTGAATGGCCTCGGTGTCAGTCGGGGTTGAAAGCGCAGGCCGAGGGTTGTGGCAGGGTGAAACATCTTTGGGCCGTTAAGTGAGGTGGGCACTAGTTCATGGAACTACGTTAGCATGGCATCCAAGGGTGCCACGATGGGCAGGTTGTGAAGGCAGCAAGCTTCCTCATAACGCAGGTTGGTGCTTTCAGCTTTGCCACAGCAGAGAAGTGCCTTGTGCCACAGTACCATAGGTGGTGGCGGGGGTGCTCGTCAATGCAGTGTAAGTGTCCTCTTTGCAAGGAAGAGAGCGAGGTTCACAAAGGGGGCTCGGACGACTTGTTTCTTGCCATGAGTATAAATCCCGAGTGTGGTTGCCTCCCAACAGTTCAGATGTGTGAATTCAGTGACTCTGGTGAGGGTTACATGAATGGAAAACCAGTAATGCGTGAGTAAAGGGCACGTCCATAACGTGCTGGAAATCGGATACGTGGGAATTGCACCTAAGGCACATGAGATTGGCTGTTAGGAAAATGCGGTTTAACTCACACAGTGTTAGGTAGGTCCTGTGTAGTATCGTGAATTGGATACTCTTGAATCTGGCATTGTGGGAGACAGTCTGAAGGGACTCGAGCACCACTGTCCATTCCAAGTCAGAGAGAGGGCGTCCAATATCATCCTTTCACACCTGCCGGAGGGGTGCAAGAGAGGTTCTGGTGTGTTCTCTAATGACTTTATTGAGCCAAGTGATTAGGCGGTGCCCAGAACCTATGGTTTATAGTGTGTGTAAGGTGGCATGGGAGGGGTTCCTTATCAACGGTCTGCCACAAGAGCACATGTCTAACAAATGGCCGTGGAGGAGGATTTGGCTGGTGTGGTTATCGTATTTCTGCCTCAGCTGGTCAAACTCTAGGAGATGGTCCTGGAAAAGATTACAATGGAATTTATGTCAATGGATTGTTCATGACAGGGGACTAAGTCCTCTGAGGTTAATGACCCGGGGAGTCACGGTGGGCCTCGCAGATGGATTAAGGAGGCATATGGGAGGGCCTGACATGTTAGTTGGAGCATTCGGGTAATACACTTGCAGGGCACCCAGACGTGCAGCGACCATGAGCAACTCATTTTAACCGAGAGCTGCGAAAATTGGCAGAGGGTATCAAATGGTAAAGGTCCATTGCCGGTACAGGTCTTATATAAGTTGCTACCTGCCAACCAGTGCGACACCCACTGGAGCTGAGCTGCTATGCAGTACGCTTCAAAGGAGGGGGCTCCCAGCTTGCCCTGACCCACTGACAGCTAGAGTTTATGGAGAGCTATTTGATGTTATTTGTCAGTCCATATGAGTTCACTCAGCATGGTGTCCAACTATTGGAAGAATGACCTTGGCGGGTAAACCAGCACATTGACAAAATAGTAGAAGAGGTGGGGGAGGATCACCATCTTGGAGAGGGTGATTTTACCTGTGACTGTTAGTAGTAACCACTTCCAGACTGTGGTCTTGGATTTGAAGGCCGTGAGGACCCTCTTCAGATTGCCTTTTGTACGCCACTCTGGGAGTGGTATAACTGTATCCCGAGATATTGCACCATGTCCCCTGCTCAGGTCAGTTGAGTGGCACTGAGTCGAAGGTCCTGCAGGGTGGGATGTCCTGGCAGGGGAGAGGGTCCTGGTGGAGGAGGAAGGCATAGGATTTGCCCAGTTTATCCACAAACCTGCTGCAGCCTTAAACTCCTGGAGAGTGGTGCATATCACCGTGATATTGGCTCCAGCAGAAATACAACAGTAGAATGTCGGCATACAGCAATACTGCATGGGTTGTTCCTCCCAGCAGTATCCCCCAGTGAAACCCCTCAAGCCAGAGGCAAATGGCTGGGGGCTCCAAGGCAATGGCAAACAGGATGGGTTAAAGGGGGCAGCCCTGGGGGTCGCCTTGACCAATAAGGGAGGAGGTGGAGATGAGGTAACCGATTCACATTTGGGATATGGGTTCAATATACAATAATTTTGTGTCAGCTAGACGGCATTCACCAATGCCCAGCCTGGCCAATACCTGAAAGAGGTAGTCCCAGGACAACATGTTGAATGTCTTTTCCAGGTCGAGTATGAGAATTGCAGTGCCGGGGAATCTCAATGATGCCTGGTCCATCATGTGGAAAAAGCGTTGGAGATTGTGAGATGTGCTGCAGCCGGGGATAAACACGTTCTGATCATAGTGGATGATGTTGGGTAGTATTTGGACATAGCAGTTCCAGTATCTTGCCAAATATCTTATAGTCAGTGTCTAGAAAAGCTATAGTCTGGTAGAAGCATAGGTGCACAGGATTTCTGTTGGGCTTCAGCAGAGAAGAAATTATGGATTCCTTAAAGCATGGCGGTAGCATCCCTGTATCGAGGGCCTCTTTGTATACGCTCACTATTTTGGTGGCTAAGTCAAGTGAGAAGCAGTCATAATTTCCAAGCTGTAGTCCATCCAGTCCTGGTGTTTTGTTCTGAGCCAGGTAATGAATGGCTTTCTTCACCACCTCCAGCAGGATGCAGCCATAGAGTTCTTCACGTTCAAGCGCTGTGATGCGGGTAAGAGTGAAAGCTGCCAGAAAGGCCTCCGTTACTGCCAGGCGTGTATTGGTGGTGCCAGGTAGAGGGTGGTGTAGTAGCTATAAAATGTTTGAAGTATGTCTTGTGTATGCAATGGTGGCCTGGCCTGGATCTATCTCTGTGATGGGGAGAGGGCTGACTTCCTGTCATGCCAGCCACACCAGGAGGCAGCATGGCTTATCCCCTTAGGAGCGCTCACGGGTTGTACAGACCATGAAGCTATAGCAGTGGAGGTGTCCTAGAAGGGTAACGTGGCAGTCTTTGGTCTCCTTAATGCTGTGCAGATGTCAGTGTTGTGTGGAGCTCATCGTTCAAGGTCCATCAGCGTCACCTCTGTCTGTATAAGGTCTCGGCCTAATTCATAGCAGACCCCACTATGTTCTGAATGTAGATCCCCTTGGTGACTAGCTCGAAGGAGTCCCATTCTGTGGCGCAAGTGGCAGCTGTGGCTTGGTTTTCGGTGAAGTAATGGCTGACATGTGTACTTTGGGAGTCATGAAAGAGTGAGTCGTCTAAGACATCTCAAGGGAGCCTCCAAGCGGAGACCAGTGCCAGCAGTTTGTGACAGTCCATGTCAATGACGTGTGCAGCATGGTCAGAGATTATACGTCCAAGGTAGTCAGAGTGCTTGAGTTGGATGAGGAGAGGGGCAGAGAAAAGGAAGCGATCAATGCAGGCAAATAAATTATGGAGGGCTGAATAATGTGAATATTGTTTAGGGTGGGATTATGTGCTCTCCAGGCATCTGACAGTGCCCAGTGCCAGACCCAGCGGGTGAAGTGTGCAGCATGGAGATGGGCCGGGGCACAGGATCCATGGGATGCCTACCCATTGTGCCAGGATCTCTGACAATGAGGTCCAGAAGCTGGGCTGGCCTGTTTTAGGTGCATAACTACATACCAAGAGCACATGTGTTCCATCTAGGCATCTCTCAGCAAACACATATCCGCCCTTGCTGTCGCTAACTTTGGAGAGAGGATGAAAAGGGGCACCAGGGACTGATCCAGAGCAGTGTCCTTTGTGCGTATTCCGAATAAGTGGTACCGTGAATAGTGCCTCACCAGTATTTACTCAATCTCTGAAGCTCCCTGTGGGCTAGGTGGTTTTCCTGGAGGAAGAATATCCGTATGTTGCTTCCTAACATACGAGTACACTGAATACTGATGCCTCGCTGAGTGAATGCTCCTGACATTGACTGTTATAAATCTGGTCTGTGGTCTATGTGTCATCTGTTAGGAGTATGTGTGAATGTCTGTGGGCTTCGCCATCCATCCTGGGCCGTCCACCACCCCGCCACACGCTGCCGCCGCCAGGTGCTCAGTCAGTGTCTAGCATCGCTCGTGCTGCAAGGTATGTAACTACTGTGGCAGAAGCGATAATAGGGAGAACAAGAAGTGAAACCGTGACAAGGTCCTGCAGCTATAGGCTGCATGCCCAAACAATTGTTTGATGAATGCTCCCTAGGTGGGGGGATTTGGTGTCAACTGGCAGCCTCAGACAGGGACTCAGAAAAGAGAGTAGTGCCTCGAGGAGACAGTACAAAATCCAAAGTCTGAGCCGGCCTGCCGTTCAGTAGGTCTGCAGTGGGTAGCCTGCTGGAGTCAGTAGGTTGGCAGAATTGGGTCACTGGGAAGGCCCAGGTCCTGCGGGGGCCTGATGGGCTCTCCTCACTTGAAGCCAGAAGAGAGTCATCGCCCGCCGGCCCAATGTGAAGGAAGTCTCCATTGTTCGCCACTAGTGTAGATGGGGGGGGGGTTCAGAGCAAGTTATTGGCTGTTTGTGGACTAACTGGCGAGCCCATGGTTAGGCTCAAGGAATTATGAGGACTCGTATTCATGTTGATGGTGGAGTTAGTGTCTGAGTCCAAGTGGGGTGGGGATGGAGGAAAGTCAGGACCATAGCAACGACCGATTGTTGTTCCCTTTGTAGTTCCTGTCGAGAAGGTGCTCTAGGGCTGTTGGCTGGGTCCTTGGTTCTGCAGCCCCGGCAAACGTGTCGTGGCCTGGTCTTTGATGCAGCTCCCGCACCCACTTGAGAGCTGGTGCCAGCATCAGTGTATTGTTCGATCCAGTCCTACACTTAGGAGAGTTTAGTGAAGAGGTTAGTGTGATGGTCTTGGATAATTTTCAGTTTAGCGGGATACAATACCAAGTACTGGAGTTGATGTTCTAGGGCTGGTGTTTGGCATCGAGGAAGGAGGACCGATGTAGCTGCACCATCATCATCTAATGTGGGAAGACCTTGTAGTTCTTGACCTCCAGCAGTCCTGCTTGGCGGGCCGCTCTGAGGATAGCATCCCTGTCTTTGTAACGACTGGCTGTGGTAAGGAGCGCAGCGTGGATGACGGGCTGGGACTCTGCACCTCCTCGAAGGAGAAGTATTGTGAGAGGTATGGAGCTGGGGTAAAGGAACGGGCCCAGTCCTCCAGAGGATGATCAATGAGTCGGAATATTCTGATACCTCGAGGAGCCCCACCACTCCAATATTATTCAGGTGCACTCACCGTTCTTCATCTTATGCACAGTTCTCAAGTCGTTTGACTCTTGTGGTGAGGTCTCAGGTGCTCCTCCCTTGGGCTTCCAGCTGAGGGATGATGTCTTTCAGGGAACGTTCCGCTCCAGTCACCCTAGAGGCCAGTTTCCGCTGGTCATCGTGGCTGAAATCCGCATTTAATTCTCCTATCTTCGTTTCCACTGAGGATCTGGACCTCTCTATAGCCTGCGGAGTATCATCCAATTTGTCTCCTGAGTGTGAGAGCGGTGAAGACTGTGGGCCTCATTATGACCCTGGCGGATGGCGTTATTTTGGAGAAAGGTATTGCCAACAGGCTGGCGGTACCTTTCCCCAAAATATGTTATTGGCGGTTTGGCTGAAGCCAAACCGCCAATGTACCACTCCGTCCGGCAGTGCAGTTACAGCCACCGGGCTGAAGACTTCGGTCTCCAGCCCGGCGGCCGTCACAAACCCACCCTCGGGATTAGGACCCCACCTACCGCCATGGTTTTCGTGGCAATCTTACTGCCACGAAAACCATGGCGATAGGCACTATCAGTGCCAGGGAATTCCTTCCCTGGCACTTATACAGGTCTCCCCAGCTCCCCTCCTCCTCCCCGTAATCCTCCCCCACCCTTCCCCTTCCCCTCCCGAACCCCCCGACATACAGACACCTACACGCGCAGACATACACGCACGGATGCCCACATCCACCCATGCATGCATACATTCATACACACACACGGCAACACACACTAACATACATAAAAGCATACACACATTCACACAACACAACATACACGTACACTCACACCCATTCATGCACACATGCATTACACACACCTCACACCTGCATGCACGCATACAAAAACAATCACCCCCACACACAACACCCCCCTCCCCTGTTGGCGAACCTGACTTACCTGCTTGCAGGGGGTTCTCCGGCAGGAGACAGGATGCGGTGCTGCTGCCAGCAGCAGCGTCCGCCAGTGGAGCACCGCCAGGCTGTATCATGTGTCAGCGCCACCTTACCCCCGTCCGCCGCCATGACCATAGCCGGAATTCCGCCAGCCTTCTGGCCTTTTGGAGGCCATCGCCGTGGCGGTAGGCGGGATTTACCGCCAATTTTCTAATGAGGGCTGTATGTGGCTGAATCCCGCCCGCTACATGGACCCATGAAGGTGGCATGAATGGGCCCCTCGCTGGTCTCCGGCGACCCATCCCCGGGGTTCAACAGCCAAGTTGAGGCTAGAATGAGTATGCTGCACCCCTTTGGGTGCCCACAATGGGGAGGTGCCGCAAGGCTGGGTAGACCCCATCACCCAGGGGGAAGGACTCCTGGTGGGTGGCAGAACCATGACTGGTGTTTGGGTCCGTGCCGGGGAGCGAGACAGTCGCGCAGGATCCTGCTGCATTTTGAGGTGGGTCACCTAGGTGCAGGTGGTGGAGCCAGGTGGTCCTGCAAGGGTTCCTTGGCACTGCAGTTGTTTGGATGGGGCACATGGATGAGAGGAAAGGGAGGGCGGAACCAGGGCCCCGGAGTGCTCTCGTTGACTCAGCATTGAGTTACAGTGGGGATTGAAGAAGCATGTGGCAGCAACTCTGGGGTCACCCCATCTTCTGATTACTGGTGCTACAGGGGCATGGTGTGAGGGGCCTCATTGGAAGCCTCCACTTTTCAATTTCACCAAGATGCTGGATATGATGCAAGGAGAAAGGATGTCAATCCATGCAGGGAGTGAATAACCAGCGGAGGCCTGCACTCCCCAACCTCAACGGGCCTTGGTCCATGGGTCACTCTTTGCCTTGTCTGCATCCTACTCTCCCTTTGGTGGCTGTCGTGTGGCCACTGAAGAGGGAAGGAGGAACTGCCGAGTGATGTTGGGTGCAGTGCAGTAATGGTTGTCGAGCCTCCTCCTTGCTCCCTGTCGTCTGTGGTCTTCTGGCTTCTCTTGGTCTGGGCTTAAGTTGGATCTCCATGGCCCCCTCCAATGTGTGGGGAGCTTGAGCTAGTGACTGGGCTATAGGCCTGCCTTAGCGCCAAGCCCGCCCTTTGAGACCCCCTGCCAATTTCATTCAGTCAGCTCTCCCACAGATTCTCGGGCCCCAGCCTAGCAGTACTCTGGGCAGTGACTGGGTCAATGGACATGCAATTGAGGCCACTCACCTGTGGCTAGCACTGACACCAAATAACTTCTATTGTGCCGTCCAGGTTGCTTTAGAGTGTGTCAGTGTCATTGAGGGGGGCACATCCAGTTCAGGGCATCCGCTCAGTGAGGCCTCCACCGAATGGGCCCCACCGGGATGACTGGGGAGAAGACTGGTCACCTTGAGACATCTTGGTGTGTTCAGCAAGGGAAGGGGGGGCTCCCACTGTCCTCTCTGGGATACCCAGGGGATAAGGTGCTCTCAGTGCGGCAGCCCTGCAGGCCGTGTTGGTCTCTCAGGGATGGTGGGGGAGGAAAAGCTTGTATCAAAGTTATCTGGGGCCACGCTAGACTCGAAGCCGCATCTTGGGGATTCTGCCTCTGCTGTCATGCTCGATCTGGCAGCGGCCATCCAGGTATGGTCGCTGGAGTTGCAAGGGCCATACGTTGTAGCCCTGGTCAGGCCGACTTCAATTTGCCCCACTTCCACGAGGGCTACAATTGTTGGGCACCGGGACAAGCCTTGTGGGCTCTGCCGCCACCTCTCCACGTGCTATGCGCTCAACAGAAGTGTCAATGGCAGCTGGGGGTCCTCTCTGTTGCCTGGCTGTGGACAATGAGGAGGAAGCTGGATGTCAGGGTTAGTGAGGATTCTCTCACTCCTCCAGCTGGAGCCTCCTGAGTCGTGGACCCCCATCTTGAGCGGTCAAGCCACACCCCCATTATCTCTTGATAGACCAGAATCTACAATTAATTTCCAGTACCTTAGGACTTCCCTCCCATCAATCTCTGCCTCCTCCCCATCACAGTGCATGCTATCACTATCTGAAACAAGCTCTTATACACTGTATTGGAAATTTGCCCTTTCAGTAGGTCTCACCTGAGATGCAAGCATGTGCTGTAACTTGCAGCAATCTATTATTTCTAAAAAACAAAAAAAGTCTATGAAAGGGGCTTTTAATCTGCCCATTAGTTACTATTGGTTGGCTTCATTTTCATTCTTATTTTCTTCCTTTTCATTGGTGAGCGCATGTCAGAGCCTTTTGGCTTCACTTTGTCTCTGTGTGCTTCTTTTCTTACCTAGAGTATGGACCTTGATTGATGTTCTCCCGTGCTGCTTGTGCCTGAATGGTGGTATACTTTACTTTTTTTGCTTTTGCTTGCAACACAACTAGAAACCACCAGAGTTGAAGGTCAGACTTCCCGGTATTTCAAAAAGCCGAAAATAAACAACTAGTAATAATGAATGTTTGTGGTGTGTCAGTAATTTCCAAAACATACATATTGGCAAGCACTTTCACCTCCCTTTACTTCACCCTCACCTTCCTTTACCTCTACCCACCCCTGACCCCTCAAGTCACTTTCATCTCCCTTTACCTCTACCAACCCCTGCACCCTCAAGTCACCCTCACCTCCCTTTACCACTATCTACCATGAACCTTCAAGTCACTCTCACCTCCCCTTACCTCTACCCATCCCAGAACCCTCAAGTCACCTTCACCTTCCTTTTTCTCTACCCACCCCTGAGCCCTCAAGACACCCTTGCCTCCCTTTACCTCTACCAACACCTGAGCCCTCAAGACACCCTCAACTCCCTTTACCTCTACCCACTCCTGAGATCTCAAATCACCATCACCTCCATTTACTTCTAACCACCCTTAATCCATCAAGTCACCCTCACCTTCCTTTACCTCTACTCACCCCTGAGCCCTTAAATCACCCTCACCTCCCTTTACCACTATCCACTCCAAACCCTCAAGTCACCCCTCCTCCTACCTTTATCCACCCAAACCCTCTAGTCACCTTCACGTCCTTTTACCTCTAACCACCCTGAACCCTCTGCTGTCATAGGTACTTTTTTACCTTTTACTTGCATCCCCTTCCTCCATCAAACCTCCTGCATTGTTGCTTGCTCTGCCCTACACCCTCCTATGTTGTTCCTTCTGCGGTCTGCCCTCCCCTGGTGTTGATTGCCCCCTCTTGTCCCACCAGAAAAATACACCCAACAGTCATGTCTGCAGGTTAAAATGAAATGCAACTAGTGGGCTGCAACACTGCTATTGTAGCCCTGTCATTGCAGCCTATAGTGCAGTTTAACACTGCCATTTCCACGTGGCAGAGTAAGCCTTTTGCCAGGCCTAAACCTTCCTTTTCAGTACGTATAAGTCAATCCTAAGTTGTGCCCTAAATGCCCACAGGACAGAATGCATAGTTGTTGGAAATTGTGTTTCTGGTTGTCAGATTCTGCACCCTGTACAAACAGGTACCACCACTCTGGCCAGGGTAAGTCAGATACACACTCTAAATTAACCTAGGTTCCCCTTCCAGTAGCTTGGCACAGAGCAGGCAGGCTTAACTTAAAAGGCAATGTGTAAAGTATGTGTGCAACACACACCCCCACACACAGTAACACAATGGGAACACCACAAAAAGACTCCACAGAGGTTTAGGAAAATAGTTGGGATTTATCTGTTTAAAATAAGACCAATATGACAAAAATCCAATTGGTAGTTCAGGAGAACTTAATTTAAGGGAATCAATATGTAAGCAGTGCTTTTGGTGATCAGTGTGGTTCTCCTTAGTCCAGGTAGTCAAGGGATCGGTGAAGCGATTATGCTTCTTCAATTCTTCAATGAGGATTATGGCCCCACTGGGGAATTTGTGAGTGGCACAAAAGAAGAGTAATTACCAAGAGGGACCGTGGCACCACCATCAAGACCACTCGAGTCTGGATGCCGGTAATGTTCCAAAGGTACTGTAATTTGCCGGGTGCTGGGGTGGGTTGCGGTACAGCTTGGACTCGCCTTCGGAGCTGTCAACAACATGTTTGATTGGGGGTCTGTGAAGTTGCAGCAGCGGTCTCAGTCCACAAGTCTGAGTCGCTGACAGGCTCCTTCGGATCGGAGCAGGAGTGTGCAGCTGAAGGAGAGCACGAACCTTAAGAGCGCTCTCTATGATGAAAGGCTGGATCTGGGCACACCGCGCTGCAAGGGTTGTAAAGCACGAGTCTTTGGAGCGCTTTCCGAACCAAACTGTCTGCACTACAGCTGCAATGCAGGTCACCTCTTAATGCAGAGCAGGACGTCCCCAAATACTTGTGGGGGAGAGTAGTTAGTACCACAGCAGCCAGATTGGCACATTAATTTACATGGAAATTTTGATTTGCAAACTCTGGTGGGGCAAGGTCCTTATTGTCCCTGAGACCTTGGGGAGAACAGGGGGCAAACCAGCATGCTCTTGGAATCACTATGGGTGCAGTCTATAGTCCCTCTTGTCAGGGCAGAGGTCAGCAGGCATCAGGGTAGTGCCGAAAATCAGGGCAGTAGTTCCTGGAAGCAGTCAGTCACAGCAATGGGGCAATTCTTTCCGTGCAGCAGCCTTTATTCCAGCAGAGGTTCATCCTGGTCCAGGAGTGATCTGATTTTAGGGGGTCAGAGACCCAGTACTTACACCAAAAAGTGCATTTGATTTGGAGAATGACTTCAAAAGGTTTCTCTTAAGTGCACAGGTCCCCCTTTCAGCCTAGCCTCGGCTCCAGACTATCAGTGGGAGATAATCAGCCCCTTTGTGTGAGCTCAGGCTACTACCCTTTGAAGTGTGTGAGCCCTTCCCAACTTCCTCTCCAGGAAGACCCATCAGTATGCTGATGAATGCAGATGCAGTTGAGCATACTCTGTTGTGGGTATCTGAAGTGAATGCACAAGTATAGCTGTCACCCAACCCAGGCCACACATGTATTGGAGACAGGCTGTAGGCTCACAGGGCAGAGAGGGGAGAAAATGCCCACTTTCTAAAAGTGGCATTTCTAAAATAGTAATAATAAATCTGACTTTACCAGTAAAGCGTATTTATCATGACCATTCAAATGATGCAGCTACTCCTCTCTGATCAGGCATTACAGCATAAAAGTATTTTAAGGCATTCCCAATGCTGGCCTATGAGAGGGGCTGGCCTCACAGTAATGAAAAACAACTTTGGGAGTTTTTCATTACCAGGACATGTAAAACTAAAAAGTACATATACTGCCTTTCTCGTACATGGCACCCTGCCCTATGGGGTACCGAGGGCCTACCTTAGGGGTGACTTATATTCAAGAAAAGAGGAGTGTAAGGCTTGGTGAGATGTTTTAAATGCCAAGTTGAAATGGCAGTGAAACTGCACACACAGGCTCTGCAGTAGCAGGTTTGAGACATGTTTACAGGGCTACTTAAGTGGGTGGCACTACCAGTGCTACAGGCCAACTAGTAGCATTTAATTTACAGGTCCTGGAGATATGGCATCCTGCTTTACAAGGGACTTACAGGTAAATAAAATATGCCAATTGTGGATACACCAAAGATAACATTTTAGGGAAGAAGCACATTTACTCTAGCACTGGTTAGCATTGGTAAAGTGCTCAGAGTCCTAAGGCCAACAAAAAGATACAGCAAAAAAAAACAGGAGGTAAAAGGCAAAATGTCTGGGGTAAGACTACACAACGGGTGTCAGGTCTAACAATAGTATTTAAAATGTAGGATGTGTCTATATAAAGTTTTACATGTGCTGGAATGGAAACACCTCCAAAGTTGTTTTTCACTTTGGCAAAGCTGGCTGTCTAATAGACTGACACTGGTTTAACGTATTGAATTCAATAAGTGCTAAATTCATTTAGAGGACAGCTATAAAAATACTTCTACCACTCATTTTAATTGTAATTTGAAATCCTCTATAATGCTAAAGTCAGATTGTAAATTATTATTTTTCAAATTACACTTTTAGATAGTTGGCATTTCCATGCCTAAAGGTTCTGGGGACTTCCTATGAGTGGGCAGCTGCCTTGGGCTTTTTGATGGCTCCCTCACTGGGAGATGTGTATTGGAGCCAGATAGTGGAAAAGCACCTGGGTGTAGATGGGAGTGAGGCTTCCTGACAGGATGGCTGGAGAGGAGCTGGTTTCTGCCCCAATTACACTTCAAAGGGGTCTGTTCCAGCACGCACAAAGGAACCTGCCACCCAGCCTTGAGATGGTTTCTCAACCCACCCAACTAATTTCTTACACACTGGCCTTTTGTTTCACTAGCAAGACTGGAGCTGAACCTACAGAAGAGGGAGAACTGGCCAGAACCATTTTAGGGGTAGACAAAGGATTTGTAAAATTCAGAAGAAGAACTGCCATACTGTCTGAAGAAGGAAGATTGCACCTGCCTACCTTGAACCCAGAACCCCAGAAGTGATTTCAAGGGTCGGTTGGGTCAGTTGGCTGACCTCTGGTTTGAGTTACAGGTATACAACAAGCTTCATGGGGCCTTTTCTGTTTTCCAGTCGACAAGACCCAACTGAACTTGACCTGGTCCCCTCTACTGGCCTCTGATGGAGTGAATCATGCCCCTCCAAGTACAGTCTTCAAGGTCCTGGATCCTTGGCTGAATTCAGAGTGTACTTCTCCCTGCCTAAAAGAATGTTTCACCAGATTCGAGGCCGAACGACGCAGAATCTTGTGGAGCTGTGCAGCTTCCCATCGAAAGCTTCACTCTATCCGATTCCAAGCGACACTTCATTTCAGGTAATATGCATCAAAGGTTGGATTGTTATGAAACTGTTTTGAAAGTTGTAGTCTGCTACTTTGTTACATGGAAGGTCACAGATTAATTTGTTAAACTATGGTTTTGGTACTGATTGTGTTGTGATAAACCTTGGGGTAGAAAGTCTGCATTGTGATAATCCTTATTAGACATTCTTAAGAGGGGTTATGCTTAATGTAACATTCTACATATTTATCATTTTGCAGACTGTTTGCCTGATAGCTGTCTTGCGAGAAAGCTATGCTCCATAGAGTAGAGTGACTTAGTGATGCGTGGCAACCCAAAACTAAAGGTTTTATTTGGGAAAGCAGCGTATGGTGCCATAGGACTGATATATTCTTTAGAAAAAGTTTTGATAAAGTCAGTAAGCCTGTCTGATCTATTGTGAAAAGCATATGTTTAAAGCCAAAAGAAGTTTAAGGGGGGATTGTCATTACACTGAGTTAAAGACTGTAGACGGATGTTTCATCACATTTAATCTCAGAGATTACCAAGGGAGGTCAGGTTTAGGTGCGGTTTAACCCTTGTGAGAAACCCTGGGGCTAGATTTGCGCTTTGTGAATTCTTGTTATGTTGTTTTAGGAGAGGTTCAAAATTGATTTGCCAACTGTAATTTTGAATATTTTGTACGTTTATGACTTTGTGGCAACATTTGTGCTAATTTCTCTAGGGCTGTGTGTTTATGGAGATAAGCCAATGATGAATGCTATAAACCTGATTGGTTCATAGATCTGATATGTTTATTGTGAAAAATTAAAACAAAAGCTGTAGGTCTGACTTATTTATTGTGAAAAGCATATGTTAAACCAAGAGGTCTTTAAGGGTGGGCTGTTATTACAGCGTGTTAAAGCCTATAGAGTGGTTCTGTGTAATGTGGATTTGCAAAGAGTACTGTACTAGGCAAAGGTTCTGGTGTTAATTACATCTCTGACAAACTCTAGGGTTTGATGAGTTGCACTGTGAACATGTGTGTCAGGCACTTTTAGAAGGGGCTGTATATAGTTTTGCCAACTCTACTCTTGCACATATTTCAAATGTTATGACTGTGTACTGGATGGTTACCTTTGTGGAAAGATTTTGTTAAATATCAGAGGTTTGAGCACGTTATGATGGTACCCCATTGATAAAGCTATAGGTTGACTGTGGTTCATTTGGAAGAGTTATGCTAAACGCCAGAAGTCGAGATCTGTTTATTATGAAAAATTACAAAAAAGGCAGAAGGCCTAGTTTACTTATTGTGGAATACATATGTTAAAGTTAATAGACCTTTAAGGATGGATTGGTATTACACTGTTTTAATGCCTGTAGAGAGATGTTTTGTTACATGGGGTTTCACAGGAGGTTTCCGTTAGAAGTTCTGCAATTTGATAATCCCTGTTAATCATTGTTCATTTAATCAATCAATCAAGATTTGTAAAGCAAGGCTATTAATCCGACAGGGTATGCAGTTCCTTGCAAGTCCCGGAGAAAGCAGTGAAAACAAGGGAAAAGCCAGGAGAAGGCACAAGACACACAAAAAAGGAGGGGAGCAAGGAGAAACCAGTGGAAACAAGGGAAAAGCAAGAGAAGGCACAAAAAAAAACAAGGGAAAAGCAAGGAGAAAGCAGTGAAAATCAGAGAAAAACAAAGACAAGCACACAAAAAAACTGATAAAAAAGCAAGGAGAAAGCAGTGAAAATGAGGCAAGGAGAAGGCACACAAAAAACAAGGGAAATAGCAAGGAGAGAGCAGTGAGAAGGGGGGAAAAGCAAGGAGAGGCACACAAAAAACGTGGTAAGAAGCAAGGAGAAAGCAGTAAAAACTAGGGAAAAGCAATGAGAAGGCACCCAAAAAACAGGGGCAAAAGCAAGGAAAAAGCAGGGAAAATGAGGGAAAAGCAAAGAGATCGCACACACAAAAACAGGGGGAAATGCAAGGAGAAAGCAGTGAGAATGAGGGAAAAGCAAGGTGACGGAACCCAAAAAACAGGAGGAAAAGCAAGGAGAAAGCAGTGAAAGAAAGGGAAAAGCAAGGATCAGGCACACAAACAAAACGGGGTAAAAAGCAAGGAAAAACCAGTGAAAATGAGGGAAAAGCAAAGAGAGGGCACACAAAAGCAGGAGGAAATGCAAGGAAAAAACATTAAGAACGAGGGAAAAGCAAGGTGAAGGCACTCAAAAAATTCGGAAAAGCACAGAGAAGACAGGAGCAAGAAAGCAATGCAACAGGAAGGGGAGAGCGGGGCCTGGGACCTGCGCAATGGGGTCGCGCTGTGGCCTCCTTTAAGTAGGTTCTGGGAGGAGGGAGGGGTGCTGCTAGACAGTGGGCGAGGTTTGGTGGAAGGGGAGAAATAACGGATGGCATGTGGGAGTGGCATAAGGGAAAAAGCAAGGAGAAAGCAGTGAAAAATGAGGGAAAAGCAAAGGAGAAGGCACACAAAAAATGGGTGTAAAAGCAAAGAGAAAGTAGTGAAATTGAGGGACAAGGAAGGAGAAGGCACACAAAAAACAGGGAGAAAAGCAAGGAGAAAACAGGAGCAAGAGAGGTGCAGCAGCATGGGGAGAGTTGGGCTTGGGACGAATGAAGATTTAAAGAAAGCTAAATCATTTTATCAGTAGCAACCAATGATATTGTATTCTGTTTCGCAGCCGGTGACATTATTTAAAGTATCCAAGTAATCTTTTTCTTTCCTACTTGAAGTCTGATCTGCTGTTAGGAAAAAAGCCTTCCTGAAAAAAAATATTGAAATATCTATTCTGTTTTGTCCGTTTCAACACAATTAAAGAAAGACATGTTTTCATTTATTTTTTGTCTGTTTTCAAGATAATCCTGTTGCTTCTAAATGTGGCAGTTATGTTCGAACTTTAAAATAGTGAGGTATTACGTACAACACCATTATTGGCTTCTCATTGCAATGTTTAATTTTAATTTTGTATTTCAAGAATATGTTTGCCAATTGAGGTGACATCACATTTTCTGTTTTTCACCTTTTTTCTTTTAATTTATGTTCTATGTTCTTGTTGAGTTTCTTTGTTTCGTTGTGGCTGAGAAATTGGGTGAAATTATGGTTACATGAGTACATGAATTAGTGGCAGAGTGCATGTATAATGAATTATTGAGTGCCTTAACCATATTGGCTGAAGAGGCACTTTCAGTTATGAGGGAAATTCACTGGCTTTGCCATTGCTTGTTATAATCTATCAATAGGGTTTGTAAAGGACACGTCAAATTATTTTTACAAGTTACTTATTGGCATGCTAAACATTCTGACCGCAAACACCACACATTAGTAACAAGGGCTTTGATTGGGTCATAGTGGTTGGCTAGGTTGCAAAGATCAATGGTGGAGGTAAGACAATCAAATAATTACTTACAAATACAGTACCTTATGCATATTGACACGTACAATGTTAGACATAGGGAGATGAAGTGATTTGTAAAAAAGTAACTAAAATTATACAAAGCCTTCCAGGTTATCTTGCATCGATAGGAAGAACTTGTGAATCAGTGAACCATGGCTATCTCTTGTTCACAATGAATTTACACTCCTAGCTGGGCTAGTCGGTCTAAACACTGCCTATCACCGCCTATCCGTGATAATTCAGATATAGGTGCTATGAACCACTCGTAGATCTACTGTGTTCAGTCCCAGACCAAAGCGCAGAGCATTCTCTAACCCAGTGATACTCAAAGTACGGCCCGGGAGCCGCATGCGGCCCTCCTGACATTTATATGTAGCCCCCTGGTCAACAGCATCACTGAGCTGCTGTACACCGGACTCATCACTATCATTAAAAAGATTCTATCTAAACAGGCAAGCATTTATTTAAAGGTTAACTTCAGGTAAATTGGGCTCAGATAAAGGAAGTAACTACAGTGTCCTGCACCATTTAACTTTAGGAATACCTTTATTTTAAAAGACAGTATGCAGCAAACATGTAAAAATTTGATAAAGTATCTTAACAATTCAAAAAGTGTATTCCATTAACATGCAGAACCGTTTTACTTTAATACATCAAATTATATAATTGCATCGAGAAATATTTTTTTTAAAGGGAAAATTTTCAAACTTGAGTTTATTAGTTTCCCCTTCCTGAGGTCAATGCCAATAGTGAACTAGGAGGCAAGTTAGTTCTTATATGCACTCTATGGGAGACAATGGTTCCTATTATACATGAACACCATTATAGTTTATTAAATGAAACACAGGTAAAGGTTTTCTAAAGCCTTGTATCACATCACATCTTTCCATGTCCTCTCATATGTGATGGAAAAGGCGGGAAAGTGAAATAAAACAATTGCCTAGGATTACACAATTTATTAAAGTGGGGAAGCCAGAATTAATCCCAGGTTTTCTGCTTTCACATTGTGCAATTCGTCCACTAGATAAATATGCTTTGCTTCCCCTACACTCAACTTACCGCCAAGCCCCCCCCCAAATAACTCAGCACCCCCTGCCACCCTACTGGCATCAATGTGGCTCTCTGGCACATCACAGAGCCAACATTTTTGCCTCTGGGAAAATGTTTGCGAGTACCCATGCTCTAACACCACCCGCCCTAAACTAAACCTCTGGGTAAATAAGCAGAATGTAGGAAAGTGGAAGCAGCGTACCCAAAAGACCATATCCTTCCGCCTAGAGAAGTCAACCTGAAAACTGGCAAATACCTAAGATGGTGTGAGAAGGTAGCCTCTTTCTAGCCTTGTTACCCCCACTTTTGGCCTGTTTGTGAGTGTATGTCAGAGTGTTTGTCACTGTTTTCACTGTCTCACTGGGATCCTGATTGCCAGGCCTCAGTGCTCATGATGAAAACACTATATTTTCAGTATGGTTGTTATGTGTCACTGGGATCCTGCTGGTCAGGACCCCAGTGCTCATAGGTTTGTGGCCTATATGTATGTGTCACTGGGACCCTGTCACACAGGGCCCCAGTGCTCATAGGTGTGCATGTATATGTTCCCTGTGTGGTGCCTAACTGTCTCACTGAGGCTCTGCTAACCAGAACCTCAGTGGTTATGCTCTCTCATTACTTTCAAATTGTCACTAACAGGCTAGTGACCAATTTTACCAATTTACATTGGCTTACTGGAACACCCTTATAATTCCCTAGTATATGGTACTGAGGTACCCAGGGTATTGGGGTTCCAGGAGATCCCTATGGGCTGCAGCATTTCTTTTGCCACCCATAGGGAGCTCTGACAATTCTTACACAGGCCTGCCACTGCAGCCTGAGTGAAATAACGTCCACGTTATTTCACAGCCATTTTACACTACACTTAAGTAACTTATAAGTCACCTATATGTCTAACCTTTACCTGGTAAAGGTTAGGTGCAAAGTTACTTAGTGTGAGGGCACCCTGGCACTAGCCAAGGTGCCCCCACATTGTTCAGAGCCAATTCACTGAACTTTGTGAGTGCGGGGACACCATTACACGCGTGCACTACATATAGATCACTACCTATATGTAGCTTCACCATGGTAACTCCGAATATGGCCATGTAACATGTCTATGATCATGGAATTGCCCCCTCTATGCCATCCTGGCATTGTTGGTACAATTCCATGATCCCAGTGGTCTGTAGCACAGACCCTGGTACTGCCAGACTGCCCTTCCTGGGGTTTCACTGCAGCTGCTGCTGCTGCCAACCCCTCAGACAGGCAGCTGCCCTCCTGGGGTCCAGCCAGGCCTGGCCCAGGATGGCAGAACAAAGAACTTCCTCTGAGAGAGGGTGTGACACCCTCTCCCTTTGGAAAATGGTGTGAAGGCAGGGGAGGAGTAGCCTCCCCTAGCCTCTGGAAATGCTTTGTTGGGCACAGATGTGCCCAATTCTGCATAAGCCAGTCTACACCGGTTCAGGGACCCCTTAGCCCCTGCTCTGGCGCGAAACTGGACAAAGGAAAGGGGAGTGACCACTCCCCTGACCTGCACCTCCCCTGGGAGGTGTCCAGAGCTCCTCCAGTGTGCTCCAGACCTCTGCCATCTTGGAAACAGAGGTGCTGCTGGCACACTGGACTGCTCTGAGTGGCCAGTGCCACCAGGTGACGTCAGAGACTCCTGCTGATAGGCTCCTTCAGGTGTTAGTAGCCTTTCCTCTCTCCTAGATAGCCAAACCCTCTTTTCTGGCTATTTAGGGTCTCTGTCTCTGGGGAAACTTTAGATAACGAATGCATGAGCTCAGCCGAGTTCCTCTGCATCTCTCTCTTCACCTTCTGATAAGGAAACGACCGCTGACCGCGCTGGAAGCCTGCAAACCTGCAACATAGTAGCAAAGACGACTACTGCAACTCTGTAACGCTGATCCTGCCGCCTTCTCGACTGTTTTCCTGCTTGTGCATGCTGTGGGGGTAGCCTGCCTCCTCTCTGCACCAGAAGCTCCGAAGAAATCTCCCGTGGGTCGACGGAATCTTCCCCCTGCAACCGCAGGCACCAAAAAGCTGCATTACCGGTCCCTTGGGTCTCCTCTCAGCACGACGAGCGAGGTCCCTCGAATCCAGCGACTCTGTCCAAGTGACCCCCACAGTCCAGTGACTCTTCAGCCCAAGTTTGGTGGAGGTAAGTCCTTGCCTCACCTCGCTGGGCTGCATTGCTGGGAACCGCGACTTTGCAGCTACTCCGGCCCCTGTGCACTTCCGGCGGAAATCCTTCGTGCACAGCCAAGCCTGGGTCCACGGCACTCTAACCTGCATTGCACGACTTTCTAAGTTGGTCTCCGGCGACGTGGGACTCCTTTAACAAAGCCGACGACATCATCGCCCCGCACCTCCAGACCGTCATCAACTCTTCTTTTTCTTCTGCTACCTTCCCCGAATGCTGGAAGCACGCTGAAGTCAACGCCCTACTAAAGAAACCTACGGCTGACCCAAGCGACCTGAAAAACTTCCGCCCCATCTCTCTTCTACCTTTCCCAGCCAAGGTAATAGAAAAGACCGTCAACAAACAGCTGACCACCTTCCTGGAAGACAACAACCTGCTCGACCCTTCACAAACCGGATTCCGAACCAACCACAGCACGGAAACCGCCCTCATCTCAGTCACAGACGACATCAGAACCCTGATGGACAACGGTGAAACAGTCGCCCTCATTCTCCTCGACCTCTCGGCTGCCTTTGACACCGTCTGTCACCGCACCCTAATCACCCGCCTACGCTCCACCGGGATCCAAGGCCAGGCCCTGGACTGGATCGCCTCCTTCCTCGCTAACCGCTCCCAAAGAGTTTACCTCCCTCCGTTTCGCTCAGAACCCACCAAGATCATCTGCGGCGTACCTCAAGGCTCATCGCTCAGCCCGACACTCTTCAATGTCTACATGAGCCCCCTCGCCGACATCGTACGCAAGCACGACATCATCATCACCTCCTACGCCGACGACACCCAACTTGTACTCTCCCTCACCAAGGACCCCGCCAGCGCCAAGACCAACCTACAAGAGGGTATGAAGGACGTCGCAGATTGGATGAGGCTCAGCCGCCTAAAGCTGAACTCTGAAAAAACGGAAGTCCTCATCCTCGGCAACACCCCGTCCGCCTGGGACGACTCCTGGTGGCCCACGGCCCTCGGCACCGCACCGACCCCCGCAGACCACGCCCGCAACCTCGGCTTCATCTTGGACCCTCTTCTCACCATGACCAAGCAAGTCAACGCCGTGTCCTCCGCCTGCTTCCTCACTCTCCGCATGCTCCGCAAGATCTTCCGCTGGATCCCCGCCGACACCAGAAAAACCGTGACCCACGCCCTTGTCACGAGTCGCCTGGACTACGGCAACACCCTCTACGCCGGGACCACCGCCAAACTCCAAAACCGCCTGCAACGCATCCAAAACGCCTCGGCCCGCCTCATCCTCGACGTACCCCGCAACAGCCACATCTCCGCACACCTGAGACACCTGCATTGGCTCCCAGTCAGCAAAAGGATCACCTTCCGTCTTCTCACCCACGCACACAAAGCCCTCCACAACAAGGGACCGGAATACCTCAACAGACGCCTCAGCTTCTACGTCCCCACCCGCCCCCTCCGCTCCGCTGGCCTCGCACTTGCTGCCGTCCCTCGCACCCGCCGCTCCACGGCGGGTGGGAGATCTTTCTCCTTCCTGGCGGCCAAGACCTGGAACTCCCTCCCCACCAGCCTCAGGACCACCCAGGACCACTCCGCTTTCCGGAGACTCCTAAAGACTTGGCTGTTCGAGCAGCGATAACCCCCCCTTTCCCCCCTAGCGCCTTGAGACCCGCACGGGTGAGTAGCGCGCTTTACAAATGCTAATGATTTGATTTGATTTGATTTGTGCAACTTCGGCGAGCACCGTTTCACGCATCCTCATAGTGCCTGTTTCTGGCACTTCTCCGGGTGCTACCTGCTTCAGTGAGGGCTCTTTGTCTTGCTCGACGTTCCCTCTCTCTGCAGGTCCAATTTGCGACCTTCTGGTCCCTCCTGGGCCCCAGCAGCGTCCAAAAACGCCAAACGCACGATTTGCGTGTAGCAAGGCTTGTTGGCGTCCTTCCGGCGGGAAAACACTTCTGCACGACTCTCCAAGGCGAGAGGGATCCGTCCACCAAAGGGGAAGTCTCTAGCCCTTTTCGTTCCTGCAGAAACCTCAGCTTCTTCTGTCCAGGCGAAGCTTCTTTGCACCCGCAGCTGGCATTTCCTGGGCATCTGCCCATCTCCGACTTGCTTGTGACTTTTGGACTTGGTCCCCTTGTTCCACAGGTACCCTAGATTGAAAATCCACAGTTGTTGCATTGCTGGTTTGTGTCTTTCCTGCATTATTCCTCTAACACGACTCTTTTGTCCTTAGGGGAACTTTAGTGCACTTTGCACTCACTTTTCAGGGTCTTGGGGAGGGTTATTTTGCTAACTCTCACTATTTTCTAATAGTCCCAGCGACCCTCTACAAGGTCACATAGGTTTGGGGTCCATTCGTGGTTCGCATTCCACTTCTGGAGTATATGGTTTGTGTTGCCCTATCCCTATGTTTCCCCATTGCATCCTATTGTAACTATACATTGTTTGCACTGTTTTCTAAGACTATACTGCATATTTTTGCTATTGTGTATATATATCTTGTGTATATTTCCTATCCTCTCACTGAGGGTACACTCTAAGATACTTTGGCATATTGTCATAAAAATAAAGTACCTTTATTTTTAGTATAACTGTGTATTGTGTTTTCTTGTGATATTGTGCATATGACACTAAGTGGTACTGTAGTAGCTTCACACGTCTCCTAGTTCAGCCTAAGCTGCTCTGCTAAGCTACCATTATCTATCAGCCTAAGCTGCTAGACACCCTATACACTAATAAGGGATAACTGGGCCTGGTGCAAGGTGCAAGTACCCCTTGGTACTCACTACAAGCCAGTCCAGCCTCCTACATTGGTTGTGCAGTGGTGGGATAAGTGCTTGAGACTACTTACCACTCTTGTCATTGTACTTTTCATAAGAGAAAAATATACAAAACAAGGTCAGTGTATATACACATAGCCAAAAAGTTTTGCATTTCCTCTTTTCACTCTTTTCTAAGTGCTGAAAAGTACTTCTAAACTTTCAAAAAGTTCTTAAAAGTTTAAAAAGTTTTTTTCTGTCTTTCCAAAAAGTTCTGAAAACTTTTTTCTCTTTTTCTATCACTTTAACTCTCTCTAAAAAATGTCTGGCACAGGAAAAAATGTTGAACTGTCCAAACTTGCATATGATCACCTTAGCTGGAAAGGAGCAAGGAGTCTCTGCATAGAGAGAGGTTTGAGTGTAGGGAAGAATCCTTCCTTAGAACTGTTAATTAATATGCTTAGAGTACAGGATAAGGCCATAAGTGCCCAATCTGTAGAAAAAGT
Source organism: Pleurodeles waltl (assembly GCF_031143425.1). Classification (NCBI taxonomy): domain Eukaryota; kingdom Metazoa; phylum Chordata; class Amphibia; order Caudata; family Salamandridae; genus Pleurodeles; species Pleurodeles waltl. Next base: position 932,295,792 of record NC_090446.1, on the reverse strand, counting down.
AGCTAATGGTTCTCAATCTGATCCAGGGACTCCCCCAGGAAAAGGTTCAGGAAAGAAACTTCTCAGCCTGCCCATTACTAGACAGTCTAGCATAGTTGGTACAGAGGTTGAATCACACCATACTAATGGTGTGCTCTCACATTATACTGGTAGCCAAGCTGTTAGGGTGCCCTCTGTAAGGGACAGGTCTCCTTCTGTTCATTCCCATCATACCTCTGTATCTAGAAATGTCCCTCCCACCCACCCTGATGACAGATTGTTAGAAAGGGAGCTCAATAGATTGAGAGTGGAACAAACCAGACTGAAGCTCAAGAAGCAACAGCTGGATTTGGATAGACAGTCTTTAGAAATAGAGAGGGAAAGACAGAAGTTGGGTTTAGAAACCCATGGTGGCAGCAGCAGTATTCCCCATAGTCATCCTGCAAAAGAGCATGATTCCAGGAATCTGCACAAGATAGTTCCCCCTTATAAGGAGGGGGATGACATTAACAAGTGGTTTGCTGCACTTGAGAGGGCCTGTGCGGTACAGGATGTCCCTCAAAAGCAGTGGGCTGCTATCCTATTGCTATCATTTAGTGGAAAAGGTAGGGATAGGCTCCTTACTGTGAAAGAAAATGATGCCAATAACTTTACAGTTCTTAAGAATGCACTCCTGGATGGTTATGGCTTAACCACTGAACAGTACAGGATAAAGTTCAGAGAGACCAAAAAGGAGTCTTCACAAGACTGGGTTGATTTCATTGACCATTCAGTGAAGGCCTTGGAGGGGTGGTTACATGGCAGTAAAGTTACTGATTATGAAAGCCTGTATAACACAATCCTGAGAGAGCATATACTTAATAATTGTGTGTCTGATTTGTTGCACCAGTACCTGGTAGACTCTGATCTGACCTCTCCCCAAGAATTGGGAAAGAAGGCAGACAAATGGGTCAGAACAAGGGTGAACAGAAAAGTTCATACAGGGGGTGACAAAGATGGCAATAAGAAGAAAGATGGTGAAAAATCTCAAGATAAGCATGGGGATAAGGGTAAAACCAAAGATCCCACTTCAAATCTTAAACACTCTTCAGAGGGTGGGGATAAAACAAATTCTTCCTCTTCTTCCCAACCTGCACACATTAAAAAGCCTTGGTGCTTTGTGTGTAAAAATAGAGGCCATAGGCCAGGGGATAAGTCCTGTCCAGGTAAACCCCCTGAGCCTACCACCACTAATACATCAAGCTCTAGTGCCCCTAGCAGTAGTGGTACTAGTGGTGGGACTGCTGGCAACAGTCAAGCAAAGGGTGTAGTTGGGTTCACTTATGGGTCCATAGTGGAAACTGATGTAATCAGTCCCAAGACAGTTTCTGTCACACCTAGTGGCACTGGCCTTGCCACACTGGCTGCTTGTCCCCTTACAATGGATAAGTACAGGCAGACAGTTTCAATAAATGGTGTTGAGGCCTTGGCCTACAGGGACACAGGTGCCAGTTTCACTTTGGTGACTGAAAACCTAGTGCCTCCTGAACAACACATCATTGGACAACAGTATAAGATTATTGATGTCCATAACTCCACTAAGTTTCTGCCCTTAGCTATAATTCAGTTTAGTTGGGGTGGAATTACTGGCCCTAAGCAGGTGGTGGTATCACCTAGCTTACCTGTAGACTGTCTCTTAGGTAATGACCTAGAGGCCTCAGGTTGGGCTGATGTAGAGTTTTATGCCCATGCAGCCATGCTAGGCATCCCTGAGGAATTGTTCCCTCTCATTTCAAGTGAAATGAAAAAGCAAAGGAGAGAAGGCCTGAAAACTCAGGATCCCTCTCCATCAACAGGTAAAAAGGGTATCACTGTATCCCCTAACCACCCTACCATTCAGGATACTATTCCTGTGGTGGGAGAAACCTCTCCTGGGGTGGCACCTGTTCCAAGGGAATCATCAGCTGGCAAAGCTGGACTCCCTGAGGTGGAAGTACCTCTCTGTGGGATAACTAACATTGGTGAGAAAAAGAGCACCATTTTAGTTAACATGGAGCATCCCTCCAACCCTCCCAGAGAAACTTTAGTGCAGAAACCCTGCACTACCTCACAACACTTAGGACAGCATCCCTGCCCTAGTGTGGAGCTCATAGGACAGCATCCCTGCCCTGCTCCAACTCAAGAGAAACAGCATCCCTGTTCTCTCTTCCAGCCAGATGGACAAAGTTTTTGCCCAGCTATGGCTTTTCTGAGACAGCATCCCTGTCTGGCATTTCCGTCATTACAAATAGGTTCAGTGGATAATTCCCACTGCTCTAAACTAAAACTTACTGATAGAAACTCTGAAAATACAACTTCACATTGTTGGTTAGCTAAAAAACTTCAAACAGGGTGGTTTACATCCCCACAGGGAAGTAACCATATAGTGGATGATAAAGGGAGTAACCAGTCTATTGCAGAGCTACTCTCTACTTATCACCACTTAGACAATAAAGTCTCAACTGGCCAAGGTTAGCCTTATTGTCCTTCGTTTGGGGGGGGGGGTTGTGTGAGAAGGTAGCCTCTTTCTAGCCTTTTTACCCCCACTTTTGGCCTGTTTGTGAGTGTATGTCAGAGTGTTTGTCACTGTTTTCACTGTCTCACTGGGATCCTGATAGCCAGGCCTCAGTGCTCATAGTGAAAACACTATATTTTCAGTATGGTTGTTATGTGTCACTGGGATCCTGCTGGTCAGGACCCCAGTGCTCATAGGTTTGTGGCCTATATGTATGTGTCACTGGGACCCTGTCACACAGGGCCCCAGTGCTCATAGGTGTGCATGTATATGTTCCCTGTGTGGTGCCTAACTGTCTCACTGAGGCTCTGCTAACCAGAACCTCAGTGGTTATGCTCTCTCATTACTTTCAAATTGTCACTAACAGGCTAGTGACCAATTTTACCAATTTACATTGGCTTACTGGAACACCCTTATAATTCCCTAGTATATGGTACTGAGGTACCCAGGGTATTGGGGTTCCAGGAGATCCCTATGGGCTGCAGCATTTCTTTTGCCACCCATAGGGAGCTCTGACAATTCTTACACAGGCCTGCCACTGCAGCCTGAGTGAAATAACGTCCACGTTATTTCACAGCCATTTTACACTGCACTTAAGTAACTTATAAGTCACCTATATGTCTAACCTTTACCTGGTAAAGGTTAGGTGCAAAGTTACTTAGTGTGAGGGCACCCTGGCACTAGCCAAGGTGCCCCCACATTGTTCAGAGCCAATTCACTGAACTTTGTGAGTGCGGGGACACCATTACACGCGTGCACTACATATAGATCACTACCTATATGTAGCTTCACCATGGTAACTCCGAATATGGCCATGTAACATGTCTATGATCGTGGAATTGCCCCCTCTATGCCATCCTGGCATTGTTGGTACAATTCCATGATCCCAGTGGTCTGTAGCACAGACCCTGGTACTGCCAGACTGCCCTTCCTGGGGTTTCACTGCAGCTGCTGCTGCTGCCAACCCCTCAGACAGGCAGCTGCCCTCCTGGGGTCCAGCCAGGCCTGGCCCAGGATGGCAGAACAAAGAACTTCCTCTGAGAGAGGGTGTGACACCCTCTCCCTTTGGAAAATGGTGTGAAGGCAGGGGAGGAGTAGCCTCCCCCAGCCTCTGGAAATGCTTTGTTGGGCACAGATGTGCCCAATTCTGCATAAGCCAGTCTACACCGGTTCAGGGACCCCTTAGCCCCTGCTCTGGCGCGAAACTGGACAAAGGAAAGGGGAGTGACCACTCCCCTGACCTGCACCTCCCCTGGGAGGTGTCCAGAGCTCCTCCAGTGTGCTCCAGACCTCTGCCATCTTGGAAACAGAGGTGCTGCTGGCACACTGGACTGCTCTGAGTGGCCAGTGCCACCAGGTGACGTCAGAGACTCCTGCTGATAGGCTCCTTCAGGTGTTAGTAGCCTTTCCTCTCTCCTAGATAGCCAAACCCTCTTTTCTGGCTATTTAGGGTCTCTGTCTCTGGGGAAACTTTAGATAACGAATGCATGAGCTCAGCCGAGTTCCTCTGCATCTCTCTCTTCACCTTCTGATAAGGAAACGACCGCTGACCGCGCTGGAAGCCTGCAAACCTGCAACATAGTAGCAAAGACGACTACTGCAACTCTGTAACGCTGATCCTGTCGCCTTCTCGACTGTTTTCCTGCTTGTGCATGCTGTGGGGGTAGCCTGCCTCCTCTCTGCACCAGAAGCTCCGAAGAAATCTCCCGTGGGTCGACGGAATCTTCCCCCTGCAACCGCAGGCACCAAAAAGCTGCATTACCGGTCCCTTGGGTCTCCTCTCAGCACGACGAGCGAGGTCCCTTGAATCCAGCGACTCTGTCCAAGTGACCCCCACAGTCCAGTGACTCTTCAGCCCAAGTTTGGTGGAGGTAAGTCCTTGCCTCACCTCGCTGGGCTGCATTGCTGGGAACCGCGACTTTGCAGCTACTCCGGCCCCTGTGCACTTCCGGCGGAAATCCTTCGTGCACAGCCAAGCCTGGGTCCACGGCACTCTAACCTGCATTGCACGACTTTCTAAGTTGGTCTCCGGCGACGTGGGACTCCTTTGTGCAACTTCGGCGAGCACCGTTTCACGCATCCTCGTAGTGCCTGTTTCTGGCACTTCTCCGGGTGCTACCTGCTTCAGTGAGGGCTCTTTGTCTTGCTCGACGTTCCCTCTCTCTGCAGGTCCAATTTGCGACCTTCTGGTCCCTCCTGGGCCCCAGCAGCGTCCAAAAACGCCAAACGCACGATTTGCGTGTAGCAAGGCTTGTTGGCGTCCTTCCGGCGGGAAAACACTTCTGCACGACTCTCCAAGGCGAGAGGGATCCGTCCCTATAGGGGAAGTCTCTAGCCCTTTTCGTTCCTGCAGAAACCTCAGCTTCTTCTGTCCAGTCGAAGCTTCTTTGCACCCGCAGCTGGCATTTCCTGGGCATCTGCCCATCTCCGACTTGCTTGTGACTTTTGGACTTGGTCCCCTTGTTCCACAGGTACCCTAGATTGAAAATCCACAGTTGTTGCATTGCTGGTTTGTGTCTTTCCTGCATTATTCCTCTAACACGACTCTTTTGTCCTTAGGGGAACTTTAGTGCACTTTGCACTCACTTTTCAGGGTCTTGGGGAGGGTTATTTTGCTAACTCTCACTATTTTCTAATAGTCCCAGCGACCCTCTACAAGGTCACATAGGTTTGGGGTCCATTCGTGGTTCGCATTCCACTTCTGGAGTATATGGTTTGTGTTGCCCCTATCCCTATGTTTCCCCATTGCATCCTATTGTAACTATACATTGTTTGCACTGTTTTCTAAGACTATACTGCATATTTTTGCTATTGTGTATATATATATTGTGTATATTTCCTATCCTCTCACTGAGGGTACACTCTAAGATACTTTGGCATATTGTCATAAAAATAAAGTACCTTTATTTTTAGTATAACTGTGTATTGTGTTTTCTTGTGATATTGTGCATATGACACTAAGTGGTACTGTAGTAGCTTCACACGTCTCCTAGTTCAGCCTAAGCTGCTCTGCTAAGCTACCATTATCTATCAGCCTAAGCTGCTAGACACCCTATACACTAATAAGGGATAACTGGGCCTGGTGCAAGGTGCAAGTACCCCTTGGTACTCACTACAAGCCAGTCCAGCCTCCTACAGATGGTCACAGCTGTAAACAAGATGGACGCTGTACCAGGGACCAAGTGTAATCTGAATGCTTAGATGTGACTGGTGCCACATTTGAATGTGCTTAATATGTGACTAGCCTTTTTAATTACCTCCTCTGGTTGAGTATGGCGACCTAATGTGTGACTGACCCTATCCTGGTCCGAACAACCTTTCAGAAGATCATGCTTGGCTTATTATTGGCAATGCCCAGTGCCAGTCCCAATGTTTTTCCTTAAGAACAGGGATGTGGGGAAAATCCTTTCACTTTGCTGTGTAGTAGCACAGATGTCTGCGTAATGTGGTCTCACTCTTCAGGTGACAGGACAGGGCAGGCTATTGTGATTGCTGACAACTGGGAGCAGGTTGTACAAAACTACCCAACAGACATGTGACCCACTGAGCTATTTAACCGGATGAGGTGACTGGAAAAAAGAACCAAAAATCACATATTTTTGTCTGCACGCCATTTCCGCCCTATTTTGTTCACAAGCACCTGCTGGTAACAGAACATTGAAGCTACTTATAACTTCAACTCTCCCGAAAGATGAGTTATGTTGTTTCCAATGCGATGTTTCCCCTTGGCGTGGCTCTGTTTAGGTGTTCAGTTTCAGACAAGCCTGTGTAATGTACACAGCAGGAAGTGGAGGCCTGACACTGGGCTGGGGAGTGAGGGCTTGCTGTAAACAGATTGTCACGGCCTGAATGAAGCTAGAGCGTCGAATCAGTTGACAAATTATGGTTCTGAAAGTGGGATAAGAGGGTGGAGGGACAGAGCTCGGGGGATCTCATAGGTTCCAGGCTGTGAAAGATGATGGGTCTACAACATCGTCTTCCCAGCTCGACTTGTGACTGGCTGTGCCTGGGCTTTTTTTTAAAGAATGCCCAATACTGCGACGCCCACTGTCCACGACCTGCATTGACAGGTGGATCATTAAAGTTGCAGCTATCATCAAGTAGGGCATTAAAATTGTACCCATGAATCATGACTGTTGTATGGCTAGTTCACACAACAGACTGAACTAAAAGAGTGCAAACACGTCCAGTCAAGTAAACTGAGCAATTGCTAGCCTGCCCAGACCTGACTGGAAACGAGCAAGCCCGCCTTCTTCCAAAAAGGTTCAGGGACAGCAGGGGTTCCCCGAATGAAATTTAGAACAAATTGGTTTAAACATGGCATCTTACGCTTGGATTTTTTTAAATTTTGTTAATCAGCCATAGAGTCTGAAAGGGCACATTCATGAATTATTCCAGTACTTTGACAGAGGACAAGCATGGCTGACCTTCCCAGAGGACATTGGTCTTACTCTCACCCCTTGCTAATTTTGAGAGATGGTTGTAAAATGATGCATTTTTCGTTACAATTTGCCAATTAAATCGATAGACTGTAGAGGCAGGTTCATTTTCACGTAGCCCGTCATTTATCAGCATAGTTACTTACACTTCACTTAGTTTTATTTTTCCATCCTGTCCCTTCCAATGAGATTCTCAGTTGTGTTTTATGATGGCTGTGAGACTCCTTAAAAGCGGTAGGGCTGCAAAGTAAATATATATGCATTCTGAGGTTCTATATCAAATTCAGACATATTTTACAGATATACAAGAGCGCTGTTGTCAAGTTACTAGAGACCTTACAATTCCAGAAAGCAGATGTGTTAAACTAATTCTACAGATTAGCATTTCTGACAGCAGTTGGGGTTATCACTCATATACCTGCTTTAAATATATATTTTATCTCTGGCATCAGTTGGCCAGTCGATGAAAATACACAATTTTTGCCAACAAAAACACACTTTTGATTCTGGAAACATAAATTCAACTCCCAAAAAGCTAATAATTTTCCTGAAAAACAATTCTTGTGCTGAAATACCAACTTTTCATTTTTAGTAAAATATTGTTACATGTCCAAAGTATCATTTTCATCACGTACTTATGTATACTACTGCCATACATGAATATTTTCTGCCTCACATTTCCATGTATACCTCTTGCATGCCCATATATCATCATCTCATCCCAGGAAGGTTAACACCATGTCCATAACTACTACTTCTACTGTGCCAGAGCTAGCATCATCCCAAGGGTGGCCATCATCATGGATGTCTACTCAAGTTTTGGCATTATCACCATTATACAAGGGCTATCATACCACAAGTGGGCACCATTGTGCTCTTAGAGATCCCCCAATAGTCCAGGAATTACCATCATTTTGCAGAGACCAGCATTATACGGAAGAGGGAAGTCGGCATGGACACGTAACACATGTTAAGCATCACTACCATTATGTGAGGACCTGAAATGCCAAGAGTAGCCACCATCTTCTTACAAATTCACAATATGTCAAGAATGGACACAATATTTCAAAGTCAGTGTTTTAAGCTGGTGATGCCTGAAATATGTCAAGAATTACTATCACTATTCAAGGGCCAGCGCATTTTCATCCAGGAATACACATATGCACTCACATTCAACCTACCTACTTCTGCTAGCCTGCTGCTCATGTCCTGTTCTGCCATTTACTCCCCTGCTTTTCAGTTTGTGCCCAACCACATTTCTAACAACATGGAAGGGTCAAGCTGCAACTACTGGCAGTAGTTAAACTGGGGTCCCCCCAGGCCCCTGCCACCTGGTCCTGGGCTATCTAACTTATGCATCAGCAGTAACACCGCTATTGCTCATGCAGGCCAGCCCGCTCCCAGGGATGCATGGGTGACCTTGATAGATCAAGCCCGCTCCCAAGGATGCATTGGTGACCATGATAGATCAAGCCCGCTCCCAAGGATGCATTGGTGACCATGATAGATCAAGCCCGCTCCCAAGGATGCATAGGTGACCTTTGCTAGATTAAGCCCGCTCCCAAGCATGCATAGGTAGCCTTGCTAGATCCAGGCCCTATACTGATGTGGAAGAAAATACTCCCGGATTTATGTTTGAGCCAAAAATACTAATAGATGTCCAGAAGTGAATTATTTCACCCAGAATTCTAACAATTCACTCTAAGTGATAAAGCACCTTCAGTATGATAATCAGCTTTTCTCCGACACTGTTAATTAATGAATCGCTTCAAAGTTTTAATAAACTTGCAATCGGTCAGACTTTCAATAATCAAGCTCCTGTGTTGAAACTCTACACCACCTGTTCCCAGTATCCCCAACAAGTGAACAGGATAAGCTGCTCCTTCGCCGGCCTTCAGTAACCAACAGGGAATGATTATCCAAGCTGAATACAACCAGAGCATGCTCGAGGCTGCTTTGAATTTACAACAGTTTCAGATCGACTCATTCCAGACGCCAATTTAGTGTATCGGTAAGTACATATGTAGGTTATTAGTATGCATATAACAATAATGCCGAGTTTAATGGCGGGTATTTCTGGAGTTCAGTGTATACGCTAGGATGAGTCTCTTGGCACTGATGGTGAGAACAAAGAACAAAACAATCCGCAGTGACAAGCGGTTCGGGCAAAGCTGCCATCAGTGCGCTGCCGGCTTTCTGCTCTCACTGTGAGACCAGAGAGATGGGGTCTGGACATGGAGGGGCGGAATGGCACAGAATGTGGGGAGGGTGGGTGTTGTGCACAGCAGGAGGACAGTATTCTTTATATGTGAAAATGGGGATAGCAAGTTTCACAGTGTGCATGGACGCCATTTAGGGGTCGCCAGGGGTCACAGCTGAGACCCCTCTGTCTTGCAGCCTTCGCGACCCCTGGCCTCAGAGGTTACCAAACCAGTGCAAGAACACGGGAGAAGCTGCCCTTATGGATACCGGTTTGGACTCCATCTCTTTGTTTTCACTCCTTTTTTTATCACACTATTCCTGAACAATGTTTCGTTATTCAGTATTTGTGTAAGAAAAATGGAGTACAACTAGCTGGAATATGACCTTTTCTGGCAGCTGAGGTAAAAAAAAAAGCTTTTAAATGTATGCTGTGTGCCTGCTTGTGGGTGAGTGTGTGCGTAAGCAAAAAGAGAGAGTGTGTGTAAGCGTGAATGTGTGTGTGTGCGTATGTGAGTAAAACTGATGGTGAAAGGGAGTGTTGTCACTTCCGCTACCCCTGGCATTTTGGTGAATTGAAGTCCATGAGTGGGTGTTTTCGTTTTTGAAGCATTTGGAGGACAGGCTAACAATATTCAGCTGATCAGATTATTTGGGGGTGATATATATAACCTAAAATTCTAGATAGCAAATTATGTAAATAACGGATGTTTATCACCTCGGGAACCTAAGCTCTTGTTGGCTATTTAATGTCACTTACAAACCCTCCATGAAAACCCTACTGCCAACAGGGAGGGACACAACTGCACTTACATAGCACTCAGATTTCCCAGGTCCATATGTGAGCATCCAGGCCATGTTTTTAGCTTTGCATTCTGGGACTTGTAGTTGTGATTGTTCAGTGGATACACATGACTTCAAGTCCAAGAATGCAAAGCAAAATCCTGCACTTATTGAGCTACCAAAGTTACCGATCTTGGGAGCTTGACACCCTCCATTCACGGCCAGTTAAAGACAAAGAAAATTTGCTTTTATCCAAAAATAAGCTGAGAACACTGGATTTACAGTGCTGCTTCTGGAGGACAAGTCAAAGTAAAAATTTCGTCTTGATGTGGCTTGGTGAATCTATATTTGGATTGCTATGCAAATATGTGTAGATAAAATTATATATTTCATAATCAAATGAGGAGATTTTATTTTGGAACAGGTCTGAGATAAAACAGTGGCCTTCTGGTTACGTTATCACCCGGCTAAAATAGTCTACAGATGGACAGCAGGACTCTATCCAAAGCTTTCTCTCACCTAGTTATACTCTATGCAGTGATTAATTTGAGCCAGTGGTTTCCAGTGCTTGGCGCCGGCACATACTTTTCAGCATCAGCACTATTATCAGTCCAATCTGTTTTTTTTTTTACTTTTGGGGTGAGCATAATCACAGTGTTTGATAATTCAATGTACATCAAAAACGTACATTAAAAATGACATTTCAGACTATTTCACACCATTCTAATAGCTTTGGGTGGCCTGGAATATTCTGAATTGTCAGACTTGCAGGAGTGGCATGATTAGTAGTTGTGCTGGAGCTGTCACTGGCAGCGCTGGTAGGGGCAATGGGTGGTGCAGGCTGCCAATTTTCTATAAACAAAGCACTGACTCTATGGTTTCTAGGATAGGCCCTCCATGTGAAAGGGTCAGGGAGAAGATAGTGTCATCATATTGAGAATAAAAAATATACCATAAACTATAGAGCAGTGTGCAATAATAGGTTTCACAGTGTAGTACAGGGAGACTTCATATTTAACTATGAAAAGGTCACAGGCCACAGTAATAAACATTGTTTAGAGGCAAGGAGGTAATTAAAACAACATTTGCAGTGCAATGGGACTCTTGAGTTGGAGCTATTAGCGTTGTAAATTCCTAAATGGACTTTTCTTGCCAGGTAAATTGAAAGTGAAAAGTAAAACAGTTGACAAAAGCAAGCCGATTCAGAGCGTCACGACCACCATGAGCATGAGCGCGAAGGAGAGACACAAAAGGAAAAATAAGTTTGCTCGCATGCGGTGGGCGTGGTTAAAAGCCCACAGATAGATTACAAAACGCCAGAGCGCTTGTACGCTCAACCTAAAAAGCAAGCCTGACCTGCACAGTTCATGATTAAGCAGTTAATCCAACCATGTTACTTGGTGGTGACAAAATTGTCTTCTCTTTTTCCCAGAGAACCCTTTTTTCCGTTTACCAGCTGAAAACCAGAGAGGAGGCATGCCAGGCCTAGTCGATCCGGGGTCCACAAAGGTTTCTGACAGGTCTGGAGAAGAGATTGATGCGTTATCTGAAACTTAGTGCCAAGTACGTTTTATCATCTAGGTTGGCAAAGTTAGAAGAGCAAGGGGGAGCTGAAAGACCAGTTTGCTTCAGGATGTCACTCGCTTTTTCTTAACGATAATGGTGATGCTGCAAAGGACCACTCGCCACCTCGACGAGAGCAAAGACACCTTAGAAGGTAAGAGGCCCAGGACTGCTCCCAGTTTGTTTTAGACGTACATTGTGCAGATTTACGTCACTACCATAATAAGTGGCCGATCAGGAGAGAAGACAGTGGAAGGACGGCAGACAGACTGCTACAGGCGCTTCTAGTGCAAGGAAAAAAACGAGTGACAAACTAAAGAAACAACCCAGTCTTTTAAAATAAACAGATTCAATCACTAGATTGTCCAGAGGTAAGCTCTCAACTGGCCCAGTCCTCATTGCATGGGCTATGCATCTCAACCCCTACACACAGATATATGAATACAGACGAAAATACCGACATGAATACGGGTTTGCATCCATTTAAAAAGTGCCCCCAGATGTGCGACATCGGAGTCCAGGCCAGGCTTTTTATACACTGGCATTGTACAATCTGGTACTTATTTTTGCATTTCGCAACTGATAAGTATGGGCCTGCAAGTCCTAGCAGGCAAAATGCTCTTGCCTAAAGAAAGCAGCACTACCTCAAGACGCCTTCATTACACAGGACCCATGCCTAATATTTACACCATCTCTCTCAAGACGGTAGAAGACGTGATCATTAGACGCTCCACAGAGAACTTCTTCATAAGCCATTACAGTGAACAGCAGGATGTGGTTAGCCTTCAACAAATTTTCGCGCACAAAAAACATTTTCGAATTAGACCGCCAAACCGTGGTGCTGCAACAATTTTCAGATTTGGGGGTGCTACCATCAATGTTACATCACCGGAGTCACAGGGAGTGTAGAAAATCCAAGTGGTACACAAAGAACAAGTTTAGCGCATGAGCCACGCCAACTGAGCAGGAGAGTGGGATGGGTGTGTTACGCAGCTGCTGGTGAATTTTGCTGCATATTTTAGCAAATATATTACTCAAGCACAATGTGATAGTAAACTCTGCTTATAAACAGCACATTTTCCATTGAAGTGACCATGACATTTTCACAGATATACAGTTCCTTGGTAAAACTAAATAATGCTGGAGTATTTAACATTTGTGCATATCACCAAATAAAATGCATTTATTTGTTTTGACCCTTTTAAAATCTTTGTTTCCATCACACTTCAGATTAAAATGTGTTTATTCCTGATATATTTTGAAATATTTGTACAGTTCATTTACAGGTATTTCAATTTTGTTGTGCTTTAGAAAAAAATGACATCCTACATCCTTTCCTTTCATACTCCCTGTACCACAGCAAGATTGCTTAACAACATAGTCTCACTTTGTAGCCTAAGAAAACAACAATCTTCATGCTCAGACAAGCAGCAGTTTGTCAGACACACGACATTAGACTCTGTGTTTGAAGGTACAGCTAATACAACAAGATAAAAATACAATTTACAGGCATCTTTATTGCTCATTCTCCCTCTGAACTCCCAGTGTTAATTTGAGGGTGCCGCAGCACCCCTACTTCCAGGGCCTATGGCCCCAAATCATCACTTTCATGGTGTGGTGTCATGGCGACCGTATACACCTGCGCGGTGGGGCCTTTGATTTTGGATCTGGGCACACGGGAGCAAGTAACCTTTCTGTATGATTTAAGGCGTTTGCGCCACACGTCGCCCGCCCCCCGAGCAGGGGAGATTCTGGGATGCGTAGATTTATGCCCCTGACCTCAGACGGGAGGATAGGGGCTGTTCATAACCCAAACACTGCTGGGGCTGCGACCCTTCTTACAACGTCCCAGTGATTACATGAGCTTTGACAGACCCCGTGATTTATGGCCCTATTTAGACAAGAAATTCGGAATAAAGACTAGGGATGGCGACAGGGTTGGAGAGGAAGGGGGGTTACCGGCTGCAGACGTCAAGAAGTGCTTATTCTTCAGGAAAAAGCGAAATCTGAGGCTAAAGAGTCCGCTGCTGGATCGACATTTCAATAGTTTAGACTAGAAGTTGAGTTTTTTTTTTTTTAACTGACGAATGACGCTATCTAGAATTAAACTCTATAAAAGGCTGTTGGGCCATTGAGATTGGCTAAGAGCTAGTGTGCACTCCAATGACAGCATCCTCACGTTCCACCGCCAGGGGAGCTATTTTGCCCTTAGAAGCTGCGAAATGTGGCCCTCATTACAACCCTGGCGGTCGGTGGAGAAGTGGCGGAAACACCGCAAACAGGCGGGCGGTAAAAAAAATGAAAGTATGAATGCATGAATGCGGGAAAGACCCAAATTTTAGTTGCAGCCTCCTGCAGAGTGGGGCTGGTTTGGGTGTTTTTCCTAGGGCTGGTTATTTTCCAGTCCAGCTGTGAATATATGCCCTGGTGAGTGGATGAGACAGTAGTCCTTTTTTGAGTGTCCACATTTCTAGCCCTCCTGTTGACCCAGTAGGTCAATCACTGTTATCTTAAAAGGATCAGCGAGGGCTCCTTTAGCAATGGGACATTCAACTTCTTGCTAAAGCAACACTCATCTCTTCACCAAATAGGCACTCAGTCCTTTGTTAAAAAACTAATCACCTATACCCATACCCTAAGGAACACTCACCCCTCTCTAAAAGAGCACTTGGTATTTCACAAAGAAACACTCACCCCTTTTTCGTATGGGTAGTGTCGGCAGTGAAGGCTAGTGACATTTGAAAGTGGCGTGGCATAAAAGTGCGAGATAAGTGCTCTGTGGCAAGCGACCATAGCGAGCAAGCCCAACTGTCATAAGAGGGGGTCCCTGGGAATTGTGCCACCAGGAAAATCTTGGAAAAGAGTCGCCAAATGGTGCATTTTCAAGCACATTTGAGAAAGCAAGAGGGTTAATAAAGCAATTGTGAAAGTGTAGATATGACATCAATTAAGAGATGTCATATGATAATGACGTAGGTAGCTGCTTATTCAGTATAACCAGAGAACTTAACTTCACAACCCCCAAACACACAACACACCTACTCACCTGTAAGCACTGTATTTTCATTTACTTTTGCCTTCTCAATATTTTGGCAACTCTGCACCTCCATCACACACAGTTGCCCAGAATCTCAACTTCAACTGGAACAATTGACCATTGCTCTATTTGTTCAGCAGAGAGGCCAAGGATTGGATGACCATGTGTTCTGAACACCTTTTTGACCCACTGACTGGCACAGTGAGAAATGTGCATTGCATAAGTGCGGTGATCAGCACCGGAAACATCAAGCACAAATTAAGCACTGGGTGACCTCCTATGCAAACACCAGTCACCCTCGAGGAGACACACCCGCTCTGACGCAGGCACACCAACACACACTCTTGCTATCCTAGGCAGCAGCTACACACAGAGGTATACGGAATGTGTGCTGAGACTTGAGACCTTAGGCAGGCGGGCACACAAATACACACACACACACACACACACACAGTAACACACGCGTGTACACGCACAAAGAGTAACACACACACTCACTACGCTGAGACTTGTGCCCTTAGGCAGGTGCGCATGCAAATACATACACATACTGTACTAACCCACACATGCTAACACACAGTAACATGCGTGTGAACGCACAACCAGTAACACACACACTCACTAACTTGCACAGACACACCTACACACTTGCACACTATCCTAGACAGAAGCTACACACAAAGGTATATGGAATGTGTGCTGAGACTGTGACCTTAACAAGGCGTGCATGCAAATACACACACATACTAACACGCACATACTAACACCAACACAGTAACACCCGGGCACAGATACACTCACTAACATGCGCACACACACTGACAAACACACCTACAGGCTATCCTAGACAGAGAGATATATGGAATGTGCGCAGAGACTTGTGATCTTAGGCAGCCACACACACAAATGCACACACATACTAACACGCACATACTAACACATGCACACAGTAACACACATGTGAACACAAAGACTAACACGCACACTAACACACACACAAACACGCACTCAGACACACGCAGAATCTGTCACTGATGTACTTTTCTCTCAGAAGGATATACACATGTTTGATATAAGAATGAGACATAGTACACTGACTACAGCACACCAAAACCAAGAACACACACTCATTTTCACGTGTTGTCTTCCACACATAGACAAGGCTATTCAAAAACATAAGTTCAGTTTAGGGGTACAAACAACTCAATTTATGAGTGTAAAACCAATTTTAATTTATAAAGTGTGAGATTATACTATGGTAGTGTTAACACGTAGTGTTACACTAGTAGTGTAATGCGAAGCGGGAGCAAATGCTCCAAGTGTGTGCTGTGACTGCTCCAGGACAAGAATAGGTACCTCAGATGGAAACAATGTACAAAGTTGTGTAGTTAGTGTGCATTCACCAACTCAGTGTATGCGCATTCCCACAGTGCAAATGGCTGAAGATGTGTTCCCGTGAAGGGCAAAAAGAAGTGCGTGTTCAGGGTGGGAGCAGGGAGGGAACATTCCAAATCCCAGGGCAATAAGGGAAGGGGTTTGTACAGAGGAAAAAAATATCTTATGGCGAAATATATAAATTAAAAACCCTAAAAAGTCAGTAAGTTAATTGCACTCAAATGGCACATGTACGCATGCTTTCACATGGGAGTAACCTGGGATGTATATCATTACCCCACTAATCCTGGAGAATTCTGACAGTCCTAGAATCTTCTAAAACTTCCAGAAAAGTCAGACATTTATGCAAATGTCTATGGAAGTAACATAATTTCCAACTTTTTTATAAACAGAGCCTGTAGTGTTCTTGTACTGGAACAGATAACTGGGATGAGAGGCTTTAATCACGGAAGCCCTGGTTCAATATGTAAAGTTTGTGATGTGTGCACTGCATACACACTGCATTAAACCCACTACTGAGACTGCCTCTGCACTCACACCTTCCAATAGTGACTCACCAGTCATCACAGTTTCCTCCACTCGAGACCCCTTTTCACGCGACCATGTTTCCCTCCAAGGCATGCACAGTAGTTGTACTGGGATAACAGCAATTCTGAGCTGTGAGCAGACCCTCCAGTGAGATGTAGAGGAAGGGGGGGGATGCGCTTAGCCACATCTTCATCAGCTGCCTCCATATGTCAGTGGTGGGCCCCACATGATGTCATAGCTTCTGCTAGTAAACAGCATGAGAGCAGAGCAACGATTGGCACCGGTTGGCTGCTGCCAGCGCTTCATAGGAGACTTGGGGGCTATGGCTTGAATCCCCCGGGCTTCTAACATTACGCTGGTCGGAGAATGTTCAAATGCGCATGTCAGACTGGGCACAGCAAGGCACTCATCTAACCGACATGCGCACTTCATACAAAGCCAAGCTCAACCTATGCGTCAATAATTCAATTAAGTTCCACCCACATTTGCCCACCCTTACAAATGGAAAAAGGCAAACTCTGCCCAGGCCAAAGAGTAACAAAAGCAGTGCCCTGGCATTGCGGTTAAAAATGGAATCACTCACAACATTTAATATGGGGCCCAGGGGCAACAAAATAAACGGGGGCAATGCCCCAGTGCCCTAATAAAGAAAATACCGCTGGTGGAAAGTTAGGAAACTCCACACTTTATGAAGCAGACAACGTTTCTTAACTTTACTTGATGTGAGGTTTATCCTTCTGGGCTTTCCAGGTGTGATGTTTTCCTTATGCAGAATGCCCCAGGTAAGACATACTCCTGCAAAAAAATTGAGTGTCAAGGTTATACATCCAGTATCTCAGAGAAGATGTGAGGGAAGGAAGGCTCCGAACTGAGGCCAGCTTAAATATTGTTTTATAAATAACTTGATAAGCTTTGCATTTCACAAAGCTTGAACAGTTTAGAAAATACACAAAGCCGTCAGTCAATCTACTTTACATCCTTCTGCTTTAAATCCCACCTAACTGATAGGATTTAATGTTGGATTGTGAAAAGCTGACTGATTGTGCTTTAATATGTACCTCAAAAATATCCATATATTCCAAAGAATCACACTGTGTGCACCCTGAACATCAAAACCAGAACATCAATAACAGAATATTGAATCAAAAATATTGACAGGTAAGTATGTTTATATATACATATATATATATATATATATAGAGAGAGAGAGAAAGAGGGAGAGAGAGAAATGTGGAATTAGGGATAGTAAATATATACTTCCCACCATGCACTTGTCGCGTGGGCTCTCATTATCCTAAATGAGACTACTGGATTTCTAGGTAGCAGGATCGTTCACGGTGTGGGGGACTTAGTCTGACCCACTTGGAAGGACCTCTGTCACCCTAAATCCGGTTTTGCTCCGGCTAACTAGCAGTGCCTCATCTCTCCCAAGGGGAAGGGATGATTTGGCAGCCGAGCGCATGACATCTTAGAACTTCTCAGGGAAGTCGTGGTCACTCAGATCCAAACCAGCTCTCTCATTTACAGTATGATCTCATATACAAATGACAAAGGCAGTTTGAGTTTTATAGATTGTTTTAATAAAACGACTGCATTTTAGATATTAAGGCGTGAGCCGCAATAACCAGAACCATACAACACAGTAGGATTGAAATAGTCACGAGGAGAGTGAAACATAAGAATAACGCTATCATGGTGTTAATAATTTCTACTCTCTCTCAGCTAGTTCTATTTCGAGCACAGCATTTTAAGCTTCTAACTTGCCTTTCAGATTCCCCGGGAAGCCATAACACCTCATACCTGAGCAAAGGCCTGTGATCTGGTTCAGCATCTGCAACAAGGCAGTCAGCGTCTAGTTGTGGTTCCCTGGTCGGAATCTCCCTCCTGCGTGTATTGGGACAAGGAAGTGTTTTTATAACTAACATGTCAGTGTGATCACAAAATGTCCCTACGCAAGAATGCCAAAGACTAAACTCCTACCACGTCTATCAGCAATGTACCAGACTGTATCCTTGACTGAAGCACAGAGTGAACAAGAATGTGTTATTGAGAACTCCAGTGCTGAAGTAGGCTAAACAGTGTGATATAAAAAATAGAACAAGACCGTAGAACTGGTTATTTGAAAAATAACAGTACGAAGCCGAATAAAAAGCATTTAGAGCAAAGTGCACAGAGGCTCTAAGCTGCGAGCAAAGGAATAAAATACATCCAGGGCAAAGTGCACAAAGGCCTAAAGCCTGAAGCTAACGCGCAAAGGATATATAAAACTGACCACACTACACCCTCCCCTTGTTGGTAGCAAGTGGTTCTAATAATATAAAAATATGCCCCTGATACAACAAAAAAATACATCAAATATATTTCGACAAGTCCAGAGGACAGCAAAGCAGAAAACTAATTTATATTAGAAAGCATGTGACGTTAAAGCCAAATTTGATACAATGTCAATTTTCAATAAATAAAATCCAATTCTTAGACAGAAGCCACGGAAAGCAGGAGATCCTCCACTTCGACAGATGTCAATATCGGAAAATCCGCGCCAAAAACTATCATGGAGCAGGTGTGTTCCAAAGCCCCAAAACCATCCAGGGCGGCACCCCGTGCAGGGCCTATGAATGAGACAATACCATCTTCCTCCAGGAAGGGAATCTCATAAACTGCCTCACGAAGCAAACGCAACCGTAGTGCACAAGTCTGGGAATGAGCCCTAATCGGGTACATCAACAGATCAGTATCGTCCACTGTGGGGTGCTGCAGTGAGAGACAGAGAGCCAGTGCATGTTCAAACGAGCACCAAAGGCACCGAAACACGGGTTGCATACAATCCAAAACCGGTCGGAATGACAGAGACCAGCCACACTCCAATTGTCCCAGGAGTGTTGTTCCAAAATGCTGCATCATGCGTTCACGACACAGCTGCGCTGACGGGAGCGCCAATATGGGATCTCGTCGCGGTGGGACAGCCATTGCAGAAGAACAGCAGCAACAGCAAAACACCAGCCAACAAAGCTAAAGTAATCGGAAATCCCCAAAAAATGCTTCCAAAAATAGAGTGAATAGCCGAAGGTATTAAACCGAATATGGAAGAGAAGGTATGAGCAAAACCAACACCAACACCAACGGCTTTGAAAAAATGTGCAATTCCAGCAGTGCTGGACGCATTAAATATACGTCCCACGAGTTCACCAAAGTGACTCGGAAATTTTGTATTTAAAAGGGACTGTATTTCCGCTGATGACCTTGCCACCTGAAGTGCATAGGTCTCGCTAGCAGATGTAAGGCCCACATGCTTTTGAAACAATAGAGCTTTCAGTCGACTCAACTTGTCGAAATTCACCTTGGAAGTAGCAATATGAGGCCAGATGTCCGCCACCTCCCTAATTTGAGTGGGGGGAAACAACACATTCCCGCCGTACGTAACGGCCTTGGTGACAACGACCACGTAAACTATTCCGGCACGCATGCCACAACAGGGTTCACTGTTAAGAAGGACGTAGCTGCCGTTTGAAAGCACCTGGAAAGTGTTTTTAATTACCGGGACTGGAACTCCCTTAAGATAACAAGCTAAGTTAGCAATCGAGGCATTGCACGCCCCGTGCAAAGACAGCTGTTTACAAACCATCGAATGGCTGACAGAAGTTTTGCATTCGCTGCCGCTAAGAAAAACCTCCCTCATGCCATTAAGACATCTGTATAGAAAAGGAAGCTCCCACACCTCATGTATGTAACTGTCTATCATTAGACAGTAACGTGAGATGTGTCTTAACTGCATCCAGCGTGGATGACCTCAACCATTGTTGACAAAGTTTCCCTACGCTGTATGTAGTAATGATGTCAGCATGTTCTGGTGATATGTAGCGAGGGTCTGCCCTACTAGTCCTGAATCCCCACAAAGAGGTGACAAAACGTTGATGACACCTATTAGTGTCTATGGGCCACAATAACCACCCGCCTGGACGTGTCAATGAAGTGTTAAGCGTACCATTCTGGACCCAGTCTGTAAGCTCACTAAACGTGGACTCAAATATTGATTTAGGGCTACTGGCTTTATGAATAAAGTGGTGTCCATAATAATTGTAACAAAACATGTCACCATAATTATCTCTAAACTGGTAAGCATCTTCATTTTCATAGACAGTATAAAACTGCAATTCTGTCAACATAGAATCAACTGTCTTCACATCCCAATCATCAGAAACAATGCCTGGTATAACGATATCATTAATTGACAATTTGAGAACATATGGTATCTGAATCATCTCAGTGGGACCATATATATCAAACATCACTCTATCCCACACAATCCCATCCGGAATTGGTACAGCAGAAATGTTCACAAAGGATAAGTCTCTTCTAACTATATGTGACGAAAATTGTGGTTTCAACACCGTCTCCACATGCTCAATGTCAGATCATTCAGGAAGAAAATGACCATGTATCACCAGAAAAAAGGTAACCACAAACCCCAGCCATAGGAAAAGAGTCATCACAGTCATAAAAAGCCACAGATAGTTCCAAGGAACAAGAAAATATGTATGTTTGAGCCAACACAGCAGCTTACATGGACCCAGGGCTGGTGTTGAAGAGGACGATGAGTCCGACACAATTTCATCAGTGGTATTGAAGCAGCCCGAGGCAGTTCTCGCAAAAGGTGCTATTGTAAACAAAGAAGCAGATGGTGGCTCTCGCCTTGGCACGCTATAAACCACATTCTCAGCAACATCAGTAGAACGTACAGCAACTTGATCAAAGGATTCCAAATCATTCGCTGTCTGTGGAACAATTGCAAGATCAGCTTCCACCCTCCCCAAGCTCGGAGAGGAAATAGCGTCAGTGCAAATCACCTGCAGCGGAACTTCTTCCCCAGTAGTGAGAGGGATTCCGGAACTACTGGGTGTTCCTCTTGGTCTGCTGTGCAGAATCGGCCACATGTTGTAACTTGACATTATCAATGGAAACAAAGCGATCTCCTTTGGCCCCTCGCAACGGAGGCAAAATCACAGTTCTTGTGCCGCTGATCCCTATCACAGGGACAGGCACCCGATACGAAGGACCAAATTCTTTTTTCACTGCGACCTTTTCACGCACAAGATCCCCAATCTTGGGAATCCAACCAGTAGACGTTACCGGTTCATCCTTAATTCCTGTGGAGGCAGCACTTGCAGAAGAGTTATCTTCACGGAATTGTTGTAAATCCTGCAAAACAGTGACACGATCATTTATGTCAAAGGGCATATCCGCCGCCTCCACACCAGGACCATCTAGATCAGGAACGTACATTTGTGTTCCAAACAGGCACTCATATGAAGTACGACCCCCCAGGGACCTTCTAGGCAAGTTATTAAGTGCTCTCTGTACTCCATACAGGTGGGCTAGCCAACCACGACCCGTACCTCTAACTCTGGCCGTTAAGGATTGCTTTAAATCGTGATTTAAACACTCCACGACAGAATTTCCCTCGGGATGAAATGGAGACGAGAACTGGAGCTGGACCCCCAACGAAGCCATGGTGTCCCTGAATGCCTTAGAGGCAAAGGCAGGGCCCTGGTCCGAATGAAAAGCAGCAACTGCATATGTATCGACCAAGATGCGCAAATCTTTAATAACAGTTCGAGCGTCAGCCGAGCGCTGTGGCCAGACCCACACAAATCTGGAGCACGAATCTACAGCAACCAATATATATTTGTAT
This sequence comes from Pleurodeles waltl, assembly GCF_031143425.1. NCBI lineage: Eukaryota > Metazoa > Chordata > Amphibia > Caudata > Salamandridae > Pleurodeles > Pleurodeles waltl. Next base: position 932,273,647 of record NC_090446.1, on the reverse strand, counting down.
GCACTATCTGGCGTCAGCGGACCACAATGGTCCAAGTACACACACTAAAGGTTTATTTGATATGAGGAGGGGCGTCTGCTGCGGGCGTTTAGCCGTGGAAACTTTAATTTGTTGACAGACGTCACAACAAAGGACATACTGCTTTGTCTCTTTATAGAGACCAGGCCACCAGTAACGGGCCTGTAAGAGTAAAATTGTGGCTGCCGCCGTTTAGCATACCACCCATACAGTAACTATATTTAGAAGGGAATCTTTTAGGAAATGGCGTGCCATCAGCCGTAGCTTTTATAGCGGCCAATATCTCTGTGCCTGGTTTGGAACTCGATCGAGTTACTGCGGCCACAGTGGCAACTGCCACTGCCGATTTCGCGGCTTCAGCAGCCAAAGTATTTCCAGCAACGTGTATTCCAACGCGCTGGTGTCCAAGTGTATGCACAACATGGACTTTAGGAAGCGTTTCCTTCAGATCTGCAACCTTCCCCCACAGCAATTTGGGGGTTATTCCAACTTTGGAGGAGGTGGTAATCCGTCCCAAATGTGACGGATTTACCACCAGCCGTATTACGAGTTCCATAGGATATAATGGACTCGTAATACGGCTGGTGGTATATCCGTCACTTTACCGTCACTTTTGGGACGGATTACCACTTCCTCCAAAGTTGGAATAACCCCCTTTGTGTTTAATGGTGTTGCCTTTTGAATCTCTGAACCCGTTCAACCTCCAGTAGTGTAGATATTCATTGAAAGACTGAACACAGTAATAGGAATCACAAACCAGCAATGTAAACACTGCCGGATCTGCATGTTCCAAGGATAACAATAGAGCTTTCAACTCAGCCAACTGTGCCATACAATCTCCCAAGGTCTGTGTATAAGTATGTCGGGGCAGAACACTTCCCCCTCCATATAGCCGCTCACCACCGCACATGCAGCAGAATACTGTTGTTTAGTCCCAACCGCTGGTTGTGCAGAGCCATCGGTATACATGACCACCTGATATTGGTCAATAGGCAAAGTACCAGCGGGAACTGGGTACTCCATTTCATATTGAAGAAATTCTTGAGTCTGCAGTTTAGGGTCAAATATGTAATCTACATCAGTGGCTGTCAAAGACGTTGCCCATTGTATCCATCGCGGGTGTAAAGCTTTCAAATTAGGAAAACTCGCTTTTGTAACAGCCTCTAAGGCTGGAATCGGGGAAACGACAATGATGCGTTGGCCCTGGGCAAAAGGTCTTTCTTTAATAACAGCCATTTGTACAGCAGTGAGAATTTTCTCAGTTTGTGCAAAACGTTGTTCTGCAGCCGAGTACAAGTGCGACTTGTATGCTATCGGGACTGTCTCACCCTCATTAAAGGTGACATATGTAAATCCCACAGCACCAGATATAACCCTGATGACCAGATGCGTTTTATTGTCCCGAGTGTGTAAATGCTTTACTGCTAAGAGATCAGTTTGCAAATCTCGAAGAATATGTGTCTGCTCAATCGTCCAAAATCTACTCGAAAAATTCGGGCGAATCAACTCGTATAATTGTTTTATACGTGTAGCGTAATCAGGAATGTAAGTTCTGCCAAAATTTAGAAACCCCAATAACGACTGGAGTTTCCGAATCGTATTAGGAGGTTGCAATTGAGCACATTTTTCCAAAAAGTGTGGCGCTAAGCTCTTGCCCTCATTCGACAACTCATATCCCAGGAAAATGACGCTGAGGAAGGCAATTTTTGATTTCTTAAAATTAAATTTGTAGCCAATATCAGCAAATCCCACAACAATGCGCGCTACGCGCCTTAAATGTTGCAGTAACTCATCGTCTGTCAGATAGATATCATCAACATATGACAAAGCTTCAGGGTCCAACTCGTGCAGAATTTCAGTTACACGAGCCGAAAATAGTCCTGGGCTATTCTTATACCCCTGAGGCAGACAACAAAACCTTTTTTGAGAGCCAAACGCACTAAAGCAATAGTCCCTACTTTCGGGCGCTATATTTTGGCAGAAGAATTCATTCGAGATATCTAATGTTGTTTGGTATTCTTACGCACAATATTATTCATGAGCGCTGCGCTGTGTGAATTTTGAATTGCATGTGTGCGTGTATGTCCATTTAAATGTCTGTAATCCACCACTATCCTATAAGAATGGTCCGGTTTAGCTACTGGAAATAAGGGATTATTCATCGGCGAGACACAGGGTTCAATGTCCCCCTGGTACTCCAATTGTGTAAGTATTTTCCTCACCGATGCCCTCGCTTCAAGCTTTATAGGATATTGCGGTTGCGGCTGAGGTTCGCCCTTTATCGGAATTACATGATAAGGTGAATCCGTATCCCACCCCACATTATTTCTATATAAGGCAGGAGCCTGTGCTAGAGCCCATGTTTTACTATAGGACTCTGCTAGTTCTCCCAGAACAAGTGGTGAGAATGAAGGTGTAATAACCTCCTCCCCAACTGGACAGTCACGAACAAAGTCAGGAGGCCAATCCTGTTCGGCCAGCAGAACGTCATACAATTTGACCACATGGTCCCAAAAAATGATGTTGTTTATAGTGCGCTCAACGTCCCCTTCTAATTGTAAAGTTACTGTATAAACTCTATCGGGATCAGTGACACCCATATCTGCTGTTTCGACTTGTATGAAGTCATCAGTTGCTTTCACCTCCAGATGCTCTTGAAGACTCCGGTGAACTATTGTGACCTCTGCCGCGCTGTCTAACAGTGCTAACGCCCATGTCTTGTTCTTCAAGAGAACTCTCTTCTTGAGCGCCATGTCTAACTGAGACCCCCGCTACCTTCTTCTTTTTAAATTGCTGTTTTTGTTGGATCGGTTTCTCTTCTTGTTTGACAGAAACCTCCGTTGAGCGTTGTGACTCCTGTCTCGGTTTCACATACTCTGTTCTCCGCTCTGAACGCCCACCTCTCTCATTTCTCTTCTCGAGGAGTCCTGAAAGGAACGAGATTGGCGTGTATCAGTATATTGATATCCATCAGGGGTCTTCAAATTATCCCTATTCCTGAGATTATACCTATTCTGAGGGGTCTCAGGCTGCAGAGATTGTCCCCTATCTTTTTTAGGTGTCTGTTGTTTTTTCTCCCAGCGCTTTTTAGTACCCTCAGGTTGCTGTTGTTTAGTAGTATCTTTACTATTCTTACCCTGTAACTGGGGTTTCTGCAGTCTAGCCCCAAGGCTATCACGACCGATACTCAAATATGTTTCTGCTATTATTCTCGGCAGTTCCCGCTCCTGGTTACCTTGCGGGACGGCACGAAGATGCATACGCACCGCTAGTGCTACTGCCTCCCCTTTGAGATTACTTAAAATCATAGAAGAAACCGCTGCAAAATTGCCCATCAGCTGCATCCCTAAATCTAAGGCTGGAGCAGCTCCATATTCATCCTGAATTTGTTTCAGCACTTCCGGTAGATTAGCCAATGTTGGTGTACCGTGTGATGTAGTGTAGAGCGCGGCAAACACCGTGCCCCAAGTATTACAATGGTCCACAGTAGGAACCATTCCATACGGTAAACACATCGTCAATATTCTATGTTTATCCTGAGGTCCCGTATGGGGAAATACTGCTTCCAGCGTATTAATTTTTTGCGCCAGCCAAAATGGAGTTTCCTCCCGTTTTGCTGGGACTTTACCCATAACTGAGTATACAGTGGCCGGATTGACCCCCGGAACCACTGCATGTGGTTGCTCCGGAGCAGCACGCGCTGGGTTTGTGTTAAGTGTCTGCATCACAAATTAAACCAAACGTCTATATGTAGCTGTTAATTCTGTATATAAACGACGAACTTCAGCCACCGTTAAGTTAGCAATCGCTGGATGTGGTGTATATGTAGCCAATAAAGGCCGGGTAGGACCATCGTTACTTAGTGGACCTAGCCTAACTGGTGCTATGGTGTGGGGTAGGGCGCCATCAAGCCAATTATTATGTTCTTGATATGATAGAGGTATCAATCAATCAATAGTTTATTCGTCCAGATTTGGACCATTTGAGAAGTTAAAAGTAATCATACATACGAAAAGATAGAAGCCATAAACCATTGCATAATAAAAAAATAAAAAAGACATTGGCAATTAATACAGAAAAAAAATAAAAAAGTTCATAAAACTACATGAAATGTTTCATAAATAATTAAGACAAAACTCTCAAAATAGTCTCTGGATCTTACCCTATGCAAGACGCTGAATGCTAAAATGATACTAATCAGTTGTTAAAAGCATAAAAACCATTCTAAAACGGGTTTATACATAAAATAAGACATAAAAACTACATATAATAGCTCCTATTAGCAAAAGTTAGAAGTCAACCAGTGGAAAATGATGCCCTAAGTTAATCAGTTCTATTGAATAAGTTGATCAAATAAATTGCATCTTGCCATTTATAAAATGATATATGCTGAGGAGCTATAGGTCGCTTCAGTTGGGGTAACCCACTAGACAGCATGCTCGGGGATACAGTCTTTTATCCTCGATAGGTCGCACTAATAGTTTTATTTAAAATCCCAGACTAATATAACAGGGTACTAGTTCGCTAACTTCTAGACCGTTCTTCAACCGGTGGATTAAGATCTATAGTGATCCTACTGCGGATTTTCCATGCTGCTGCCAGATATTTAGAAACAGAACTCACTATCAGCATGGAAGTATCATATTTGCATATTCTATATACACTGTTACGGTTTTGTGATAACAGTGTTTTGCACAGAGGGGTAATCCACTTCCCTCGAGGGCATTTGTACAGAGGACAGAAAAATAGGACATGCTCAGAAGTTTCCTTGCATAAATGGCAGTTTATGCATTTGTCAGATAAGGAACTATTAGTCGACCAGCAAGCCGTGAAGCTGTTGACTGCCAATGTTCCATATCTGAACTGAAGTAATAAAGAGCGAGCACGGGATGGTATAGGGAGATCCAGGAAGCTTTCAGGCAGAGGTTCGTGCTTAACCAGCAGAAACTCTGCTGTCAGCCGACCTAACCCATTTGAGCCGAGAGATTCCTCATAGATCTTTTCCCAATAACGGTCTTTGATCAGGCGTTTAGCGTTACCAGGAATCATCTTGGGATTCTCCCAATAATGGGATAAATTCAGTTTAACCCAAGCCGCTTTCATCTCCCTTAGCCACCGTACTTTTTCCCATCCATAGCAAGGTGGCAATAGTTCTTTAACTGCTGACCTGAAGGGTTCGAGTTCATCCGTTTTCCATAGTCTGACCTAGTACAGAAGTGGTCTTAAGTATGCTGTATCTTTAATACTATTTAGACCCAGGTCCAGTCTTAGGGGGAGCATCGGCGTGCCCTTCCCCAGTCTGGATATGTGTCTAAGGAAATTATTTTCTTTGATTTGAAGAGTGTCCATTTGTCTGTGAGATCCCCAAAGTTCCGCTCCATATAGGGCCGCGGCACGGATTTGGGCTTTGTATATTTCAGAGATGAGGGTCAGAGGGGGGCTTGTTGCAGTGCTAACTTTACGTCCTATCACTCCACATCTTTGGCTGATTGTTAATGCCCCTTTCCTTATAGCTGGATCCCAGCTGCCCTTATCAGATAGTCTGATGCCCAAATAATCGTATTCCATTACCCTCTCCAAAAGAATTGAATATGTTGTATTCTATTCAAAGGAATCTTAGTGGGCTGCTTAGCAACTGGGAGGAAACTGGAATGTTATGATTAGATTGTAAGGCAGGCAGTTGTTGATAAGACCTGCCAGGGTTGGATGTGTATTTCTTATCTGAAGAATAAAGAAGAAAAAGAAGCATCTGTGGTGCAGCGATTTCTTTACAGTGGCGACGAAGGATGGGATCATAAGGAATAAGACGTGGACCAACCCTGGCAGCGGTGTACTGTGACTGGTGGTGCGAGAAAGCGGTGATCTTAATGACCATAAATTGAATGGTGGATTTTGTGATGGATTCCGAACTCGGTTTGTCAAGTTGACCGAGTTGTGGAGGTAGCGCGTTTGTTTTTCTTTCTTAAAGGAAAAAAAAAAAGAAGAAAAAAGTTTGTGCTGTTGGGTTGGCATTTTGAATGAGGCACTTACCTGAAGAGTCTCGCGGACGCTGCCCAGAGACCGGTGCCCAGTTGGATGTGACGTCAGCGGTGTTTGCGGCAAAACAAGGGAAACCTCTTGTAGAAAGAGGTCGAAGCAACAGTAAAAACATAACAACTGTAACATATTGCCTTCGACTTTTAACTTTGCAGCGCTTTCAACTTTTAACTCTGCAGTGCTGTATTTTAGTTTACTCAACGGTGACAACGGAAACAATCAGCCTGAGGACGGTGACAACGGTGACTACTTTATTTATGTTAATTTTTTTTTTCTCTTCTCTCGTCATATTTCATTAGTTTTTTAGATTATTTATGGGATTATTTATGCTCATAATAGTTAAATAACTTACGTAGCAGACATGCAGTCGATTGCACCACCACCTAAATTTTTGAGCATGCCTGGCGAACCAACCATGTCATGGGAAGATTGGAGGGAAGCGTTTGAAACATATTTAGAGGCTTTGGGAGGTGCCATTTTTACGGACAAAAGGGAGTTGGCTTTGTTAAAACACAATTTGGGTGTGGAAGGTACAAAGATTTTGAAAACTTTGCCATTTGCAAATTTTGTAACGAATAACGATGGAAGGTCTGAGGATGCGGAGAATGACAGTGAGGACGATGTGTATATGATGGCGTTGGGGGTGTTGGAGGAGCATTTTAGCAAGAAAGTAAGCATTGTTGTAGAACGCCACAAATTTTTTTCTAGGACCCAAGCGTCTCATGAATCGGTCGATCAATTTGTGTGTGCGTTACGTACGCTGGCCAAATCATGTAGATTTAAAGACTTGCATGAAGAAATTATTAGAGATCAATTAATAAATCGTACATGTTGTTTGAAAATTCAGGAAAAGTTGTTAAATTTAAAAGATCCATCTTTGGATGAGGCCATAGCAGTGGCTAAACGTGTTGAAAACACATCTAGGTATGTTAAGGAGTTAAGTAGAAATGATACCGAGGCTGCACTAGTACAAGCTGTAAATTCTGTGAAAATCAGCAGAAATACGACTGTAATGGATGAAAGAAAGAAATGTTTTAAATGTGGAAGCATAAAACATCTGGCATCCTCAATGAATTGTCCTGCAAGAGAGGCTAAGTGTTTCAAGTGCGACAGAAGGGGACATTTTTCGAAAATGTGCAATCAGAAAAAAAGTACTTACAACAGAAGAAATGTAAATTGTTTACAAAATGGTAATCAAGGACAACAATCGTATTCTAACGGTCAGATGTTGTGGTCCGGTGAGGAAGTGGATAACCATTTTGAAATTTTAATGCTTAATGTTTTATCCATGGAGACTGCTTATAAACCTCCTAAGTGTGCGATAAGCATAAATGGTGTGGTGATAAACGTGTGGGCTGACTCATGTTCACCTTATACCATAATTGACAAAGCAACGTGGAAAGCAGTGGAGGGTGGCGAATTGGCTAAAGCGGAAGTGGATTTGGTGGGTTATGGAGGCAACAAAATTTCTGTGTTGGGATATTTTCAAGGGGAGGTGTTATTTAATCAAAGACAGGCAATATGTGATGTGTATGTGGTTGAAAATGGTCGATGTTTGTTAGGATGGAATGAACAAAGAACGCTGAAGATTGTGTTAGATCCAAATAGTGAAAGACAGGTTTTGTCAGTAGGGGAAGAGAGTTCAGAAAAATGGAGTAAGAAGTTTCCAAATCTTTTCAATAGCGAGTTAGGTTGTTTGCAGAAGTTCCAACATTGCATTGTGCTGAAAAGTGGGGCTGTTCCCAGTGTACATAAGGTCAGGAGTGTGCCGGTTGTTCTGAGAGATGCATTAAAAATTGAATTATCTAGATTATTGAGTTTGGGTGTGATTGAGAGAATTGAAGCGTCGGAATGGTTGAGTCCAGTGGTTTTGGCCCGCAAACCTAATGGCAAGATTAGAATGTGTGTAGATTTGAGGGACCTTAACAGTAATATATGGGTAGACAGACATCCTATTCCTAATATTAATGAACTATTGAGTGGTATTCAAAGGGGAAAGGTGTACTCAACCCTAGATTTATCCAGTGCGTACCACCAAATAATGTTGCACCCAGAGTCCAGGCATCTCACGTCGTTTATAACGCCTGAGGGAGCTTTCAGATTTGTGCGCATGCCGTTTGGGCTTGCGTCTGCCTCAGCTGTTTTCCAAAGGGTTATGCAAAATCTACTGGGTGGTGTAAAGGGTGTGAGTTTTTTTCAGGATGATGTGCTAGTATGGGCAAAGGATTTACAAGAGCATGATACCATTCTGGAGAAAGTATGCCATATTCTTGAGAATGCAGGTTTGACTGTTGAGGCTAGCAAATGTAAATTTGCATGTCACAGTGTTGAGTATTTGGGCCATACTATTTCATGGAAGGGTATAACGCCCAAGGTTAATCTTATGGAAGCAATTGAGCGGGCACCTAGTCCAGTTAACAAAGATCAACGGAGATCATTTCTTGGATTAGCGGAATATTATGCTAAGTTTGTGAGGAATTTCGCTGACATAGCATATCCTTTAAGAGTGTTAATGAAAAAAAATCAAAAATATATCTGGTCGGATGAGTGCCAACAAGCGTTTGATAAATTGAAGAAAAACATTATAGAAGCAGTTGAATTAAACCCTTTTGTGGCTCATTATCACACTATAATAACAACGGATGCAAGCATGTACGGGTTGGGTGCGGTACTAATGCAAGTGCATAATGGAAAGGAACGTGTGGTAGCGTTCGCTTCACGTACATTGAAGGGAGCGGAAACAACATACTCTGCTGTAGAAAAAGAAGCTCTTGCTTGTTGGTGGGGCATCACGTACTTTAAAAACTATGTGTGGGGTAGAAGTTTTGAATTACGTACAGACCACAAACCGCTTGTGGACATTTTCACTACTGCAGGTGTAAGTCGTGCTTCTTCTAGGATTGCCAAGTGGTTATATAGGTTACAGGAATACACTTTCACAGTAAAATACTTGCCTGGTATAATGAATGTAAATGCGGACTGTTTGTCGAGGTTGCCATTAGAAAATGTATGTGGAGAAGAAGAGGAAGAATGGGTTGTGGCTGACCTGCAAGACATCAAGACAAAGGCTATCAGTGAGGAAGTTTGGAAGGAGGCGGTTCAGGAGGATACTGAACTTCAGGCAATAATAAGGAATTTGCATAAGTGTTGGTCTGAATTGGGTGATGAAACCAGTATGTTTTCAAATGTCAAAAGTGTGTGGTCTGAGTTGTCATTACAGAGTAATTTACTTAGGAGAGGTGATAGGTTGGTAGTGCCACATAAGTTGAGGCAGACTGTTTTAGAGATTCTACATGAGGGACATGGTGGTATGTCGGGTATGAAGAGGAAAGCCAGGGAAGATTTTTGGTGGCCAGGCATGGACAAAGAGGTTGAAAGATTTGTTAGGAATTGTGTAAGCTGTGCTTGTAGTGACAAAACACACGTGTGTGAGAGGACACCTGTCATTCCTGTACCTTTTCCTGTTAAACCATGGCAAAAGATAGCAATAGATGTGTGTGGCCCGTTTGATTTTGGTGATGGTGGAAAGTTTTATGCCATGGTTATGGTAGATTACCACTCCAAATGGCCAGAAGTTAGTATCGTCAAAGACACTAAAGCTGGAGTGGTGATTGAATTTTGTGAGGAAATTTGGAAAAGGGAAGGTTATCCCGAGGAGGTGGTGACTGACAATGGGACACAATTTACTTCGTTTGAGTTTGAGGACTATTTAACATTGTGTGGAGTAAACCATGTGAGGACAGCTGTGGCACATCCAAGAGAGAATGGGTTAGTAGAAAGGTTTAACAGAGTGTTGTGTGACAATATTCAACTGTCAATTCAGACTGGTTTGTGTTGGAGGACTGAAGTGAAAAACATGCTATGGAATTATCGGACGACTCCGCATTCGACGACGCGAGAAACCCCGTTTGTTGTGTTGAAGGGAAGGAAACCGTGTACCAAAGCTGTTCCTGGTTGGATGGGGAAAGCTGGTAAAAAACGTGTAAGTGTAAGGAATCTTGCATTTAGAGTGGAGGGGTGCAAGAGAAGTATGACGAAAGTGTATTGGGAAAACCGAAGGAATGTGTGGTTGCAGTTGGGGACTGGGTGCGAACCAGAGTATGGCATGGTGGCAGGAAGGGTTTGTCAAAGTGGTCAGAACCAAAAATGGTTGGGGGAGTGAAGTGTTATAGTGTGGTTTTAAGCTACGGTAAAAGATGGAATATGGCTGATGTTGTCAGATGCAGTGAAATGGAAGTAGCTGAGTGGAAGAAGCAGGTTGGGTGTGGCCGTGGTGTCGAGGAGTCAAGAGGGGTGAGAAGGTCACAGAGAGTATTCAAGAAACCAGAATATATGAAAGATTATTATACAGAGTAGTTGTGTTTCGTGTTTTCTTGTGTTAGTTTATGTTATTTATTGTTTTTTTCTTGTTGTTTTTAGATAATTTTGTTATTGTAAGAAGGGAGATATGTTGTATTCTATTCAAAGGAATCTTAGTGGGCTGCTTAGCAACTGGGAGGAAACTGGAATGTTATGATTAGATTGTAAGGCAGGCAGTTGTTGATAAGACCTGCCAGGGTTGGATGTGTATTTCTTATCTGAAGAATAAAGAAGAAAAAGAAGCATCTGTGGTGCAGCGATATCTTTACAGAATCCATCTTTATATTTGCTCTAAGCTTCTTGTTCGGGGCACTGTATATCATGAGTTTAGTTTTCTTAAGATTTATGTCTAACCCGTAATCTCTGCAGAATACACCGAACTGGTTAACCAGATTCTGGATTCCCATGGCTGATTTGGACAGGAGAATAGTGTCATCTGCATAAAGTAAGCATGGAACTTTGGTCCCGGCCAGCTTTGGGGAATCATTAGTGCAATTTGCTAAATACTTAATACAATTATTTATGTATAAAAGAAAAAGGGTTGGGGCCAAAACACACCCCTGTCTGACTCCCCTCTCAATAGCCACTGATTCTGTTAGATCACCATTCTTGCTGCTCCTAATTTGAGCATAAGTATTCTCGTGTAGTCGGGTGATAAGTTTCAAAAGGCCATGTGGGACACCCATATTGGTTAGTGTCAGCCATAACTGGTTTCTAGGGACCAAATCAAACGCGGCTCTAAGATCAATAAAAACTACAAAAAGGTTGCCCCCTCCTACTTCCACAGTCTTCCATTTTATTGTTAAAATTCTTAGCACCTGATCTATGGTACTAACTGCTGGCCTGAACCCTGCTTGCAAATCAGAAATGGCATTGGTTTCCAGAATCCATTCTTCTAGACGGGACAAAATTTGCTTTGCAAAAAGTTTTTGGAAGTTGTCGAGTAAGGAGATTGGGCGGTAGTTAACAGGGTTAGAGGGGTTACCTTTCTTAAAGATGGGAACTATCTCTGCTCCCATCCAGGAGCTCGGGACAGGTGCTCCTGCAGTTACCGCATTGGAAATGAGGTTCAGATATGGAGCCCATATATCTGGGTTTGTCTTGTATAAATCGCCTGGTATTTTATCAAGGCCGGGGGCCTTTCCCCATTTCTGTATCTCTAAATATGCATATGCCCTGTATTGTCCAGGGACATTAGCAAGAGTATATTTGTGAAAAGTGTTTGTACCCCCATCAACTGCTGGAAATACAACCCAAGAATAAAAAAGCTCTGTTCTATAAGCTGCATGGGCGTTCACCACAAACGTGACCGGACCCCGCTGGTTCGTGAGACCATGTGCTATCAGATGTCTTGTGAGCGGATGGCGCATATTAAGCGCTATGTTCACTACTTGAGGATTTGCAATTATAAAAACAGCACTAGGGCAGAGAAGGCACACCAATATCGGGGTTTTCCTTTCAAAGTTCAAGCTTGAATAACCGACCACTAAGTAAATAGGAGGCACCTATCTCGTGGCGGCGGAAATCCTCAGCCCCACGGACGTCTCCGTTAACAGAACCGAGGAGTCAATATATATATGAGACCGAGAGAGTCAGCCGGACCCGAAAATTAGAGCCAGACCAATCGTTGGCGGCGCCATGTCGCGTGGGCTCTCATTATCCTAAATGAGACTACTGGATTTCTAGGTAGCAGGATTGTTCACGGTGTGGGGGACTTAGTCTGACCCACTTGGAAGGACCTCTGTCATCCTAAATCCGGTTTTGATCCGGCTAACTAGCAGTGCCTCAGCTCTCCCAAGGGGAAGGGATGATTTGGCAGCCGAGCGCATGACATCTTAGAACTTCTCAGGGAAGTTGTGGTCACTCAGATCCAAACCGGCTCTCTCATTTACAGTATGATCTCATATACAAATGACAAAGGCAGTTTGAGTTTTATAGATTGTTTTAATAAAACGACTGCATTTTAGATATTAAGGCGTGAGCCGCAATAACCAGAACCATACAACACAGTAGGATTGAAATAGTCACGAGGAGAGTGAAACATAAGAATAACGCGATCATGGTGTTAATCATTTCTACTCTCTCTCAGCTAGTTCTATTTCGAGCACAGCATGTTAAGCTTCTAACTTGCCTTTCAGATTCCCCGGGAAGCCATAACCCCTCATACCTGAGCAAAGGCCTGTGATCTGGTTCAGCATCTGCAACGAGGCAGTCAGCGTCTAGTTGTGTTTCCCTGGTCGGAATCTCCCTCCTGCGTGTATTGGGACAAGGAAGTGTTTTTATAACTAACATGTCAGTGTGATCACAAAATGTCCCTACGCAAGAATGCCAAAGACTAAACTCCTACCACGTCTATCGGCAATGTACCAGACTGTATCCTTGACTGAAGCACAGAGTGAACAAGAATGTGTTATTGAGAACTCCAGTGCTGAAGTAGGCTAAACAGTGTGATATAAAAAATAAAACAAGACCGTAGAACTGGTTATTTGAAAAATAACAGTACGAAGCCGAATAAAAAGCATTTAGAGCAAAGTGCACAGAGGCTCTAAGCTGCGAGCAAAGGAATAAAATACATCCAGGGCAAAGTGCACAAAGGCCTAAAGCCTGAAGCTAACGCGCAAAGGATATATAAAACTGACCACACTACACACTTACCTTTCAATATTCTGTCCTCGGTATTCTTGTGTTACAATATTCTGGGGGTCATTATTTATTATTCAATAATGCAACCAGTATTTGGGAAGGAATGCACCAAAAGAGCATAGTTTTAATGTTTGGTCATAGATGAGGGCCATGCCCCCCTAAAAACATACTTATGGTTACAGACCTGATTGTCTTCCTCACACTTTCCCCTTAAGTGCTGCTAAAGTCGTCAAGAAGAGTGTTCCATGTAATAAATTACACCATACTAGACTTGCTGCACGTCCATACTATTTAAAGACATGTAGCGGTCCTCATTTTTAGGTGGCAGCCTACCAGACACCGCAGCTGTCTAGGTATGCGGAAGACATCTTGGGGAGTTTCAAAAGTTGACCTGAGAATGCAACCTGCCTGTTGATTGCAATAGGCTTGGTGGCTTGTAACTCACATTTTCAAGCTTTTTCATTTGCTGGCTCAGACTGTCTAGCATCACTTCATCCGTCCCATGCTAAAACTCTATTTACAGTATCCTTCCGAATGCTCTCTATCTGTAAACATGCATGTAAATCTTATGTTATCTTGTCATATCTGCTGTGCATTCAAAGACTGGGGTCTTGGAGGGAGCCTGGTGTTTAATATGCTTTCGGCTGACTTTCAGCTGACTTCAAAGTGAGAGCGTTGGGGGGGTGGGGATGCAGATTGCTCTCCCCATGGAGTAGGGGGTCTCATGGTGCCACGAACACTGAATGCGCAAGAGCTGCAGGGACTGCTGTACCAGGGTGCATCCGCTTTGACATTACCCTGTGCCCCATCCACCCATCTGGACACCTTAGGGACTGTTGTGGTGTTGTGATCGAATGGTCATGACATGGTGGTTTGTGTTTTCTTCGTCTTTGGGAATACAACTGCACTGATTTAGCAGTTAAAATTCTCTGTCACTTCGGGAAAAAGTTTGATGCTATCTCCTTCCTCTTCAATAATCAGATGTCCCACTACATCATAGCTGGCATTACCTACCCTCTGGGAAGTTAGAATGAGTGACAGGTGTGTAGTTTGGTCTCCCTCTTGTGGTGGAATGACAGCAGCATTCTCTTTGCATCCTCTGTTCGTAGAACAGCATTTCCACTGTTTGTACCGACTTAGAACAATATTTCACTCTAATACTGCTACCTTGTTGGATCTATTCTGTATATTCTCTAGTGTTAGACTGATGCTTACTCTTGCTGTTATTTGTAACCCTCAGCTGTGAAGAAGGAGACAGTGTTAGTTCCTTATTAAGAGATATTAACTGATATGCACTGACTGAATTGAATCATAAAAAAATGTAACTTATTTAAATTTACCTTTTTATGTACCTCTTTAACCATTTAAAGTGACACTTTTGAGGTACTGAAATGAAGAGAACATGTCGTTAAGAATCTGCGTTGAGAATCTACACTTCATTTAAGCCAGCCATGTTGCCCCCTCTACAAAGAAACACCGTTCTGACATTTGACAGCCATTTCATTTTTCCCTTTTTTGTGTGCTCGGGATTCAGGAACACTAGGCTCTCCGTATATTTTTTTATTATTTTGAGTTAATTCTGATTTTCGTTTCCATCCACATCACAAGACACACTTGGCTGTGAGCTTTCATTTTATTTGGTCTAAATAAACTTAAGCAGGGAGTCCCAAAATTGAGGACCGCCAAAGCAAGCTCAAGCTGCCTGCACTAGACATTTGCTTTGGGTTGCTCCATTATGCTGTTCCACCCACCAGTAAATGAAAACTAACTAGGCAGCATTGTAAAAAGAGTCTTGACAGAGCCAGTTGATTATCTGTAACAAAGTTCATAGTCAAGTCTTTAATTAGTGGGGAACCTCCAACCTGTTTGCGACCTCTTCATGACAGCACAATCACTTAACATCTAGGCATCCAGAGACTGGATCGAGGCATTTGTGCTTTATTTCATGGGCTGATAAACAATATGTATTTCCACCATTTGCACTCCTACCCTTAAGCCAGAATGGCCTCACAAATGGAGGTTGACAGATCTGCTTTACTTATGAGATCAGCCTAACAAGAGAGGGCTATGCAGACCAGGCCTTCTGTTTAATTGAGTGCTAGAAAAGTCCCGTGCAGCCATTAAGTTGGCAGCTTAGCTCCCGAACTACTCCAAAAAGGCATTTAAATTTGCCACTAGACTGTATGGACATTCTCCAATGAGCTGTAAAACCTTAATCAGAAAACATACACATTTTCAGTGGAGGAAGTGTTATATGTGCTGTTGAAGAAGTCCATCAGTACTACCACCTGGTAGAAACAAACTCCCTATTACACCGTGGGTTTGAAAAGGGCTATATAGTACTATGCAAATAAACAAGCATTGGCATAGCCACTACATTTGGCTTATATGTTTAGTCACAACTAAAGTATTTTAAGAAGCCTACTGCAGTGAGAAGAAACAAAATAACTGATTTCTATAAATAGTATATCTGAGGTAACAAAAATAGTATGTGATGATTCAGTGCACTTTTGAGCTGTGTTAGACCTGGTTTTCTGGGCATCAGGGCACTCAGGGGCTACACCGCTCCAATCACATCAACTGGAGTGTCCCTAGCGGTGTCCTGGGGCCTCAGTACTAGTGGACCAAAAACTGGATAACCAAATACTCCTCTCCAGCACTTGACTCTCTCATGTTAGTGAGGCAGAGCAGTCGAAGGCTTACTCAAGAAGGTGAGGTAGGTTTAGCCATTCAGAATTCAGGGTAGACCGTACTACTAGCTAATAAGATCAATGTCCAGTCAGTGCTTTACTTAAAAAAAAATACTTCAATACACATACCAGAAATATACTACACATAAAACTAGGATAAACGGTAAAAACCAGGCATCTCTACAACCCGATGGGCCAGAGTTCTGACCCCCAAACAGTATTATAGTGCCTAAACACTAAGCACTATACAAACACAGTTAGCATGTAGACACACAATTAGCATTGTATATTACACACCATGTTACCCAGGGTTGTTCTCCTTTGCTAGAGCCAGGATACCAATCCTTGTATGGTAATGGTGAAGTCTCAGCATATGATGTGAAGTCAAACATTCCAGATCAGCCCCAAAACCCACCACCCAAAAAACAGAAGTGCCCTCCCATCCTTACCAAGGACCCCGCTCTGGTGGCGTCAGAGATCTGATCACAAGTACCTGATGTAATAGTATTTATATAGCGCTTACTACCCCTGACGAGGCGTCAAAATGATGTCTTGGCACAGTTTACTAGAGCCCCACTAGATCAGTAGCCACAGGCTAGCTGTAAGAGGGTATTAGCTGGCCAGAGTGCCAGTACACCCTGGTACCCTGAAGTATCAAAAAGAGAAAGGTAGGGGGCCTGAACCACAGGACACTCTTCCGCGGCTACATACTGTAACTGTAAGTATCCTAGGCTCCAACAGTACAGAGGAGGGGTCTGGGCAGAACTGACCTCACCTTCAAAGGCTTGGTGAAATCATATTTCCCTGTCTCCCTCTGTTGATGTGCTGTGAGCTTCCTTATCTTGAGCAGCTGTTTGCAATTTCCTTGTCTTCCAAGCCGATGCAACAAGCCCCACAAACAGCTGGTCATCTGCATTCAGGTTGATGATTGATCCTTTTGCTTTTTCACAGCTGGCAAATCCTTTCACAGCAGAATCCATCAATCACAGAGAAAACTCTCACGTTGAGACGTGGTAAGCAAGCTTCCTTGCCTTTACACCACGGGCCCACAGCTGGCTTCTGTAGATGCTTGTTAGAACTGAAAACCAGTCTTGAACAACCACTGACCTCTGAGACCAGACTTTAATCACCTCTGATTGATAGGCTGATCAAATCAGAGGGTCTGCTACTTTTGAATCCTGGGTGCTCCTCCAATCATGAGGCCTATCTTTGTCATGCTCAATGCGTATATAAGACATGTATAGGATGAGTTAGTGGGCTTCAGGATAGGCTCTTGGTATCAGCCTGGGCTATTTCCAGAGAGGAACTTTGATTAACTCCAAACCAGGAGGCACTGGCCATCATCCCTCCTAGCAGAGTTAGGGCAGCTAAACACAGATAAGAGCACATGGCTACCCCAGCCTACCAAGCTTCTCTGAGGAATACGGAGGGGCACAGGGGAGCTGGAATGTCAAGCAGAACAGCTCAGCTATCATTGTACACAATGGCTCACCTCACCATTCTCCCCTAGGGAACATACTGGCTCTCAAACACACATCCCAGGTAGACAAAGGCAACAGGATCATGGGCAAAGAAGACTGCACAGACTTGATCCGGAGTATGGCTAGTAGTTCCCACCCCCACCAAGGGTACAAGGATACAGGTATCCCTGACTATAGATTTATTGATACCACCACTGTCAGTCTACCAACGCCTTGGTAGAGAGGGCAGTAGCCACTCTCTGTAAAAATAGGTGTGCACTATGCATGCCTGCTCTACCTCAGAGCTAAGCTCTAGGGTCTCAGTCCATGAAAACAGGGAGATCCTCCGTGGACATACATGTTTGTCGTGATCACTGAGGTAGGGATCCAGAAACCATACAGTAACTTTTAAGTGACTTGCCTGTAGATCACCGAAAGATAGGGGAAGCACGCTCTCCAGAGATATGCAGAAGACTTACCATCCCAACAAGCTGTAAAACAGTCCCTAATGTACTGCAATGGAAGCTCTCCGGATGAGGTGGATTGATAACACCAAATAGTCAGTAGCATTAGGAGCTAGAGAAATATTTCTCTGAGTGAGTCGAAACCTACTGCAGTCTACA
Source organism: Pleurodeles waltl (assembly GCF_031143425.1). Lineage (NCBI taxonomy): Eukaryota > Metazoa > Chordata > Amphibia > Caudata > Salamandridae > Pleurodeles > Pleurodeles waltl. The sequence goes on along the minus strand of NC_090446.1, from coordinate 932,255,818 downwards.
CCACATCACTCTATGCCACTATGTTCTACTCTGCACCACTCTATGCCACTGCACTGTATGCCACTCTGCACCACTGCACTCTAAGCCACTGTATTATTCACCACTGTACTCTATGCCACTTTACTGTACATCATTGTACTCAATGACACTGCACTCTACTATGCACCACTCCAATCTACACCACTGCATTCTATGATGCTGCACTGTAAGCCCCTGCACTCTACGTCACTTCATTCTACGCCAATATAATCTACAACACTCTACGCCAATGCACTTTACCACAGTCCACTCTACAGCACTCCACTGCACTCTACTCTGCACCTTTCTACTCTACCCCACTGCACTCTACTCTGCACCACAGTACTTTACTGCACTCTATTCTACACCACTTTGTTCTATGCCACTTTACACCACTGCACTCTATGACACTCTACTCTGTCACACTGCATTCTATGCCAGTGCACTCTGCCCCATTGCATTCTATACCATTCTACTCTGCATCACTCCACTCTACGCCACTGCAATCTGCAGCACTCAACTCTACGCTTTTTGCACTCTTTGGAACTATACTCTACTTGGCACTACTCTAAGCCAGTCTACTCTTTACCACTCAATCCTGCTGCACTCTATGCCACTCTACCCTGCACCACTGCACTCTACACCACTCTATTTTGCACCACTCCACACTATGCCACTGACCTCTACTATACAACACTTTAATCTATGCCACTGCATTCTCCAAGGCTGCACTGTATGCCACTGAATTCTATGCTGTTCCACTCTATGCCACTATACTCTGCAACATTCTAAGCCAATGCACTCTGTACCAGTCCACTCTACTGTAGGCCACTCTATGCAGCTCCAATTTATGCCACTTCAATGCACAACACTGTTTGCCACTCCACTTTATGACATTCTATTGCACTGTTTGCCATGCCACTCTCCTCTACACCACTAACTTTTAGCCATGCTGTACAGCAACCACGCTGGTGTACAACATGTTTAAAACACATTGACAAAGCCAATAGCTCTTGCACATGCATTGGCTTTGCCAGTGCTTGTTTGGTGTATGAATGACCTCTGAAGACAGTGCTTAGTTTGTAAAAGAATAATGGGCCCAAAGTTTTACACAAAAGTGCACAGCTGGCGCTATTGAATGTCAGGTTGTGAATACCAAGGTTGGGTGGTCTTGTTTCCACCTGGCATGTCTTTCACCCACCATCAGACACGCCCGCCTTTTTATCTCACTCTTGCAGGTTCCTGCTTTCTCCCTGTGTCACGTTTTTTCTGCCTTTCTTGTCTTCCTTCTTTTCCATTTTTAGGTTGAGCGAGCAAGCAATCTGACCTGTTGTAAGTTTTGTGGGCTTTCATGCCTATCACTATCACTCATTCGTGGGCTTGCCTTTCAAAAATCCTTTGTTATCATTGGTAAATGCTTTACGTTGGTCTCTCCTTGGGGCAGTTTGTTTACTCTTACATGGATAATTGCACTCTTGCCAATACGTTTGACTGCAAGTAAACTTCTTTTTCTTTTTGTGTCTCTCCTTCCCGCTCATGGCAGCCGTGGCGCTTTGAATTGGCTTGCTTATGTCAGCTGTTTTACTTTTCATTTTCAATTTAAGTGGCAAGAAAAGTCCACTTAGGAATTTACAACGTTAACAGCTCTAAGTCGAGCAAATGCGAGAGCCATTGCATTGCAAATGCTTGTTTGTTTTTGTCTCCCTTGCTCTGGGTAAAAGTCTGAAAAGTTAAGATAAGTGCTGGTCCCCAAAAAGGGTCCACACCTGCTACCACTGGATCCAATTAAGCACTGACTAAACAATGTCTTTGTTCATTATCTTCCATCTCACACATCCCCACCCCCTACAAGTTCCATAGATGTTAGGATTATCTTCACTTATCACTCTTACCTGAAACATTCAATATCCTCTTATCCTATGTAACGTAGCAGCTACCCGCAATCTCCTAAACCCAAGTGATATACCATTATCTATTGTGTTTAGTTGATAAATGTAATCATCTTCTGTCATTTAAAGAGACTACCTCCTGCACTGTCAAACAGCAACAGTACAGTAAATATGTTGCCTTTTGCTTCTATGAAGCAATATAACAGTTATTAGGAGGTAATTCATGATAAAATATCCTTAGTTACGCTGTAAGAAAGTACCCTATTTTTGGCATGGTTACCCCCACTTTTTGCTTTCTAGCAGTATGCTTGGACTGTTTTCACTGGGATCCTGCCAACCAGGACCCCAGTGATTGTGCTCTCTCCATCTAAATTTTGTTGCTTAGGACTTTGCACACCTCACAATTGCCATACTAGTGCCCCCATAGAAGTCCCTATTATATGGTATTTAGGTACCCAGGTCATTGAGGCACCAGGGGTTCCCCATGGGCTGCAGCACGTATTGTGCAAAATGTATGCCATTGCAGCCTGCGTGAAAAGGCGCATGCGCCCTTTTACCACAGGTCACAGCACCAGGTCACTGTAAGTCACCCCTATGGTAGGCCCTCCTAGCCCAGAGGGCAAGGTGTAGGTATCTGTGTGTGAGGGTACCCCGCATGAGCAGAAGTGCCCCTATGAACTCCGGTTCCACTGCACTGGACTTCGTAAGTGCAGGGAAGCCATTTTACCTGTGTACTGGACAATCTATCCCTTACCTGGAAAGTAGAGGCTTGGGCATGCTGATTGGCTCTCTAGCGCCCAGGAACCAGAGCCCTCCTCTAACACCTGCACTGGGCCTTTAAGTTTGTGAAGGGAATCCCAAGACAGCCACCTCCATTTAGTGAGCCCAGCTTTTTTTTAACCTGTGCCCTAATACAGCCCAGTGATCAAGAAATCCTAGGAGACTGGTAAGAGCGCCAGACTTTCTGGGAAATCTCGTTATTTGTTAAACAAGTGTTTCTACTGCTACCCGTGCCTGTTTACTGTAGGCTCCCTATGTTTCAACCAGTTTGGCCTTTTTTAAACTGCTGTTTTTATATGTGACTGTTTGAAATTTCCCTCCTAGTTTGTGGCAAAAGACTACATAAAGCCAAGTGCCAACCCCCCTTTTTTGTTTTAGAAAAAAAGGCTACATACACCTCAGTGGCTAACCAGAGTGTGTTTAGGAGACTGCCTAATCTGTTTCTGTGATTTTAATTGTTTTTAGAAAGTGTCTGCATCACTTGTTTTGCCTTGAAAAAGCCAAATATCGGAGCACGCCACAAGCAGTATTTCAGTGCTTTTCAATCTGTCCCTTACCTAGAAAGTAGACTCTACTAGTTTGGAAGTGTGGCTTTTGCCTGTCTGTATCCAAGGAGATTCTGACTGGAGCAGCAGCTCCCTCCCCTCTTCCACAGGGGCTTGGGCTTCAGTTCATTTGGCCCTTAAATATGTTTCTATTGGTTGTTGTATATGTTGTTGTGATTGGTTGCTGGGATTAGTATTTCTATTGGTTTAAGAATTAGGGTTGTTGTTGTGATTGGTACTAGGGTTGGGATTCCTATTGGTTCATGGTTTTAGGTTTGGTGTAGCGATTGGTACAAGGATTAGGATTCCTATTGGGTCATGGTTTTAGGGTTGGTGTTGTGATTGGTACTAGAGCTGAGATTCCTGTGGTTCATGGTTTTAGGGTTGGTGTTGTAATTGGTACTAGGGTTGAGATTCCTATTGGTTCATGGTTTTAGGTTTGGTCTTGTGATTGGTACTAGGGTTGGGATTCCTATTGGTTTGTGGTTTTAGGGTTAGTGTTATAATTGGTTGTCAGGACTAGGAGAGTGATTGGTTAATAGGGCTAGGTCTCCCATTGGCTGTGGGGTTTACGGTTACAAATCTGATTGGTTATGGTTAGGACTAGGTTTTTATTGGCAAATATGGCTATTTAAGCCTAGGGCTCAGGGCGTCTCAGCCCGGGTGTAAAGGCTAAGGGCGGAGAGGACAAGGGCAATTGCCTGTTTAGGCCTGTTCGGGCTGGGTCAGGACTAGGGCCAGAAATGCTGCCCAATTTACCATTTACCAGAAAGGACCTTACTCCCTACACATCCTTCAACATGCAAACACAATCTCAGCAAAGACATCCAACTCATGCACCACAAACTGACCTCATACAGATTGCACTGTCTCATCAACTAACACAAAACCCCACATACCACACCTATACAGATATCCACCACAACTACAACAATAAGACACCTTCATTCTCACACAAAACACTACTCTGTCCATTCCCACTAACACATGCTGCCATCGCCCACAAAATACAAAACCAAATTTTACATTACTTTCGGCCATCCAGATACACACTCTCTGTTCATACAAACCAACAGCACTTTCCTCTATTTGCTCCTGCCAGTCCCCCTTTTATCATGACAATACCTAAACCGAGCCTTTCAACACACCATCCACAAACACCCTCCACCTCTCTTCAGCAATTATACACAACCATTCAATCCGTACACTCCACTCCACCACACATATTACCTCTTCCAGTGATCAAAACTAGCAGAAACACCCCTAACCCTCATCCATCCCCTCTTACATGCCTCATACAATCTTCTCCAAAGCACATCAACACCCCCTGTAATATTCTAATACCACTCACAAGCACTAACTCACACTCAAATCCTTCACAGAAAACCACTACATCAATATTTCCTCTCACTATTCCACACAAAAAAAAAAGACCACACACATCAGCACATCAAAAAAACACAAACCTTCAAAATACTTTCCGTCACACCCACTCCCACCCTCATGACTACACAAATAATACAAATCCTATCCATTATTACTCCTACATTCTCACTCTTCACAAACATCGACCACAAGCACCCCAAAACAGCAACATTCATTCACCCGCCTCTCATCCATTGCACAATTTAGAGCCTTACATTATGATCCACATTCTCCTCCACCACCCCTAACCCATACTCCTTCTAGCCTAAACAGACGCAAACAAAATAAACAACATGCCACTCTTAATAACTTCGCATCTCCTTGTCTATTACACAATAAGGCTACTCTACAAAAAAAACTACACTCATCATGTCACTCTAAGCCACCAAGTCCATCACCAACACACACAGACCCAACAAAATGACTCCTAAGCCTGCTGGAAGAGGAACACTATATTAAAAAACAGGACTATTGTGATCCTCACACAGTTATCACTACTAACAACACACCTGCTACAAACTCAAAATATACTGCTCACCCTTCTCCAAAACAAAACACCACCACCACAAACACACATTTTCTAAACTACCTGCTCATAAATGCCCAATCACTCTAAAAAAAACAAGCATCACATCCACGACCTGCTCATAGACACACAACCTGACTTACTATTCGTAACAAAATAATTGTTGGGAGATGCCATGGGCCCAGTGTTGCATGAAGCCGTTCCTCCAGGCTATCAAACCATCACACAAAGGCAAGAGAGGAGGTGGACTAGCTATTTTATTCAAACAAGCAATACATCTCACTAAAACAGACAACATTTCCATACAAGGATGTGAGGCCCTCCTCACCAGATGCAATCCTACACCAACTTCCTCCTGCAACTTTCTCCTCCTTTACAGACCTCCACCTAACAATTCAACATTGCCAGACACTTTTCTAGATACAGTCTCAAACCTTATAACATTATACTCAAACCTATGCATTCTTGGGGACCCAAACATTAGGGTTGACAAACCCAATTTGCCTCATCCAAAAGCTATCACCACTGCCCTAGTCACATTGAACCTACATTAGATTGTACACAATCCCACATACATCGCTGGACATATCCTAGATGTTATTTTTGCAAACCCAGAACTAGTTACCGTTCAAAGCATCACACCAATCACATGGTCAGACCACCATTTGATACCTTCCAACATAAAACACCACAAATCAACACACCACATAGCAACTTACATACATGCATCTATCGACCATGGAGCAAACTCAGCTTTGAAGACTTAGACACACAACTAACAGCCAACACAGACCTAGACACAATTAATTAGGTTCCAAAAGTTTGAGTGGCAACAGGAAGCTTTCGATACCCCAACAACCCTCAGAAAAACTAAACAGGACAAAAGAAAACCAACACCGTGGAGAAACACAGAACTAAAAAAGATAAAGCAACAAATCAGAAGGTTGCTATGGACCTGGCATAATACAAACAACATTCAAGACGAACTTCAGCTACACAAACTTAACAGAATATACAAATCATCAATCAAAAAAGCTACAAAAAGGTACTACGAAGACAGAATTCAAAATGCTAAATCTGCAACTATTTTTTTTTTTTTAATTCACAATGAATTTTGAAAACCTGAATGCATGGAAGGAAGTCATCCCACTACTCAAGATTTCACAAACAAACTGGCAACTCATTACACAACCAAGGCAGACACATTGGACTCCTATTTAAAACAGAAGAAAACCATCAGCAAACCATCTAAAATCCCCTCGAAGAGTAAACCTACCCAGCCTCTGCACTCCTTCAAACAAATATCACATGGTGAATTTATGGATTTGGTCAAAACAAGCAGGCCCCCGGTTGCCCTTCTGACCCATGTCCACCACACATCTTCAAGAACATTCTTTTATTTACTTCTGCTGCCACACCTGTAAGAAGAATTATCAATAACTCTTTAACTACAGGAACGTTTCCTGAAGACCTGAAATAGGCATGCATACGTCCCTTATTAAAGAAAACAAATCTAGATCCACAGGACCCCAACAACTTCAGACCAATCACAAATGGGCCTTTCCTGGGCAAACTGATGGAAATAGCAGCATTCACCTAGATGTTACAATTCATTGAAGAGAACTCCATACTTTCAGACTACCAAACTGGATCCCGCTCAGGAAAAGGCACTGAATCGGCACTCATGGCAATCTGGGATGATCTTAAAAACACAGTCGACCACAATGGGGTTGCTGCACTACTTCTCTTGGACCTCTGAGCTGCCTTTGATACAGTTGACCATGACACTCTAATTCAAAGACTCCACAAAGCCAGCATAAAAGAGACTGCTCTGGACTGGATTACATCCTACCTTCAAAACAGAACTAATATTATCTATTCTCCCCCCTTCTCGCCCAAACCCCATCTCACAAAAACAGGGGTCTCCCAAGGATCAGTCATCTCACCTATGCTTTCAACATCTACATGATGCATTACCAGAATCGATCAATGATTTTCAACTCACATGCTACACCTGTACAGATGACACACAAATACTAATTAAATTGGAATGCCCCAAAGACATTGAAAACTCACAAATCTTCAGTTGCCTCAGAGCTGTTGATCAGTGGATGACTTGGAGCCACCTCAAACTGAATGGTTCCTAAACAGAAGTAGTCACATGTGGCGACTGGAAAAATGATGACCCACTGTGAGCTTGGCCTGATGATCTGGGACCACCTCCTCAAGAATTTCAAGGAAGTTAAAAACCTTGGAATTACCATGGACTCTAAATTAACAATGAATCCCCAAGTGGACAAGTTAGAACGATCAAGCTTCATCACCTTGAAGACCCTGTGACGCATCTTCCCCAACCTCGGAGTTCCACACAAAATGCAGGCTACTATCTCTCTTGTACTATCCAAACTGGATTATGCCAATGGCCTCTTCCATGGATCATCTCTACCTATTATGAAAAAACGACAACATATTCAGAACTCAGCTGCCAGGCTACTATTACATGTAAAGCCACACGCCCACATCTTTGCTGCCTTGAGAGCACTTCACTGGTTACCCGTTGCCAGAAGATCCACCTTCAAGCTGCTTTGTATCACCCACAAAGCTATAAATGAAACAGGACCACTTTTCATCAGAAACAAAATAACCAAATACATTCAACAAAGAAACCTCCACTGAAGATTGGCACCCAGCCTTAATTAACCACCATAAAAGAAAAAGACAATAGATGGTACATACTTCTCTGTTCAAGCAGCCAAACTATGGAATTCATTACCCCCAAATATAAGATCCACAGATAACTATCCTGCCTTCAGAACACTACTCAAGAGTTGGCTATTTCCTTCATAACCACCATATTCAAACAGGAATGGACTGCATATGCCTGTGTTGATAAATATTTATAATCTGATTATGTGTATATTCTAGATATGTATAGTTCTTTAACCACTTCGTTGCAAGGCCTTTTCCCCCCTCAGGTGCCGATCCTTTTTTTGGCTATTTGGGGTAGTTTGCACTTAAGCCCTCATATATTTTTTGTCCACATAAGCTATCCATGCCACATTTGCTTCCTTTTTTTCCAACATCCTAGGGATTTTAAAGGTACCCAAAGTTTGTGGGTTCCTCTGGAGATGACCAAGAAATTAGCCAAAATACAGCTAAAATTTCATTTTTTTCACAAAAATGGGAAAAAGTGCTGCAGAAGAAAGCATGTGTTTTTTCCCCTGAAAATGGCATCAACAAAGGGTTTGTGGTGCTACAATCGCCATCTTCCCAGCTTTCAGGAACAGGCAGACTGGAATCAGAAAACCACATTTTTCAACACAATTTTGGCATTTTACTGGGACATTCACCATTTTTTGTGCTTTCAGCCTCCTTCCAGGTAATGACAGAAATGGGTGTGAAACCAATGCTGGATCCCAGATAGCTAAACATTTCTGAAAAGTAGGCAAAATTCTAAATTCAGCAAGGGTTCATTTGTGTAGCTCCTTCAAGGTTTTCCTACAGAACGTAACAGGTAAAATACACAAATATTGAAACTGAGGTGAAAAAAGAGCCATTTCTGTCCACGTTTTCTTCTATAACTTTTTCCAGCTATGGCAGATTTTCAAAAGCAATATACCCTTCCAATTGCTAGAATCTTCTGGTTGCAGGGATATATAGGGCTTGTAGGTTAATCAAGAATCCTAGGTACCCAGAGTCGATAAATGCCCCAAAACACAACGTGGACACATCACATTTTCCCCCCAAAAACTGACCTGTTTTTTACAAAGTGCCTAGCTGAGGATTTTGGCCTCTAGCTCAGCCGGCACCTTGGGAAAACTAGCAAACCAATAGGGGAATTCAGAATGGTGTGACTTGTAGTGCTCTCACCAGGTTCTGGCACCCTGATTCCTTGCAAACCTTAGAATTTGTCTAAAAAAATTATTGTTCCCTCACATTTTGGTGCAACGTTCTGGAATCTAAGAGAAGCCTCAAACTTCCTTTCACCCAGCATTCCCCCAAGTATCCTGATAAAAATGGTATCTCACTTGTGGTGGTAGGCCTATTGCCTGCATCAGGATATGCCCCAAAACACAACGTGGACACATCACATTTTCCCAAATAAAATTGACTTGTTTTTTATGAAGTGTCTAGCTGTGGATTTTGGCCTCTAGCTCAGCCGACACCTAGGAAAACCTACCAAACCTGTGCATTTTTTAAGACTAGACACCTAAGGACCTAGGGGAACCTAGGTTGGGGTAACCTGTGGTGCTCTCACCAGGTTCTGGTACCCAGAATCCTTTGCAAACCTCAACATTTGGCAAAAAAACACTTTTTCCTCACATTTCGGTGATGGAAAGTTCTGGAATTTGACAGGAGCCACAAATTTCCTTTCACCCAGCATTCCCCCAAGTCTCCTGATAAAAATTGCACCTCACTTGTGTGGGTAGGCCTAGTGCCCGTGACAGGAAGTGCCCCAAAACACAACATGGACACATCAAAATGATCTATTACAAACCTACCTGTTTTTTGCAAGGGGGGCACCTGCATGTTTGGTCCTGGGCTCAGCAACCATCTAGGGAAACCTACCAAACCCAAACATTTCTGAAAACTAGACACCTGAGGGAGTCCAGGGAGGTGTGACTTGCATGGATCCCCCATTGTTTTCTTATCCAGAATCTTCAGCAAACCTCATATTTAGTTAAATAATCAGATTTTCCTCACATTTCTGTGTGAGATCACCGCATCGGCACAATTTTCCTACCACCCAACGTTCCCCTCAGTCTCCTGATAAAAATGATACCTCACTTGTGTAGGTGGGCCAAGTGCCTGTGACAGGGAAGGGACAAAAACATATCAAAATTGAGAGGGAACCAAAGCGGGTCCAAAAGGGCAGTTTGATAAAAAAAACTTTTTTAGGCTGACAAGTGGGGCAGCATTTTTTTTGGTATAGATGTAACTATGCTGGGTGGTAGGAATTTTGTGGATTCCTGTAGATTCTGGAAGGTTCCATCACAAAACTTTAGGGAAAATGCATGATTTCAAGCAAAGTTGGAGGTTTGCAGGTACCCAGAGTCGATAAATGCCCCAAAACTCAACGTGGACACATCACATTTTCCCAAAGAAAACTGACCTGTTTTTTTACAAAGTGCCTAGCTGAGGATTTTGGCCTCTAGCTCAGCCGGCACCTAGGGAAAACTAGCAAACCTATACATTTTTTAAAACTAGACACCTAGGGCAATTCAGAATGGGGTGCCTTGTAGTGCTCTCACCAGGTTCTGGCACCCAGATTCCTTGCAAACCTTAGAATTTGTCTAAAAAATTATTGTTCCCTCACATTTTGGTGCAACGTTCTGGAATCTAAGAGGAGCCACAAACTTCCTTTCACCCAACATTCCCCCAAGTCTCCTGATAAAAATTGTACCTCACTTGTGTGGGTAGGCCTAGTGCCCGTGACAGGAAGTGCCCCAAAACACAACATGGACACATCAAAATGATCTATTACAAACCTACCTGTTTTTTGCAAGGGGGGCACCTGCGTGTTTGGTCACGGGCTCAGCAACCATCTAGGGAAACCTACCAAACCCAAACATTTCTGAAAACTAGACACCTGAGGGAGTCCAGGAAGGTGTGACTTGCATGGATCCCCCATTGTTTTCTTACCCAGAATCCTCAGCAAACCTCATATTTAGTTAATAATCAGATTTTCCTCACATTTCTGTGTGAGATCACTGCATCGGCACAATTTTCCTACCACCCAACGTTCCCCTCAGTCTCCTGATAAAAATGATACCTCATTTGTGTAGGTGGGCCAAGTGCCTGTGACAAGGAAGGGCCAAAAACATATCAAAATTGAGAGTGAACCAAAGCGGGTCCAAAAGGGCATTTTGATAAACAAACGTTTTTCGGCTGACAAGTGGGGCAGCATTTTTTTCGGTATAGATGTGACTATGCTGGGTGGTAGGAATTTTGTTGATTCCTGTAGATTCTGGAAGGTTCCATCACAAAACTTTAGGGAAAATACATGATTTCAAGCAAAGTTGGAGGTTTACAGGGCATTATAGGTAAGAAAATGGTCTCTGGTGCATGTGAAGCACACCACCCTGGACTAACCTAGATGTTTAGTTTTCAGATGTATGTAGGTCTGGTAGACTTTTCTAGGTGGCAGCGTCCCAAAGTCTAAAAATTGGAGCTGCTCACCATTCCAATTGAGACGATGTTGAGAGCTAGCCAAGCTCTCTTGGCCCAAATGTAAAATCAAAACCCAAAATAATCAAATGTCCTCTTGCTTGCCATTGGGATCAGATCCTTTAGTTTTCAGGGGGGCTGAAAGACTGTTACCCCCTTCAGTTGGGGTGGGGGGCATAACCATGCCCATACTGGTTGGCAGCTTCCACCCCTCTATTTTTTTTTTATTCCCTGGCATCTAGTAGGCTTTCTTCCCCCACCCCCAGGGAGTGAATCGGAGGTAAGTGCCCCATCTGCCCATCGGTGGGCAGAACAACTTTGTCCCCATTTATTTGGGGTGGATTATGGCCATACCCTCACCCTCATTTTTTTTTTTTTTTTAATCTTCTCTGGTGTCTAGTGGGCTTTCTGTCCCTCTTAGGGTAGAAGGCCCGAATAGAAATAGGCGATTTGCCCCTAAGGGGGAAAGAAATGGCCTAATATAATATGCCCCCCCTGGGGCCGACCATTGCTTAAAGAGGTTGCTCCCCTTATGTAAAAAAATGTTTTAAAGCCCTGGTGTCTAGTGGTTTCTTTCCCCCCTTGGGGGCAGATTTTCCTAATAAAAGTAGGCTGATCTCCCCGCAAGAGGGGCAGAAATGGCCTAATAGCATATGCCCATCTGGGATGCGACCCTTGCCTAGGGTGTTGCTACCCTTACGAAATTATACATTCAAAAAGAAGTCCCTGGTGTCTAGTGGTTTCTGTCCCCCTTGGGGTAGATTGGTCAAACAAAAATAGGCTGATCTTCCCCCATGGGGGGCAGAAATGGCCTAGATATGAATTGCCCCCCTTGGGGAGCAACCCTTGCCCAAGGGGCCACTCCTCTTATTTGTTTACAAAAAGTAAACAAAATCCCTAGTGTCTAGTGGCACTCCTGCAGCACGAATTCTACTGTTCTCCTGGTCGCTGGGGGTCACGCTGGTAGTCACCTCTTGGGGTTCCTAGTTCCTCCAGCTTCCCTCTAATGACTCCACATCCTTGGGTGGGGGACCGTTTCTCGCATTCCACTTTTGTAGTATGTGGTTTGCTCCTCCCCTAGGCCCTCACCATTTTCTAATACTTTTACCAATGCTTGTTGAACCCATGCTATTTCCTAATTGCTATTGTGTATATAATTAGTCTGTACTTACCTTCAGTTGGGGAAAGTGCCTACAGGTATTCTTGTTGTGTGTTACCATAATAAAGTACCTTTCTTTTTGTTACACGGTGTGACTATGCATTGCATAAACTTTGTATGCCTCCTACGTAAGTCTTGGCTGCTCATTCACAGCTACCTCTAGAGAGCCTGACTTCCTAGACCCTGCCTACACTACACTAATAGGGGGTACCTGGACCTGGTATAAGGTGATAACACCATAGGTGCTCACCTCACACCAGGCCAGCTTCCTACATACGCTGCTCTACCGAAGTTATAAAACTGCCGGTTCTGTGAAGCGTTGTGTCAAGGTGTTCACATGTAAACCTCCCCAATGCAATTGTGACATGGTTATTATGTGAAATCAACTGTTATTAGGTAAACCGCCGTTTGGAGATTTAAACTTGTTTTAAGGTAAGGCACTGGGATACCCGATGGTTGTATTCGCCCTATGTACATCTGCAAACACAGACGAATGAAAGAGAGAGGGGCTGTGGTCCTGTAAACACGTGGCGTGAGATTAGTGCAGCACTCTATTGGATATGAGGTAATTTCCTGTCGCGTCCGCGTCTACCTATAAAATGTCAATATCTGCCCGCAGACCTCAATCGTAATCTGCGGAAACCGGTACTACGCAGTTCTGGAATCCACACACCGCTCTGCTACAGCACCTCTAACACGACTTGCAGAACTCCCCGACTTTTGACTACTGGGAGCCGCATGAGGTTCGTTTTACCCAAATTCTGACCTTCAGAACGCCAAGCAAAGGCCCATAAGAGGGACCTCAACACGTATTGTGACTTCACCGTAATCCTCGCATGCAGGTGGTGCCCCCTCCCAGGTGTGACTGGCACGCATGACCTCATCTACAATCTGCCAAGTCTTCTCAATTGCTCACCAAGCTATTCAGAGGGCTCCACACAGTTCTGTCAGTGCACCTCATCTCTAAGTAACCGCTTGTCTATGCAGCTCTGCGACCCTCTTAGCTCTAAAGCGCCTCATTCATTGCCTTTCTTTGGTGTGGGCTCTCGGGCGCCTACAACTCCATCGAAACCACAAACAGGATATCTAATCAGTAGTCCTCGCAATGCCCACAGGCAGGGGAGGTGCCGTCCATAGGCAGAAAAAAGTTTACATCCAACTACCTCAGGTAAAGTGACACGCGTACCCCGAATCTCCCCAGACCATTCACATTCATCTGGAGTAGACTTTTCTTACCAAAGGGGTTCACGAAAGAATTTTCCCGTCTCCTTCCATCTCCCCCATCCCCTGCATCCAAGTAGCTGCTCTTATCAATGGAATTCCTCGGCCGTGGGACCCGTGTTCAGAGCCCATGACAGAGATTAGATAATCAGCCCTGATACCCTCTGGGGAGAGACGTCTGACCGTGAAGACGTGTGTGGCGCATTTTCAGCGTGCTTCTTTCAAGCTCTGTAGTAGTGTCTTCAAAGCTGGGTAGAAAACCACACACCTTCAGATAAAAAGATGTATCGCTGTGCCGGGTGGTTATGCCTCACAAGGCCTCCCAGCAAGAATGCACCAGGTGACCAAGGCCCCGTGGCACTGCTCGTCACTAAGGTGTTACCAGCCCACCAGAGTGCAGGGCACAGTTACCCTGCACTGCCTCGCACTTGATGAATGAAATGCTCACAGCCCAACAGGGCTCACTGTGGGCTTGCGTGGCACTGCTCAACACTAACAAAACGCAATGTTGTCTGATGACCAAGTGCTCGCTACGGTTACTTGGCCCTGCCCTGCATTACATGCATCGTCTTAGAAAGTGACCAAGCGTCCCGTGCACTCACTCGGCTAAATATTAAGGGCATTCGCTAAGGGCCCAGTGAAACTACAAGGAAGGGCCCAACATTAATTGAATTTCGTGTTACCAGACGACAAAGGGACCCGAAGGGAGTAATTTATATGGCACTCTGAAGCACTAACCGAAGAAAGAGTAAACCTAATAGTAAATAAAAAAAAACATCTCTGTGCGCGCATTTACAACGTGAAGTGTCTAGCATCAGAAGAGGTATGGGGCACGTTTCCATTTGGAAGAAAGAAAATCAGAGTCCAGTAAAATATGCAAGAGCGTTCTAGAAGAGGGCTCCTATAACCCCGGAGACTGCCCTTCTAAGGAACAGGAGGGCGGACATTTGAACCGGAGTCCCCCCTCCCCCGTGCCAGAAGCCAGTGAAGGATGTAGCTCTCTTCCAGAGCCCCAAAGCTAGCGCAGACAAATTCCTGCATTTTAGGTCTTCGGGAGCTGGGCAGAACTCCCAGCTGGGACTCCCAAACGGTAGATGAGCCCACGAGCAGTTGTTCCGAGTGCACGAGGGGTACATACCAGGAGTCTCCGGAGGCGGGGAGTTATGTAGCACTGCCTAGCACTAACTCGGTCAGAAGCTGGTGAAGCATCCAGTGGGGTCCCTATGACACCCGCGATTTGTCATCAGGGCCAGAGCTGCCGACTCTGGAACTGAGGAACCAGGATCTAATCTCGGTATTGGCTCAACATCCCGTGATTCTGGGCAAATCATTTAATAGCCCTGTGCCCAAAAGACACAAAAGTAATGTAATGGGAGCTCAAGTAAAGTGCCCCCAATACCTTCGGATCGATTTCGCGCTATATAAAACTGCAAAAAACACAAACAAAAGAACACAATGGTATCACAATGTGCATAAAGTGCCAGGAGGGGCCTAGGTCTATCTGCTTGGGGTGTTCTTATCTGGTCACATAAGGTATTTGGAAAGCTAGATGGCACATTTGCCCTCTAACTCTGAGAAGTATTATCAGCTGACAACTGGGTTCTCTCACAAGGCACTGTTCAGCCCTCCCTTAACGGCACTAAGTTGACTCCACTCTGCAAGGACGGGGGGAATACCTGTAACTGACAATCTCTAAAGAACCTGAATGAGCTGATCAATGAACTCGGGCATTATTGGTCAACCATCCGGGGGAGTTAGTGGGAACTGACAAATCCAGCAGTATTGGCAGAAAGTAACTGGGCAAGTATCCTGGGGAGTCACTTGGAACTGCAGAGGTTTGCAGAAACTGCACGAAATGGTCCGGTTAGTTAGTGGGAACTGCCCAGGCCTGCAATCATTTTATGACATTTCTGTCAGCCGGTCAAGCATCTAGAGAGGGGTTACTCGGAGATGCCCAGCACTAAGTACATGACGTGTTATCTGCTGGTCAGTGATCCAGTGGGGAGTCATTTGACAGTTGCCATTTCTGTGTTGAATGTTATCAGCTGATGAAAGATGCACAAAGAGTTACTTGACATTACCCAATACCATGCACGTCATTTAGGGATCGTAAGGGGTCGCAGCGGCGACCCCCGGCATGCTCCATGCGACCTCTGGCCTCATAGGTGGCGCAATCAGTTCCTGGGGCATATAAGCAGCTCTTACTCAGCTCGGGCTGCACTGTTGATTGTATTGTGAAATTTGTTTTATTACACTAATAGTCAAATAGTTGATTATATATAGATACATATATATAGCTATATATCTATTGTTTTTCCTATTAGTGTAATAAAATCGGAGTTCAATTAGCTGCACTATGACCTTCCCTGGCCGCTGAGGTAAGTATAAATAAATGCTTTTTAGATGTATGTTGTGTGCATGCTTGTGGGTGAGAGTTTGTTTATGTGAGAGTATGTATGTGTAAGCATGTGTGTGTGAGTGAAAGAGAAGGCCAAAGGGCATGTGGTGTCACTTTTGCTACCCCTGGCATTTTGATGACATGCATGCCTAAGACTAACCATATGAAGTGCTATTGAATACAGTTCTCAGTCATAACTTTCCATGTTTTTACATTGGGAGTGTAAGAAATGTAATTATTATTTAGAGGTGGGGTTAAATGTCAGGGGCGCAGCTTCAAGGGGGCTGTTTGGGGTGTTACACGCCCCTAATGGATATATTTTCTAGTAAATAGTTGTGTACAGGTGCATTCAGTTGGGTATGGTGAGGAGTCTGTTGGGTTTCACCAGAAATGTTTACATACACCGGAACAAAAATTCAAACACACTCTCTCCCTTTCTGTGTTTTGAAAGACTTAAAAATGTAAGTTACTTTACAAAATATTGTGTTTTCCTTCACTTAGTATCCTACCAGCCGCATTCCTCTCCCTTTCCACTGCCCCTTAAGCCCTCTCATGTGCCTGCTTGTGATATAATGCATTCTAACATTATATGACGGCATGATTGTCAGTAAATCTGAAGCTCACCCCAAGTCATACTGACTGAGCTATGCCCCTGTTAACTACACACCACAAAGAATAACCATACTCCTTTTGAATCCTCAAAGTCACTAAATTAACTTGAGCTCGCCCCCACCCCAAGTAGCTATAGCACAGAGCAGGCAAGCTTAACAAGGGCAATATTCACAGTATCTATGCAGTACTAAAACAGTAATAAAGTAAAATTACAAAACAATAAAAAATGCAAACTGAATTGGTAAAATAGAGTAAAATTCAATAACTAAAATGACACCAAAATGACAATCATCCAGTAAGGGGAACAAGAGAAATGACTTTTTAAAGATTTAAGAGAAAATTGCACAAATAAACCCCAAAGCGCCTGCATTAGTCAAAATTAGTCAGGGGTCGCAGTAGACTGAGACCTAGGTGAACTATGAGGCCAACTGCAATGGAGAGCTGGTCAGATACACCAGCCCGTTTGCCCCGTCAAAGATTTTACCTTCTTGCTTAGTCTCTTAACTCCCACCCAACTACAGGAGTACACTTCTAAGGCCCCTGCTACCTGGGCCTCAGAGGAGACACTCAGAGACTCACAGAGTGTGAGGCAGAAGCCAACAGCTGGTAACATCCAGAAAAAAAGGCTCCTTGCAGCTTGTTGTCTCCCTGTAGCCACTTCCTTGGTTTAAGAGTGAGCAGATAACCTCTCAGGGCACTTCTCAGATCACAGCCAGCAGACCGTGTCCTCTCCTGATCATCTGCAGGTCCAGAAAGTGAGTGCCAGGAGATGCCTCATGTATGCTTGAAACCAGCTAGAAGGGTGGGCACACCCTAACCAATGGGGTAAAATTTAGCAGGACCAACCCTACTCACTTTTCAGTAGTTCCTGTTTCTTTTATTGGAAGCAATCCCAAAATGCAAAATATCAGGATAAATCCAATATGGCATAAATCTTTGGCCACACTCAACTTGGGCACTGAGAGCTGGGTGTGTATGTGTGTGTGGGGAGTGTACTATGGTGAATGCAGTGTTCACCCACATCTAATTCTAAATCCTGTTTGAGGCAGGCACTGTACCTACAGCAAACACAGAAGCAGAAGCCAGGTAGGACAAAAGCAGGGTCTTTCTGGAAACACACAGTGGATCTACAAGCAGTATCTTGACATCATGTTCTCTCCCTTCCAAGGATTTCCAGGGTTACATGTACTTCAACAGACCAGTGAAGGAGTATTTGACACTGTAATGTCAAACACTGCCCACAGCCCCAACCTGCATATTCAGTGGAGTTCAGAGGAGTCATCATTGCCCATTCAGTTCATTCTATTGTGTGCTCCTGGGAGATACTTCACACCCTTTTCACACCTAATCAAGGTTGAGCTAGGCAAAACACTATTAGATTTATGTCAATAAGTCTTTTGACAGTTCAAGCAAATTGGATTTTTCATACCCATTACAAATAGTGGTTTAAATATTTTTCTAGCAGGTCCTATTCCAGAGAAACACTACTCGTATTATAATCTGAATTCTGGCTCTCAATGTAGGATAGCCTGCCACAGTGAAAATGGCTTTTAGGACTCTACCACTGTACAAACATGGTAACATTAACATTCTACATCCTCTACTTTTACATACTATACACCCTACCTTGTGGACTACAAGGCTTACATAGGAGTGACTTACTAATAAGTAAAAAGGATGATCTTACATGTCAGAAAGTTTAAAAAAAAAAGTTTTGCAGTGCATATTTACAATGCAAACACTAGGCTATGCAGGCCTGACCTGAAGCCATGTTTGCACTGCCGGTTTCGAGTATGGCACAATATGTGCTTCCATCCACAATTGGAATTTAATTTCCAGGCCCTGGGTGCACTTTCTATACCGTATACAAGTGTCCTATAGGTAAGTTAAAGTTTCCAATTAAGAATAGGTGAACTTAACTGTGTTTAAAGAGGAATTTAGACCCTTTACTACTGGTGAGCAGAGGAAAAGTGCACAGGGTTCTAAAGTGAGCAAAAATATAGGGTCCAGCAAAAAGCAAAAAATCCAGCATGACAATGCAGAAAAGGCAGATTTCCTACAGCGAGTCATTACATTATGGTCACTACATAGGAAGTCATGAGAATATCTAGAATATATTATTTTAAATGTTAATTCAATAATTTGATCCCTGTAGGCGAAATTGTCAATGTTTCCTTTATAATACACGAACTACAGGGTCGGGTGCAACATACTTAGTAGATTTTTATTTTTTTAGTGGTCGTATAGGTATGGTATATATTACAAGTTTTTCCAATTATTCTCTAGGTCTTCTTTTCTCTTTTTCTCTAGGGGACCGCTCGTTTCCAGTAACTGTCACTTCTGGTGGGTCTCAGAGTACCTCGGGGAAAGAAAAATAAAGAATCCTGGTCTCAGGTAAGTGGGTTACCATGATATTGTGACAAAGTTATTAGGGAAGGGAGTGGGTGGCGTTGTGAGGGAGGGATCACACCGATGCCATAAGGATTGTACATTTATTTGTGCCCAACACATGCATAGGTGCCTGTGATAGTGCTTTAATTTTCTTTATAGGCGTAAGCCCCTTTTGTTGCTTACTCCCCCTCTCCAGTTTTCCCCAATAGGAGAGTCCAGCCCAAAAACCACTCGTACCTTGTGCAGTCATGTTCCTCCAGGAACATTGCTGGGCTGTTGGCGTGTAGAGTTCTGGATTCTTCCTTCCTTTTCCCTCTCGTCCCCTCATTCCTCCGCCACCTCCTCTCCTCGCTCCTCTCGCCGCTCTGTCTTCTCCTCTCCTCGGTCCTCTCACTGCTCTTCTCTCCGCTCTGTTGCCTCCTCTCCTCTCTCCACTCCTTTCCCCCCTCTGTCCACTCCTTTCTCTGCTATTCTCGCTGCTCTGTGTCCTCTCCTCCCTCCTCTCCTCCTCCTCTCCTCGCTCCTCCCTCCGCTCCTTTCTTCCCTCTGTCCACTCCTCTCTCCACTCTGTCCGCTCCTCTCTCCGCTCTTCTCGGCGCTCTGTGTCCTCTTCTCTCTTCGCGTCCCAGAAGTCGGTGACGACTCTCCGCCCTCCTCCTCCTGAAGGTGCTCCTGGGGCATCCTCCTGTTTCGTCACGTCATTGTCCCGACAACGGGTGATGCCGGAAGCTCCGGGAGCGCACTCACCACGGTATCCTCGTTATAATCTCTTTCTGACTTGATTTGTTTTTTAAATATCTTTACTTTTATACACATCCATATATATGAATATATATATATATATGTTCATTTAAATGTAGACATTTCAATGTACATATATACATAATCTATTTACATTATATATGTATATACGTATAAATATATATGTAAAACAAACACACTCATTTGGGCCCATATTTATACTTTTTTAGCGCCACATTTGCGCCGTTTTTTTGACGCATAAAACAGCGCAAATTTACAAAATACAATTGTATTTTGCAAGTTTGCGCTGTTTCTGCGTCAAAAAATGACACAAATGCGGTGCTAAAAAAGTATAAATATGGGCCTTGATGTTTTCATCAGTGATGTCATCAATGCTGTAATTTGAGATGTCATCAGTGATGTCATAGAACATGTCATGAGTGATGTAATATGTGAGATCATAAGCAGTGCATGGCAGAGGCATGAAGTACAGTTTGCTCTGCTAAGTAGGACTAGTGAATTTCTGTGATTTATTTTAGTTCAAAACGTTACATTGGCACTGACATATTCACCTAGCTGTAATGTCACTTTCACATTCGTTTTTTCAGTTAATTTCTAATTTTTTTTAATGTAAAGTAAAATATAATAACTATTCCTAACTATAAAATCAACTTGACCTTTGCTTTTTTCAGTGTATATACATATATAATATATATACATATACATGGAATGGAATGACATCAAATTTGTCAAAAACGTTAGAACTTTATTCAGAAAGCATGCTTTTTTGACTTGCTCTAAATCCATTTAGCAGTTTTTAAGAAATTAGCATTTACAGAAGGACTTGTTGGGCATGAAGGGATTAACCCTCAGACAAGTTATCTCTGTACAGTTGTTCCCACTGACTCGGAAAGGCCTTTTCTCCTGTCTGTTATTTTGTTATTGTCATACTGGCATTGGTACACCACTACTGTGCACTGAATAACCTAATGTGCAGCTGCAAGCACTGAAAAGGAATAAAATAGCCCCAAAGACCCCCTCTCCCAGGGCCTGAATCCTGCCAATGTCCCACGGACCGCATCCACCAGGACACTGTGTTGTTCATACTCCGGAGAGTACCTAACCTAACTATAACCTACACCCCCACAATACACTGCTTATGACCTCACATATTACATCACTCATGACATGGTCAGTGACATCACTGATGACATCCCAAATGATTCCACTCATGACATCATCCTCACAGCCACTCCTAGGACTAATCACACAACCATATAACTACCCCTGCACCAAGTGATACTCCTTTACAGCCAATCACTAAAAACCCAGAACCTCTTACTCACATACTGACATACACAACAATTCAGAGAGCCACGGAGACACACACACAAACACTCGGACACCCAGTCACACACACACTGCAATTTTATACCCTGTCACACACCCGTTCACTCACACACTCACAGACAGCCTAACATGCAATTGGTAACCCAGTAACACAGTCATACTACCATTTACACACCCACTTATACGTACACATACACACACACACACATACACACACTCTTCCATTCACAAACCCACTCACTCAACGAGCCAGTCACAAATGCACTCGCAAAACACATAGAATGTAGAGGACAGCACCTCACACACTCATTCAATCAATCAGAGATTTGTAAAGTGTGGCTAATCACCCGTAGGGTATCAAGGCACTGTTAGTGGGCGTGCTGCTCAGTCGAAGAGCCAGGTCTTGAGGTCCATCCTGAACTGCTTCAGTGATGTGGTCTGCCTGAACATGAGAGGTAGCGTTTTTCGATGTCCGGGCTGCTAGGTAGGAGAAGGATCTTCCTCCTGCTGTGCTTTTCCTGATCTAGGGGCGGCTGCATGGGCGAGCTGGGAAGAACGGAGATGTCTGTTGGGTAAGTAGAAGGCAAAGTGGTGGTTGAGGTATGCCGGTCCTATGTTGTGCAGTGCCTTGTAGGTGTGGATCAGGAGTTTGTATGTGATGCGCTTGCTGACTGGGAGCCTGTGTAGGTCTGTGAGGTGGAAGGAGATGCGGCTGTGTTGGGTGATGTCCATGATGAGTCTGGCTGCTGCATTCTGGATTCTTTGTAGTCTTGATTGGAGTTTCTTGGTGATGCTGGGATAGAGTACGTTGCTGTAGTCCAGTTGTGCTAGTGACGAGTGCGTGGGTGACTGTCTTCCTCGTGTCGGAAAGAGTCCACTTGAAAGTCTTTTGCAGGAGTCGGAGGGAGTGGAAGCATGATGACGAGAGGGCGTTGACTTGGCGGGCCATGGATAGAGAGGAGTCCAGGATGATGCCCAGGTTGCGTGCGTGGTCCGTGGGGACGGGGGCGTTTCCCAGTGCGGTGGGCCACCAGGAGTTATTCCAGGCAGAATCAGTTACAGAAGCACTCACACATCACAGATACTTAAATACTCATACACCCACTGATGCAGCTACATACATACAAACTTAGAGACGCACACACTAATTCAAAGATCTATACAAACACTCACATATCCATACAAGCACTTGCATATCCACTCAGAAACCCATACAACCATTGACACAACCACTTATAAACCAAAAAACTTGTTCCCACACATATTCACACACCAATACAGTCACTTACACAACTACCAAGCTACTCACAAACCCACTCAGACATCCTAAGAGGGACTCATATTCATAATGACAGACACATAACGAGCTCAACCACACCCTGAAACACTTATAGAACCATTCACACACCAATCCACTTCACATATGTTAGAATTATTCTCACATATTAGTGCAATGCCACAAATAGTAATTTAACTTATGCCACAGCTTATTTAATGTCATAAACTCCCAGAAACTTTTACAGACTACTCACTGGATGATGTCATCATTGATTTCACCAGTGATGTCACTGACCATGTCATGAGTGATGTAATATGTGAGGTCATAATCTGTGTATTGCTGGGTAGTAAGATATAGTTAGGTGAGGTAACTATAACTGCAGAATTTCTGTGGGTTTGTATGCTTCAAACGTGAGCCTAACTATAACGTCCTTGCAACATTTATTTCAGTGAACTTCTACGGATTTAAAAATTTTAAATTTCCTAACTATAACGTCCCTGTAACTTTGTTTTTTATGCAAATTTCTTTGTTTTTTTTAAATTACAATTTTCTAACTATAACGTATCTGCCAACCTTTAAGCTGAAAAAAACAAATTTATACTCATTACCTGTGGCAGTCTGTAATCACAGAATAAGGATTCACTGAATGCAGTGTGACCTGACAGCTTCTCTCACACATACACTGCTCCTGTGCCTGACACCTGCACTTCTGCATTAGTACCTGTATCTCTTTCAGGAAATAAGCTAACAAGAAAGCTCATACAACATGGCATTAAAAAACAGTTTCCTATGCAGTGCTTAATTAGATCTACTGGGTGCCACCATCATTTATTTTTATGGAATGGCACTTATAGAGAAAGACAAAGAAACTGCCAAAAAAAGGAAGAAAGTAGGAACCTGCAACAGTGAAATAAAAGTGCAGGAGTGTCTGGCAGTGAATAAAAGAAGCCTCGGGTGGGTTCAAGAATACGCAGCCTTGGTAAATGGCACACTGACATTTAATAGCACAACTGAGGGCTTCTGAGTTACGCTTCGGGCACCGGCACTCAATATTTTACAAATTAAGCACTGCACCTATGTAAGACAAAGCATTCACCCAGCCCTCAACTTTCCCCATTGTCAGACATACACTTATTTTGATAGTCACTGGATGGCTTAAGTCCCTGCACCATTCCTGGTAGGTGGAATCAGGCTGGTTTTGGGAACGAGGAACCTATTTGGTCAAAGGTTCACTCACATCTGACCGTCAGGAAACAACTTAA
The DNA here is from genome assembly GCF_031143425.1 of Pleurodeles waltl. Lineage (NCBI taxonomy): Eukaryota > Metazoa > Chordata > Amphibia > Caudata > Salamandridae > Pleurodeles > Pleurodeles waltl. Next base: position 932,232,054 of record NC_090446.1, on the reverse strand, counting down.
AATGCGCAACGTCACAATCATCTCCGCCTCCAACACAGCGGCTAAGTGAAATATATGTATCCTGTACAAATAATGTACACTATAAATCAGTGTCTTATTAAGGGACCTACAACTTTTTAGAAAATTAAATATTGGCAGATTAATAAAATATATTTACATAAAGAAAACAAAATCTAAACATTTAAAATATTCTTTACGTGTGAAAGAATTTGAAATTGGAGCTTGATTTGCGGCGGCACCAAAGGAACATCAGTCAGAATGCGAATGGGCGACTGGCGACCTCAAGCGAAATTTAGCATATCGCTTTGTCTTTCAGAAATAACACCAAATATTGAAAAGCTCCAACATTTAGTTTAAAATGCCATTATTTGTATTATTTTGTTTGTAAATGAAATAAAATAATTCATAATATATATATTTGCTTCATATATATACTTGTTTCTGTAGTTTTGTGTCTTGCTTTGAGGTTCAAATAGTAGAAGCTGTTCAGGTTGGGCCTTGGCTGCAAGTAGTGTTTCAATGGGGGTATGCAGACGTAAGGCGTTTAAGAGCACCTGCTATAAATTTGTAAGTGTCACAACCTGTTACACCGATTCATTTTAATTCCGTCATCCCCTGATTCTGACATCATCACCCTGATTGCTTTAGTATACGTCCATTTCTGCTCCCATAGCTTGCACATGGCAGAGCATTATGCCTTGTTCGTTGTAAATCGCTGTACTACGCATTGAACTGCGCCCACACTATACGAATACACTCCCAGAAAGGTACAATAAGAGGCAGAATGGGGCTGATGTTGCTATTGAACGCAACATGGAAAACACGGAAATAGCAGTTCTTAACAACGGCAGCCCTTTCATTCTGCTTCTCCTTTTGGTTAGCCCCTAGACTTCAAAAGTAAAGCCAGTTCAATATCCAGTTTTATGGAGGAACATATTAGCCTGACTTTCTCCTCCAGAGCTTTTTTTATTTTCGAGATGGGTGGAGGTTTAGGGAAATTTGTTCAAAGTGAAATAATTCTCTAACATGACAGGTGAAGAAAAATGTTGAAATTCTTAACATGCCAGGTACAATTCTTTAAAAAAAAATAGGGAATTGACGACATTGTAAAATGAACACAAAGTGGAGGAGACGTTCTGAAGTTTACTGATAATCGGAAAACAACATTTCTTCCTTCAAGTGACTACTTAAATGCCAAGATTTGATTTAATCACGAGTAATTGTCAATTTCATGCATACTTAGCCTATTTATGTCTTCTCGCATTATTGTAACACTCCTGAGAAAGTGCCATAACAAGAACGCTTTTAAGAACTGCCTTACATGGTGTATGAGAAAATTATGCAACCGATGCATAGAATTTTGGGACACACGTTCGGATTCTGTTTTGTGCTGCAGATTAGAATTAGGTACATATTATGTTTAGTAACAAAAAAGAACAGTAGCCATTTTTGTTGCCTTATATTATTAAATTTACAAGTTAAAAACAAAGGAAAACATCTAATGTACTTCAATTAGAATGTTCAAATTAATAAAATGTGAATTAGGGCTATTGAACACGACGTTTTGTGCTTGTAATAAGGTACAGTAATACATTCTTAATAAATTGTGTTCATCCCATTTGAACTACCACTGTTCTATTTTATTCTTTCCTCATTTTTAGCGTTCATCGTCCCTCCTCTGTCCTATTATTGCATTACATTCTTACTGTTGTTAACTATTGTGCTGCCTATTCGAGAATTTCCCTTTTCACTCTTGTTCTCCATTGGTTCTCCTTATGGCCTTTCAGTCTGCTCCTTTATTATTGCATTTTTTATACACATGAGACCTTGTTCACCAGTCCTGCTTCCATTCCATCGCTGCACATTTGGCCTTTAAACCGGATTTCGTCAGCCAGATTCTTTAAGCACCAGCCATTATCCTCTGTATCTGTGCTTGTCAGCACTCATGCCGTATGTATACCATACCTATTGATTGTGTCAACTGGGCGCTTCAAACAGTTTCTCTGTCCTTCTGTTTTGTACCCCTGACAAATTAACATTTCTGCCGATCTGCTCCTGCCCAAATGTCCTTCTTGTGGTGTATAAATAATCCTGCTACTATGAATACGAGTTGACATGAGTCTGGACCCTTTCCCTAGGAATTCTCCATCCACTGAGATTTGATTATCTAAATCGATCAAGACCAGGGTCGGCTTTAGCTGTGGTGGTGCCCCCACCCACCCCACCATGACCACCTCCTCAGATTCCCTCACTACCACCCAGCCAAAGAGCCCCTCATTTCACCATAGCCCCTCTCACATACATGCCACTTGTTGGAAAGCATCTGTAAAGGGTGACCTTACTAATCCACTCAGCTATCCACATAGAACATAGTTCTGTTCTTTGCAACTGGCTTGTTAACCCTCTATGCTACTTTGTGGCGAGCCAAAACTGTCACTGGACAAAACGGCGATCTCTCTCTCTCTCTTGCAATAATATTAATCACAAGAGTTATCTTGGCATTTTAATTGATTCCTCAAGGATGGACGCACAAGGAACTTTTCAGCAGGTGCTTTTAAATCTCAAGTTGTGTAAGTTATCGCTAAACATAGCGCCCCCGTGAGGTCAGCGCACCTCCCCCCCCATCCAGGTCACACCCTATGCAACCGCACCAGTCGCACCCCCCTAAAGCCGGCCCTGATCAAGATCCTACCCTAGTTATTTCGAGGGGCTACCACACACGTATATTGTTTCACCTTTCTGAATGCAAAATCAAATCACACTGTTCCTTTGCATGATTCCTCACCAGCCACGGCCCCATACAAGTGGTTCTATTCAATATTGTGCACAGTTACTAGGTCCCCTTGCTCTGGATTGTCTTCATCATCAGTCATGACAGACAATTGGTAATCATGGTTTTCTTTCCTTGCACCTGCACGATTATTAACCGGAAATGTCAAAGCCAACTCCTTGTGCAAGCTATGACCTTCCCACTTCAGCTAGTAGCCAGCAGACGCATGAGAGATTGTAATTAATCTTCATCGGTAATGGAATGCAACAAACAACTTTTCTACAACATAAGTAGCACCACCAGCCAAACTTACAATTTAACCTCTTAGCTGCTGGGCCTTCCCCCCCGCCCCCACTGCTGAGCCCTTTTTTGGCTATTTGGGGTAGTTCGTGCTTAGGCCTTCATAACTTTTTGTCCACATAAGCGATCCACGCCAAATTTGCATCCTTTTTTTCCAACATCCTAGGGATTCTAATGGTACCCAGAGTTTATGGTTTCCCCTGGAGGAGACCAAGAAATTAGCCAAAATACAGTGAACATTTCGTTTTTTTTTTTTTAAATGGGAAAAAAGGGCTGCTGAAGAAGGCTCGTGTTTTATTCCCTGAAAATGGCATCAACAAAGGGTTTCTGGTGCTAAAATCACCATCTTCCCACCTTTCAGGAACGGGCAGTCTTGAATCAGAAAACCACATTTTTCAACACAATTTTGGCATTTTACTGGGACATACCCCATTTTTACTATTTTTGGTGCTTTCAGCCTCCTTCCAGTTAGTGACAGGAATGGGTGTGAAACCAATGCTGGATCCCGGAAAGCTAAACATTTCTGAAAAGTAGACAAAATTCTGAATTCAGCAAGGGGTCATTTGTGTAGATCCTACAAGGATTTCCTACAGAAAATAACAGCTGAAAGAAAGAAATATTGAAAGTGAGCTGAAAAAAAAAAAATATTCTCCACGTTTTACTCTGTAACTTTTTCCTGCAATGTCAGATTTTTTAAAGCAATATACCGTTACATGTGCTGGACTCTTCTGGTTGCGAGGATATATAGGGCTTGTAGGTTCATCAAGATCCCTAGGTACCCAGAGCCATAAATGAGGTGCACCTTGCAATATGTTTTCATTCTATACCGGGTATACAGCAATTAATTTGCTGAAATATAAAGAGTGAAAAATAGGTATCAAGAAAACCTTTGTATTTCCAAAATGGGCATAAGATAAGGTGTTGAGAAGCAGTGGTTATTTGCACATCTCTGAATTCCGGGGTGCCCATACTAGCATGTGAATTACAGACCATTTCTCAAATAGACGTCTTTTTTACACACTGTCTTACATTTGGAAGGAAAAAATGTAGAGAAAGACAAGGGGCAATAACACTTGTTTCGCTATTCTGTGTTCCCCCAAGTCTCCCGATAAAAATGGTACCTCACTTGCATGGGTACGCCTAATGCTCGCGTCAGGAAACGCAACATGGACACATCACATTTTTACATTGAAATCTGACGTGTTTTTTGCAAAGTGCATAGCTGTTGATTTTGGCCTCTAGCTCAGCCTACCAAACCTGTGCATTTTTTAAAACTAGACACCTACGGGAATCCAGGATGGGGTGACTTGTGGGGCTCTCACCAGGTTCTGTTACCCAGAATCCTTTGCAAACCTCAAAATTTGGCCAAAAAAACACTTTTTCTCACATTTCGGTGACAGAAAGTTCTGGAATCTGAGAGGAGCCACACATTTCCTTCCACCCAGCGTTCCCCCAAGTCTCCCGATAAAAATGGTACCTCACTTGTGTGGGTAGGCCTAGCGGCCGCGACAGGGGACGCCCCAAAACACAACATGGACACATCCCATTTTTTGAAAGAAAACAGAGCTGTTTTTTGCAAAGTGCCTACCTGTAGATTTTGGCCTCTAGCTCAGCCGGCACCTAGGGAAACCTACCAAACCTGTGCATTTTTTAAAACTAGAGACCTAGGGGAATCCAAGATGGGGTGACTTGTGGGGCTCTGACCAGGTTCTGTTACCCAGAATCCTTTGCAAACCTCATATTTTGGCTAAAAAAAACGCATTTTCCTCACATTTCGGTGACAGAAAGTTCTGGAATCTGAGAGGAGTCACAAATTTCCTTCCACCCAGCGTTCCCCCAAGTCTCCCGATAAAAATGGTACCTCACTTGTGTGGGTAGGCCTGGTGCCTGCGACAGGAATAGATCACACAACGGTCAATGTTGGTCCTTACATGAGGCAGCTGGGGTAATCCATTCCTGACGCAGGCACTAGGTATAGGCACTCAAGTGGGGTAGTGTTTTTATCAGGACAGGTGAGGAATCACTGCGTGGTAGTAATTTTGTGGATGGATCCCAGCATATTCCTGTAGTTTGTGTGACAGAAATGCGAGAAAAATAGAGTTTTTATTCAACATTTCAGCTTTGCAGGGTATTCTGGGTAAGAAAACTTTGAGGAATCCACACAAGCCACACCTCTGTGAACTCCCCGGGATGTCTAGTTTCCAGAAATGTTTGGGTTTAGTATGTTTCTCTTTATGTCCGCCGAACCCAGGACCAAAAACACAGGTGCCTGCCTTACAAAACCAGTTTGTTTTGTGATAGATAATTTTGATGTCTCCACAATACAATTTGGGCGGTGGAATTTGGGGCCAAACTAAATTGGGGAGATCCCAAGAGAGCACTCTCTCTCTCTACTTGCCGCCGCATTCACCTGCTCTCTGGGTTGGGCTAACCCACTATTACCCCGTTGCACAGACTGTGCTTGCGAAGGGACAGCAGGACTTTCCTCATCACCTCCCTCATAATTTACTGGAAGAGGAGTTATCGAATGGGACTCCTCCGACTGAAAAATCACTCCCAGAGTCTGCACCATTATCCTATCCCTCAGATGCTGTCTCAGTATCTGATGTCTCAGTCTCTGATCCTATGTCAGAGCTGTCCTCTATAACCCGAGTGACGGCAGCAGTCATCCATCAAGATGCCATCTCTGCTATTGGCTAAACTGTTGCTCTAAAACACTAGCCTACGTAGACAGTCACAAAATCAATGGTGTGTGTGAGATACGTGCAACAGTAGAGGCCACCTTACCTGCGCTTCTTCCCTCAATCAGCACGTTCTTTCAAGACACTCAAAAAACACCTTGTCACATACCATTCGTCACAGTCTTTTGCACCTCCTGCGCCCAGTCCAACAATCATTATTGGTGCTCCCACTCCCTCCTCCTCAGATTCCCTCATTACCACCCAGCAAAAGTGCCCTTCATCTCTCCATAGCCGCCCCCCACCCCGCACATACATTTCATTTGTATTATAGCGCAGGTAATGGCTGACTTTACTAATGTACTCAGCTATTTACATAAAATACAGATTTGCTCTTTGCAGTAGGCATATAAATCTTCTGCGCTTCTTTATGGCACTAAAACTGCCACTAGACAAAAGTCTGATCCTTTTGTGGCAGAAACATAATCACAATACTTACTTGACTTTTTTATTGCTGCCTAAAAGCTACAGTTGAAATGCATCAGTTGAAGTATGTGCATTGCTTTGAAGACGCAAGCTGCAACTGCAAGACAACTGGTGGCAAATATATATATATATAGCTGTCCTACGATCGGGGGCCAGGAAACACTTTCAGGAAGGCCTCGTAAGAAAGGGGAGAGTCTCCCCTTTCTTACGAGGCCTTCCCGAACGTGGGGAAGGCCGTTTGGGCCGTTTTCCCCATCGGAGCAGGAAGTGGCCTGGTGTCGGGCACTGGTCGTGACCCGCACCAGGGAGGTAGTGTGGGCGTCGGCCAGTGGCCGACGCCCGCATTTAAAGGGTTAATGACAATAACTCTTTGCTGTATGGGAAAACCAGAATAGAGGATCTCTCTCTGTTTCTTGAGCCAAAATCATTGAGCACTAGCGAATTGGCTATTATAATATACCTTATGTTTAAGGTAAATATATATATATATCATGCCCACAGGACTTGGCCCACCCGGCGGCTGAATGAAAAACAAGAGCAGGAGTCCGCAATTGTTTTTGAAAAATTGTGATGTGGATTTGCAGAGTTCAAAGCAAAATTGGAAGAAAAAAAATGGCTTTCTGCAGGGTCCCTGGGGACCCCAGCACCAGGGCTAGGGGGTCAGGGTAATCCTACCCTACCCACTTTGCTTTTTACTTCGTTTTTGGGACTCAGCTCAGTTCAAGACCCAAATTGGCTGCCAACACTTCTTGGTCCTCACCATGAGATCTCTGGGATCCCCAGAGGCTCTGCATCCCTAGGTATACAAATTAGTTTTTTCTTTAATTAAAATTAAACTACTGAACAGATTTTTGGACCAAGAGCTACCTTTCTGCCAAATTTGGTGTAATTCTGTCCAGCGGACCGGGCTGTAGTAGAGTCTAAAATCCCTAAGGAAAATTGCATGGGGAAAAAGCATTTTGGGACCCCCCTTTTTCTAAGCCCCAGCTTGACAGATCACCCCAAAACTTTCAAGACAGCAGCTGAACTGAGTATTGTTTTGAAAATGTTAAACACCGCCCAAGTTATTTGCGAAACAAAAAAAATGATTTTCCTATGGAAACTAGTCCCACCATTAGGTTTTATGTATATATATATATATATATATTCCGGGTCTCTAGTAGGCAGCTTTAAGTACCCTATCCAAATAGGGACCACAGTTCTAGTTAGGATCAGTCAGTGACACGTCATAAATTAGCCTGTTCTCACCCTCTGGTAGCTTTGTGCAGAGCAGGCAGGCCTAAAGCCTAACTTAGGAGGCAATGTGTAAAGTACTTGTGCTACACACACACAATAATTATATAAAGTATACCACAGAAAGAGACTTCACACTGATATTTAAAAAAATAAAGCTCTATATCTAGATATGTTTTAAGTTCAATACGATACAGAAGTATTTAGCTTTGGAGACTGAAGGTAGTATGATAAATGTGCAAGAAAAGAGTAATAGGACAAAAAGATGGTGCCAGGGGCTCCTCAACACGGGTGTCCAATGTCTGTGGTCGTGCTCCTACCAGGAGCGGGATGCAGCTAAGCAGGGCCAGAGCTGCCCGGGTTGAAGTTGACAAGGTGCGAGCAGAGAAACTGTGCAGGGGCCCTCTCGAGTGAAGATGAAGAAGGGTGAGCAGCAAGAGTGGGGCAGAAGCCGCTCAGGTGAGGTTGCTGCGATGAGAGCAGTGAAGTAAGACAGGAGCCGCTTGGGTGGCGAAGCAGGGCAGAAGCCGCTCGGGTAAGAAGTCGATGCGATGAGAGCAGCAAAGCAAGGCAGAGGCCGCTTGGGTGAGGTCGTTGTGATGAGAACGGCAAAGCAAGGCTTAGGCCGCTCAGGTGAGGTTGATGTGGTAAGAGCAGCAAAGTAAGACAGAGGCCGCTCGGGTGAGGTTGATGCAATGCAAATGGCAAAGCAGGTTGGGAGCCCCCCTGGTGAAGTGGCTGCAATGAGAGCGGCAAAGCCAGGCAAAAGCCACTTGGGAGAAGTCAAAGAGTTGCGGGGCGAGCGGTGAGGGGAAAGCAGGGCCGCTCGGAGTCACTCTGGGCTTGGAGATCGAGTCTTAGGTTGCAAGGCAGAGATCAGCAGGGCAGCATAACCAAGCAGGGCAGCAGTTACTGAGAGCAATCAGTCCTTGCACAGTGTCAATCCTGCCACACAGTCCTTACTCCAGCAGCGTGTCTTGAGTCCAGAAGTGTACTGTCTTGAGTCGGTCATGGGCCCAATATTTAAATCAAACAGTGCCTTCAATCTGTGGTGGGATTACAAAAGAGTTCTTGTGAAGTGCACAGGTCCCCCTTTCAACTCAGCCTTGGCTCCAGATTATCAGTGGGAGGCAATCAACTCCTTTGTTTGGACTCCAGGCGCTACCCTTCTGAGGTGTAAGACTGAGCTGTTCCCAACCTCCTCCCCAGGAAGGCCCATCAGTATGCAGTTGCAGTGGAGTATCCTGTGTTGTAGGTTTCTGAAAGAAATGCACAAATGTAGTTGTCACCCAACCCAAGTCAGACGTGTATTGGAGATAAGCTGTGGGCGCACAGGTAATTGTGTGCAGAGAAATGCCTACTTTCTAAAAGTGGGATTTCTAAAACAGTAATAACAAATCTGACTTCACTAGGAGACAGGATTCATTATTACCATTCCAATGGTACTAAACATGATGCAGCTACTCCTGTAAGATCAGGACTTACAGCTTAAAGTAAATATAAGGAATTCACAATGCTGGCCTGTGAGAGGGGCAGGCCTCACAGTAATGAAAAATGACTTTGGGGAGTTTATCATTACCGGGACATGAGAACTTAAAAGTATATGTTATGCTTTTTGCTTACATGGCACCTTGCTCTATGGGCTACCTAGAGCCGGCCTTAGGGGTGACGTAAATGTGAGAAAAGAGGAGATTAAAGCATGATAGAGGTTTTAAATGCCAAATCAGGGTGGCAGTTCGACTGTGCACACACAATCTGAGGTGGCTAGCCTGAGTCATGTTTACAGAGCTACTTGAGTGGGTGGCACAATTAGTGCTGCAGGCCCATCAGTAGCATTTAATTTACAGGCCCTGTGTGCAGGACATACCACTCTACAAGGGACTTACAGGTAAATTAAATATGCCAATTGTGGATACACCAATGTTACCATGGATTTAGGGGGAAGCAGTAGTAAAGTGCTCAGAGTCCTGAGGCCAACAAAAAGATACCGCAACTACAGTCGCACTCCAGCCATGCACAGTTTTCTCATCAATAATGTTACTACAGATGTTACAGTTATATTATTAATGATGTTATAAAAGATGTCTTGTGTGCTGTAATATATGGGGTAATGAGCAGTGCATTGCGAGGGCATGAGTTGTAGCTACCTTAGGGCATGAGTTTAGTTACTTGAAAAAACTCTAACTATAAGAGATGAATTTCTGTGGTTCTGTATGTTTGAAATGTGAGCCTAACATAAAACGTCGCTGTAACCTTTGTTTTTGTCAGTGAATTTCTATGTTTTTTTTAACATAGAGTCATTTTAATTACTTTATGGTAATCCAACCACTTGCCGCCTGCGGCCTACTCCCTATAATTGCCCAAGCGTGTGCCATGCATGGCCTTTGGCCAAGCTTGCCGGCATTGGCTGCAGGGTATGGCCATAGGCCAGGCACTGCAGCCAACCAACCCATCATCACCCAACCCTACACCATGCACAGCCTTTGGCAGCGGACGGCAGGGGTTGGTCACAGGCCCTGCGGCCATCCCCCTATAACCACCCAGCCCCACACCGATCATGGCCTTTGGCTGTGTGCGGCAGGGGTGGCTGCAGGGCCTGGCCGCAGGCCTACCCCACGGCACTCATGAATTGCTTCTTTGTTTGGGGGAGATGTGATCATATTTCTGTGCATCAACTCCAAAAGCGGCTGGAAATGTGCTTTGGGGAATCCTTTTACTAAGCTGTCCGACTTCCTGGGAAAATGAGAGGAAGACATTACATGCCACTAATGTATATGGTGCGGGGCTAAAAAGGGTGGGGGTTCTAGGCCATTTTACATACTTGCAGTTTTTTAAAAGGGTGACACGATTTCTGGTCTCAGCAGCAGATGACAAGAAAGAACCCACTCGTCACAGTCGCTACATGAGATTTTGCACTCAAAATAAGCAAGAATGTAAACAACCTCCATCAATGTTTACAGCTAATTTTTCATGGGTAGAAATGTATAGAGAAAAGATTTGCTTTGCCTTGACCATATGCAAGAAATTAGTATCATTAGTGCATCACAGAAGTGAACCTTTAACATGAGCACCTGCTTTGTTTGCACCTGTAAGTGCTTTCCGTTCAGGTTTACTTTCTGTGAAATGAGCATTGTACCAAAATGAACCCTACCCTGCGTACTCATCTAAGATAAATAAGCAGGGCAATACTCCTTGATTTAAAAAAAGAAACTGTCAGGGACAGCGGGGGAAACCTTAAGGCCCCCACGGTTCCAGCTGGCTCCCTGCCTCCTGTGGGAGCCGGCTTTGCTCCTGCACGCAAGGAACTGCTGGAAATGCAGCTCCCTACTTGCAGAAGCAATACTTTCATTCTCTTTTCCTGTCCCGGTAGGCACCCAATCCAGCCCATGCATAGCCTTAGGCTGTGCGCAGCAGGGGTTGGCTGCAAGGCCTGACCGCAGGCACCCAACTCAATGCCACACTTGGTCTTTGGCTGTGCGAGGCGGAAGTTGGCCCCCCATAGGCACCCAACCCCATATCAGATGCAATGTTTGGATGTGCACGGTGGGGGTGAGCTGCATTGAATCCCCCCGTAGGCACATAACCCTCGCTTGGTGGGAGCTGTCATAGCGACAGAAACTACTGTGTCCTGAGAGTGGGCACCTCGTGACATTGGGAGCTGGCCCTGGGGGGTGGCGGTCGCCAGGGCCATTAATGGCTCCAACAAGGGGGACTGACTGGTCCTCCTCCTTTTTTTAATCTAGGGCCAGCCCCATGGAGGTGGTAGCCCCTGGGACCAAACAGCATCCCAGGAGGGAGGCCATGTGGCACCATCCCAGTCAAAATGTGGCTATGCCGAGGGAGGTGGTGGTCCTCAGGGCATAATATGGCCTGGGAGAGTGGCCACGTGGCCACCCTCCCTATGTGAAAATTATATTTGCTCCGGGGAGGTAGTGGTCCTTGGGACCTTAAAAAGCCTACGGAGGAGGACCACATGCCCCCCCCTTATATCTGCATATTGGCCTGGCCCCTGGGAAGTGATAGTCCCCGGGCCCATATCTGCCATGGTGAAGAGGCCCGCATGTACCCCTTCCCCATAATATATATTTAAATATGCCCCCTGGACCTTGTCCACCCGGGGGCTCAAATTCAAATAAAAAAAAAAATCACAGGGATTTGGGGATCCTCTGTGATTTTCACCACAAAAGTTTTTTTTAAAAGTTAAAAAATTATTTTTGGCGCAGGTGGGGTCCCTGGGGAGCCCAGCACCAGGTCAAGGGGGACAGGGTATTCCTACCCTGCCCCCTTTTCTTTAATTTCTAACTTTTTCTGGGGCACTCGGATAAGTCCTAATCCCTAAATGGCCGCCAACACTTCCTGGCTGAAGTGTTGGCAGCCTTTCAGATCTCAGCATCAGATCTGTAGGATCCATGGAGGACCCACATCCCTAGATATTTATATTACTTTTTCCTTTAGTAACTCTAAAACTACTGAACAGATTTACACCAAATCACAACAAGCATTTGCAATGCAATTGGTTTCACATTTTCTTGTGTTAGAGCTAGTGGCATTATAAATTCATAACTGGACTTTTCTTGTCACATAGATTGGTCAACCTTACCTCATAATGTCATCTTTTCCTGCCATATAATTCCAGTGGCCCAGCATTTAACTAAAGCAATTCCATCTACCTTCTTCCTTCATCTTAAAACATATACAAATATCACATAAACCTTTATCAGAAATATACTTTTGGCATTAGAGTGTAATGTTCAAAACACCATAACAAAAATATCATTTGGGGTGGATTGGAGGGTGAAAGGAAAGAGGGAGTCTGGAGTAAAGATAGAGAGGACAAGTGGTACAGTAACAGTGTCATGGGCCTTGGAGTGAGAAAGGAAAATGGTTGACTGCCATGTCAGTTGGAAAATATAGCAGTTGTTAGAGCTGAGTGAGGTCCATAGGTCTCTGGGCCCCGGTGCCACTGCACCTGTTGCTCCATTGGTAACTAGGCCTCAGGAGAGAAAGCAGATGGGGCAGAAAAAGGGAAGACAAAAGAAAGAAGGAGAAGGGGTCAGAAAGAAATAAAAGGAAACTAACTAAGAGAAGAAATAGAGAAAACATGTGAGACAAAAGAAAAAAGGGAAGGAAGCTAGTGAACGAAAGATAAAGAGGAAAAATAATGAAAGAAATGTGAAAAGAAAGAGAAAAATTAACATTGTGGAAAAAAAGAGATGGTGAGAGAAACAACCAGCGAAAGATCCAGGGCAAGCATGTACTGACACATTTCCCACAGGCACAGAATGAGAAAACCACTTTGGCACTTCGGGTCCAGACAAGTAACTTGTGGCTTTCACATACAGACAGGAAAAAGAGGGATTTATAGTAAAACATGAATTGACAGATAAAGATAAGAAAAACACCAGAGAAAGAAAGGAGGAAAGAACTAAAAACACAAGTGAAAGGACGCATCTCAAGTCAAAGGAAAGAGCAAATAAAAAAGACTAAGAAAGAATGAAGGGGGAAAAAATAGTGAAAGAATGAACACCTGATGAAGAAAAAGAGAGAGGAACAAAACAAGGAAAGAAATAACAGAGTTTTTGAAAGTTTGAAAAAGGAGGTAGCAAGAAGAAGAGGGAAATAAAAAAGGGGGAGGAGTGGAAATAAGAAAGACCAAAACTGTTAACGTGTGGATTTTAAGAGCTGGAAAGAGAAAAGTAGGGGAGAAAGAAAACTTTGAAAGTAAACAGAGTAAAGGAAAGAACAGAGTGAGTTAGGTAAAAGAGACCCATGCAAATAAAGATGGAAGTTAAGAATATATTTAATTGGCTCCCCGATGTCCTCAAACAGACGTCAGAGTGTGAAACAGCAGGGGGCACTGCAGAACAGTAGTAGGTGCAGATTTGTATGTCAACCACAATACAGCAATACTTGGGCACTTCAGATCAGGATTGGGGGTAAAGACAGAGCTATGTCCTGGCCCAATGCTGGAATAGCAGAAAGGCAGCGAGTGAGGAATGAGAAACGCAGTACCGTGTAATTCCTGGTATTGGAATAATGGGGCGCTGCAGGTTAGGGTTGAGGTGCACTGACAGAGATGCATGTGGGCTGCAGAACTGGAATAGTAACAGGCACACAAGGTCAGAAGCGAGGTATGTTAAAGGAGCTATGTGTGGAACCTAGTATTGTCGTGCCAGTGTTCCCGAGTGTTAGCCTGGAGGTGCCCTGGTGAAGCTGCAAGTGAGGCCCAGTATGAAAGTGGCATTGCCTCTGAACCACTGAAGTGAGAAGTCCTGAAGGGCGTGTGTGTGAGCTTTAGTATTGAGAGGAAATGTGCACTGAATGTTAGAACTGATAGATTCTGGCAGAGCTGTGGTGGTTCGCATCAACAGTGGCACTAGATGTCAGACTTGAGGTGCACTGGCTGGCTGTGTTTTGCTCTTTTGGGTCCAGTATTGGCTTAGCAGTGGGTCTGAATATTAGAATTGAGCTGCTGTATTGGAACTGGATGTGAGTGGGGTCCCAGTACAGGAAAGGAAGTGACCTCGCTGGGGTAGAACTGAGGTGCACTGATGGAGCTGCACCCAAGGTCCTAGTACTGGAATAGCAGAGTGTTCCTACTGTAAGAACTGAGGTGCTCTGGCCGACAGCATGTGTGGGGTTCTGGCATGGGGACTGGCTGAGGGCTTGGAGTGTGTGAACTGAGGTGCACTGATGGATCTGCGGCCGAGGTCCTAGTACTGGAACATCAGAGTGTTCTGACTGTAAGAACTGAGGTGCTCTGGCAGACGGCATGTGTGGGGTTCTGGCACGGCTAAGGGGCTTGGAATATGTGAACGGAGGTGCACTGATGGAGCTATGCTTGAGATCCCAGTACTGGAACAGCAATTTGTACTGACTCTAAGAACTGAGATGCTCTGGCATACAGCATGTGTGGGGTTTTGACACTGGCACAGCTGAGGGGCTTAGAGTGTGTACAATTACGTGCACTGATGAAGCTGCGCCTGAGGATCTAGTACTGGAACAGCAGTGGGTACTGACTTTAAGAACTGAGGTGCTCTTGCAGACAGCATGTTTGGGGTTCTGGTACGGCTGAGGGGCTTGGAGTGTGTGAATTGAGGTGCACTGATGGAGTTGCATCTGGGGTCCCAGTACTGAAACAGCAGTATGCGCTGTCTATGAGAACTGAGGTGCTCTGGCAGACAGCATGTGTGTGGTTCTGGCATGGGCACAGCAGAGGGCTTGGAGTGTGTGAACTGAGGTGCATTGATGGAGCTGAGCTTGAGGTCCCAGTACTTTAACATCAGTGTGTACTGACTGTAAGAACTGAGATGCTCTGGCACGGCTAAGGGGCTTGGAGTGTAGGAACTGGGGTGCACTGATGGAGCTGTGCCTGAGGTACCAGTGCTGGAACAGCAGTGTGTACTGGCTGAAAGAACTCAGGTGCTTTGGCAGACAGCATGTGTGGGGTTCCTGGCACTGGCACGGCTGAGGGCTTGCAGTGTGAGAACTGAGGTGCACTAATTGAGCTGCACCTGAGGTCCCAGTACTGGAACCACAGTGGGTACTGACTGTAAGAACTGAGGTGCTCTGCCAGACAGCATTTGTGGGGTTCCTGGCACTGGTACGGCTGAGGGCTTGGAGTGTGTGAACTGAGGTGCACTGATGGAACTGTGCCCCAGGTCCCAGTACTGGAGCAATAGAGTGTACTGACTGCAAGAACTGAGGTGCTCTGGCAGACAGCATGTGTGGGCTTCCTTGCAAGAACTGAGGTGCTCTGGCAGACAGCATGTGTGTGGTTCTTGGCACTGGCACAGCTGAGGGCTTGGAGTGTGTGAACTGCGGTGCACTGCTTGAGCTGCACCCGAGGTCCCAGTACTGGAGCAGCAGAGTGTACTGACTGCAAGAACTGAGGTGCTCTGGCAGACAGCGTGTGTGGGGTTCCTGGCACTGGTTTGGCTGAGGGCTTGGAGTGTGTGAACTGCGGTGCACTGCTTGAGCTGCACCCGAGCTCCCAGTACTGGAGCAGCAGAGGGTACTGAGTGCAAGAACTGAAGTGCTCTGGCAGACAGCATGTGTGGGGTTCCTGGCAGTGGCATGGCTGAGGGCTTGGAGTGTGTGAACTGCGGTGCACTAATGGAGCTGCGCCCGAGGTCCCAGTATTGGAGCAGCAGAGTGTACTGAGTGCAAGAATTGATGTGCTCTAGCAGACATTGTGTGTGGGGTTCCTGGTATGGCTGAGGGCTTGGAGTGTGTGAACTGCGGTGCACTGATGGAGTTGGGAGTGGGATCTCAGTATGGAGCAGAAGTGGACAATGTCTCTAAGGACTTTGGATCCCTGGTAGAGTGGGGGCCTAGGCTATAAGTAATTACAAGTGATCCTCCACCCCTGCTCTCAGTATATAGGCAGGCACACTTTTTAAAGAAAATCCAAACCACGGAGGGGTGGGAGCCAGGCAGCTGAGAGAGGGTGCAGAGAGCCTACCAAATGTGACCAAGATAACAGCCTGATTTATAGCCTTGTTTACAGCTAAGCTCAGAGGAAGAATGCTCTGCAAATGAAAAAGGAAGCAACCCTGGAAAGGAGCAGAACACAAAGTTTAAAAAAAGTCACCTACAGACCAGATAAACAGGACAAGCCATAGTTATACAGCAGTTAGTCCCTGCTCACACACAGAAGAAGGAGGGACAAAGAGGACAAAGAGGCATGGCTGACCACTAGCAAGCAGGTATGTTTAAATGACTTTGAAATTAAGAAATGAAATAGCTGGCAACCCACAGAAGAAATATACTTAAAAGTATGGAAGAGGTTGTATGCATACGCTCGACCTAAAAAGGGCTCTTTCAGGACTATGAGCTAGCTTTCTGCTAAATTTGGTGTAATTCCGTCTAGCAGTTCAGGCTGTAGTCATGTCTAAAATCACTTTGGGAAATTGCATGGGGAAAGCGAGTTTTGGGACCCTCCTTTTTCTCAGCCCCCACTTGATGAATGACTTTGAAACTTTAAAGACAGCAAAGCAGTTGAAGTGAGTGGCACACTAGTTTTGAAAAATTTGTGAAGATTAGTCAAATGGTGTTATTGACAAAACAAAAAACATTTTCCCTATGGAAAGTAGGTCATAACTATAGCTACCTACTTGTGACTGCTATTAGGTAATTTATACATGTCAAAACAAAACTCTTTCAGGGTTAGAGTTACACATAAATTATGCAAAAAAGAACATAGAACTCTGGGGAGTTCCCAAGTTTGGGTGGCGAGCAGCTTCTGTAAAGAGCACCCTACAACACCAGCGACACTCTAGATTTGCTCACGTCAAATGTCTGTTTTTCTAGCAAAGCTGTTAGGCATGGGATTATCACAGCACCATCCACGTCAAGCTAGAAAGGGACAACGTTTTTTGTCATTTGTACAGCAAAATCTTTAAGCATAGGATTGGCACAGTGCCGTCCTCGCCGGGCTTTAAAATGACAAAATACTTTCACCACTCCAAGCACAGTATTACAGCTTTGGATTGGTAATATACTGCCCGAGCCAACCTGGAATGAGCAAAAGCAGCTCCAGACACGTGCTTCACTATCATAATAGCTCATCAGAGCAATTTAGCTTTGCCCAGACACAAGGGAGCACCCAGTATAAGTCAAAACAAAACACCTTTCTTTTCTGGAGGGCATTCATAAAATATAGGGGTCCCCTCCTAGGGTTTCATAAAGGCCCGGGGCAAAATGGAGTCCTGTGGCATCGGTGACACCAGTGCTGCAGTGTGAAGCAGGGGGGTGTGACGTTCAGTGTGTCCAGGTCGCGGTGCAGACAGCATCGTCGTCGTTGCTGAAGTGTTGACATCTGTAGGCCCAAGGCAGCGGTACAACGTGGGGTGGGCTCTGTGCACTGCCCACGGATTGCGATGCAGGCAGGGGAGTCTGTTGACAACAGTGGAGTCGATATTGCTGGCGTCGGTGGACCAGGGCTGCAGTGAAGGATGGGACAGTGCTTTGTGTACCTCACAAGCGGTGTCCTCAGCCCTCAGTGCAGGCAGAGGCGGCTTCGTCAGCATGGAGTGGCGTCATTGGGGATACCAAGGCTGTGGTGCAGAGTGCAGGGCCCACAGTGCAAGCAGCGGCTCGGTGACGGCAGCAGGTGACGGCATCGATGAGACCACGGTTGCGGTACGAAGAGGGGCACAGCTCCGTGCGTCGTTGTCAGCTCATGGTGCAGGCAGCAGCATCGCTGATGGTGTCATGGTAGTTTTTCTTCTTTTGCAGCACATAGCACACAGTTCTCAGTGCTGTAGGCAGATGAACCTGAAGTCTTTGGTATCCCTGAGACTTGCAACAGAAGGCAAGCTCTAGTTCAAGCCCTTGGAGAAACTTCACAAGCAGGATACCAAGCAGAAGCAGCAACTGCAGGCCAACCCAGCAAAGCACAAACAGAAAAGGGGCAGTACTCCTCCTCCAGCTCCTCAGCTATTCTCCTTGCCAAAGGTTCTTCTTGATCCAGAAGTGTTCTAAAAGTCTGTGATTTTGGGTCCACTACTTATACTCATTTCTGCCTTTGAAGTAGGCAAACCTCAAAGGAAAGTCTGTTGTTGACAAAATCCTGCCTTGCCCAGGCCTGCCCCAACACAAACCAGGGGGTTGGAGACGGCATTGTGTGAGGACATGCACAGCCTTTTCAGGTGCAGGTGTCAGCTCGTCCCTCCCCACTCTAGCCCAGGAGACTCACCAGGATATTTATGACACTCCCCAGTTCCCTTTGTGTCACTGTCTAGAGGGAATTCACAAACAACCCAACTGTCAGTCTGACCCAGACACGGATTGCACAATCAGGCTGGGTCGCTGGGGTTGCTGGGGTGGCTGGGGTCGCTGGCCTCTCTGGGGGGTGCAGTAGCCCCAGGTGCTTGGCACCCTTTTTCCACTGCACCTCCCACCAGTTCAGGGGTGGTATCCTGAGACTGGTCACTCAACTTAGGGTCTGTACCCTCAGGCTGAGCAGGGGACGGGGTGGGCTCTCCCTCCTCCTGTCCTTCTTGCTGGGGTCCTGTACCTTCAACCTTGGAGGGGTACCCCAGACAACTGAACTGTGAGGGTGTCTCTAGGGGCCGCCCCTCCTAGTTACACTAACACCAGGGGAACTCATTCCCCAGAAGGCAGTCTATGGGCATCTGAGGACTAACTATGACCCTCCTCTGGGTCACCTCCCCACCCCATTCTAAGTATACCAGGACCATAGGGCGGAAGAAGTCCTGCCCATGGGCTGGTGTCACCCTACACACCTTGCCAGTGTACTGCTCTGGGGAGGCAAGTCTTTCCACCATCATGGTATGACTAGCCCCACTGTCCCTCAGAGCAGTGACTGGGCCCCCATTCACTGTCACCTGGTGGAAGGGATGACTTCCACACTCAGGGATTACCAACTCATCCTCTGAGTCCAACTCCCAACTAAGGGATATCATGATGTGGACTATGACCTGCCCCTTGGGACTACCTCCCTCTAAGGCCAAATTGGCCATCTCTGTAGAGGGGCCACCAGTAGGGTTTTTATTTGGACAGTAGAGTCCCCTTTCTTGTGTCCTAACTGGGAACATGCAAAGCACCAGGTTTAAAAATGGGGTGCCCAGGGCCACCATCCACCAGAACCTGTCTGGAGGGACATGGGACCCTTTTTCTCACCCATTTATACTCAGACATGTCTGTGTCTCCCTTGACCTCCCCCTCCTTCCTCTGTTGGGAACCCTGCCCACCCTTGGCTGAGTCTCCCACATACACCTTCTTGTGGGCCCTGGTACTCACGCAGTGGTCTGTCTCCATAGCAAGCTTCCTGTTGTCAGTTAGCTTATTATTAGTCAAGTGTTAGCACAGCTCTGCAAAACACAGACTAGGCAAGTGCTTCCATGCAATTAGGTTGTACAGCCCCTACAAATCTACGACATTACTGCCTCTCACCCAACCATCCAGTGATCTGCAAAAAGAATCCAGACATTCTAGCCAGGTCTGTGAATCAGATATTTTACTTCCTCTAATCTGATCCCTGTTCTTGTCAGAAGTGAGACCATACCTAGTGAGAAGGGCTTCCTTCATGTCTGAATAGGTGAGGTTGTGCCCCTTACCTAAAGCTAACAAGGTGTACCTCCTCTCCTCTGTGAAGTAGTTCCACAATCCTGCTCCCAGTTCTTCTCAGGGACCGCATTCGTGTGGATAGATGCCTCATATCCTTGAAACCACCTCTGGATATCATCTCCCTTCTTGTACTCCCTTCCTATTTATTTGGGAATGATTACTATTCTATCGGAGTGCACTGATGTATTGCTGCCTCCATCTATGCTGGATCTACTTCTCTGATCTAGCTCCTTTGTTCTGAGCTCATAGTCTAAAGGCATCTTCATTTTTCCATGGCTTACTGCTCCCTATAGTCCTCCATTTTCTTAACCTCTCCAACTCTGTCTGATGTCTCCTAGTTTCCCTCCTGTCCTCCAGCTCTTCTGGGGTGTCAGACCCTTGGAAACACTTCTGCTGCCTTACCCAGAAGCTACCCCCCCAGCTGCTCCTGCACCCTCAGCAGATCTTCCCTTGGATTTGGCTCAACGGTCTCACAAATTGGATCCTCAGCATGCCCACTGGCATTTCTGGCTGCTATCCAGGCCCTCGGTGCCTTTTGTAGCTTGGTGAGGCCTCCAACTTGGACTTTGAGGCTTTTGCAAACTAACTTGAGTTCCTTCACTGTGTAGGTTTCCAACCTATCCTCCTCAAAAACCAAATCCAGGGATGTAACTGGTGATACTCTTGACTGAGACATGAAGTAGTAGGAAGTTCATCTTGAATTCAAGACCAAAAACAGATAAAAGGAAAAATCAAAAACTAAAAGCCTGTATGTGGTACTTAGTGGTTCACGATATGGTACTAGTGTACTCCAGCCACTGTAGGTCAAGTGCAAATGCAAGTCCTATCCTCACTGCTGACAACCAGTGTTGGAAATGGAGTCTCTAGTTGGCACTTGGTTTGCACCCTGTCCAAGTAGCAACCCTCACTCCAGTTAGGGTAAGGGAGATACACAGCTCAGATAACCCCTACTCACTCCCTTGGTAGCTTGGCACAAGCAGTCAGACCTATCTGAGAAGCAATGTGTAAAGTATTTGCAATAAAACATACAGTAATACAGTGAAAACTCTCAGAAGCAATGTGTAAAGCATTTGCACAAAACACACAGTAATACAGTGAAAACACTACAAAAGGACACCACACCAATTAGAACAATAGTCAATATTTATCTGTGTAAAACAAGACCAAAATGAGAAAAATCCAACATACAGTAATAAAGCTATGAATTAAGCAAGAACTACTCAAAAATACAGTTCCTTGAGGTTGATAGCTCTGTCTGAGGCTATCACAGCATTGTGAACAACAAATCCAACAGTTCAAGCTGACTACGGGTTCGCGGACCAGCTACGGTGTCGGGAAGACACATAAATATTACCTTGAAATGAGATCCTCACGATGAGATCCAGAGTGCGGTGTCGCTGGCATTGGCAGGCGTCTATTCCGGTAGTCTGTGTAGGGGTCGTCGGGCCCTTGAAGTCACATGCGTTGCAGATCGAACTCCGGGCTAATGACAAAGTCAGGAGCGCTGGCGTTGATAGCGTCAGGCTGGGGTGCAAAGTGGGACGATGCGATGTGTGGTGCCCACAGGTCACAGTGCAGTTAGTGGCTCGGTGATGGCATTGTGCGGTATCGGTAAGACCAAGGCTGCGGTGTGAATCAGGGCAGTGCGACGTGCGATGTCTTTAGGTCATGGTGCAGGCAGCGTGGTTGTTGCTGAAGCAATGTCATTGGTAGGCCCAAGACGGTGGTACAACGCGGAGTGGGCTCCATGTGGTACCCATGTGTTGTGGTGCAGGCAGGGGCATCTGTTGATGACACTAGAGTGATGGCGCTGGCATTGGTGGACCGGGGCTGTGTTGCAGAATGGAACAGTGCTTCTTGTACCTCACAAGTGGTGTCCTCAGGCCACAGTGCAGGCAGCGGCATCATTGTCTGCAAAGAGCGTCATAGTCAGGGATACTAAGTTTGTGGTGTGAACAAGGCAATGCAGAGGGTGGGGCCCACAGTTCACGATGCAAGCAGCGGCTCGAGACACATCAGGTGGGGCATCGGTGAAACCAGGGTTGTGGTGAGAAGCTGGGCACGGCTCCATGCGGCGTCATCAGTTCACAGTGCAAGTGATGTAATCGTTTATGACATTGTGGTGGTTTTTCTTCTGTTGCAGCACAAAACACACAGTTCCCAGTGCTGTAGGCAGATGAACCTAGTATCCCTTAGACTCATCAGGATATGCATGACACTCCCCAGCTCCCTTTGTGCAACTGTCTAGAGGGAATTCACAAACATCCCAACTGTCAGTCTGACCCAGATGTGAATTCCTCAAGCAGGGTGAGGCAAAAAATGGTTAATCAAGAAAATGCCCACTTTCTAAGTGTAAGAAGGCAAAAAGTTTTGGTATAACCCTGCAAAAAAGGCCATTTCCAACAAGAACAAACAAATTCCACCTGAAATCAATTTGGAAACATCACCAAATCAGTATGTGAGTTTCAGGTGCACTATCATTCATTACATCACATGCTGACATAATTTGTTATTCTAGATGCCTCAGGCACCCATATCTATTTCTAAAGCTCAGCCCTTGGTCACCAGTATCTCATATAGTCCTCATATGTAATTACCAAGATAACCACTTGGGTTAAAGCGCAAACATTAGTTATTGTCCACTTGTTTTAATCTTACCTAATTTATCAATAATTAATGAGGAATATAAAATGATTACCACTCAGATTTGGAACAGCAAAACTCCAGTGTCCTCTAGGTAGCTTCAACCGTTTGGAGGAAGGCGATGAGACAATACAAGGCCTGGGGCAATTGGACTAATGTAGACCCACACAGACTGACTACTGGAAGGATACCAGCATGTTTCACTACCACAATTCTGGGAAAGATACTGAATGAAAGCGTTATTGGGTTACGACAAATATACAAGACTAAGGACCTCATTTACAAGCCCTTTGTGCTACAGCGAAGTCATTTTGTTTGACGTGGCTGTGATGCTAGAAGTGCACTACCATGCTCCATATTTACAAACTGACACATTGGACCCAATACATTAGTTTGTAAAGCCCTGCATCACATTTTACCTGTGCCAGTTATAATGTATGCAAGGAAGGCAGTCCATCACAAAAAGCCACATAGAAGTGACGCAGTGAAACTTACAAGTTTTCACTGCGTCATTCTACGACTTCACTTCATTAGAATTTTACCAACTGCTCAGAGCAGGTGTTCAATTGATGCAGGGCTTTTTCCTATGGGACTCTCCTCGCATTGCTGGAGTTACATTAGTTTAATGATGCAACTCCAGCAATGTGTCAGTTTAGCGCCAACAGATGCATCAGAAATGTTGACGCATCTGTGAAAGTGTGCACCATGGTGCTATGTATTGTAAATACAGCACATCCATGACATTGTTAGGGGATGTGAGGCAGGCATAAGAAATCTGATGCAAGAAATCTGATGCATTGATGACAATGCATCAGATTTTTGTAAATGAGGCCCTAAGGGCCCAGGTGACATATTCCTCCCCCAGTCCTGGGGCAAGATTTCTTTATTTATCTATTTTGCAATCTTATGTAGCGCAAAAAAGACCCAACGGGTGTCAGAGCAGTTTACATAAGAACAGTTTCATTCTACATATCAGCAGTTTAGCAGGGACAGTTTCAAATGTTTCACTGCCTAAAAGCTGTTTACACAGGAGCAATTTACAAAATGTCACTAAACAGCAGTTTGGTCTTCCTTTTACACAAAAATGTATGTCAGCATAAAAGTCACAAAGCTAACGAATCCACACAATCGAGTTGTACATTAGATGTCCAGTTCTATTTTTAGGGTTCGCCTACACGCGTGCTTGCAAAATCTATTGTAAATAATAAAAAAATTAAAAAGTGCTTAAGACAAGCCCCTCACTTACCTGAACTTATAATTGGCTTGGTCCAGTGTCGCTGTGATTTACGTGCTCAGATTCACCCGGTGGGCCTAGACATAATGCAAGCGAGCTAGTCTAGTTGCTCACTTGCCTGTGGTTTCCTTCGAGATGCGCGCGCTACCCGAACCGGATACCGGTGCAGTGTAGACATGAGGAGCCGGCAGCGGCTCGTAAAAGACGGAATTAGTTTCCCTGAAAAGCCATTACATTTTGTTGCAAGTAAGTGACAAACCTCTGACAGAGGTTTAGAATTGGCTGGTTTCTCACTGATTCTTTGTGATAGAGAGTAACCTTAAGCCGTTTTTGATTGTACTTTGATAGCCCCGTTGGTGTAGCAATAAGTTTCAGCCGCCCCCCTACCGAGGTGCCGATATTGAGGCTCTGCGCTTCCCTGAATAACAAAGTAAGGGTCTAGTCCTACTACTATTTAAACGTGACGTTTTATATAGTTGTTTAAGATATGTGCTTGAACATACCGGTCAGTTTTGTTCCTTTGTTTAGGTTTCAACATTGTAACATACGTGGTGACTATCAAGTAGTACTAACTCCAACAGGAAAAGGTAGGGTTTATAATTCCCTGTCTTTATTTGCTGCACTCCGAAAATGCACGCTCGTTAACAACATAGAGCTCTCTAATTTATTTTAAGTTCTTTAACTGGATCTTCTGGTATCACTCTTCTAACACGGGGTGTGATGCGCTCGTGTAACGATTATAAATGACCCACAAAAAGTAAGATTGCCGGGATAGAGGCCATTTCGGTTGACACTGATGCACAGAGCTAATGCTCTTCTGTCCCTTTGATACCTTAAGGATTTGTATAGTCAATTTTGTGATTTTATTTTTTGTAGAGGTGTCCCTGCCCTCTGATAGTCCTGATGAGGCCCTGACTGAAGAGGCCGAAACGCGTTGACACATTTTTTGCGAGATTATGGTCTTCAAGTCAATTGACGCAGATAAGAAATTCAATATGCACTACAAAATACCCTCAAAAAATAAATAGGTATTTGTTAGTTGGTTGCATCCGACCCTCTAATCATCGCAATCGAGTGGATTACAATCATAAACTTGTAACAGTAACCACAATGCAAAGAAAGGTTGCGGGGCATAACCCTCCTTTGGCATATTGCCAAGGTTAAGATGTGTTTTTGCTATAAGTGTTTGTGTACATGTAAGTAGGTAAGTGTGATGTCATGTATATTTTTGTACTGTATATTACTCACCGATGAGCCACTGCGGACCTTGTATAAAAGTAATTGAAATAAATAAGGGAAAGGAATTGACCCATGAAGACAGTATTTGAGACTGATCTTTTAAAGTAGTGTTTGAATTCTCCCCAACCTGCTGACCAGTTTTGTTGTTGCAGATTGGCCAGCACGTCATCTACATGTTCTCCTGCTTTACTTCCTGTTGTTTTCTTTGTTCTTCTTTGCCAGTGGGTTGCCTCTGGACCAAGTACTCCTTCCAGTCACTTCCCTTGGACACTGGCCAGTGTCCTTCCTCTCTGGCTACGAAGTTGAAGGTACTTCTTTTTCCTTTCTTCGTGCCATCTTCTTTCTTCACTGCCGTCTTCTTCCTGCGCTGCCACCCTCCGTCTTCTTTCTCAGTGGGGCGTGACCCAGAGTCCTGCTTATGGGCACTGCGAGCTGCGCTGGAACTTCCTTCTACTAGCTTGGGTGGGAGCGCTGCGCAGAATTGTATGCACTAATTGGAGACTTAAAGCTGTCCCCTGAACCTGTTTAATCCCACCACTTCTTCAACTCTTGCTCTGACATCTTCCTGCTCATTGTAAACATATGTCACTTGTCCCCACAAACACTGCACAATAAGCGTTACTTGCATCATTTCTCGAGTCAGACACGCACTGGAGTACACACCCGTGATTGAAGAGGCTGAGAGCGTGGGGATGCATAGCGCCTGGACCTCAGCTTTGGCCTGGGAGCCTTTCAAGAGACTGGGAATTAAGCCCACGGGCCCTCTGTGTGGTCTGGGGCATGAGGGGACAAATCGCGAAGCAGTGTTGGCTTGGCCTCTGTGAGAGTCCAGCTGATGGAAGGTGCTGCACTATACAAGCCCTGCCAACATCAATCCCTCCCAGTACCTTTGTACCTGCGAGCCAACGTAAACAGGAAACAATAAAAAACTAATTTCGACCCAACATGAGAGGGCCTAGGGTTCCCACTTCGTGTAATATTCCAGCCACTCACACACTTAATCTCTCCCCCTCGAGCACTCTCTCACACCAGACAGGATAACTAGCGAGAAGTACTGGTGATTGCAGCTTTTATGCCCTGCACCTAGCACCTAGAGGCAGTGTAACGCAGATACCGACCACCTATGGGTGTTTATTACTCGCATTCCGAAAGCCTCTTCCTTCCTTTAGTGGGTGGATCTTCAGTGCCGCTCACCAGGGGCGGCGCTGAGGGATGCACCTCTTTTCAAGTGCACCGAGGACACAGGGCTCGCCTCTCAACAGCAGGCGGGCCACTGATGTGTTCTCGCTAATACGCATGTTGCCAGTTTTCGACTAGCGTGGTGTGCAATGCTGGGTAGGTTTTCTTGGGCTGGGGCGATCCTCTCGTAAACAATGCTCCCCGTGGAAGGTGATCCCCCTATTTAACAAGCATTTGCAATGCAATAGGTCTCGCGTTTGCTCGAGTTAGAGCTATCAGCGTTGTAAATTCCTAAATTGACTTTTCTTGTCACATATATTGAAAATGAAAGGTAAAACAGTTGACATAAGCGAGCCGATTCAAAGGGCCATGGCCGCCATGAGCGTGAAGGAGAAACACCAAAAGGAAAAATAAGTTTGCTGTTAGTCAAACCTATGGGCAAATGTGCAATTATCCATGTAACAGGGTCAGTGGGCCCCAAGGAGAAACAAACGTAAAGCATTCACGGATGATAAAGTATTTTTGAAAGGCAAGCCCATGAACGAGCGACAGTGATGGGCGTGGGGTGGGCATAGTTAGAAGCCCTCAGGTAGATCACAACACATCAGAGCAATTACGCGCTCGACCTAAAAAGGGCGACTATGTAATGAGTTTCCCCTTTTGTTGAAGCGCAACTTGCCTTTGGTTTTCGGTAGTAGGCGAGCCGATGTGCTTCGAAGTGAGCACGTAGAACTGAAGCGCCTGCAGGGGCGGCTCTGGCCTCATGGGACAGGCTTCACAGCAGCCTTTTCCATCTTGGCCCTGCAGGCCGCTCTACACATAATGTTTCTACGCATAATGCAGGGACAGCAGATGAAATGATACACACACTAAACAATGTGAACATCTATATGAGAATACCACGCTCTCTCCTTATGTATAGAAAAGGGATACAGTAATTTCCAGGAAGATGTAAGTGTTCATACATTTCTTTTTTAAGTGTCCATACATTTTGCTAGCGTTCCTGTTTTCATTGTTTGCCCTTAGTGAAAAATTGTGTCTCTTTTACTAAGAGTTTGCATATGTGACTAGGGTGATTTCTTTACACAGGATTCATATTCTTTTACTGCAGATACAGAGGATTCATATTCTTTTACTGCAGATACAGATGGATACATTCATTTTCAGCCACAGATATTAAGGCCCATATTTATACTTTTTTAGCGCTGCATTTGCGTCGTTTTTTGACGCAAAATCGGCACAAACTTACAAAATACAATTGTATTTTGTAAGTTTGCAAACATTTAGGCCCATATTTATACTTTTTTTAACGCCGCATTTGCGTTGTTTTTTGACGCAAAATCGGCGCAAACTTACAAAATACAATTGTATTTTGTAAGTTTGAGCCACTTTTGCGTCAAAAAACGACGCAAATGCAGCGTTAAAAAAAGTATAAATATGGGCCTAAGTGTTTTTTTGTTTTTTTTGCTGAGTACATGGCGCTTTACAATCCAGCTCTGTCCCTCATGTGTCTCACCCCCTCTTCCCTCCTCCCACTTACAACGCTTGTTGCTTAGCTCTCCCTTGTTGCTGCTCCCACACGCCGAGGTGATGAAATATGTTCCTTTTTACATTGAAATGCAGGGGGACTTGTGAAGTTTGTTGGTGCTCAAGATATGTTCAGTTAAAGCTTTGTCATCGGGTTATTTTTGATGTAATAGTGGCTTTCTCAGTCACAAGTGTAGGTGACTTGTAAATCGGCTGAAATGTGTTTCGATGTAAAATTTGCTAACAGGTCGATTTTCTGTAGAATGCACAGTAGTAAGATACAATTAACCCACTGTCCTGCATTCATAGGTCCATGGGCATTTGGACCTGTGTCTGTGCTTGTGTTTTAACCCTACTTTTAAAAGTGAGTGATGCGCTGCTTCAACATGTTCTTGGTGTTAGCAACTAATTGAACAGAGGCTCGTGGACAGAGTGATTTGTCCAAGATCACACAGCGTGATGAGATGGGGACTAGCCATTATAACTCTTCTTTCATGTTTAGACCAGCCTGGACAAAAGAAATGCTCCTGGAGTGGTCAATAAGGCCCATTTTTTATGAGGCAGGTAGCAGCGTTGTTTGATATCACAATTAGGAGTCTATAGCAGTGCTCCTTCCCCACTGAACTCCACTCCTGGCTTCTATCACATGCATGGCACCAGGGCTAAATTCAAACCATGCCACATCTCAGTAAATTCCTCACGTTTTTAGTTCAATACAAATCTTTCGACCTTGTGTGTACTTTTAGTATACTTCTTATGGCTTAAAGCAATATCATTTGTTGGTTGCAGTGTCCTTTAAAAATTCTTGCTCGCTAGTGGTCAGTTCTGCCTTTTTCTTCCTCCTTTTTCTGTTTCAGATCAATGACCAACTACTGTATTATTCCACTTTGGTTTCTTTATCTGTTGCTGTGATGTACTACTTTAGCATTTCTTTGGTGCTCCCTTTTCAATGTGGGTGTTTTAGGCTGGTAGCTGCATGCATTTTATTGCAGCATTCCGTTCCTCCCACCTCCTCCCATGTCGCTGAAATTTTTTGGGCCTTATTCCAGTACTGTCCTCACCTCTGGCTCTTAAAATAAGTTTATCTTACAAACTAAATACCTGGTTGTTTAGCTTACTGCTCACAAAAAACACACTATGTCCTTTCTGGTGTAATATATCTAAACCTAGAAGTAATGATGTGAAACTTGCTTAGCCTCCCATCTGTAGTCTCACCTCTAGAGCCCCTCCATTCCAGCACTCAGGACATCGCACACAGGTCATTGCTTATCTTCTTTAATGGGGCCGTAAATCTTCTCATTCTGCTCTGCTATTGTTGACTTCAGTAAAGCTTTGTTGTAATGTGAGGCAAGAATGCTTGCAAGACTTAATTTTGTTAAAATGAAAAAAATAAAAACTTTTTCAGCCTTATTTTCCATCATCTTTCCTCAGGGGCTTGTGATTTTGGATGTCAGTAGCGGCCAGAGACCACCAAAACATGGCATGAAAAGATGAAATTATTAGACAGGGTTGACCAATTTATGTGGCAGTTATGAATTTACAATGCCAATAGCTATACCTCAAGAAAATGTGAGACCTATTGCATTGCAAATGCTTGTTGCTTCGATCGTTGCACCCTCTCGCTTCCATCTCAACTCAAGGCACTGGACTGCACTCTTCCCGTCAATACTGTGAGACCAGCGCTCTCCTAAGAAGAACCTCAAGACTCCCGGGTTTCACTAAAAAGGAGCACCACTGAAGGCCTCTTGCTCAACTGAGAGTACCTCTACTTCAGGAACACAGTCAAAGCTGACTCGTCTCTCTTCCTTCTGAGGCGGATAATAGGAAAACTGCTATTTAAAAGAAACATCTTTGATAAACGCCAAATAATGATGTATATTTATTGCTATCATACTTATTTAATTTTTGCAGTTTTATGTAATGCAAATTCTGTCAGGTGCTAGCCGGCGCCTACAGGGCCGATCGGGAGATTGTAGTCATTAAGGACTACACTTCCCATGAAGCCCAGCGCGGTAGAGATCGCGTAAAAGTCGGCGCACCCTAGAAAGGGTGTGCGTTATTTGTGCTAATGAGGCAGGTCGGAGCCTCAACGAAATAGGAGCGGACGGCGTTCCCCAGGGGGGAATTCATCGGCGGTCCGTGAAGAGGAATGAGATTCAGCATGGCCCCCTCCTGGAAACTGACCTTTTACCGGTAGAAGGAGTTCCGAGCTGCTCTTCCTTTCGAATTCCGAGTACTAAGAAGGTGGTAAGCGGCAAGCTTGCTAATTGCCGGAGGCTATCGCCTTTCTTTATTTCTGCATTCCTTACGGCCAGGTTGGGGGTGACTGTCATAAATTGGAGCACTTTACTTTTGAGGTATCGTAATAAAGGAACAGCGATCTTATGAGACATAATCTTTTGGCTTTTTGTTGGCGGCGATTCAGAATGAGATTTACTGTTTGCAGGATTCCAAACAGCCGGGACAAATAATTCTTGTCAACATTCACAGAGATATGAACGAAGTACTTCTTCAAATATACGTGACATTAACGAAAGGCTTAGTGGGATTTTCTTCACCTTATTCTTTCTCCTCATGTTCGTTTCGTTATACGTTCTGTAGTATTGTTTAGGAGGAAGGGCGGTGAGACCCTTAGGTGATTATTAGTGGCCGTAGGTGGCTGGGGGCATCCATTGGTGATGCTGATGGAACATAGTCAGGCTTTGGACTAGTTCTGCCCTTATGAGTTATGGGCAGTCCAGGTCGTTTTGGTTTTAGTGAGACCTTATGAGAATAGACAGACAATGTGATAATTAACACTGTGTATTTTTCTTTACAGTTATCCCGTCCCTGCTGATCCTTCCCCTTCCTTCCCTCGCTTGATTACTCCAATGCACTGTGGTTTTTTATCAGTGACTTGGTGGTGTCAGGAGGTGGATCTTGTTTGCATCACACCGAGTCTGAGGAGTACCTACACCGTGACAGAATAACGCACCCACGAATAATACTCCTCCTGCTCGGTGTAATGCAAAGATGGCATCTATGGATGATGTCTTACAGGCGTTAGTGTTAGTGCAGCAAGAGTTGGCAGATTCTAGGGTGGAGGCAGCGGCACTAAGGGACAAGGTAGAAAGGCTTACTAGGAATCCCTTCGATGCCTCAGCATCTACACCGCAGATAACCGTGAACGTCTCCCCTCCAATTCCTTTGGCCAGTCCGGAAAGGTTTTCAGGGGACCCCAGGAAAGTTCAGGCTTTTTTAACGCAGTTGTCTCTCCAATTCTCATGTAGACCGGCGTCTTTTCCCTCTAACCTTTCCAGGGTAATGTTCGCTATTTCTTATCTCTCGGGAGATGCAGCCAACTGGGCAGTGCCGTTAGTTAGAAACGATGACCCATTATTATCGGATTGGAATGCCTTTCGGTCGGCCTTTGAGAAGGTGTTTGATCACAGAACAACCACCTTTAGTGCTGATAGAGAACTGCTGGAACTGAGACAGGGGAGGTCTGACCTGGTTACCTATCTTACCACCTTCAATAGACTGGTAGCGGAATCCGAGTGGCCAGAGGAGAAGAGAATGTCTCTCTATTATCAAGGATTAAGAGACGACATGAAGGATATCCTAGCCCAAATAGATCCACAGCCTTCCACATGTACTGAACTTGTGAATCTTACCTTGAGATTGAATCATCGGCTAGCAGAGAGAAGGGGAGAGCGTAGAGCGGGTGATAGGCGGCCGGTCATTCCAGAAAGAGAGGGGCGACCAGTTCCTAATTCCCCTGATTTATGCGGGGAACCTATGGAAGTGGGAGCCGTTAGGTCACCTCTGTCAAAGGCCGAAAAAGAGAGTAGGAGGGTACAGGGGTTGTGCATGTATTGCGGCAGGAAGGGTCATTATGTGAGAGAATGTCCCCAAAAACCAAGAAAAAGGTTCTCCTACTCCCCCACTCAAAAGGCCGCGGTGACGTCAGGGAAGATATCAGAGAAAGAGGATTTGCCCTTTATAGAACCCCTATCAGGGTTCCGGTTGACTTCTTTAACCCTCTTGCCACCAGAAGAAAAGGCGTCACACCTGTTGTTATCCATAGAGCTGGTGTCCCAAGATCGAAACCATCCTGTATGGGCAATGATAGACTCAGGAGCCACGGGAAATTTCATAGATGAAGGGGTGGTTAAGAGACTGGGACTTCTGAGAATTCCAAGAAAGAACCCCGAAATTGTGTTGGCAGTTGACGGTACACCACTGAAGTCTGGACCCCTTACTGAACAAACTGAGGATGTGGGGTTGGTTTTCAGTGGAGTATCTCCGGCACGCAGAGAAATAATCAGGCTAGATATAATAGAGGCTCCTCAGTATGAAATAATTTTGGGAATGCCCTGGCTAAGAAAGAGCAATCCTGTTATCGATTGGCAAGCCAAGACGGTTAGTTTTCAGTCCGTGAGGAGTGAGGAAGTCGGTTCCTTATCTGATAACCCCCCCGCGTTAGCGTTGGCTCAAGGGTTACAGTTGGCCACAGTGGTGGAGAAAGCGGTGATATTGCCCTCTGTTTACGCCAAGTTCAAGGATTTGTTCGACGAAGGTCAGGCGGAGACATTGCCACCCCATCGTATATACGATTGCAAGATAGATTTGATTCCGGGAGCACTCCTTCCTTCTTGTAGGGTATATGCTCTATCAGACCCAGAAACCAAACATTTGCGAAGATATCTGGACCGTTTCCTGGAAATCGGGTTCATTAGACCATCTGGTTCTCCGGCAGCTTCTCCACTCTTTTTCATAGCTAAAGCGAATAAAGAGTTGAGAACCTGCATCGATTATAGAATGCTGAACAAGAACACGATAAGGAATAGATACCCTCTTCCCCTCATTCCTGTGTTATTGGAACAGGTGAAAGAGGCAACTATCTATACAAGGTTAGATCTGAAGGGGGCTTACCATCTGGTCAGAATCCGTGAAGGGGATGAATGGAAGACGGCGTTTAAGACCCGTTATGGCCTGTTTGAATACTTGGTAATGCCGTTCGGGTTGTGTAACGCCCCGGCGGCTTTCCAATACTTTCTGAACGATGTTCTCAAAGAATACGTAGACCACTTTGTGATCGTCTATATAGATGACATATTGGTGTATTCTATCTCCTTAGAGCGGCACATGGAACATGTTTCCCTAGTACTCCAAGCATTGCAACAGCACCATCTTTATTGCAAACTGAGCAAATGCGAGTTCCATGTACAGAAGGTTGAGTTCTTGGGGGTGGATTTAAGCCCGGAAGGGTTCTGCATGTCGACAAGAAAAATACAGGCGGTTCAAGAGTGGCCAGTGCCCACTAGTGTGAGAGATGTGCAATGCTTCCTGGGGTTTTCTAATTACTATAGAAGATTCATCTGTCATTTTTCCCACATTGTGTCACCTATAACAAGGTTGCTAAGAAAGGGAGTGTCTTTTGTTTGGTCAGAAGAGGCAGAGGAGGCCTTCTGCTTCTTAAAACAGGCCTTCTGCTCAGCGCCTATACTCCAGCATCCACAGCCAGAAGTACCTTTTATAGTCGAAGCAGATGCCTCGGATATAGCCATTGGGGCTGTGTTATCCCAAAGAAATAAGACCTCAGGACAGCTTCATCCGGTGGCGTTTTTATCTAAGAAGCTATCTGCTGCGGAACTCAATTATACGGTGGCAGAAAAAGAACTACTAGCCATCAAGAAGGCATTTCAGGAATGGAGACACCATCTCTGGGGGGCCCAACACCCGGTCACGGTATATACTGATCACCGAAACCTGCAGTATATGAAGGAGGCTAGACAGCTTACCCAGCGGCAAATGAGGTGGATGCTGTTCTTTTCAGAATATGAGTTTGTAGTAACCTTCCGTCCTGGGGTCGACAATCGCAAGGCAGATTCACTGTCTAGACAAAGGGACGCGAGGAACGTCACTTCAAGACCTGATGAAGCAATCATCCAACCGGAAAAAGTGCTTTGTGCCCTTCATATATCTCACTTCCTAGAAAAGGTCTCTAAGCATAAGTCTGCTGCTCAGTGGAAGGAGTGGGCCGAAGTAAGTCAGGACCGTACCCTTAAGCACGGAATACCGTTGCAAGGTAATCGTTTGTATTTACCAACACCTGAACTTCGAATGCAAGCCTTCAATTGGTGTCATGATGCGGTAACAGCTGGTCATCCGGGGTACACCAAAACTGCGCAAATAGTGCAACGACATTTCAGGTGGAAAGGCTGGGCTAAGGACGTTGCGACATGGGTAGCTCGGTGTGAGATATGTGCTCGATCCAAGGGAGAAAACGCGAAGAGCCAGGGCAAGCTGATGCCTTTGCCCACTCCGGAAAAACCATGGCAAACCATCAGCGTGGATTTTGTGGTAGGATTGCCAATGGATCAGGGGTACAATGCTATCATGGTGGTAATTGATAGTCTTACCAAGATGGGTCACTTTCTCCCTTGTAGAAACCTACCTACAGCAAGTCAGACCGCCCATCTAATTCTGTCTCAAGTGGTGCGGTTACATGGTTTACCAAGAACCATTATTTCAGACAGAGGCCCCCAGTTCGTTGCTAGGTTTTGGCGCATGTGGTGCAAGGTTCTGCGCATTGAATCCGCCCTATCCACCAGTTTTCACCCACAAACCGATGGACAGACGGAGCGTCTCAACCAAACCCTGAAGAAATATCTGAGGTGCTATGCAAAAGACGCGCAGGAATCGTGGGTGTCATTGCTATGGCTGGCCGAACTATCATACAACAATGCTTGGCATAGCTCGATAAGGGAGTCTCCTTTTCGTGCTAACACAGGGTTCCACGTGGAGATGTTGCCCATAATCATACCTCGGGAAGTCACGGATCAACCTACTGTCCATGCTATGGTTAAGAACCTACAATCCATGCAAAAGAAAATACGATTTAATTTGGATAAAGCCAAGGAACAGTATAAGAAATGGGGTGATGTACATCGGCGTGAGGGGCCGGTGTACCAGCCAGGGGACCGAGTGTGGCTTTCCACCAAGTATATACGTTTTAAGATGCGTAGCATCTTTCATCCTCGTTACATTGGTCCTTATGAGGTGGTACGCAAGATAAACCCTGTGGCTTACCGTCTCAACTTACCTGCTTCCTTAAGAATCCATCCGGTGTTTCATTGCAGCCTTTTGAAGCCAGCTCTGTCCGCGACCCGGCGGGCGGTGCCTCCGGTGGTTAGAGACGGACAGCTGGAGTATGAGGTGCGCAAAGTGTTGGATTCCAAACTACGGGGGGGTAAGTTATGGTACTTGGTGTCGTGGAAAGGGTATGAGGCCGAGGAGGATTCATGGGAGCCGGAAGGCAATGTTCATGCCCCTAGGGCGGTGCAACGGTTTCATGCTTGTCATCCCACTAAACCTGGCCCTAGGAGGCGCTTTGGAGGTGGGCGTACTGTCAGGTGCTAGCCGGCGCCTACAGGGCCGATCGGGAGATTGTAGTCATTAAGGACTACACTTCCCATGAAGCCCAGCGCGGTAGAGATCGCGTAAAAGTCGGCGCACCCTAGAAAGGGTGTGCGTTATTTGTGCTAATGAGGCAGGTCGGAGCCTCAACGAAATAGGAGCGGACGGCGTTCCCCAGGGGGGAATTCATCGGCGGTCCGTGAAGAGGAATGAGATTCAGCATGGCCCCCTCCTGGAAACTGACCTTTTACCGGTAGAAGGAGTTCCGAGCTGCTCTTCCTTTCGAATTCCGAGTACTAAGAAGGTGGTAAGCGGCAAGCTTGCTAATTGCCGGAGGCTATCGCCTTTCTTTATTTCTGCATTCCTTACGGCCAGGTTGGGGGTGACTGTCATAAATTGGAGCACTTTACTTTTGAGGTACCGTAATAAAGGAACAGCGATCTTATGAGACATAATCTTTTGGCTTTTTGTTGGCGGCGATTCAGAATGAGATTTACTGTTTGCAGGATTCCAAACAGCCGGGACAAATAATTCTTGTCAACATTCACAGAGATATGAACGAAGTACTTCTTCAAATATACGTGACATTAACGAAAGGCTTAGTGGGATTTTCTTCACCTTATTCTTTCTCCTCATGTTCGTTTCGTTATACGTTCTGTAGTATTGTTTAGGAGGAAGGGCGGTGAGACCCTTAGGTGATTATTAGTGGCCGTAGGTGGCTGGGGGCATCCATTGGTGATGCTGATGGAACATAGTCAGGCTTTGGACTAGTTCTGCCCTTATGAGTTATGGGCAGTCCAGGTCGTTTTGGTTTTAGTGAGACCTTATGAGAATAGACAGACAATGTGATAATTAACACTGTGTATTTTTCTTTACAGTTATCCCGTCCCTGCTGATCCTTCCCCTTCCTTCCCTCGCTTGATTACTCCAATGCACTGTGGTTTTTTATCAGTGACTTGGTGGTGTCAGGAGGTGGATCTTGTTTGCATCACACCGAGTCTGAGGAGTACCTACACCGTGACAAATTCGGTCCAAGGGCATTGAAACTCTTTCCTTCATCAACCAATACATTACACAAGGTCAGATTAATTTTTTAGTTTTTAGGCATGGGAAGGAAGGGTGATTTTCTCAGAATCACAGCATGTCGATTGGCACCAGGACTCTGAACTAGTTCCCCAGTTCTAAAATTGGCGGCTCTGGCTGGAACACCACACGCTACACAGGGTTCCTAGCAGTTAATTATTCTTTTGTCTATGCCTGGAATGCCAGCAGATCACCCCTAAATTTATTTTCTACAAACGGCTTTTGTAATTGACCTGTCTCATAAATGACTTTACCCCAATTATAAAATGTAAGCCTTTAATGGTGACTTATTTTTAAGCCATGTTGCACAGCAGGTCAAACGCTGTCCAACATGTAAAAAAAACATTGACAAAGACGGACAGATTTGGCATGGGCTAAATCTGTTGACTTTGCCAATGCTTGTATATTATGTGACGGTATCCTTTCTCACTAAAGATGGATGCACGAAGCTCTCATTAACGTCAGTGTGAGGGTGAAACGCTGTAAAACTAATCAATTATTTCAGCTTTACCTAGTTTTTAATGTGCATGCTGACAGACAACTGGCCGCCCCCAAGTGTATGGAACCAAAATATCTTTGGAAACAGACCTTCTGTCCTTGGAAAGTGAGAAGGGGTGGTTGTCTAGCGAAAATGATCTCCCAGGACCTGATTGACACATGGAAGAACTTGCAGATGAATATTTTTGAGAAATTGCACTTTGCAATGTAAGAATGACAAACTGCGCTAGGCAGATGCATGTGGGCAGAAGATAGCAATTTGGCACTATCGTATGCTCAACGTTGTGAATCGCAAATCGCGATTTGGTCACATACGCAAATTGTAACTGCCAAAGCTGCGGATGATGATAACACCAGAAAGCCTGGAGTTACAAGAGCTGAAGGAGTTTTCTGAGCTGCAGGGACAAGGATAGGAGGCCAGAAAAGTAAGACACACAATGAATAGCAAGTAAGGAGCCACAGGAAAGGGATGATTCCAGTTGGTAAAGAAATAAGAAAATCAAGTGACACTGAACTGGAGATAATGGTACAAAAAATGTGTCCCAGAAATTGACGTTGTTTGGCAAAGCATCACTAACCAGACTCCTCCCCCAAAAGCTTCCGCAGTTTTGCGAATCGAGAATATAGCTAAAAATTGGCCGAATCGTGGTTTGATTGCAATCTCAAATACATTCCCCACAAAACATAGAAAGTAGTCTTAATGCTGTTATACATTTTTGTTCACTTTCATGTTTTTATTTAAATGCTGCTTGCCAATTAGCTCCACGCAGAGCACATCATAAAGTGCCTTTACACTCCCTCAAACATTGGTGCAAGCAAGAGCGGACAGAGGAGTCTCTACGATCCCCCCTGCTATGCAGTAATCAGTTTTGCTACCATTTTCTCGCGCTTCTGGTCATTATCTGCGCACCACGTTCTGTGCACAGATAATGAACACTGCGCATGATGGGTGTTGTTTTTTTTATCTAAAAGAGTGCAGAGTGAAGCATTGGACCTTGAGTCCCTGTGGCAGGGTAGTGGACAGTGCTTCATATGTGAAAGAATAAGGGCCAGAGCCCAACGTTTTGCTCAGAAGTCCACACCCAGCACTAAGGTAGGTCGAGCTAAAAAATACGAAGTCTAAGTAGTCCTGATTCCACCTCATGACTCTTCAACCCACCACCAGACACGCCCTTCCTCTATATGCCCCTCTGCAAGTTCATTTTTACTCCCTGCATTCTTTGTCACTGCTTTCTGTCTTTCTCTTCCTCCATCTCTCCCACTTTTGTGTTCTTAGGGTCGAGGCTGCGTGAAGCGCATGCGCTAGCTCATGTGCTCTCGCTAGCGCATGTGCTCTCGTGTGCGAGACGGTGTTGGTTTCAGTAAGGGGTTTACATTCTGCCCATTGATTACTTTTCATTGGTCCCTTTGTCACCCTTCTTCACTGTCTCCTAACCAGTATGTACCTTGGCGACACTTGCGGTTTCGTCTGGCGCTCATCACCCAACCCCAGAATTATTCATTTTAAGTAGTGTCCCTCTGCTAATCCCCTCGGATTCAGGTACTGTTTGTTAGTCTTTCTTTATGCGCCACCTCACCCGACAGTTATTTGTGTTTCTTTCAGTTATTAGTGTTTCCTTGTGTTTGTGTTTCTTTATCTTGCTTGTGTTTTTATTTTATTTTTGCAGTTTATAGAGTGCAAACTGGACACACTGTGTTGTGTAAACTGGTGCTTTACACACATTCATTTTTTTTTGCTTTTTAGGTACGGGGAGATTAAGGGGGTCATTCCGACCCTGGCGGTCCAAGACCGCCAGGGCCGGGGACCACGGAAGCACCGCCAACAGGCTGGCGGTGCTTCCCAGCCCATTCTGGTCAGAAAAGGGGATCCGGCGGTTTCCCGCCGGATTTCCCCTGCATGGGCTGAATCTCCATGGCGGCGCTGCAAGTTTTTACCGCCAGGAACAGGATGGCGGGAACGGGTGTCGTGGGGCCCCTGGGGGCCCCTGCACTGCCCATGCCACTGGCCGGCCCAGCGGGAAAGCCAGAATGGCATCCGCGGTCTTCTGACCGCGGAGCGGCCATTTGGCGGTGACCGCATGGCGGGCGGCGACCGCCGCGGTCAGAATGACCGCCCAAGTGTTGCCCAAAATCACAGAAACGTGAGCTGATGCCAAGACTTGAACTAGGTTCTCCCGTTCCAAAGGCCGTTATGCCACATTAACTATGCGTCTCTTTGTTTACTAAGGCTGTTGCACAATTTATGATGGTGTTTATGATGGTGTTCTTGACATCTGTGTATACGAATCTCAGGGCCAGATGTAGCAAAAAAATATTTTGCGACTTGCGAGTCATAGCGACTCGCAATTTGCAACTCGCAAAATATTATGCAGACTCGCTATGGGGTCGCAAAGACCCACCTCATGAATATTAATGAGGTGGGTCGCAAATTGCGACCCCATAGCGAGTCCCTGCACTCACAGGGATGATGGCCTGCTGGAGACAGCAGACCTCCATGTCTGTGACTGCTTTTTTTTAATAAAGCAGTCTTATTTTTTTGAATTGCAGCCCGTTTTCCTTGAAGGAAAACAAGTTGCAATTAAAAAAAATAATGAAACCATTTGGTTTCATTTTTTCAGAGTAGGCAGTGGTCCATTGGACCTGAAAAAATATTTTCAGCAACATTCTCAAAGGGGAAGGGGTCCCATGGGGGCCCCTTCCCGTTTGCGAATGCGTTACCAAGTGGATGGTAACTGCAAGTTGGTTTGCGAC
The DNA here is from genome assembly GCF_031143425.1 of Pleurodeles waltl. NCBI lineage: Eukaryota > Metazoa > Chordata > Amphibia > Caudata > Salamandridae > Pleurodeles > Pleurodeles waltl. Next base: position 932,192,939 of record NC_090446.1, on the reverse strand, counting down.
CAAGCAACTCAGCATCGCGATGCGGTCGCAAATAGGAAGGGGACACCCCTTCCTATTTGCGAATCGGAATCACATTTTGCGAGTCAGTACCCACTCCCAAAATGTGACTCTGCATCGCGTAAGGCCTTTTGCACGTCGCAAACTGCGTTTTTCGCAGTTTGCGACGTGCAAAAGGCTTCCTACATTTGGCCCTCAGTGCCTACTCACATACTGGATATTACTGACCCTTCAAAGCAAGGTGACAGAAATAAATTGTGAGAAACAATATTAAAATTTCTTCAACTGTGCATGAAGTGATATTGGGGAAGGTGATGCAGGAACATTGTGCATTTTGTGCATGTATACATAGTCTTGATTCCACCTCATGACATTTTAGTCCACCACCAGATACGCCCTGCCCCTTAATCCCACTCTGCTGGTTCTTTTTTATCTCCTGAATTCTACTACCTTTGACACAGATTTCTGTCTTTCCTTTCCTCCATCTCTCCCACCTTTGTGTTTTTTAGGGTTGAGCTTGAATGAACATTCCTGTTTGGTCTGGGGCGCATGACCCAACCACAGATTTATTTGTTTTAATTAGTGTTCCTTCGCTAATCTCATTTGATTCAGGTACTGTTTGTTCGTCTTTCTCTATTCGACACCTCACCCACCGGTTATTTGTGTTTCTTTCAGTTATTAGTGTTTCTTTATGTTGTTTGTGTTTCTTTGTCATGTTTTTTTTATTTTTACAGTTTATATAGTGCAAATTGGACACGTGTAATGTAAACTGGTGCTCTACACACATTCATTATTTTGTTTTTTAGGAAGGTGGAGATTAAGGGTCATATTATGAGTCTGGTACCAGATGAGCTGCCTGCCAAACTCGCAGGGAGGATGCCACCATCATACCGGTGCCACCCCGAGCGTATTACAATGATTCTGCCGTCTGACTGGCTCCTTTATTAAGGGAGCCGAGGCCAATACCATAGCACACCAGCACGATCGGAATGCGCACTGTCTGCAGTGCAGATGGTGCACATTCCAATGTTGCAGGGCAGGGGGGCTCTGCACTGCCCATGCTTTTGGCATGGGCAGTGCAAGGCTCTCCCGTGGCCCCTGGCACTTGCTTTCCACCAGCCTTTCCATGGCGAGGTCCCCGCCATGGAGAGGCTGGGGGAAAACTCAGTTGTAATCAGCAGGCAGCGCTGAGTCCAGCGCTGCCCTGGCTGAGTACAGCTTTGATCACTGTGACTCCATCAGGAACCATGTTGCTGCCGGGGAGGGCAGTCTCCTGGCAGGTCAGCCAGCCAGGGTTGTAATGTAGTGGTCAATTCGGCAGTCCAACCGTCACCGTGAGACAGGCGGTCCTTGGACCATCAGACTCGTAATAAGGCCCTAAGTGATTTGCCCAGAGTTACAGAACTGTGAGCTGATGCCAAGACTTGAACCCGATATCTCAGTTCTGAAGCCCATTATGCCACATCCTCTCCCATTGTTTACTAAGGCTGTTGCACAATTTATGATGATGTTCTTAATATTCGTGCATACGAATCTCAGTGCCGTTGTGGGTGCATCCTACCTCATATTTGTTTTGATAATTTATATATAAGGGGACACGTAAGGGTAAACAATCATTTAGCCTCATGAGGTTGAATGAACCTTTGGACTCAGATAGGTCTGAGTGTTTAGCTCTGAACAAAACAAAGTCAACAATAAAAAAAATCAAACAAATACCATCATTAATCAACATTAGAGTCAGTAATTTAAACACACCATGACCTATTGGGCCATGAATCACCACATCAGTTTAGTAAAGTTCAAGAATTTATTGCCCTTTAGATTAACAATGGTAAGATCACATAAACCAAGTGCAAAACCAAATTATAAAGATACATTAATAACACATAAAGGGAAACAGTTCAGTAATATTTGGCCTGAATGAATCAGAACTGTAAGTGCCACATAGCACATTATTGCACTAACAGAAACAATAACACATCTGAACGTAGCACAGACAGTAACTGCAGCAAGAGATAATCTTGGCTCAGTCTGACCTTGAGCAAGAAAGAATAAATCTCACTTTAACAAGAAAGAATAAGACTGCCCTGACACCACCTAAACATTGCTATATTACAGCCGCAGATAATAACTAGCTACTCTACCACTGGTCAGACTATAGGGAACCAATTCAAATTAAAGCACATTTCTTCCTGTTGCATTCTTGTTACAATTTTTCTCACTCATTGGCTCAGCTTCATCCACTGCCATCGCCAGTTTCCGTTGCACAGGTAAAATGTTTCAAACTACATAAAACTACTGAAATCCATTGTTTTCTGTGGAACACTATCTAACAGGAAATTAAATAAAATGTTATAAATGTTACAACATAAGAACATTTCTCTCAGACATTAGATCATCACACAGGATGTATCAGGTATGACAGAACATTGGCAGGGACTATCCATTTACATCAGCAATTTCTGCACATCACGTTTTTTCAAATCAATTAGCTTTACATAGGCCTGTTTAAAAACGCAGTAAAATGTGCAGCGTATAGCATTTCATAAAACTCAAACTATGTCACCAATCAAGCTTATCAGTTCTGTCAGCCGACGGCATTACCACTGTTGTATTCAAAGTGATGTATTGATGATCTGCTGACGAGACTCTTGCCACCAAGTGTTGCTGATGATTTCCCTGTGGCTTGCCTTCTTATTATACTGCAACATGGGGCTTCATCTCCAACCCACCAATGCTCTTCCCAGTATTACCAGCCATGCTGCCTGGTGGGTCGAGATGCCAGTCAGGTTCCTCACACTGAGATGTGGAAGGCAGTCCTGTGACCACCAAATACTGTGATTGCACTTATATTGTTGTACACCAGTTATTGTGGCAGATGATGAAATGCATTGCCTCAGAACCAACACAAGATAGAAATAAAAAGGAAATCTGTGGTTATACCCAGATGCTTCCTGTTATCCCAGGCCCTCACATGCCAGCTCCAGAAGTAGCAAGGCTCGTATGACTGTGGCTCACTTGTCATGCACGCAGCAGCTGTGAACTTCGGCAGTGAACTTGACAACCACTGGTGCTCTACTTCTTCTTGGAGTTTGCTGATTGGAGGAAATCACAAAGCACGACAGCAATAGTCATCCCTCCTATACTAAATGAGATCACCTGAATTTCTAAGCAGTCTGCAGGGCCCTAATGGAAAGCAAATTAATGCCTAACTCACTGCAGGAGGCCAGGACTACTATGGGGCCGTGGAGGCTTTTATATTTGGATTGCATCTGTCCAATCATTGCTGAAGTCAGGCCCTCTTGTCCGCAGTCTACTAGGAAAACCTGTGAGTGGCAGAATGGCCAGTCCCACTTGGCATCCCACAGATCCTTACACTAGTGGATTTCACACTAGTTGACTCCCTTCTAAGTAAGCTTCTATATGTTTTTTGATGAGGCGATAGGCACCAGAAGGCAGAGGATGCACACTGAGAGGGCCAGGTGGATGACTGAAAAGGAGATTACCATTTATTTCAGTCAAGCACTGTGCTTCTTCTGAGGATGTATCAAACATGCATACACATCTGGAGGGGAGGGTGTGTGTGTGAGTGTGTGTGTTTGTGGGAAAGAGAGACGGAGATAGACTGGTGGAGGGGGGGCAAAATGGAAGTACATGACTACTATTCTTCCACATACCTTAGTAATGTTTAATTCACAGTCTTACATTTGCAAAAGTGAAATATGTTAAATTCTAACTATTCATACAACATCACGGATGTTACTTATTCATCCAATAATGCTAACAAGCCCTAGGGCTGGCTTGTTCTACGAGCATGTTGATTGCTGTGGTATATGTCTGGCTACAACATTAAAAAACAAATAGAGGTGCACCCCAACTGGTCTTTCCTTTGCTTACTCAAGGTGTCACTCATTTGAAAGTAGAATGTCAGTCATACGCACAAATAAAACATAGAAATGTCAGACATATGCAACTTGAATACTTGGCAGCTATGCATGCACAGTTGAAGAACTTCCAATATTGTTTCTCACAATTTCTCTCGGTCAACGCTGCTTTGTGTTCTAATAATCGAAAGTATTCTTCCTTGAAATAATCTGTTTAGACCCTTGGGACACTCCTTTCTATTAATACGAGCCATGACCTGGCTACATAATTATGGTTCATTCATAAATAATGAACCATAATTATGCAGCCACGCCAGCATATAATTTACATAGCAAGAATCCTATTTGTGTAGGATGATTATATTAGTATTTTTATTTTAGGGTAAGTTTTGATCTTTGCTTGTCCTGATGAAGGGATTCAAATATCAGTAAATAATAAGGATACACAAAATAAAATAGAAATTAAAATAAATTTTTGAACTGATAAATAAATGAAATTTTAGTTAGCAAACTCGAAGAGTTGTGCACCAGGCTGATCTTTTCAAATGTAGGACTGCCTCATACACATTGACAGAAAGGTGCTCCCCTTGAATATGTAAACCAGTTTATGATTGTGTGTGTAATAGGAGAGCGTTCGTCACGAACAGGGGGAGAACTATAGGCTGATCACTACACAGTTGCCCAAAGTTTCTTTAAAATAATTTGTACCTGGAGAGCATTTGTAGCAGTGTATGAATAATATTTCCTTTGTTATTATGGTCCAAAATCAAAAGTTCCTCAATGTGCTTCGGGCTACCTTTTTATGTAGTGTATTAGTATTTAAAGTCTAAATTAAAGATGAGTAATACCTCTTGAAGAAGGGCAATACAATACACGAAAATTGAGTAAAACAACAGTTTACAGCACAACTTAACAAGTAAATTGCCTTAAAATACATGTTGTTTTTAGACATTTCTAAACATATCTCATGGATGTTTCCCAAACCACAGAGCCTAGTGCAGTACTCAGGGGCATTACCTCTCGCCAACAGCAAATCATGCAGCTGTCTGTAAGAAATGTTGTGCTGCCCGCTTCTTGTCTTTTTTAGGTCTTGCCTAGCTAAGTTGCCTGCCTAAGCGCACGTGCACTAGTGCATGAGCTCTCACTTGAGAGCGAAACTGTTTTAAATAAGCGATTTGGAGCCCACCATGCTTGCCATTACATGGGCTTGATTGTCACTCTCATTTGATGGCTTCTTCTTGGGCAGCGTGAGTTGACTTCACTTCCCCTTCTTTCTGCAGGACCAAGTACTGATTGCTTCACATTTTTTAAGGTCCTTCCCCTGCTGGCGCTGTGATTGAGGCATTCATTTTTGTATTTCTTTCTTCTCCACCTCCAGGTTGCTTTTTCTCCCAGCCCCTGTCCATGTGCTTTTCACCCTCTCCTTGTTGCTTATTTTCTTACCCCACCAAGCCCTGTCCATGTTGCTTCTATTATCTCAAACCTGCACCCCAGCCATCTTGCTTCTTTTCCTTCCCGGCTGTTTCCTCTCACCCCGCCCACTGGCCCTCCCTGTCTCCTCTCCCCCCACGAATCCCCATGGACGTCATTTAAGGGTTGCCATGGGTCGCAGTTGCGACCTCTGGCTTGCCCTTTTCGACCCCTGGCACTGCCCTTTCGACCCCTGGTTTCAGAGGTGCAAATTCAGTGCAGGTACATAGTGGCAGCTCGTCCTTATGGACGTCAGTTGGGACTCACTCTCTCTGTTTTCTGTAAATTTTTATTACACTAATAGTGATTAATAGAATATTATTCACTATTAGTGTAATACAAACGGGGTACAATTAGTGGGAATGTGCCCTTCCATGGCAGTTGAGGTCAGTAAAAATGCATTTAAATGTATTGTGTGCGTGCTTGAGGGTGAGAGTGTGGTTATGTGAGAGAGTGTGTGTAAATTTGAACTTGAGTGTATGTGTAAGTATGTGCGTGTGAGTGAAAGTGGAGGTCCAAGGGCGTGTGACATCACTTCCGCTATCCCTGCAATTTTGGTGAATTGACGTCCATGCCCATCCCATCCCTGTTTAATCTCTCCCCAACTGCCCCTGTCTCATCTCCCCACCACTTGCCCTTGTCACTGTTTCTTCTGCCCCCCCAACAACTGTGCCTCCTCCTTCTCCCCGCCTCCCCACAGACAACAGGGGAAAAAAGGCTATGAGACGTTCTGTGCTGGCCGCTTCAAATAGCTTTTTTTACCGGACTGCTTTCCACTCCCACCCAATTGCCAAGCCTAATAGCTCCCCAGAGGTAAGACATATTGGCTTTGCTAATTCTTGCCTCTCTTGCTCTGGTTCAAAGCCTGTTGAGAATGAATAAGTGCCAGTCCCCAAAAAATGAGGGCTGGGGGGGACCCACCTGCAACCATCCACTCAAATTAAAGAACACTGGATTCAAATCACACCGAATTACCTTTCTTTAAACCCCTCACTGCCACATTTATAACATTACATCCAGTTGTGGAGGGAACATTTCTAGGCACACAGATGTAGATCTTAGATCCTTTGCTCCAGTGGTGTTGAAAGTAGTGTGTGCCACCTTTAGCCACACGTGGATTTTTTTTAACCCAGTGGTACGTTTTGAGCTATGTATATTCACGTTAAGATTTAAAACATAGATTAAAAATTCGAAAACAGAAAGGGCTTTTGTCGAGAAAGTCTGAACTCGTCGAAGCTGGCTCATGATGACATGGGTGCAGGGAAGGCATAGATTGAACAGTGTACAGATGTGTCACAGTATGGTTTAAACATAAATCATAAGCTAAATGTATGCATAACTATTGAAGATAGTAAGGCCCATATTTAAGAAACATGATGCACAACTGTGCTAGGGTAGTTGTGCGTCATTTTTTTAAACACAAGCTAATATTCTCTAGCACCATCTGTGCGCCATATTTAAAAAAAAACACACGATGGCACTAAGGGATGGTTAGTGTAAAAAAAATGACATTAACCATTGTGACATGCCGTAAGGAAATATGACATTAATGCTGCAAAAGTGGCGCCAGACTGTTTCGTAGGACATAAATATGTCACGAAAGGTTTAGCGCCATTTGTTTACCGTATTAGTGTAAAAACAAAACGCACAAGCAGGTAAATTTGCAAACTGAAGCGAAGTGGAGTTTTCAGGCCAGGAGAGACCCCAGGGAGACCCCAATAACCCAAGTACCAGCCAGGAGGGTCCAGAAAAGTCCCAGGAGAAGGAGAGAGAAAGCGCAAGTGTCGCTTTAGTGAGGAGGAGCATGACATTCTGGTCAGAGAGGTGACGGAGCACTGCAGACTGGAGGTGGAAGACCCGGACGGAGCACCAACACCAGCTTTTTGTCACCTCCAAATTGCCAATTGGTTGGAGAGACACAATATGTCAGGAAATAGTAGACAAAGTCAACAGCGTGGCAGAGCTGAAGAGGACAGTCACCAAGTGCAAGAAGCGCTGGCACGATTGCAAGCGCAGGACTAATTAGAAACTGGCCAGGAACGGAAATGCAGCACACATAGACGAAGCAAAATATCTTGGAGAAACGTAAGCATTTCTTCTTGTTTTGCAATGCTAACGCTACTCCTGGGCTGGCGTTAGATTTTGGCTATGCTTACGGTTTAGGAAAAGTCATAAATCTGAGGCAGTGTCAAAACGCAATGGGTGTTGGTGTGGCACGCCCACAGCAACACCGATCGCACACACCTTCCACGCAAAGTGCTGCATGTGAAAGGGCCATATATACAGGGTGGCGTTAAGGCACAAAATGTGCTTTTATGTCACCTTGTAAATACAGCTCGGGGCATTGCGCCACTGGAGCCTCACCAAAAGTGACACTCAAGTGGCACTCTGGACACCTAAATATGCCCCAAAATACCTTGTGAGCTTGACCCACGTGTGATGCACAATGTAACATATAACTACAACCTTGGGTCAGTAACATGTCACTGAGCCTCCAGGGGCAAATAAATGATTTGCCATGTCATCAGCCAAAACAATCTAAGATTGACTTTACACTATCTCCTTGCAGAGGATGATGGCTTATCTCATGCCTGTCCTGGATTTGTACAGATGACATGGATAACCAGCTGCCAACCATCAATAAACAGACTCTCCATGATGTCGTAGGATCCCTACAGACACCACCTCAAGTCACAGGGAGGACACCCAGCATTGCAGGGTCTCCACATGAACCACCCATCTACCAACACACTTCACCAGCCAGTACTCACAGAACCCTGGACTCCCAGGACCCAGAGAACACCTTTCAGAGACAGTGGTAGGAGTCCAGCAGGTGCTGGCCAAGCAGGTACGGGTGGGGATGGAGACCATGGCAGGCAGCCTAGAGGAAGTACAGACGTGCCTCAGTCCAAATAAGAACAACTGAGCTGCCATCAGAGGCACCTACTCCTGCTACGTGGACTCCAGCAGTCTCTGGCCGACATAATTGCTGTCATGAGGCAGTGGCTACCACAATTGCCCTCTCAAACAGGCGGCACCATAACAGACAACAGGCTGGGGGTATGCAGAATACCCTGGAGTCCATCCAGCAGGAAGTGGCCTCCCTCAGGGAAACCCTGGCTGCCTACCACAGTGATGTTGCTGCAGTATTGAAAAATCAGCAGTTCCTCCTTGCAGCAGTAATGCCTTATGTATTCCCACAAATGGCAGCTGCAGGGACCTTTGACTCCACATCTCTATCCCCTGAAGTGTGTGTGTGGCCCCTCTACCGCTACAACAGCACCAGCCACGTCACAGGAGGCACCACACACATCAGAGGATGAATATGTGGAAGGAATGTCATTCACAAGAAAAAGTACTAGGGAGCACCAGTCTGTACCACATGGACAGTATCTCCTTAGTTCTGGTCATAAGATCATGCCAGTGTTGTGACAGTAGAAAATGTTCTCTCTTCACCCAAACACTGTTGACTTGTCTACTATGTACTGTCATTGTCTCTTTCTTACCAATTGGCAATTAATCTCCTTATTAATGCACACTACTCCTAAGCATGTCTCATGACATGTCCCTTAACCCTGGTCTCTGATTGTGCTACATATGGCTAATATTCACTCATGGCGTCTGTGAACTGGACATTGTACAGAATACATAAATACACTTATATCTGTAAATACAGCACCTTGTATACAAGTAGCATTTCTATGTTTACAGTGATCCATCTACTCAGCTAAATGATTGCATTGTGTGAATCCATGTCAAGGAGTACAGAATATCAGTACATGAGTGCATGGCTATCAGACACAAAGCCACACACTGAATCCTAATATGAGAAAGGTGATGGTGTTGTCGACTACAACCAAATTACTGAGTATCCTATACAAATATTGAACAGATATCCTTTGAAGTTGACATCAGCATGTAGGTCTCTGAACCACATGAATGGTAATTTACCTAGATGGGCGTACCAGTACAACTTATTTGTGTGGTACAGAGGAAGCTAACCTTATCAGTGATAAGCACTGGTCAGTGTTGCAGGATACAGTTCCAATTTTGCCTGTTGTACCACACTTGCCAGCAACAAAACTGCAGGACCCCACGAATGACAGTTGAAGTTCCATACTTACCTGTCCAAGATAAAGTATACATACCCATTGTGAATGGCTGGAACAGTTGATGGCAAATGTATGGACAAACTGACGTTATTTAGCAGCCAATCTGACAGCTCCTTGGTCATAGGGGATGCACATGGTAATCCTTCGAAATCAAGACAGTAAGCATACCCCAGGCCATTTCTCCAAATTGGCTAGTGCAGTCATGAGAACCCCCAGACACTCAATCAACTTAGAAAAAAATTAGTCTAAAAGAAACAGGATTTATTGTAAAATTTCTAACAACCATATACCTTCTGCTAACGTAAAAACTACCCTACACTAAACTAACATAAACTAACTTAACTAACAACTACACCTATCTAACCTATTCTAAACTTATCTTACACATGTAACACCACACTCTAAACATTGCCCCCCCCCTTAAGAGACAAGATACAAGTAGGACAAAACTATGACTACACATGTAATAACCCAACCTATTGCGTAAACAAATATATGTTTTTGTATTTTTAGATATGTTTTATTTTTTTTTATACACAAATACCCCAACATGACCTCCCACCCAACCCCCCACCAATATAAAATTGTAGAAAAACCCACCCCTAACTATACTTAATCTAACCTATGCCTACCCTACACTAACCTAATACTATCCATCTAAAACTCAATCTAAAACTATGTACAACAGTAAAAGGGAGGGGGAAGGAACTAGGAGGCTGTGAAACAAGTTTATTGATTTTTTTCCGTTTTTTACTTGATGTCCTTCAACATCTTCTAGTTGTCAGCACTCTCCTTCTCCGATTAGTCGAGTATGGCCATTATGTTTCCCACTTCCTGGGCATGTGCATCATGTTTCCAGTCATGGGTCATTTTGTTTGATGCATGACAGTCATGTTGAATTTTCCCCATTGTGCATGAAAAGGCCTGTGGATGTGCGATAGGTGCTCAGGAGCTAGGCGTCTTTTTACTTAGGAGAAAAGTATGGTATATGCATATGTGTGTGAATTTTTTACGCATGACGGTCATGTGTCAAATCTTTTCCCATTGTGCTTGAAAAGGCCTGTGGACGTGCGATAGACGCTCAAGGTCCAGAAAAGTATGAAGTCTAGGCCTTTGCATCCATATTTCTGACGCATGATGGTCATGTGTCGATTGTTCCCCATGGTTTGTGAAAAAGCCTGTGGACGCGTGATAGACGCTCAGGGGCCAGGGATCATTTTTCTGACGATGCAGTGTGTTGATTTAAGCCATTTGCATAATTTGTTTTTTGACGCATGAAGGGAATGCGTGGAATTTTCCAATGGAGACATTAAGTACACCCAGATACACTTACCATGTCACATGGGCTATGCAACAATGTTGTAATTAATGGTATGGCAGCATGTGTGTAACTATGAAGTCATATCTTTACAGTGACATTGGTATGTTGGACCTATAGGTTTGTTTATCAATCTGCTGCATGCGATTACTCATACCTTGTGCATACATGCATGTGTAGCTACACTGTGTCCACATACATGCTAGCACATACGTACTATGAGTGTACATATGTGTTTGAACACTTATTTGTGGGACTACTACAACGTTGTGTCTGATATACAAAGGTACACATACCAAAAACACAAAATATATGATGGCCTATGTCCAACACTTGGTTAGGCATGTGACAGCCATGACAATTTGCAGAGTATGCGGTGGACTAGGACTGGGTTGACATCAAGTTATCCCTGCCAATTTGGATGTGTGTTCACTCTGTGGTGTGTTGTTGGTTTTCCCTTCATGATGCTCTGCTACATGTGTGACATATAGTTCCACATGCATCTTAGTTGCAGGAGATAGTACGTACACATCTGTCACTGAAGGTTGCTATATGCCGTGTGTGTGTAAAAATATGTGAAGTGTCATTTCAGTAACATATGACCACAGTGTTGTGTTCATGGGATGTGAAACCTCACATTACTATCTTCTTGCGTGGACACATGTTGGACTTTGACAAATGCGTGTGTAGTCATAACAGTGCCGCCTATGTTTCCGTATTTCGGAACACATGTGAATGTAATTTCTTTCAGTCACTGATCATGTGATACCTATGCCCTTACATTTGTGGTAGGTTACCTTTTTTTCAGCATCCTATACACATTTCCATCCCTGAGCCATTTCAATGGTACACGTGTGCTGAGATATGTGGTATATGTGTGCATGCCACCAACTAGGCACTCACATTTGTCCTCATCATGTTTGTTAAGACTGTCACTTACAATGGTGTACCACTGTGAAATAGATAGCAGCCTACTCTTCCTCACTACTGTGGGAGTTTGTATGGCAACACAAACCCATGGTTGCATGTGAAGGGGCAGGTTTATGGAGCCACTGTGCATATGCATCAGGCCCCTGAAAATGTCATAAGTTTATGTAGCAAGAGCAATTGTAGGGTGTTTTGAGTGGGGATCTACATGATTTTTACTCATCAGAATAATGCACACTCCCTTGCAGACAGACCCATGCACTTTGGTTATCAAACAGACCAGGATATCACATTTTCCTCTGTGGTACTTGATGTTAGCCTTCCCCTCTCGTGTACAGAGGAGTGGGTACTTCCATGTGTAGGACATGTCTCAACCTTAGTACTTTCCATGGGCAGCTTGGTTAGGGGTTGAATATCTGTTGTGACTTCTATTTTAGGAATGTGCCGGGGTACAGATGGTGTTATCTGTCACTGCCTCCTGTCATATTGGCATGCAATGGGCAACTACCAGGTTATGGTTGTGCTAAACATGACTGAGTTATGCCCACCCCCTCTGCACATATGTTGAATGTTCACATGTAGACATTGTTGTGTTGCACAGTCAGTATTGGTCTATGTGTGTTCCTTCTCTGTGTTTTCCTGCATTACTTGTAAGGTATATATTGTGTTCTACATTGCTCCCTTTCTTTAGGCAGCTCTCGCTTTGTACACATCTTCTACAGCAACATTATATTTCCATACATGGACAGGATCCTACATGTGACTTGTGTAAATTGTAGATGTATACATCTTCTACTACTGGCTACATGATAGTTATTATCCCATTGATGGTATTTGTGAGATGTAATGAGTGCCACGCACACGACATTACACCTGCCACAGCACTTGTGTTGTCTCCAAGTGACCTCCCATGTTGTGTTTGCAAGTATCTGTGGGTATCTCTCAGCTGTCCATCCACATCCCCCGTTGCATTTCTTCCAGCATGCCACAACCTAGGTAACTCTAACCATGACTGAATGATGTTGAGGTGTGAAATCATCTCAGTGCTGTTTTCTTCAGTAGCCAGATGCAACATATATGGCTACTTCTACTCTCATTCATTTTTTTGAATGGGTCTCTGACATTTTAGAACATTGCTGGACATAGTAGCACGTCCCACACCTGATTGCCATGTTGGAGACTAAAACATGTATGGGATAATTTGTAACTGTTGCTACCTTGCACTTGTTCTGGCATGAGAGTGACATTGAGTGGTGTGTATTGCTATGTGCTATGTGATCTTGTTATACAGAGCATATTAGGTAACTATGCTGACACATGTCATGCATTGTTGGTACTACCAAACCCTTTGCTACCTAGGTCATACAACAGTATATCAGTCTTCATGTGTTTCTCTGGAATTGCTGTAGGCATGTGTTAAGACAGCAGATTTGTGAGAAAACAGTGCATCTTATGTACATAGAGAGTGTAACACACTCTGCCTACATTCCACCCAGACAGTAATTTGGTGGTGCATTGTCCCATTTAATTCTTAGGTCCTGACGATGAGTCATATGTTTGGATAGTGACTCAGCACCCATAGCTGCTTCATTTGTCTGGCAACCCATAGCACACTCCACAGCCAACGTGTGTGTGCCATAAGTGAGGTACAGTCCACCATGGGTCAGGGTTGTGCCCAATGGAGCTGCCAGGGCATAATCCCATGGATAGACTGTGCAGGCTCTGCCTCTAACATTGGTTACAATCCCCTTACAATTACTGAAGGTCCATAGTTACAAATGAAGTCCCCCCCTTGTCACACATGCATTGTGCAGGCAAAGCACAAATCACCATGAGATGTGACAGTGTTCAGTTCCTACATTACTTAAACACCCTTTGATCACAGCCCCTACCTTATGTTTACCCCCTTGCATACATCCTGGTAGGCGTGGAGTTGATGTGGAGAAAGGGCTAGGAATTAGCACCTTCCCCACTTCACAGTAGAATATATAATGTGGTGCATGGATTTAGGACTTAAGGAGTCACATACCCGTAAATTGCGTGTCACTTATATGAGAAATGGAGGCAGTAGTCCCTCTTACATCACAAACGATGATGCTACCATACTTGTAACTATTGTGTTTCTTACCTGCTCCCTGAGTTTTGAGTAACACGCCAATGGGGTATGTAGTGGAGATTGAGTAGACCAAGGAGATTCAGGTGCAAAGTATTTTATTTGTGCTATCTACAATGTGATGATGATAGTCCTGTCACAATGTATAAAAGTTCTGTACTATGTGGAGTCTCCTGCGAACTCCTGCAGCGGTGTTCTGTGGTTCCCCTCCAAATTAGCTGCACTGTTATCATCCGCCCCGTCGTTGGCGACGTCAACCTGTTCATCCGAGGGAACATTTGTTCTTCTACATATATTATGGAGGATTGCACATACCAGTTTGATTTTACATACCAGTGGTGGGGCTTCTTCCTGTCAGGGCCAGGCACCTGTATCTTGACTTCAGAAGCCCAAATGTCCTCTCCACCACATTGTGTGTTCTTATGTGCCCTTCGTTATATGCAGGCTCTTCCTCCGTTTTGAGATTGCTAAATGGAGTAATTACCCATATCTGTATGCTGTAACCGTGTTCAGCTACAAAGGAATGAGAGGAGATGTGTTGGTAAAGCTTGATAGTGGTTTGGAATATACCCTGGCAATTGTTAGTTGTAGGTGGAGTGGTGACTCAGACTTAGTTGTGGTATGTATATGTTCCTGTTTTTGTGAAATGGTTTTTATAGGTCTGACATGACATGGATATGACAATCTTGGGTTGTAGCTCAGGGACCTGGGAATTGTCATATTAATTCCAAACTGATGGTTAAACCATTGCAAATGTGTGTTGTGTAGTCCATATTTGAGGCAGTGTCCTATTGTTGGATGGAACCTACCACCTCTTTGCACCACAGTGGTGTCAGATGTAGAGACACCATGGTAGCCCTACAAAACCAAACTGTGCCCTCCAGGTTACCATGTGGGACTACGCATGCAGTGTGGCATTTTGTGACCCTTTGTGGCAAATGATGGTTGTGCCAGCCATGAAGTGTACAAGGGTGTGAATAACACATTTGTAGGATGATCTAATTTTCTGCAGTAGAATCTCCTAGATTCCAATGCATGGTTTATCACAGACACTTTCAATACATGCACAGTGCAGGCTTTGGGAGGGGGCACGCCTATTTTTTAGAGGGCTACTGTGTACGGTGCATTTAAGGTCAGGTATGTCCTCTATACTCCTACAGAGTCCTACTATGGCATCCAACAGCTTTACAGTTTTGCACTAACTCTGCAGCATGGTGGACCGTTTCTTGGATACGGAACAGACATGTTGGTGTTAGGGGGCACTAAGGGCCACGTGTGAGGTGGCACTGGAGTAGGTGCGGCACCATTTCTCATGACCCTGTCCCATGGTCTTTCATGGCAGGTTAATTTGTATTCCTATGTGTACGACACAATGCAGCAGACAGGTGTATGTGCACACTACAAGTATGTCAGGTATGTGTAGATGATATGTAGTTGGTAATGACACCACTTGAGTGGCATTTGATATAGGTTCTGCCAGAGGCTTGGCCACCAAGATTTACGTGGGGTTGTGCCTACGTGTGACTTTCTTTACATGGCCATGGCGTATGCTATTGACATAGCTGAGCTATTCTTTGTTTGGGGTAATGTGTGTGTGATGTGTATTTAGTTGTCAACCAGTGGACATTTGTAGTGATTTGTGGTCAACTTCTGTATGCACAGGGGACATAGCACCACCTGTCCTCACGTGGTGTGCAAGTCAGGTTGTGGCTGTATGTGTTTGTGATGTGCAATGATTGTGGTGTAGTGTGGCATGTTGCATATGTGTTGTAGCCTGTACATCTGTGTTCCCCTGCCCATGTGTATTTAGTGTGGTGTATGTCTTGTTTGTCCTACATGGCTGGTGTGTTGTGTGTGTGTACTTATTGGTATGGTGGCTTACTTACGAGTAGCCCATTGCCATATTGCCCATCCTGGAACAGCTCATTGATTGTGGAATGGCAAAATATGTAGGTATAATGGATGCTGCTGAGATATTTTACTAGGATGTTAGTGAAGAGCCCACGGAGGTACACAATGGCCTGCACATTCATCGAATGGGTGTGCTTGGGGTTCCTATATAGATGATCGGTTGCAGTAGTTGGCAGGTGGCACCAATTGGACATGGGTGCAGTCCATTGCACCCAGCACATGCGGGAACCCAGCAATTTGGTAGAAACCTTGCTTGGTCTTCTGCTGCAGTTGCTGGGTGTTTGGGAAGCTGATGTGGTTGGTGTAATGCGTGTGGTTGTGTCCAAGACCTTAGGTAGGTAACCGAGAAGGATGGATGGGAGATACCGCCCACTTGTGCACCCATTATCTGAAACGATCCAGATGCCAGCATTTGAAGGACAGCAAGGAGTTTTGTCATGGGCAGAATAGTTGTAGGAGATTGCTCCCTTGCTGTGATGTGTGGCACAATGTGGTGCAGCTGGCATACAATGGACTCCCGGTTCAGTCGGTACATCCTGATGACTCCTTGTTCTCTGAGGCCAAAGATGGTTGTCTGCTGTCTGAAGAGCCTCTCCTGCCTTCTATGCTTCCTTTGTGGCCGCTGTGGTGGTGTTTGGGTTGCTGCAGTGGTGGAGGGACCTGCTGTCTTCGCTGACGTCTGCGGCATCTGCCAAGCGGTAGCATCACCACTAACGTGTTGTCCTGGAGGTTGTAAATGCTCCTTCTGTGTGTTTTCCTTATGTGGTGGTGTGTGGGCCTCTTTTTAATGCCTGGTCTGACTAGGTGTTAAATTTTTACGCTAATTGGACTTAGCGCCATTATTTAGGGCAGCCTCCTACTTACTCGTTGTTTCTGCGTCGGGTTTTAGATATGGCGCTGGGGAGTTAGCATCATTTTTAGGAAGGGAACGCCTACCTTGCATCTCATTGACGCAAGCTGGGTTTTCACTTCCTAGAAATGGTTTTACCTCCAATATTTTGACGCTAGAGGAGTATAGCTAGTTAAAATATAACTAGAGTGTTAAGTTAGTGCTGCTTTAGCGTCAAAATAAATAACACTAAGGCAACGCTAACTGTCCATAAATATAGGCCTAAGTGCTGCAAAAATATTGCACAATTTGCAAAGGGAGGCAGCATAATTTCCTTTCACTGAGCTGCACTGTCCTGGGGTGCCTGACTAACAGTGCCTGAAGTTAACGAGAGGATATGGAAATACATTCACAAACTCATCAAAGCAGTGGTGCCACCAATAGAAGAAGTGATGAAATAAGGAAGCATTGCTAAAATCTCTGTTCACATAGGAAGGAGCCAGTGGCACCAGAAGACAGGACAACGCCAGCTACAGGCCATTCACCAAGCAGAGAATCTCCACCCACCCAGAATGGAGGATCTTCAAACTTCCAATCTGAGTCCACAGTTAGTTTGAACATCATCAACATGTCTGCACCTACTGTTCCAGGTGAGAGGCCATTTTAAGTTAGAAGTGGATGTTGGCAGAAAAGTCACACTGAACACAAACATGCATGCACCACAGTGAATGTCACATACAGCAACCCCACATGTTGTAAATGCACTATTCACTACATACTGTCTTCTTCCACACACACACACTGCATCAAGGGGTTTGTAGTTGAGGAACTACTTACCTTTGGTAATGCATTATCTGGTAGGGACAATTTCTAGCTGCAGATTCCTAACCTTTGAATTTTCCCAGGCGTCAGACTGGATCCGGAAACTTTTGCATGAGCAGTACCCCTGGGCGCCATCGGGTAACATTGTTTGTTTCTGTGTGGCGTAGTTGGTGCTGAAGGTGACATCATGATCACCTATATACGCGCCACACAGGCATGTGGACATCAGTTACTTCTCACAACTTCCCAGGCCAGGAACGCAGAGTCATGAAGTGAACTGAAAAGTCTGTGTCCAAACTAGGGCCCTGAAAGGGAGCACCCCTCACCCTAGAAATCTGTCTGCAGAGCGGGGAGGCATGTGTGGGAGGAAGGAATCTGGGACTTGATATTGTATCTACCAGACAATGCATTACCACAAGTAAAGAACTTACTTTTCTGATAGAGACTTCTAGATGCAGATTCCTTACCTGTGAATAGATACCCAAGCCATACCATTCTGCCAGACCTTTTTTTTGCTCCAACATACCCCACAAATAGTTGGTCATCCACCGTAACTGTTTTGTGTGGAGCAGGTAGAACGACAACGCTCTTTTTGGGTCCAGACCAAGGAGTCGCTCCTCTTCTTCAGAGCGATGTAGAAGTGCGTAAAAGGTAGGCAATGTGACATATTGACTCAAATGGAATGGGGTCACCACTTTCAGAAGGAAAGAGGCCCGGTATGAAGCACCACCTTGTCAGGGAACACAGTGAGATAGGGAGGCTTGAATGATAAACCCTGCAGCTCACTCACCCTCTGGGCAGATGTTATTGCCACTAAGAAGGATCTCTTGATGGTAAACAGCCGGAGGGGACAATTGTGTAGTGGCTCAAAAGGAGCACATATGAGATGTGAGAACCAGGTTCAGGTCCCACTGGGGCAAGATGAAGGGTGAAGAAGGAAACATATGTACAAGCCCTTCCAGAATCCTATTTACAATAGGGGACTTAAATAAAAAGGGTTGGTCATGCAGCTGCAGGAAAGCAGACACAGCAGAGAGATAACCCTTAATAGTGCCTAGAGCAGAGCCCTGTGGGGCAAGGGTAACAATGAAGAGAAGAATATCAGAAACAGAGGCAGAAAGAGGGTCAATATACTTTTCTGTACAAAATTTTAATCTGTTTTGGTGGAGAGACGTCTGGCTGCCAGAATAATGTTACAGACTTCGGGAGCAAGGTCAATAGCTATAAGCTGTCGCCACTCAATCTCCACACAAGGAGGTGGAAAGTTGACCGGTTTGGGTGAAGGACCCTCCTCTGCTGCTGTAACAGAAGATCATCCCAAAGGGGCAGCCTGATCGGAGGATCGATGCTCATTTTCAGAAGCTCTGGATACCAGTCTCTCTGTGCCCAGTCCAGGCCAGTCCGGGGCCACAAGGATAACTTGGGCCCGGTCATTCCTGATCTTATTTAGAGATCTGGGCAGAGGTGGTATGGGTGAAAAGGCATACAGGAGGCCTGAACTCCACTTAAGATGAAAAGTATCTTTAAACTATAGCCGCCTTGGAAACTCCAACATGCAAAAATGCTGACATTGTGCGTTCTGTTCGGAGGTGAACAGATCTCCCCACTGCTAAAAGAGTCCTTGCACCACCTCTGAATGGGAACGTCATTCGTGATCCACTAGTCATTGACGGCTGAGTTTGTCTGCCCTGGCGTTCAGAGATCCTGCCAGGTGTTGAACCACCAGGGTTATGCCCTGCTGTTCCAGCCGTGTCCAGATATGCAGGGCCTCTTGACAAAGGGTCCATAACCCCACCCTGCCCTGCTTGTTGCAGTACCCCATGGCTATGGTGATGTCTGTGAACAAGTGGAGACCTGATTCCGCCAGAGACCAGAGTCCTCTGATCTCCACCTCTCCCAGATGGCCAACCCATCCCAGATGTGAAGCATCTGTCACTACTGTCAGATCTGGTTGGGGAAGGAAGAGGAGTCTGCCTTCAATCATGATTTCTAAGCCACCACTGCAGGTCCTTTGCAGTTCCCTCTGAGATCAGAAACATGTCAGAGAGATTACCCTGAAGCTGTGCCCACTAGAACTTTAGGGCCCACTGTGACACCTGCATATGCCATCTGGCATGATTGACCTGCAGGATGCAGGAGGCTATGAGGCCCAGCAGCCTCAGAGTTATTCTCACCGAAATCCAGGACAGAGGCTGAAACATCGGTATCATAACCTGAATATCCTGGACTGGCTTCTCGGGAGGATAAACCTGAAACTGCACTGTGTCCAGTACAGCTCCCATGAAAGGGAGCGTCTGAGGAGGAGTCAGGTGTGGCTTGGGCACATTTATAGTGAACCCCAGTGAATACAGGAGGTCCACCATAGTCTAAAGGTGGGAGATGACAGTCTGGGGCAAGGCCGCCTTCAACAGCCAGTCGTTAAGGTAGTGGAAGATTGAAACCGCTATCCTCTGCAGATGAGCTGCGACCACTGCCATCACCTTAGTGAACACCTGAGGGGCACTGGTAAGGCCAAAAGGAAGCACAGTGAACTGAAAGTGCTCATGGCCTACCTTGAAGTGCAGGCTCATGGCCTACCTTGTGGGCAGGCAGGATGGGGATATGAAAATACGCATCCTGCAAGTCCAATCCCACCAGCCAGTCTCCTTAGTCTAGGGCAGACAAGACCTGAGCCAAAGTGAGCATCTTGAATTTCTCCTTTTTGAGGAAGAGATTTATGGTTCACAGATCTAGAAAAGACCCTTGTTTTTTTGTATCAGAAAGTAGCTGGAATAACAACTGCTGCCTACATCTGATATCGTAAACCTTTCTATAGCCCCCTTGTGGCCAAGAGAGCTATAACTTCCTCTCGGAGCAAGGTCAGATGATCCTCTGCCAGCTGTTCTTGAGATGACAGTATGGGGGGGAGCGATTGGAAAGGGAGGGAGTAGCCCCTCTGAATGATCTGCAAGACCCATTTGTCCGATGCTATGGTCGGCCAGTGAAGGAGATGATGTTGGATTCTTCCTACAACTGCGCACCCATGGTCTAGCAGAACCAGACTAGGAGGGCTTAGAGGCTGCAGCTGCTGGGCGGTGGGTGGTAGGCGACTTCTGGCTACCAGACCCAAGGGGCTGGAATGCACTGCGTCCACATCCTTGCACGGCATCGGGAGCCTGCTCAGGATGATGGCTGGCATAGGACTGTTGTGGTGGTGCCCCCCTTCCGTAACCATGAAAGGGATGTAAAGCAGACTGGGGGCGAGGTGTCACTGAGCGGCCCAAGGACTTGGCCGTAGCCTGCCAGTCCTTAAAGAGCTCCAGCGCTGAATCTGCCTTTTTTTCCGAGGAGACAAGTCCCGTTGAAGGGCATGCTCATGAAGTTGGACTGGACATCCCCCGAAAAGCCAGATGTTCTCAGTTAGGCATGGCACTGTAAAGCCACCGTCGACCAAACCACTCTGGCCAGTGAGCCAGTCGTGCCCAAACCACACTTAATAGTGAACTTCACTGCATTTCTCCCGTCCTTCTCTTCTTGGGAGAGGTTGGCTCGTGCCTCCTCCCGAACCTGGGGCAGCACTTGCACAACCATATCCCACAATGCATGGGAATAACAGCCCAAAAGGCATGTGGTATTCACTGAACACATTGCTAGGCTGGCAGAAGAAAACATTTTCTTGCCTAATCTATCCAGCCTCTGGAATTCCTTGTCCAGGGGAGCGGCAGGAAACATGTCATGGGACATTGAGGCATGGACTACCAAACTCTCTGGGTGGGGTGTTGTTTGAGAAAACTAGGATCACCCGGGGCAGGGTGATGGTAGCGGGCAATTATCCAAATTCCCAGAAGGACATCAGTCAGTGCTTCATTGAAGGGCAATAGTGGTTTGAAGCACTTCAGTCAAGAGGTTAGTCTTGACCACCACAGAGGGAAATCAAAGTCAGGGACCTCTGCTGCCCTCTTCGCCACCATTACATAAGATGCTTCCACTTCTGTAGCCATGGTGGGTGGAGAAAGCAAGCTAGTATCTGGAGAGGTGTCCAGTCCATTGGCATCTCCTGGCTCCTCATACCAGTTCAATGATGTTGGGGTCTCTAACTAGTATTTTAAAGTGTCCCGTGACCACTCCCACTCTTTCCCCATGCCTGGATGCTCCACAAAATGCTCAGGCACTGACCTAGGACCAATGACCCCTGCAGGAAACTGGCGTTGATCAACACCGTTCCAACTCTGAGTCGTTAGGGATGAGAATGGGGCTGGTGCTACCGGTTGGCACCGGCAGTGGCAGGAGCATTGACATCGAGCTTAGTGCCGGAGACGGTCATGTTTGCATGACTGGTGCCGATCTGGATCAGATGTGTGAGACCCCATCAGAGCCGAGGCCGGAGCTGTCCCTTCCAACCCTGTGGGGCCTGAAGCTGCCCTGGAGGGGTCGGTCCATTCAAAGACGTGGTGCATGGCCTCACAAAATTCTTTAACTTGAGTGGGGTTTGCTCCAGCTCCCAGATACAGTGGGAGGCACGGAGTCGGACCTGGCAACTGCTCAGCAGAACAATGCCTGGAACACCGATATTCCTCACTTGTGTTGGTCGATGTACGAGGTAATGTCAAAGTCCGTTTGAACTTCTTCTTCTTTTGCCTCTTCCCCGAGTGTCCAGAGGACCTTGAGTGGGACGAAGAGGACTTGGGGCTCCTCAAGTGGTCCCACGACCTTCTCCTCGATCGAGACGGAGACCTCCTAGGAGTCGCGTTTGCTGGCGTCGACCGCTGGGCAGCAAGTAGCTTTAGGGACCGCTCACTCAAAGATTTCGGTGCCATGGTCCGCCAGTCCAAGCATGACTTCGAGTCATGGTCACACTGAAGACACCATAAACAGACCACATGGGGGTTCATAACCGACACGGCATGGTGACATGCGCCACACAGCCTAAAACCTTTCTTCCTCAACGACATCCTCGGAACACTCCAAAATTGTTTGACAAAAAGTTTTTTAAAAACAGTCAAAAAGAGACAGAGGGGTAGCTTTTCTCCGGATCAGCACTAACTGGCGTGGAAAGAAAAGAACTAACGTCCGTGCTCCTGGGTGGCACCTATATAGGTGACCGCGACATCACTTCTGGAGCCAACAACGCCACGTGGAACTGAACAAAGCCACCCCATGGCGCACAGGGATACTGCTCACGTAAAAGTTTCTGGATGCAGTCTGACACCTGGGGAAATTCAAAGGTAGGGAATCTACAACTAGAATTCTCTATCAGATAATGTGTATCAAGTTGCATTTGTGCCTGACTCATCTCATAATGCATTCCCTTGCACAGACATTAGCAGGAAATCTGTGTACATTTGAGGCCTCTTACAAAACACACATACCTTGGTTAGGTAAATACACATGCATCATGACTCTCTAATCACACTCGTTTTGGAGGATTGCCCTCTCTAGACTTATGTTAACCTATCAAACGTAGCATTCCTACTCTAAAATACATTGTAATCTTCTGCTCTGAAAATCTTGATCACCTTGCCACAAATTATAAATTCTCTGTTAACTTCAATGCCTTACCCTCCATCCTCATTCAGTCTCATCCTTCTTGGAGCCCCAAAAGGTTTGAGAGGCATAAAATCATGCATATTTGTCATTCCTGCATGAGCTACACAACACTAGACTGGGAACATGATCCAACCATTGTAGAAGTAGATGATACAGTGGAAATGCACACTTGCAAGGAAGAAGATGGCATGGTGTCCCAAAGCAGACATAAAGGAATAGCCACATCCACTCAAATGATGTCAGCATCAGAACTGTAACCTGATAAGAATATTGCACTCACACCAGCAGTGACAATGATGTCTACAGCATTACCAACACCCAGTCAAGCTGCATAACTCAATGTCCTCCATGTGACCCGCTGAAAATCAATAGGCAGAAGTACTGGTGAGAGTGGCACCACAACTTCCACAAAATGTATGTGGCTAGAAAGTTTGATGCTTAGAGTCCAAAGAAGACATGCGAATGGGAGCTCTAAATACTATTGAACATGGAAGGTTCCAGGCACTCACATATACACTCAGTGGGATAATAGACATAGGCCCTCATTATGACTTCGGCTATTGCTGAAGTCATTCCCGCCACTTGACCGCCAGTGTTGGTGGTCTTCAGACAGCCATATTATGGCTGCTGGCTGCTCTCCTCCACTATTTGACGGGGAAGCCGCCAGCAGCCATACTGGCGTTCGGCGGTCTAGTGGAGCCTGCTCCGTCACCACCGCCATGTCACCACAACACCCCCTGCCGTATTACTACATTGTAGATGGCATGGCAGTGTTGTGTTGTGCGCTGGTGGCGGAGCAGGCTCCATTGACCTCGTTTCCTCCCGAACGAACACCAGGTAAGGTGATCGACCAACAGGGGAGGAGCGGGGGTGTTGAGTGTTGTGTTTGTGAATGGGGGTGTGTGTGTTTTAAAGGAGGGGTGGGAGGGGTGTTGTGTGTGTTTGTGTGAGTGTGTGTGCAAGTGTCTGTGTGCCTGTGTGACTGCGTGTATGCAGGGGTTGGGGGGAATGTCGTGGCCATGTGTGTGTGAATGAGTGAGTGTGGATGTGTGCGTGTATGCATGTGTGGTGTGAACATGCGTGGATGGGGGTACAGTACGGGGATGGGGAGGAGGGGTGTCACTGCTTGTGGGAGTGGAGGGCTTCTGATGGGGTCAGGGGTGAGGGGGGGTTCTGACATGGAGGGGGGGAATTGGCGAGTAATGTAGTGGCAACAGGAATGAGTATTACTGTTGCCAGTATCCTTACCGCCAGTGATTTCGTGGCCTCATCGGAATCCCTGGCGGTAAGGATATTCAAAATACCACAGGCGGTCCTACCCCCTGGCAGTAGAGGTGGTGAATTTGGCGGTCCTGCACCACCAAGCTGTCGGTGGTCTGGCCGCCAATGCCCCCCATAGTGATTGCATTGTGTGCTGCTGCATATGACGACTCCACAATGCACAGGTGTCACAAATTTTACACTGAAATCCATCTTCAAACCTTTGGCTGGTCACTGAACAGGCTAGCAATTACTACATCTAATCTATATAGATGCACTGATAATCTATAATCAGAGCTTTTCCGCTGTATTCCAGATTTTGCTGAGAGGCTTCTGAATGTAACTCCTGCATTAGAGGAGCACTAGACATCTAAAGTTGCAATTAGGGTGGCTACACTAATTGAAAAGGGTGAGGAGGCTCCAGGCCTAATGTGGTAAATAATGATGGGCGGTAAACAGTAGTATAGGTGAAACAAGTTAAGATGTATTCACAAGGTAGGAGTCTCAGGTTACAGGTGGAAGATGTCATGAAGGTAGCAGAAAGGCCTCACTGGGAGCAACACCCTTGCTGCTCAGCCCACGTATTCCAACTGACCTCACTCAAACGATGCACACAGCAGCATTCTATTACCTCACAGTCACACTGGCTGAGCAGCAGAGGACATATGATTAGGGAGCATATGCATGGCATAGATATGAGGATACCACACACCTCCCTTCTTTACGGAAACAATATAAAATAGCAATGCAAATAAGGAGGAATACTAAACCTCATAGAAAAGAAGATAGATGATCGGAGTACACATTCAATCACACAATACATAAATTAAATGGACCAGTGAAGGAAATAATGATAACGCAAGATCAGAAATAACAGTCACATAGACTAACAGTACTAAACAGAAATATCAAGGAAAGGGGAATAAATCACATGGGAGAACCAGCCACACTCTCCACCCTCAGCAGAGAGAAAAATATTGAGGGGCAAACTTAGTGCCAGCCCAAAGTAGAGACATAGACGCCATAATATAGCGCAAGGGTGCAATACATGAGACCCGACAGGTGCAATAATCCAGCCCCATCAACCAACCACATAGGTAGATACAATAAAGTGGAAAAACGTGTGCTACAGTGGGTGCACCACATATGCCCCAAAAGAAAGGTCTGAGCGCAAAGGAAATGCCCCCATCACCAGCAACAGTAAGTAGTAGAAATGTAAGTATTGTTTGGGTTGCTACTAACAAGCTCATCACAAAGCAACGCCTGGGTGCACAAACCATGTCCCCAACCACAACAGAAAATATAGTATGTGCCACATCACCAGCAACAGTAAGCAACGTCTGGGTGCATTTACTATACCCCATAACATGTAACAATTAATATGGTTTGGGTGCAACATAGATGCCCCATCACCAGTAGCAGTAAGTAATGTCTGGTGTAACCAAGTACAAGTAAAAGCAAGTATGGTTTGGGGGCAAAGAAAATGCCCCCTCACCAGCAACAGTAACAATGAGTATGGCGTGGGTGCATACAAGTGCCCCATCACAAGTAACAGTAAGTAATGTCTGGGATAACCCAATACAAGTAAAAGCAAGTATGGTTTGGGTGCAATGCAAATGGCCATCATTGGCAACAGTAAGTAGTAGAAATGTATGTATTGTTTGGGTTGCAACTAACAAGTAACATCTGGGCACAAATACTATGCCCCAACACACGCAACAGAAAATATGATATGGGTGCAACGGCGTGCCCCATCACCAGCAACAGTCAATAACGTCTGGGTGCATTTACTATGCCCCAAGACACGTGACAATTGGTTTGGTTTGGGTGCAACACAGGTGCTCCATCACCAGTAACAGTAAGTAATCTCTGGTTAAACCCAGTACAAGTAAAATCAGGTATGGTTTGGGCGCAATGCATATGCCCATCACCATTAACATGAATGTAAGTATGGTTTGGGTTGCAGGATCCCTGTCCCATGACAAGAAACTGTAAGATCAAGAAAAAGTAAGAAACATATGGGCAGAAAAACATAACCCCCACTATAAGTATCATAGGTATAAGGTGCAACACTCACACAGTATACTGCCTAACACACAAACAGCACAAAGGGGCTTACTCCTTAGAGTACCGAGTTGCCAAGTAAAAATGATAAACTCAGACCATAGCTAAATACAATTATCAGACACAAACTCAGTAAATGCAGTACACAGTAAGTGCAGACCAGCATAGAATATGCAAAAGGACAGAAAATTAAACACAGTATGAACCAATAGGTAGAAAGTAGAGAACCATATCCAGCAATAGTAATAAAGGTTCCTGATGAGCAATCTCTCACCCAAAATTGTTTTGAGGTGTAAGATACCTGGAGACACCTCTCAGACTCACAGAACAACAGGAATAATAAAGATTCTTTTGTACTATAGAGAATGATAGTTCTTTGTTGATGTCGCGATTGCTGGAGAAAATAGGCCTACTTCACTTTCAGTGGTATGCTGTGGAGTTATTAAAGTCCTTTATTACTGTTGATGAACGTAGCACAGCAAGAGATTAAGTAAACGAAGAAGTAGGAGTCTGAACAGTGAGGATTGGCACGAATAAAACAGGTCAACCGCACACTTGCCAAAGGTTCAGCGCTCATCCAGAATGAATAAAAGTAGCCTTTAAGAAATTGAATGGAAACACTGCTGGGTGATTCATCAGCAGCGCTGCAGATGGCTTAGTGGCTGAACTCTGTTCAAATAAAGTTCAGTAGGCCAATTCTTTGGTGCTTGCCGACCCTTTAGGGTAAATACAGCATTCAGTAGCAATGGGTCCATTCAGGCAAGTAGGCACGCACTTCTAACGTGAGTAGACTCCAGGCTGTCAGAAGGGCTGTCCATCCCCTGCTTTGATAAAGATGTCAGAAGGCTCTGGTTAAAATTGATGAAAGCAGAAAGGGCCCACCAGGAGCAGCATCCTTGCCGCTCAGCCCACGCATTCCAACTGACCTCACTCAAACGATGCACACAGCAGCACTCAGCAGCAATCTATTTCCACACAGTCACACTGGCTGAGCAGCAGGGGATATATATCCAGGGAGAAAATGCATGGCAGATAAATGAGGACACCACACCTATTTTAGCCATTTCAGTCATGAAGGTGGCAACAGTAGTCTAACACAGAAACCATTCTTGAGAAGCAATTAGTGAGCATAACAGCAATTAGTGAGCATAACAGACTTACATGTTGTGGGATTAGGAGGAGATAGGAAGATGCATGACACACGTGTTTTCCAAGATTGTTGTGCATTTTCTCTTCAATGGTTATGCTTTTTATTGGTCCTATCCATGACAACTTGAGCAATGGTAACAACTAGTATGTTTAATTTTACACCTTGTGAGTAAACAGGAAACAAGACTTCCACTCTACAATTAGTTGACTTTGTGCATTTATTTATTATCCACGTATTCTACACACTTAGGGGGTGATTCCAACCTTGGCGGGCGGCGGTACCGTCATTCGGCCAAAATTCGGCAGACCCCATTCCAACATTCCCACTGGGCCGGCAGGCGCTAACCATGTTAGCGCCTGCCGGCCCAGCGGGAATGAGGCCGCAACACAGGAGCCGTCTCCGAATGGAGCCGGCGGTGTTGCGGCCGTGCGACGGGTGCAGTTGCACCCGTCGCGCTTTTCACTGTCTGCCTAGCTGGCCGGGGCCCTGTTAGGGGTCACCTGCACTGCCCATGCCAGTGGCATGGGCAGTGCAGGGGCCCCCAGGGGCCGCAGGACATCCCCTTACCGCCAGCCTCTTCCTGGCAGTGAAAACTGCCAGAAACAGGCTGGCGGTAAGGGGGTCAGAATCCCAAGAGCAGCGCTGCTTGCAGCGCTGCCCTGGCGGATTCTCCCAGCCGGGGCAAAAATGGCGGAAAACCGCCAGCCCCGGCGGGGCGACCGCGGCTTTACCGCCGTGGTCAGAATGGGGTTTGAAGCACCGCCAGCCTGTTGGCAGTGCTTCCGTCATTCTTCGCCCTGGTGGTCCAAGACCGCCAGGGTCAGAATGACCCCCTTAGACTTGATTTGTGGTTACTGCATTTGGCCCACGAGCTGGCTTCTGCTAGGGGGATGTTACTCGCTGCTTGATCATTAAATGTTGGAGTTATCATTTCCTTCCTCACAGTGGGGCTTTTCATCATTCTAAAAGTGACTTCAACCTACACCTGGGTTTTAGTGTCATCGTCCAGTTCAACACTGCTTTAGTCCAATATTCCTTCTGTATGCCAAATGTGCACTCTACCTCAATGCCCAGTGGTGTGGCTCCATACTCTCAGGGAGTGTGTGGTGGGGTAAGGTGATCTGGTTAAGCATACTTTTTACCTATGCTTTGTCATGGAGGACATGGACACCTTGATTGTTTGAATGGAAAATGTTTCATGCATGGCCCTGAAGACTATGCACCACTACCACTGCTCTAAGTTTTCTATAGGAAATTTCTTGTTATTTTTTGTTTTTTGATTTTGCTCGCAGTACACACCACAGTCATGCATGCATCCTGAGGGCCCCTGTAACAATGAATGCTACCCAGAGCTGGGAATTGTGGTCTGCTGGCCCACAGTCTGACAGGGCACACCAGCTACAACTCCCTTTATTGAGTGTGATTACCGTCAGCTCACTGGGATTTGGAGGGCTGACTGTGGTGGCAATAACAAATATACCTGAAATATATCCTGTTTTAACCTACTGCCTACAGACTCGCCTAAAAGTCTTTCCTAAATACAGTGTCCTGTACTGGTGTGGCGGTCCCCTATAACAAGGTCCTTAACTGCATCCATGTGGGACATGGATTGCACTTGAATTTTTACCCAATGTATGTCTAATAGGATGAGTATGGAGAATGTATACTGTGCTTGGCTGTGGCAGCCCATGAATCCACTGTAATCACGTCTATGAGTGGTATATATGAAGGAGGTTGGAGAGAGCCTTTCAGGTATAAATGTGAATTGGAGGCCTTCTTAAAGTATTCCTGAGGCCTTCTGTAGTGGACCTGAGACCACGGTGTGGAGGATAGGATTGAGAAGGTCCATTTGAAGTGTATAGATGACCCTTGCTCCCTTCTTCCTCCATTTCCCAGAGGCACTACCCCAAACAATTTAACAGCTCAGTAAAGAAGTCTCTCCTTTTATGTCTATGTTTTAAATGTCCCTGACAGGAGCTTCCCAGCCCTAGCCCTGTTTGCAGCTGAGAATAGAGGATAAGGACTGCGGCTTGAAAAGTCAAGAGGGAATAAGCAAAAGCAGGAACGTCCTGAAATGCCCTCACCATCACAGTACCCCATTTACTCCAGTTTAATCCCTTTGCATATTTATAAGTCGTCATCCACGAGAAAACTTTTGCAACCTTAGATGAGTCATCTCCATGCGAAGAAACAGCGAGGCCGCCACGGATCAAGAGAACAGGCATTTTGCTCGAGCTAGATACACGCCTAAGAGTAACGCCGGGCTGCTATGGTCAGCGTCTGATGGCAGGACAGGGGTCGATTTGGCAGGAGAGGGAACAGACCGCTTGGATGGAAAGAAAAAGCAGGGCTCTGTCTCCCAAAGAACAAAATATCAGTATTGGGACTGATGGAGACAAGAAGTACGAGCTTCATTTCAGACCAAAGCAATGATGGGCTCAGCCCTTCTGGCAGAAGAGGAAACCCTAGTAAACTTGACACTCCCATCTCACACAGAGATACACCAAAAGGGGATGAAGAAACGAAATTTTTCAGTCACACACATAATGTTTGTACATATAAACATAGAAAAGGGAAATGGCAGATAGGGGACACAAAGGCTAGATGCAGGGTGTTCCACTGCCTTCTCTTTTTCCCAGAAAGGAGAATTCTATGCAGAGGAGGATTGGGGAAGCAGAAAAAGCCCCAGAAGCCGACTGTTGGACTATCCGCAAATGTAGAAAAGGTGTCAGGGCCAGTTAATTAAGAATGTCAAAGTTGGACTCTGTGGTATCAAGTACCATTCCACAGAAAGAGAAGACTACGGGGAATAAAGTTATATTTTGCCCCTTTGAAGGAAAAAACTAAGAACTCTATTCTATTCATTTGCCATAGAGGTAAACCCCAATCATTCCTGTTTTAAGGAAGTATACCTCTAATAAAACTATGTTTTTCAAACTCTGTGATTTCTGTGAGACCAGCTTTCACACAGCCCTGGGGCTGGAATTGTGTATTACACATTCTCTGCCTGAAAACTTAATATAAGCATGGGACAGAAACACCCCATTCATTCTGCCATGAGTTCTCATCAACCAGAACCCAGGGTCCAGCACCAGTGGAGGCCGAGAAGAACCTCTGATGTCCTGTGTTGGGGATGTTGCCTACCAGCTGGTAGCCAACTGGTAGGTAGCTTCCCCAACACTGCCACTGCCAGATTCAGGACAGGAGCCTGGAAGCTGTAAGAAGCTGCCTTGAACTGCCTCGAGGGAAGGAGCCCACTGACGTCTATAGAGGGCTCATCGAGGGGCTGTATCTCTGCACAAAGGAAAAGCTGTCAAGAAGATGAGGGCCTCACGGAGTTGTGCATGCAGACTGGACATTATAGTCCAGGAAAGGATCTCACCGCCTGGTCTTGTGAGCCTGGTTTACCTCATGACTGTGTAGAGTGGTTCTACTGCCAGGAGAAAGAGTGCCTAGGATGGCAAGGTGCTAAAACGAAATCATCACCACACTTCAGTGGTTCCAATCTTCACCTCATCAGCACTATGACTGGGATGGGATCTTTTTCTGTCTGCGTGATGGTTTTGATCTTTGGTCCAAGGAAGACCCACTGGATGATGCACGTCCCCTCCTCCCTGGCTCAGGAGCTGTACGCCAGCACAGTACTGAGGTTTTGCAATAACAACATTAGAGACAGCAGGACTGGAAGAACATTAGGTGTAGCTGCTCCCCAGGAAGTGTGACTTCAATTTATAGGCACAACTAGGGTTGCAGGGACTACAACTTTTGACTGACGTGAGAGCAAATAGACCAGTGTACAAGAACCCACCGCAGTGTATGAGCCCAATTTGGTTTGAATATCTACTGTTTTAGGAGGAGAGTAAAGGAGACTGTGCTTGTCTGAGCCCTGTGCAGTGGAAGGTGTCCCTGGCTGTATTCTGCATGAATAGTGTGAGGATACATGGAAGAACCTGGAAACCACAGAGCAATAACGACTCCCCATTATCATTGATGTAGAAGGAACCAATGCCGCCAGCAACGAGTGGCACTGGTTAGCATTACGTGATGCTAGCATGAATACATGTGACCAACAAATTGTATTCTAGCATGCACAGAATATAAGTATTCCTTCAAGCTCTGAACACATAGAATGTATGGCTGATGGGCAATGTCCTATAAATAAATAGTGCCTCTTATTACCACAATTTATAATAGCAAAACATTCTTTCAATTCTGTTCCGAACATCCTAGCATAGAAAGTGTCAAATACACTAACATTTTAAAAAAATTTAAATCCTGAAGTTGTAAGGTGCATTATAAAATGCAAAATTATTACAAAGTTCTCCAAAATTCATTTGGGAAGAATGAATACATTCTCTATAATGGTTGTCCATAAATGTATGTGCTAACTATAGCAATTAGCCTGCTCTGGTAGATAAAGGAACACAATTGAATGGGACAGGAGAGAGGCAGAAGGCAGACAACGTGGTTGGCAGTTTGACATTGTAGCACTGGAACAAGTAGCTCACAAAGTGGCGTTTTCTTTGAGCACTGCTTTTGCATTGGTAACCTATTATACACATTGTCAGAGGTATACTGCTTTTGACCGTCCCAGGCTTAGTTTGAAAGCAGACCGCGGTTTCAAAAGCATTTTGCTGACAAACTACACTAACTAGTCAGACGGTGCAGGACACAGCAGAGCAGTGCCTGCTCTAGAGGAGTGCCGGTGTATTGCCTCTGCAGAGACACCAACCAAGAAAATACACAAGGCATCTATTCAAGCAAACTATCTGTCGCACAATGCACTCTGCAAAAGTGATCATAAAGATGTTTGCTTGAAGCGGAAACCTCTGGTTATGTCTCTGGTTAGGGATACATTATATGCTGCGGGTCCACATACGTAGACTATCTCTTTGTCTACAGACAGGTGACGCTGCAGACACCTTTCTGTGCCTCAGATGACAATGCTCCGTCGCCAAAAGACAAAAGCCACGACCCTTTATTTCTGCCCAATTTCTTCAGTAGTTGCCACCGGCCCTGTGTGTAGTGCCTAAGGGCACCAGTTAATTATAGTTCAAACCTAAACATACGTTGAGCTGAGTTATTACTTATAATGTGCAATGAATGCCCTAACGCATCTTGACACTGAAATTATCTTTTCTGTTGTTGTTTGTAATCACAAAACAGATTCATTTTAAGAGCCTTGCTAAACACAGAGGGGCATATTTATACTCCGTTTGCGCCGAATTTGCGTCGTTTTTTTCGACGCAAATTCGACGCAAAACTAACTCCATATTTATACTTTGGCGTTAGACGCGTCTAGCGCCAAAGTTCATGGAGTTAGCGTCATTTTTTTGCGTGAACACCTTCCTTGCGTTAATGATATGCAAGGTAGGCGTTCCCGTCTTAAAAAATGACTCCGATGCATATGCGTCGTATTTATACTCCTGGGCAAAAATGACGCCCGGGAGTGGGCGGGTCTAAAAAACCCGCATTAGCGCCGGATTTTAACGCCTGGGTCAGGGCAGGCGTTAAGGGACTTGTGGGCTCAGGATGAGCCCAGAGGTGCCCTCCCCTGCCCCCAGGGACACCCCCTGCCACCCTTGCCCACCCCAGGAGGACACCCAAGGATGGAGGGTCCCACCCCAGGGACATTAAGGTAAGTTCAGGTAAGTATTTTTTTTTTTTTTTTTTGTGGCATAGGGGGGCCTGATTTGTGCCCCCCTACATGCCACTATGCCCAATGACCATGCCCAGGGGACATAAGTCCCCTGGGCATGGCCATTGGGCAAGGGGGCATGACTCCTGTCTTTGCTAAGACAGGAGTCATTTCAATGGGGGTTGGGAGTGAAAAAAAAATGGCGCAAATCGGGTTGAGGCGATTTTTTTGCCTCAGCCTGACTTGCACCATTTTTGGGCGCCCATACTCCATTTTCCCCCTACGCCGGCGCTGCCTGGTGTACGTCGTTTTTTTTAACACACACCAGACGGCGCCGGCGGCTAACGCCGGCTAACGTCATTCAATAAATACGGCGCCCGCATGGCGCTTCAGAATGGCGTTAGCCGGCGCTAATTTTATTGACGCAAAACTGCGTTAGCGCAGTTTTGCGTCAAAAAGTATAAATATGGGCCAGAATGCTCTCCTATTTTGCAGAGGCCAAGATGGAGTACGTTAAGAGGAAGCAACAAAAGAGAAAGGACGTCTACCTTTCAACACCCCACCACTTAATCAGGGAACAAATAGCAGTAGGGAATAGGCACAAGAAAGGGATTATTTGTTAGACTTGGAAGCAAATACATAAGCAGCAGGTCGGCTGTTCCATAACAGGCTTTGTGGGCAACACTGAGTGCCTTGTAATGCAGTATTTTAGGTCCTGGCAACCAGTGCATCTAACACGGAGCCTACATTAGCCTATCAAATGTCCTGAAGTTCATCAGATGTTATGCTGTCATATTCTGAATGCCTTGAAGCTTGTAAATAGCTGACCTGGGAAGGTCAATGGTTACAAACATTTGCATAATTCAATGTAGAAACGATGATAGCATTAACACATGCTTTCAAATGGCATGGAATTTAAAGGTTTTCTTCAACATTCTCGTTTGAAGGATACAGGATGACAACTGCAACAGCAAGATGATGCAAGAAGAAATGAGGCAAGTGGAAATGCCATCATTGTAATCTTTGTCTGATCTCATTCGATACAGCCACCAGGGCATTCCCAGTGCCTATAATAGAACTGTCTAGCATCTAGTAAATAGTCCTCTTCAATGTGTAAAAAGGTGGTGAGACAGAACATCTCTCCAAAAGAAACAACATCTTTCGCAAAACACAGAAACCCCTATGGCTAGCTTCTACACAGGGTCACATTTTGACTTCTTTAATAGGAGTTTGATGACCCCTTTCTTTCATCTATAAGTGACAGTGGCAGATAAAAACAGGTATCAAGGAAGAAGGTAAAAGCAGGTCTAAGAAATGCAAGTTAAATCTTACACTGGCCATACATCATCTGGGCAGCCTGACTTTGGGTATGTAATTTTGGAGAGAGCTGCTAGATGAGTGAAAAAAGGGCAAAGGCTTCTACTCATGCTGCTTAAGACAGAATGAAACCTGAAGACAAGCAATACAATAATGAAAGGCCTTGATCTTCTCTTAGAAGAAAGAGGCCAAGCTGTCACAAAGTACTTATGAGGGGGAATAGTCATCTTAGTGAGATCGGAGACTGTCCCTAAAAGATCCCTAGAGGAGTTGTAGATCTGAGAAATAGCATTTGAAATAAAAGATACTTTGTAATGCCTGAATTGTTTACATTTATGTAGTGCTTTAGCGTCTGGTGGGAGGGTGAATGGAGGGAGGTGTGTGTGTGTGTGTGGGTACATACAAGATTGTGCAAAATTATATATTTAATACATACAAAGGTGGAGGTGTGCAGTCCTGTTTCGCTTCCCCTGACCACAACTGGATATGCCTAAAAAAACTGCAGCCCATCCTACTCGCCAAAGAATGATGGTTGGCTGTTTACCATATCACTTTTGGTATTTTGTTTAACACTATAGACCTTATGCTGGCATCTTCAGGGCACCAGGAGCAAATACAGTGGTGACATTACCGCCCTTATGTAGAGTTTAGCACAGCTAGAGCTTCAACACAACCATTCCATCATCCTATTTAGAGTTGGCAAAAGTGCTGTGTTTACACTGGAGGAACTTTCACTGACTCTACTAGTGTAACCTCAGACCTGGTGGCCCATCTGCCAACTACCAACCCATCGATACTGTGCAATTACGAGTTAAACCCCAGGGAATTACCTGGTGGTATGCTGTGCAGTATTCCCCTTTCTGCGGGGTTTAGCACACACTTTGATCCTACTCTGAGCAGGTGGTAAGAGAGTTCAGTGGTCTGTGGATAAAAGCAAGCAGTGGGCTGTTGTAAGGCAGTGGTAGAGGGAGAGAGTGAGAAGGATGAAGTGAAGTGTGGAGAATGCTGTCTTGTTGTCAGTATGCAACACTCCCCAAAGCCTTATCGGAGGATCAGGCAGGGTCATAGAAGTGGTCCAGGCTACAATGCAGCCTTTTCTCACAGTGATTTTACCTAGTGGATTTTCTGAGCAGCAACATTGGGTATGTTGTTCCTGCAGCCTGTAAATCCCATTGCAGGAACAGTGGACCTCCTGCAAATGCGTGGAATGCACAATTCCCAGTCTGGGTCCATGGGCACCTTGCAATTGGGCCGATTAGGCAGAGAGAGCAACACCATGAAGCACGAGAAGCAACGAAAAAACAAAACTTACTTTACCTGTAAATGACTTTTGGATAACCTCAGTGGTTCAAATGTG
Organism: Pleurodeles waltl; assembly: GCF_031143425.1. Lineage (NCBI taxonomy): Eukaryota > Metazoa > Chordata > Amphibia > Caudata > Salamandridae > Pleurodeles > Pleurodeles waltl. The sequence goes on along the minus strand of NC_090446.1, from coordinate 932,157,244 downwards.
CAGAATCTATTATGATGACATTCCCAATCTTTTTAATTTTTATAATAACACTTTTCATACTTAAAAAAAAACATTCCAGCACAGACAATGGTGACCTTCAGGTGCCTCTGGTTTAAAGGGAAGGGAGGTAGTCTCCTGTTCTGTGAAGCTGGTGTAGACGCATACAGAAAAAGAAGAAGCCTTTTCACCAGGGTGCCTGCTATCTGAAATAAATGTAAATGTGTGCACTTGGCCAATCAGAAAATCTAAAGACTGCTTGGGAGCTAGTGTATGACTTCAATTGATGGAGTCATTTGAGGCTTTATCATGGCAAACGTTTACTCTTTTTGTGGGGTAATCTACGGATGCTGTCAGATACGTTCTTAAGTGTGTCCATCTAACAAAACCTTATGAGAAAAGGTTTGCACTAGGTATAGTCTGATTCCATATTAAACACTAATAAGTAATTATTTTTTAACACACTTGCCTCTACACTCCAAGGGCCTGATGCATCAAATATCCACTGGCAAAAAGTGGTTGCAAACTGCGTACCAAATTTTGGGGAATGGAAGTTAATTTTTCACACCGACTGATGTACTAATTGGTGAGTTTAAATGCAAATCATAGTGGGTCGCAATCTGACCTACCTCATCAATATTTAAGAGGTAGAATGCAAATTGCAGCTCACTATGGTTGGATGTCATCACAGAGATGGTTGGTGGCTGCTGGGGGTCAGCAGACTACCTTATTTGTGATCGCATTTATTTAAAGTAGACAACTTTTTTTCAATGCAGACCATTTTTTTTTACGGAAGTGAGGCTGCGGGCCATGGATAGTCTACTTGTCTCGTTTGTGTGGATAGGGAAATGTAGCATGGTGGGCCTATCAGTCTTGAAAAGGGACATGGAAGAGGGTGGCCTAGCCATCTCAGACATACATCTGTATTATTATGCGGCGCATCTCCAACATGCTGCCAGATGGCTCACAGACAGGGACAACTGGGAGAAGCAGCTCCTGCACGGCGTGATGGAGGGGGGCACATTGCCACGTCTTATAATGAGGGGAGGTCGGTCAGACGGTTCGGTATCCTATTTGATTCGGCATACAGCACATATATAGGAAATGGAGGTAAAAAAGAGTGCTCCGCAGAGCTCCCTTCCACAGGGAGTTACCCATATGGGACTTAGATTCCTTCTACTCTATTGACCAGGCTATATCCATGGAAAGGTGGAGAGCAGGTGGCTGTCTTCTGGCGGGGGACCTATATCCAGGGGAAATCTTTATCACATTTCAGGAAGCCCAGGTCGCATTTTATGTGGGACAGGGACACTTCCTGCAATTTGCTAAATTGGACAATACTGTAAAAGAACTCTGGTACACATAACCGGGTGGCCCCTCCTTCCTCCCAACTCTTTGGGGAATTCTTCGAATAGGGGAGGGTAGACACCTCATCTCACAATTTTACAGAGCTCTCTGAGGGGATCAAACAAATAGGGACTACAAGGCGAGGGCTGCATGGGCGACAGATCTAGGAAACCCTATTGAGGACTCAGATTCGAGTTGTGTGTACAATCTAGTGAAAGCAGTATTCTGTAATAATCGGTTTAAACTACTCCACTTTAATTACTTACACTACTCATATATAACACCTGCCAGACCCGAACTGTATTGATCCTAATAGGAGGGTGAAGTGTGCCCATTATAGAGAGTAGGGGGCCACGTTCCTGCATCTACCCAGGCACTCTGTGGAGGTCCATGATTTCTGGGAGGTGGTAGTACCATGCATCTCTACAGCAGTAGGTATAGATATCCCTGTGACACCTGGTGTATGCCTGTTGGGCGGGATACGGCAGACCAAGACACACAAAATCTCGTACAAACTCCTCCAATTAGCATTGCTTCTTGTGAAGAGTAGAATAGCGATGGGATGGATGGGATCATGGGCCCAAGTGAGGTCTTATGGTTTAAAGATGTGCTGGAATGGGGAGTTACTGAGGCTCTATCATCTACTGATGACAAGACCACGGAGGACTTATTGGCCTGGGGGGCGTTGTTGGATTTCTTTAATTAAATTAATCAAATGGATGTAGATCTAGACCAGGGGGACCCTGAGATGTGAGGAGCTACAACCTCAGTCTTTGTAAGCGAGCTGATATTGCCAAATGAGATTTGTTTGAATCCATGGTGTTTATAATTTGCTTCTTGTCTTGGCAGCTGATTATTCTGAAATGGCGGACTAATGGCTACACCCCTAAATTTCATAATGTGATACTGGTACCTGTTACCATGCACTATGTGTTGAAATACAAAAATCATAGATAATTTTTTTTTTTTTTAAAGGAAGAGAGGCTGCATTCAAAAAGGAAACTTTTTTTAAATTGAAAGTTAGCAGCGGCCTCTCGGAGCACTGCCTACTCCCCAACAAACTTTTTTACATTCACATATGCAAATGTTTTACTGCCCTAACTGACAAGTCTGTAACTTTTCAACGTTTTGTGACCAGATTTTGCCGCATAAAATGAACCCATTTCATAAGAAATCGCTATGTGGAACGAACCCCCTTAAACATGCCCCTTCTGAATAGTGATTCATTTTGCGTTTCTAAACCCATTTTTGGTTTCAGTGACCTGCTACTGAAGCTCAAAATGGGTTTGATACATTTAGAACAGCCATTTAAATCACAAAAGGGGTTTAGCGCATTCAGAAACGCCATTTAGCAGTCGCAAAACCGCAGGCTTTGTGACCTCAAACTTGGTTTATACGTCAGGCCAAATTCTCTTAGCTTCTTTTGCAGGAGCCTATGAATATTGACTTTCATATTTACAGTGCTTTCAGTCGCAACACTATAAATAGACATCACTCTTCCCTTGTGCACCTTCTAGGGTTCAGTAGTGTGACGGTTTGGTTACATACAAAGATATCTGCAGTGATGAACGCATTAACCAACTGAGCTCTCATTCCACAGTAGAATGCATTTCCCACTCGCTACTTTAACTTGCATTTCTTTTTCATCAAAGGTGTGTGTGTTATATTTATTTATACGAAGGTGACAGGCCAACAAAATAGTTATATATTATCTTGTTCTTTTTTTTAGACATGTCTCCGGTCTGGTCCCATTTGCACTTAGGGTCACAATTTCCATAGCTCCTATGCAGCCCCTCGATAACCTGCGAAATGCTCTGTTAGAGGCTGTCACTGAAGCCCCGTCTCCGGTGCAGCCGAGCACACACCAGCTACAGAGCTGTGTGTGTCCTTGAAGCTGCACAGCACTTGTGGTCGAAGTGCATTAAAAAAACAGTATGTGAACTGTTCTGCTGTGTGCAAAAGGGGGCAGGTGAATGAGCGCGTGTGTGGACTCAAAGTTGTGGCTAAAACAAAATATTCGGAAACTTTTTTCTGTCTTTCCCCTTCAGGTAAGTACATAGAAAGTAACATACAGCTTAAATGAAAATAAATGCAAGGTAAGTTAATCAGAGGCAAATGCACTATTGTACATTATAAAAACTCTATTAGTTAATGTGCTGCAGAGGTCTCTAACCAGAGAGCCGCAGAACTGGTTAGTGTAGTACAGGGAACAATAGTGACTTGTGCATGTTTAGTGCTACAAGGTCCCAGTCAGTGGCATAAAGCACTGTGAATATGTAAGTCATTATTTTAAACTTGCATTATATAAATTAGAAGATAGGCTGCTATGAAATTCGCAAAAACGTTTAAGATGAAAAAAGGCTTCCAAAATATAGATTTTATAGATTTTAGGAATATCCAGACTGTATGTAGTGCAATTTTGTTTTTAACTGTTGTTTTAAAGTACACACATTACAGCTCAGCTGGTTCCTCACTTGCAATGCCACTTAAGAAGAATAAATGTGTCTCATCAAGAAGCTTCAACTGAGTCCACAAATGTATGCCAATGCCGGCTTTGACGCACCGTTTACAATTGCTGATTAAGGTGTTGAGTGCATTTACATTTCTTTCAGGCAAGCAGGCATCGTGGCAAGAAGGCTTGTTCAGCTGTCTGCCTCTCCCCTGGGTTTCTCTGCCCCTCCCCTCAGATTGAAGAAGGCTCCCTGCCTCACACCTCAGCTGAAGCATTTCAACTCTCCAAACTCACCTTCCGGATGATTGCCTTCTCCTAAGAAGTAGGGGAACGTTTTGATTTAATTAAAAAAATATGGGCAAGTCAAGTCGTGCCCCTCTGATCCCACACGCTTCTACCCTGGGAGAGGTGTGTTTAAAGCCACTTTAGCTCAATGGGCGTTGAACTTCTAGTCTCAATAATGAAGATGGCTTGGTCATTTTCCATAAAGTGTAATGCTCTCTATCACTTCGAGCATGCATGTTATACAATTATGTGATGTTTACTATCTAAAAACAAAAACAATAATTTCATAATTTCCAGTATCTGTTTGATATGCAAAAGTGCATTTCTGTTATTGGTTTAGCCAGTCTCTCGGTCTTTGATACTTATAGTGGAGATGGTGAGACATTGAAAATGCCTGACAAATCTACACCAAATCTGGCAGCAACCCAAACAAAATACTTCTGGTTCTTTGTCCCCTTTTCGCTCCGCAACATTAACAAGCATTTGCAATGCAATTGGTCTCACATTTGTGAGAGCTAGAGCTATTGATTTTGTAAATGACAATGGCTCTCATTATGACATTGGCGGTAAATTCCACTTACCGCCATGCCTACTGCCGCAAACATACTGCTGCCGCCACGGATATACACTAACCATATTATGACACACACACACCAATCTGTCACTATTCAGACACACACACAAATCCGCCAGGCCAAAGGTCAGTGATATAGTGGCGGTAGCAAAACCCACACCGTTATGCAAACAGAACAACGCCCATCAAATTATGGTCCACAAATCACCACATCGGACATTCAATGGCGGTAAACCATTGGTGGTACATACCTCCACGCTCAAAATACACACACTCTAACAAAACATCACCACAATGGACAATTCAAACACACACCTGACACATATACACACACAACATTATAAAACACACACCCTCAGTACCCACAAACCTTCATGACTACAAACCATTGCCAACAGACTGACATCATGACTACTGACAAGACCAGACCCACACACCACCATCACCTATACACCATCCCCACACCTTACAACACACACCCCAACACATCATCCTACACACCCTCACACACACCACTCACACTACACTCATGGCACCACAGCGACACCCCAGATTCTCTGAGGAGGAGCTGAGGGTCATGGTGGAGGAAATCATCTGGGTAGAGCCACAGCTATTTGGATCACAGGTGCAGCAGATATCCATTCTAGGGAGATGGAGCTAAGGCGGAGAATCGTGGACAGGGTCAATGCCGTGGGACAGCACCCCAGAACAAGGGATGATATCAGGAAGAGGTGGAATGACCTATGGGGTAAGGTACGTTCCATTGCAGCAAAGCACCAACTCGCTGTACAGAGGACTGGTGGTGGACCCCAACCTCCTACCCCTCAACTAACATCAGGGGAGGAGCAAGTCTTGGCAATCATGCATCTGGAGGGCCTGGCAGGAGTAGCAGGAGGACTGGACTCTGGTAAGTCAACTCTATACTATTACTTCCCCCTACCTGCATGCCATCACATACCCCCACTCTCACCCTTACTCCCCTCACTCCACCACTTCCCACACACCCCACCATCACATCTCACTCATCCCAATGCCAAGCCCTGCATGCTCTACCAATGCATGGACACCCCTCACAGCTCTGCATGGACACTCATCACTAAAGCATGCACACTAGAGACAATCAGCTAGCCCACCAAATAACAACTCACACAAGGCAAAGCTGCCAGGGCTATAACAATCATAGAGGGCAACCACCCCATGCACAAGATGTCACACACAGAAACAATAACACTGCATTTACATCCCCACAGGTATCCCAGCCAATGTCAATGGAGAAGAGATGCCAGCAACATCCAGTCCCCCTACAGAAGAGGCCCACAGTAATGACAGCAGCTCTGCTCGCCTGGATCTGGATGACGCACCTGGCCCATCAGGGACCTCCGGACAGTCGGATACCCAGCCACAGTCTCACACCACCACAGAGCCTCCCCCCTCAGGAAACACCACCACAGCACCCGCCCAGCGGGCCCATACCTCTGTCCCCAGGACACATCAATCAGCAGTGTGTCCACCACTACAGGGACCCCAGGGCACCCCACAAACCCAGGACAATCAGGGACCTGGGGTCAGCTGCAGTGGGCACACGGTTCAGGGGACAGAGGCACAGAACAACAGGGAAGCTGGAAGGACTGCTGTGCGACAGGGGGAGGACAGGCCCAGGGAACCGACCCTCCAGGAGGCACTCACCGTGATCCTGGGAGCCTACCAACTTTCCCAGGATGCGCTGGGCCAGATTCTGGACAAGATGCAGGAGAACATGCAGCTGCAGGAGGGACAGTACCTGGGGAGCAGGGAGGACTTGAAGTTGATTAACACCACCCTGGTCTCCATTGCAGGGGTGCTGGCAGACATGGCCAACAGTATGAGGGAGGCAGTGGCACACCTCTGGGTCCCCGACACTAGCCTGACAACTGAACAGCCCTCCACCTCTGCTGCCGCTAGTGGACAGGAGGCCCACCTCAAGACCAACAGGCCACCAGCACCCCTCCCCCTGCAGCAGGTGAACCACCCTGCAAACATTCCCTGCGATCTAGGCAGAAGCCAGAGACTATTGCCAAGACCCGCCAGGAAATAAGACTCTCCTGATTGTCTCCCTTGTGTCCCACTCTGTCACCCTGTCCACCTTGAAGTGCCATTACTCCCCTTCCTATGCCCCCTTGGACACTGCACCTGTGATACAAATAGACTGGACTCTACCCTGGACTTTCCTCCATCATCAACCCAGCCCATTGCACTACTCCCTCTTCTTCAGAGCACTGCAATAAACACACTTTGAAAAAATACAAGTATGGTGTAAGTCAAATGATTTCAAAATGTATTTGTTTAACAAGGTTCAAACATTGCAATCCAACTGTATAGTAATGTTTACATAGGAAAGACCTGTAGTTGGATGCACTGAACACACCAGGAGCAATAGTGGGGCACCAACATCTGCAAATAGAGATGCCAAAGGGTACAGTGAGGGGGCATAGAAGTAGGAATTCACAGCCTGACAGTGACAATGTTACACATCAAACTGTAAATGAAATGTGAAATAACACTGTCTTACCTGTGTGTCATTGGAAGTATTGACGAATGACTGCACTTCTGTTGTCCTCATCCTCATCCTCTGCCTCCTCATCATCACTGTCCACAGGGTCCACTGCTGCCACACGGCCATCCCCAGTGTCCTCCTCCTGCAGAAAAGGCACATGGCGGCGCAAGGCAAGGTTGTGCAACATAAAGCATGCCACGATGATATGGCAGACCTTCTTGGGTGAGTAGCACAGGAATCCACCAGTTAGAAGAAGGCAACAAAACCTGGTCTTCGGGAGGCCGAATGTCCTTTCTATTATCCTTCTTGTTCGCCCATGTGCCTCATTGTAACGCTCCTCTGCCCTTGTCCTGGGATTCCTCAGAGGGGTCAGTACCCATGAGAGGTTGGGGTAACCAGAGTCACCTGCAAATATCTAGGGACAACTGTTAGCCACACACTCGCCGTTAGTGCCCACAACATACCCATACACCAACATCCACTGGGTGGAAACCAGGGTACACCTATTAGCTACACCCTGTGCCTCTGGAGTTGGGCATCACATTTGGGATGCTGCTATTTCTCAGGATAAAGGCATCATGCACAGACCCAGGATACTTAGCACTGACGTGGGAGATGTACTGGTCCGCCAGGCACACCATCTGGACATTCATGGAGTGAAAACTCTTTTGATTCCTGAAGACCTGTACATTCTGCCGGTGGGGGGGAACAAATGCAATATGTGTTCCATTAATTGCCCCAATGATGTTGGGGATATGTCCCATTGCATAGAAGTCAGCTTTCACTGTAGCCAAATCGTCCACCTGGGGGAAAATTATGTAGCTGCACATGTGTTTAATCAGGGCAGTCAGCACTATTGAGAACATTGGCTGTGACATTCCTGCTGCCAAGCCCACTGTCACTTGGAAATAACCTGTTGCAAGGAAATGGAGCACAGATAGCACTTGGACAAGAGGGGGGATCCCGGTGGGGTGACGGATAGCAGATATTAGGTCAGGCTCCAATTGGGCACAAAGCTCCGTGATTGTGGCCCTGTCAAGTCTATGGGTGAGGATAATATGCCTGTCCTCCATTGTTGCCAAGTACACCAGGAGTCTGTGCACGGGGGATGTCTCCATCTCCTATTCATCCGCAGCAGTTGCAATCTGTAGGAAGTTGGCTCTGTATGTGCTATTTCAAAGTAAGGAATAGCATGCACAGAGTCCAAGGGTTCCCCTTAGAGGTAAAATAGTGGTAAAAATAGATAATACTAATGCTCTATTTTGTGGTAGTGTGGTCGAGCAGTAGGCTTATCCAAGGAGTAGTGGTAAGCATTTGTTGTACATACACATAGACAATAAATGAGGTACACACACTCAGAGACAAATCCAGCCAATAGGTTTTTGTATAGAAAAATATCTTTTCTTAGTTTATTTTAAGAACCACAGGTTCAAATTCTACATGTAATATCTCATTCGAAAGGTATTGCAGGTAAGTACTTTAGGAACTTTAAATCATAAAAATTGCATGTATACTTTTCAAGTTATTGACAAATAGCTGTTTTAAAAGTGGACACAGTGCAATTTTCACAGTTCCTGGGGGAGGTAAGTTTTTGTTAGTTTTACCAGGTAAGTAAGACACTTCCAGGGTTCAGTTCTTGGTCCAAAGTAGCCCACCGTTGGGGGTTCAGAGCAACCCCAAAGTTACCACACCAGCAGCTCAGGGCCGGTCAGGTGCAGAGTTCAAAGTGGTGCCCAAAACACATAGGCTTCAATGGAGAAGGGGGTGCCCCGGTTCCAGTCTGCCAGCAGGTAAGTACCCGCGTCTTCGGAGGGCAGACCAGGGGGGTTTTGTAGGGCACCGGGGGGGACACAAGCCCACACAGGAATTTCACCCTCAGCGGCGCGGGGGCAGCCGGGTGCAGTGTTAGAACAAGCGTCGGGTTTGTAGTGTTAGTCTATGGGAGATCTAGGGATCTCTTCAGCGCTGCAGGCAGGCAAGGGGGGGGGTTCCTCGGGGAAACCTCCACTTGGGCAAGGGAGAGGGACTCCTGGGGGTCACTTCTCCAGTGAAAGTCCGGTCCTTCAGGTCCTGGGGGCTGCGGGTGCAGGGTCTCTCCCAGGCGTCGGGACTTAGGATTCAAAGAGTCGCGGTCAGGGGAAGCCTCGGGATTCCCTCGGCAGGCGGCGCTGTGGGGGCTCAGGGGGGACAGGTTTTGGTACTCACAGTATCAGAGTAGTCCTGGGGTCCCTCCTGAGGTGTTGGATCTCCACCAGCCGAGTCGGGGTCGCCGGGTGCAGTGTTGCAAGTCTCACGCTTCTTGCGGGGAGCTTGCAGGGTTCTTTCAAGGCTGCTGGAAACAAAGTTGCAGCCTTTCTTGGAGCAGGTCCGCTGTCCTCGGGAGTTTCTTGTCTTCTCGAAGCAGGGGCAGTCCTCAGAGGATGTCGAGGTCGCTGGTCCCTTTGGAAGGCGTCGCTGGAGCAGGATCTTTGGAAGGCAGGAGACAGGCCGGTGAGTTTCTGGAGCCAAGGCAGTTGTCGTCTTCTGGTCTTCCTCTGCAGGGGTTTTCAGCTAGGCAGTCCTTCTTCTTGTAGTTGCAGGAATCTAATTTTCTAGGGTTCAGGGTAGCCCTTAAATACTAAATTTAAGGGCGTGTTTAGGTCTGGGGGGTTAGTAGCCAATGGCTACTATCCCTGAGGGTGGGTACACCCTCTTTGTGCCTCCTCCCAAGGGGAGGGGGTCACAATCCTAACCCTATTGGGGGAATCCTCCATCTGCAAGATGGAGGATTTCTAAAAGTTAGAGTCACCTCAGCTCAGGACACCTTAGGGGCTGTCCTGACTGGCCAGTGACTCCTCCTTGTTACTTTCTTTGTTCCCTCCAGCCTTGCCGCCAAAAGTGGGGGCCGTGGCCGGAGGGGGCGGGCAACTCCACTAAGCTGGAGTGCCCTGCTGGGCTGTGACAAAGGGGTGAGCCTTTGAGGCTCACCGCCAGGTGTCACAGCTCCTGCCTGGGGGAGGTGTTAGCATCTCCACCCAGTGCAGGCTTTGTTACTGGCCTCAGAGTGACAAAGGCACTCTCCCCATGGGGCCAGCAACATGTCTCTGGTGTGGCAGGCTGCTGGAACTAGTCAGCCTACACAGACAGTTGGTTAAGTTTCAGGGGGCACCTCTAAGGTGCCCTCTGGGGTGTATTTTGCAATAAAATGTACACTGGCATCAGTGTGCATTTATTGTGCTGAGAAGTTTGATACCAAACTTCCCAGTTTTCAGTGTAGCCATTATGGTGCTGTGGAGTTCGTGTTTGACAGACTCCCAGACCATATACTCTTATGGCTACCCTGCACTTACACTGTAGGGGTACCATGCTCATGCACTGGTACCCTCACCTATGGTATAGTGCACCCTGCCTTAGGGCTGTAAGGCCTGCTAGAGGGGTGTCTTACCTATACTGCATAGGCAGTGAGAGGCTGGCATGGCACCCTGAGGGGAGTGCCATGTCGACTTACTCGTTTTGTCCTCACTAGCACACACAAGCTGGCAAGCAGTGTGTCTGTGCTGAGTGAGAGGTCTCCAGGGTGGCATAAGACATGCTGCAGCCCTTAGAGACCTTCCTTGGCATCAGGGCCCTTGGTACTAGAAGTACCAGTTACAAGGGACTTATCTGGATGCCAGGGTCTGCCAATTGTGGATACAAAAGTACAGGTTAGGGAAAGAACACTGGGGCTGGGGCCTGGTTAGCAGGCCTCAGCACACTTTCAATTGTAAACATAGCATCAGCAAAGGCAAAAAGTCAGGGGGCAACCATGCCAAGGAGGCATTTCCTTACACAATCTATGTGGCAAAAGAGTGAGCAGCTAGTCATTATCTGTACACAGCAACCACTACAGTTCTATGCATATTGTGATTGTTACATTAATTAGGTGTGATAGGTCAAAAATGTGAATTTGTGTAATGTGACACAGTTAGGATCCATGGCCTGCACCCCCCGTGAAATGACGTCCTCCTGTCCAGTATGGAAGGATAGGTGGAAGTGAGGTAACTCCGCTGACGTTGTGCACCATTGCGGGAGGCGGTTGAGAACCGCTGTGCAACTCCTCATTGGTTGTCATTGGGCCCTATGGGGTACAGTTGCCCATGGTGATGTATGCCTGCGGTGAGGCTACGCACCTGCGCGGATCTGACTGCCATTTTCTATCTGTTCACTCACTTACTATCTGACCTTCAACAGGAGAGGACCTACACTGCATGTGCCTGCTGTGATCTCTGTCTGGAAGCAACCATGGCTTGTGTGACTGGGGAAAGGACCCCTGCCTTCACCTCGGCAGAGCTGGAGAGACTGGTGGATGGGTCCAGTACCGATTATTGTATGGACCCCCAGACCAACAGGTGAGTACACCGTGAGTACGATCCATGGGTCATAAATGCATGGAGTGCCGTGTGTGAAGGCCTCATGTAGGGGGGGGGTTGGTGGATGGGCCATGGGCAGCGTACATCATGTATGCTGGGCCATGTCTGTGCTAATGGGGACGGGAAGGGGCATGGTGGGCCATAAATGTAACAGGCAGGACGGTCGGACTAATACCTTTCCCTATGTGTATTTCCCTGCAGGTCAGCGCCCATCAAAAGAAGGGTATATGGCTTGCCATCGCCAAGGATGTGTGGATCCTGGGGGTCTACGGCAGGCAGAGCACCCACTGTCGGAAACATTGGGAGGACCTGAGACGCTGGGCACAGAAGACGGCGGAGGCCCAGCTAGGGGTGGCGTCCCAACAAGGAAGGGGTGTCCATCGAACCCTGACCCCCCTGATGGCCTGCATACTGGTGGTGGCCTATCCGGAGCTGGATGGGCACTTGGGGACATCACAGCAGCAACAAGGGGGTGAGTACAGTGCCCTTCAATACAAATTACACCTGGTGGGGTGGTATCTAGGTAGGGGGTGTGGGCTTTGTGGGTGTCCCTAGGCCAGGCCTGACATTGCAGAGTACGTCCCATGTTGGGCAGGGTTCTGATTTGAAGGTCCTACAACCAAGCTATTAGACATCCACTACTGGGTAGGGGTCTGTGAGTCTCAGGTATGCTGCAATTGGCGTTAGGTGCCCTATCCATGGGCTGGTAATGTATTGCCCAGTGCGTAGGGTGATGCAGAAGTTTGGCGCCTGCGTTAGCTGGGGGAAGATTCCGTCGACCCACAGGAGATTTCTTCTTGGCTTCCAGTGCAGGGTGAAGGCAGACAGCCCTCAGAGGATGCACCACCAGGAAACAGTCGAGAAAGCCGTCAGGATGAGGCGCTACAATGTTTCTGGTAGTCTTCTTGCTACTTTGTTGTGGTTATGCAGGCGTCCTGGAGCAGTCAGCGGTCGATCCTTGGCAGAAGTCAAAGAGGGAAGTGCAGAGGAACTCTGGTGAGCTCTTGCATTCGTTATCTGAGGAATAGCCCAGAGGAGAGACCCTAAATAGCCAGAAAAGGAGGCTTGGCTACTAAGAAAGGAGGCTTGGCTACTGAAAGAGGTAAGCATCTATCAGGAGGGGTCTCTGACGTCACCTGCTGGCACTGGCCACTCAGAGCAGTCCATTGTTCCCCAACACCTCTGAATCCAAGATGGCAGACGCCTGGGACACACTGGAGGAGCTCTGGGCACCTCCCCTGGGAGGTGCAGGTCAGGGGAGTGGTCAACCCCCTTTCCTTTGTCCAGTTTCGCACCAGAGCAGGGCTGGGGGATCCCTGAACCGGTGTAGACTGGCCTATGCAGAGATGGGCACCATCTGTGCCCATCAAAGCATTTCCAGAGGCTGGGGGAGGCTACTCCTCCCCAGCCCTTCACACCTATTTCCAAAGGGAGAGGGTGTAACACCCTCTCTCAGAGGAAATCCTTTGTTCTGCCTTCCTGGGACTGGGCTGCCCAGACCCCAGGGGGGTAGAAACCTGTCTGAGGGGTTGGCAGCAGCAGCAGCTGGAGTGGAGACCCCGGAAAGGCAGTTTGGCAGTACCCGGGTTCTGTGCTAGAGACCCGGGAATGCATGGAATTGTCACCCCCAATACCAGAATGGTATTGGGGGTGACAATTCCATGATCCGAGACATGTTACATGGCCATGTTCGGAGTTACCATTGTGACGCTACATATAGGTAGTGACCTATATGTAGTGTATGCGTGTAATGGTGTCCCCGCACTCACAAAGTCCGGGGAATTTGCCCTGAACACTATGGGGGCACCTTGGCTAGTGCCAGGGTGCCCACACACTAAGTAACTTGGCACCTAACCTTCACCAAGTGAGGGTTAGACATATAGGTGATTTATAAGTTACTTATGTGCAGTGAAAATGGCTGTGAAATAACATGGACGTTATTTCACTCAGGCTGCAGTGGCAGTCCTGTGTAAGAATTGTCTGAGCTCCCTATGGGTGGCAAATGAAATGCTGCAGCCCATAGGGATCTCCTGGAACCCCAATACCCTGGGTACCTAGGTACCATATACAAGGGAATTATAAGGGTGTTCTAGTGTGCCAATGAGAATTAGTAAAATTAGTCACTAACCTGCAGTGACAATTTTAAAGTAAAGAGAGCATAAACACTGAGGTTCTGGTTAGCAGAGCGTCAGTGATACAGTTAGGCACCACACAGGGAACACATATAGGCCAAAAACTTATGAGCACTGGGGTCCTGGCTAGCAGGATCCCAGTGACACATATCAAACATACTGACAAAATAGGGTTTCCACTATGAGCACTGGGGCCCTGGCTGGCAGGATCCCAGTGAGACAGTAAAAACACCCTGACGTACTCACAAACAGGCCAAAAGTGGGGGTAACAAGGCTAGAAAGAGGCTACCTTCCTACACAACCCCCCCCCCCAAACGAAGGACAATAAGGCTAACCTTGGCCAGTTGAGTCTTTATTGTCTAAGTGGTGATAAGTAGAGGGAAGCTCTGCAATAGATTGGTTACTCTCTTTATCATCCACTATATGGTGACTTCCCTGTGGGGATGTAAACAACCCTGTTTGAAGTTTATTAGCTAGCACACAATGTGAAGTTATATTCTCAGAGTTCCTATTAGTAGGTTTTAGTTTAGAGCAGTGGGAATTGTCCACTGGACCTATATCAAGTGATGAGAATGCCAGACAGGGATGCTGTCTCAGTAAAGCCATAGCTGGGCAAAAACGTTTTCCATATGGCTGTAAGAGAGAACAGGGTTGCTGTTTCTCTTGAGTTGAAGCAGGGCAGGGATGCTGTCCTATGAGCTCCACACTAGGGCAGGGCTGCTGTCCTAAGTGTTGTGAGGCAGTGCAGGGTTGCTGCACTAAAGTTTCTCTGGGAGCGTTGGGGGGAGCTCCATGTTAATTAAAATGGTGCACTTTTTTTCACCAATATTAGTTATCCCACGGAGAGGTACTTCTACCTCAGGGTGTACAGCTGAGCCAGCTGATGGTTCCCTTGTTACAGGTGCCACCCCAGGAGAGGTTTCTCCCACCACAGGAATGGTATCCTGAATGGCAGGGTGGGTAGGGGATACTTTGATGCCCTTTTCACCTGTTGCTGGAGAAGGATCCTGAGTTTTCAGGCCTTTTTCTCTCCTTTGCTTTTTCATTTCAGCAGAAATGAGAGGAAACAATTCCTCAGGGATACCCAGCATGGCTGCATGGGTATTAAACTCTACCTCAGCCCAACCTGAGGCCTCTAGGTCATTACCTAAGAGACAGTCTACAGGTAAGCTAGGTGATACTACCACCTGCTTAGGGCCAGTAACTCCACCCCAACTAAACTGAATTATAGCTAAGGGAAGAAACTTAGTGGAGTTATGGACATCAATAATCTTGTGCTGTTGTCCAACGATGTGTTGTTCAGGAGACACTAGGTTTTCAGTCACAAAAGGGATACTGGCACCTGTGTCCCTGTAGGCCTGAGCCTCAACACCATTTATTGTCACTATCTGCCTGTACTTATCCATTGTAAGGGGACAAGGAACCAGTGTGGCAAGACCAATGCCACCAGGTGTGACAGAAACTGTCTTGGGACTGACTACCCAGTTTCTATGATGGACCCATAAGTGAACCCAACTACACCCTTATTTTGACTGTTGCCAGCAGTCCCACCACTATTACCACTACTGCTAGGGGCACTAGAGTTTGATGTATTAGTGGTGGTAGGCTCAGGGGGTTTACCTGGGCAGGACGTATCCCCTGGCCTATGGCCTTTATTTTTACACACATAGCACCAAGGCTTTTTAATGTGTGTGGGTTGTGAAGAAGAGGAAGAAGATGATTTATCCCCACCCCTGAAGAGTGTTTAGTATTAGAAGAAGGATCTTTAGTTTTACCCTTATCCCCATGCTTATCCTGAGATTTCTCACCATCTTTCTTCTTGCCATCCTTGTCACCTCCTGTATGAACTTTTCTGTTCACTCTTGTTCTGACAAATTTGTCTGCCTTCTTTCCCTATTCATGGGGAGAGGTCAGATCTGAGACTACCAAGTACTGGTGCAACAAATCAGACACACAAATGTTAAGAATATGCTCTCTCAGGATCATATTATATAGGCTTTCATAGTCAGATACTTTACTGCCATGTAACCAACCCGCCAAGGCCTTCACTGAACAGTCAACAACATCTGTCCAGTCTTGAGAGGACTCTTTTTCTGGTGTCTCTGAACTTAATCCTGTATTGTTCAGTGGTTAAGCCAAATCCATCCAAGAGTGCATCCTTCAAAACTTTGTAATTATTGGCATCACTTTCTCTGACAGTAAGGAGCCTATCCCTACCATTTCCAGTGATAGCCACAAGATAGTAGCCCACTGCCTTTGAGGTACCAACTATACCATACAGGCCCTCTCAAGTGCAGCAAACCACGTATTAATGTAATCCCCCTCCTTGTAAGGGGGGACTACCTTATGCAGGTTTCTGGAATCTTGCTCTCTAACAGGATTACTATCTGAAACACTGCTGCTGCCACCATGGGGACCTAACCCCATTCTCTGTCTTTCCCTCTCTATATCTAGGGATTCCCTGTCTAAGGCCAGCTGCTGCTGTTTAAGATTCAGTCTGATCTCTTCCAACCTCAGCTTTCTGAGTTCCCTTTCCATTAAGTTATCCTCAGGGTGGGAAGGTTGGGAATGTTTGGATACAGAGGAGATGTGGGAATTGGCAGATAGAGACCTCTCCCTAACTGGCTGGACCCTAGTACCCTGGCCTCTAGGAGTGAAAGATGCCCTACTAATGTGTGACCCTCTAACACTACCAGTGTCACTAGGTGGCCTGCAAGAGGGCAGGACTTTGTAAGAACCCTCCCCAGCATCTTCAGGGACATCCTCTGAGTCTGACGTGGAAGCCTCCCCCTTTTCCTCTCTTTCCTGAGATGGGCCAGACTGGTTCTTGTCATCCTGTAAGAGCAGGTTGAAGAGAAACTCTTTTGTTGGATTCTTACCTATGCTTAAACCTCTATCCAGGCAGAGACCCCTCAAACTTTTGTAGTTTAAACTCTCATAAGTTGCCTGAACAACTTTGGGAGTGACCTCTACAAAAGACATGATAGAAAAAGGTGTAAAGATAGTGAGAGAAAAGGTTTTATAACTTTTAAAAGTACAGAAAAAAAACTTTTTCAAACTTTTAGAAAACTTTTAAAAGTTTTCAGAACTTTTCAGAAACTTAGTAGAATGTTTTAGAGCAGAAAAGTAAACTGTTTTGGTTAAATGTACATATACTGAACTATTTGGTATAAGATTTTCTTATGAAAAGCACCAAATGACAAAGTGGTAAAGCAGTTACAAGTACCTATCCCACCGCTGCACCACCAATGTAGGAGGCTGGCCTGGCTTATAGTGGGTACCTTGTGATACTTTTACCTTGTGCCAGGTCCAGTTATCCCTTATTAGTAGAATAGAGGTGTTTCTAGCAGCTTAGGCTGTTAGAGGTAGCTATGACAAAGCAGCTTAGGCTGAACTAGGAGACGTGCAAAGCTCCTACTATACCACTTATATCATATAGCACAATATCATAAGAAAACACAATACTCAGAGTTACTAAAAATAAAGGTACTTTATTTTAGTGACAATATGCCAGAAGTATCTCAGAGGATACCCTCACTTAGGAGGTAAGTAATATACACAAATTATATGTACACAAACCCAAAACAGATAAGTAACAGTAAAAAAAAGTAGTGCAAACAATGTATAATCACAATAGGATGCAATAGGTAGACATAGGCCATGGGGCAACACAAACCATATACTCCAAAAGTGGAATGCAAATCACGAATGGACCCCATTCCTATGGGAGATTGTAGAGGGTCACTGGGACTGTGAGAAAACAGTAAGGGTGTCCAAAATACCCCACCCCAAGACCCTGAAAAGTAGAAGTAAATGTACCCTACTACCCCAGAAAGACAGAATAGTCGTGATAGGGGATTCTGCAAGAACCACAAGCACCAGGAAAACACTGAAGACAGATTCCTGGACCTGAAGACCTGTAAAGGAAGGGGACCAAGTCCAAGAGTCACAAAAGTGTCCAGGGGGGACAGGAGCCCACAAAACCCCGGATGAAGTTGCAAAAGGGCTGCCTCCGGGTGGATTAAGCTGAAGATTCTGCAACAACGAAAAGGGCTAGGAACTTCTCCTTTGGACGGAAGATGTCCCACGGCGTGCTGGAGGTTGCAAAAGTGTTTCCAGGCAGAAATACCATGAACAAGCCTTGCTAGCTGCAAGAGTCGCGGTTGAAGATTTTGGGTGCTGCTGGGAACCAGGAAGGACCAGGATGTCGTCCCTTGGAGGAGGAGACAGAGGGGCACTCAGCAACTCAGAGAGCCCCCACAGAAGCAGGCAGCACCCACAGAAGTACTAGAACAGGCACTTAGAAGATCTGAGGACATCAGTCACAAAGGTGGGTCCCACGACGTCAGAGTCCAACTCAGCGAGTTGGGCAATGCAGGACAGAGTGCTGGGGACCCAGGCGAGGCTGTGCACAAAGGAATCCTTGGAAAAGTGCACAGAAGCCGGAGCAGCTGCAGATCACGCAGTGCACAGGAGTACTGTCTGGCGTGGGGAGGCAAGGACTTATCTCCACCAAATTTGGACAGAAGGGCCACTGGACTGTGGGAGACACTTGGACCCAGCTCCTGTGTTCCAGGGACCACGCTCGTCAGGATGAGAGGGGACACAGAGGACCGGTGATACAGAAGTTTGGTGCCTGCGTTAGCAGGGGGAAGATTCCGTTGACCCACGGGAGATTTCTTCTTGGCTTCCAGTGCAGCGTGAAGGCAGACAGCCCTCAGAGCATGCACCACCAGGAAACAGTCGAGAAAGCCGGCAGGATGAGGCGCTACAATGTTGCTGCTAGTCTTCTTGCTACTTTGTTGCGGTTATGCAGGCGTCCTGGAGCAGTCAGCGGTTGATCCTTGGCAGAAGTCAAAGAGGGAAGTGCAGAGGAACTCTGGTGAGCTCTTGCATTCGTTATCTGAGGAATGGCCCAGAGGAGAGACCCTAAATAGCCAGAAAAGGAGGTTTGGCTACTAAGAAAGGAGGCTTGGCTACTGAAAGAGGTAAGCACCTATCAGGAGGGGTCTCTGACGTCACCTGCTGGCACTGGCCACTCAGAGCAGTCCATTTCTTCCCCAACACCTCTGAATCCAAGATAGCAGAGGTCTGGGACACACTGGAGGAGCTCTGGACACCTCCCCTGGGAGGTGCAGATCAGGGGAGTGGTCACCCCCCTTTCCTTTGTCCAGTTTCGCGCCAGAGCAGGGCTGGGGGATCCCTGAACCAGTGTAGACTGGCTTATGCAGAGATGGGCACCATCTGTGCCCATTAAAGCATTTCCAGAGGCTGGGGGAGGCTACTCCTGCCCAGCCCTTCACACCTATTTCCAAAGGGAGAGTGTGTAACACCCTCTCTCAGAGGAAATCCTTTGTTCTGCCTTCCTGGGACTGGGCTGCCCAGACCCCAGAGGGGCAGAAACCTGTCTGAGGGGTTGGCAGTAGCTGCAGTGGAGACCCCGGAAAGGCAGTTTGGCAGTACCCGGGTTCTGTGCTAGAGATCCGGGGACGCATGGAATTGTTCCCCCAAAACCAGAATGGTATTGGGGTGACAATTCCATGATCCTAGACATGTTACATGGCCATGTTCAGAGTTACCATTGTGACGCTACATATAGGTAGTGACCTATATGTAGTGCACGCGTGTAATGGTGTCCCCGCACTCACAAAGTCTGGGGAATTGGCCCTGAACAATGTGAGGGCCCCTTGGCTAGTGCCAGGATGCCCACACACTAAGTAACCTGACACCTAACCTTCACCAAGTGAGGGTTAGACATATAGGTGAGTTATAAGTTACTTATGTGCAGTGAAAATGGCTGTGAAATAACGTGGACGTTATTTCACTCAGGCTGCAGTGGCAGTCCTGTTTAAGAATTGTCTGAGCTCCCTATGGGAGGCAAATGAAATACTGCAGCTTATATGGATCTCCTGGAACCCCAATACCCTGGGCACCTAGGTACCATATGCAAGGGAATTATAAGGGTGTTTCAGTGTGCCAATGAGAATTGGTAAAATTATTCACTAGCCTGCAGTGACAATTTTAAAGCAAAGAGAGAGCATAAACACTGAGGTTCTGGTTAGCAGAGCCTCAGTGATACAGTTGGGCACCACACAGGGAACACATATAGGCCACAAACTTATGAGCACTGGGGTCCTGCCTAGCAGGATCCCAGTGACACATGTCAAACATACTGACAACATAGGGTTTCCACTATGAGCACTGGGGCCCTGGCTAGCAGGATCCCAGTGAGACAGTAAAAACACGCTGACATATACTCACAAACATGCCAAAAGTGGGGGTAACAAGGCTAGAAAGAGGCTACCTTCCTACACCTCTGTGCCCACCCCAGCTAAAGGTACAGCTGTCACCCCCATACCAGCACTGCCATCCCAGCAGCCCTTCAGTCAGTTGCCCGTGCCCACTCACCCAGGAGGGTGGGCATCTCGTTCGCCCCAAGCACCTCAGGCCCTGCCCCAGTCAGCCCTGCTGCCCTGAGTGAGGAGGCTATTGACCTCCTGCGATCCATCTCTGTTGGGCAGTCAACCATTGTGAATGCCATCCAGGGGCTGGCAGCTCAAATGCAACAGACCAATGCATTTCTGGAGGGCATTCACACTGGCTTGGCGGCCCAACAGAGATCAATCCAGGCTCTGCCCTCCTCTCTGATGGCAGCCATTGTCCCTGTTTCCACCCTCCCCCTCCAACTTTCTCCACCCAATCCCATTCCCCTCAACCCCAACCTATCCCAAGCACACAGGCAGACGAGCATGCACACAGGACAACACACAAGATTGGACATGGCAAACACAAGCACCACACTTCATCCCACAAGCACTCACACAAACACCATCAAGATGCAGACATACCAACATCCACTGCCTCCACTGTGGCCCCCTCCTCTTCCTCGTCCACCTTCCTCCCAGTAGCATCTCCACTCCCACCTGCATGCTTCCACTGTGTCTGTACCCCCCCTCCCAAATTACACAAACGCAAGCACTCAGACACCCAACAGCCATCCACCTCACAACAGCATCCCGCCCATGCACCTGCACCCAAACACAGCAGACTGACACCTCCTACAACCACTCCATCTTCCGCCACTTCCAAACCTT
Source organism: Pleurodeles waltl (assembly GCF_031143425.1). Classification (NCBI taxonomy): domain Eukaryota; kingdom Metazoa; phylum Chordata; class Amphibia; order Caudata; family Salamandridae; genus Pleurodeles; species Pleurodeles waltl. Next base: position 932,136,442 of record NC_090446.1, on the reverse strand, counting down.
CTCCTTCTTCCCACCCCAATGTCCCTCAGAAGCTTTTCCTCTCCACCATTGACCTCTTCCCTACCCCCCTCCGTCCCTCACATCAGGCCAGGGTGGTCAAAACCCAGGCAAGCACCTCAGCCACCCAGTCCACGGGCAAAGTAGTGTCCCTACCAACTCCAGGTGGGAAAGGATCCCGGCCACTACCAGCAGCAGCACCACCACTGCCACCACTCAACAGCCATCTCTGCTGGCGGACAGAGTGTAGTCCTGCATCCATGGGCTATTGTGCGGCCTGGCCACCGCAAATCCTGTGGGTATGACACCCAGCTGAGAGACTGTGACCTTGCACTCCCCAAGATCTGCAGCACTGGGCACGATGCCCCCTCCAGAACCAGTGGAGAAGCCATCCACTCACCCCATCCTCCCCAGGATGAGGCTCACTGTGCACGATGCCCTCTCCAGAACCAGTGGAGAAGTCATCCACTCGAGAGATTGTGGCCTTGCACTCCCCTGGACGGAGCAATGGGCATGTTTCCCTCTCCATTGCCAGCGGAGAAGCCATCCACTCACCCCATCCTCCCCAGGATAAGGCTCAATGAGCACGATGCCCTGTCCAGAGCCAGTGGGCAAGTCACCCACTCCAGAGACTGTGGCCTTGCACCCCCCAGGACAGAGCAATGGGCATGTTGCCCCCTCCAGAGCCAGTGGCAGAATCATCTACTCGAGAGACTGTGGCCTTGCACTCCCCAGGACAGAGCAATGGGCATGTTCCCCACTCCAGAGCCAGTGGGCAAGTCACCCACTCGAGAGACTGTGGCTTTGCGCTCCCCAGGACAGAGCAATGGGCATGTTGCCCCCTCCAGAGCCAGTGGAGAAGACATTCACCCACCCCATCCTCCCCAGGATGAGGCTTACTGGGCATGATGCCCTCTCCAGAACCAGTGGAGAAGTCATCCACTCGAGAGAATGTGGCCTTGCACTCCCCAGGACAGAGCAATGGGCATGTTCCCCACTCCAGAGCCAGTGGGAAAGCCACCCACTCAAGAGACTGTGGCCTTGCACTCCCCAGGACAGGGCAATGGGCATGTTGCCCCCTCCAGAGCCAGTGGAGAAGACATCCATTCGAGAGACTGTGGCCTTGCACTCCCCAGGACAGAGCAATGGGTATGTTGCCCCTTCCAGGACCAGTGGCGTTGTGCCATCTTATGGCTGAGGTGCCCCCCCTTTCCCTGTCCCCCTGAGGTACCTGCCTATTTACAACCTGATGCCCCTGCAGTGTTCTCTCTGTGTTGTTGCAGGAGTGAGGTGGGGCCTTGGACTTTGTGATGTGGCCCTGTGGCCCACGAACATTGAGGACTGGGCAGTGTCCCTTGATTTGTACATATGTATATACTTTTTTTATTTGGATGCACGTATTCCTACAATATTTATCTTATTACACTCACTTTAATCTATTGGAGTTGTCCTTGCATTATTCCTGAGGGGTACGGGGTCAATATGTTATGTTACTGCATCTGCTTGTGTGTATGGGGTTGAGGACTGGGCACTGTCCCTTGAACTGTACAATTGTAACTATCTGTAAAATTGGCTAAGTTATTTTTATACTGTGTTGATATTATTACACTCACTTTAGTAAATTATTTTTGTCCTTGCATTATTCAGCCGATTTGGGGCGAATAACTTGTTTTCTTGTGCATCTGGTTGTGTGTATGGTGTTGGGGGGGCAGGTGTGTGTTGTGCCTGTCACTCTCTTTTTCCTCCCCCCTCCCCTGTGTGCTAGGCGGCTGTACTCGCCGTGGTCGTCTTCACCGTCGTTGGTGTTCGTAGTGGAACAGCACGTAGAAGAGCATGGGGAAGACATGTAACTCGGGCTCCATGGTGGCGTGGTTCTTCACTGAGGGGGTCATTCTGACCCTGGCGGTCATGGACCGCCAGGGCCAACGACCGCGGAAGCACCGCCAACAGGCTGGCGGTGCTTCCTGGCCAATTCTGACCGCGGTCAGAAAAGGGAAACCGGCGGTTTCCCGCCGGTTTTCCCCTGGCCAGATTCCGACCCCCTTCCCGCCATCCTGTTCCTGGCAGTTCTTACTGCCAGGAACAGGATGGCGGGAACAGGTGTCGTGGGGCCCCTGGGGGCCCCTGCACTGCCCATGCCACTGGCATGGGCAGTGCAGGGGCCCCCTAACAGGGCCCCATAATGATTTTCAGTGTCTGCTTAGCAGACACTGAAAATCGCGACGGGTGCCACTGCACCCGTCGCACCCCAGCAACTCCGCCGGCTCCATTCGGAGCCGGCTTCATCGTTGCTGGTCTTTCCCGCTGGGCGGGCGGGCGGCCTTTTGGCGGTCGCCCGCCCGCCCAGCAGGAAAGTCAGAATGACCGCCGCGGTCATTTGACCGCGGTGCGGTCTTCTGGCGGGGGAACTTTGGCGGGCGGCCTCCGCCGCCTGCCGAAGTTGGAATGACTCCCTGAGTCTCCACAGGTGAGTTTTTTCCCTTCTGTGCAGTGTTTCCGCCAGGCTTTTGATGTCATTGGTACTGCCCCGGAAAAGGTGGCAGATTGGCATGTCTTAATACAAATGGGGGGACATTGTCTTCCGCCTGGCTGTAGGCGGTTACCACTGTGGTGCCTGTTGTTTCTGCGCTGGCGGTCAGTGTGTTATAGTGGCTGTCTGTCTGAGCTGTTTCCGCTGTGGTCATAATTTGGCGCTAATTACCTCCGGCCTGTTGGCTGTATTAACGCCACTTTATCTCCGACCGCCAGGGTTGTAATGAGGGCCAATATCTTTTACCTATGTGTTTTGGTTTGGAGTGTAGTGGATGTATGGCAGGTGCCACAGCAACCCTCCCAGGCCTGTCGCTGCAGGAGAGAGGACACAACAAGGCTGCCATCGTGGGAGGTTTTTTGCCTCATTCCTACAGACTGGCTGTGATATTATACACAGGTGTCCAGAGGGTGATGAGGAAGAACTCTGTGACAGCAACTGTGGGGGGTAGTCCAGAAGTGGCATCTGCAAGGTCGCAGTAGCTGTGAGGAGACTATCAAAGCCATGACACCATTGAATTCTGAGAGGAGGAAGTGATAGTTTGCTCCACTTTTGTGCCCTATGATACACTGCTTATCTCACTGTGGCGCACTTGTGTTAGCTTCTTTGCGTTAGAGGGTTGGAAAAATGGCTGCTTCTACTAACTGAACTCTATTTGAAGAGGTCCAATTTACATCCAAAGGCTAGATGTTTTTTGCTATCAAGTTTGAGGCTGTGAAGTGCTTGGGTCTGGAGTCATGACTCCTTTTTCACCATTTTGGAGACAACACCTTTTGCCATCTTCTTACCTAGAACTAACCTATGTGCTTGGTTGGTGGCCCTCTGGAGGTTATAAGGAGCATGTACTACTGCCTAGTGTTAAGCTCTATTCAAGTCAGTTGGTTAATGCACCCACTGCAGAGGTCTTGACAAAACGAGAATATCACAGGTAACAATCCTGACATCGTTTTTTCACCTCTTCATCTCTGCAATGTCGATGCAAATGAATTATAGGGATTTTGTTAAGAATAGCACCTGCTTTGCAGCGCTATAAATTGGCAGAACCTGTATTATCAAGCGCTATATAAAAAAACAAGTTATTCGCAGACTGCCCCAACACGCACCAGATAAAGAACCCTAGGGGAGAGGATTTGGCATAAATGCCACAGCTGCAGACTTTTGGGCTTGGAAACACGGTTCAATTATCGGTGCCTGCTCAACATCCTGTGATTCTGGGCAAATCACTTAACCTCCCTTGCTACCAAAAATGAAAGTGTTATTATGAAATGTAACCAGTGCTCATGTAAAGTGCTGTAATAGCTTTGTATCGAGTTCGCACCAAATAAAAATGCAAAAAAAAATAAAGTGCTCCAATACCTTTTTGTCTGGTTTGCGCAGCATTAAACTGCAAAAAAAAATCCCACAGACATCGCAAAGAAACAGCAAGATGGAGCAAAGCAAAAAAGAAAGCTAGTGCACCACACTAAGGTATCTCGCTGATCATGCAACAGGGTCAGTCTCCAATGTGGTAACAAACCACCCTCAATGAGGGACAAAGGCAAAGCATTTACTAATGAATTCAAGGGATTTTTTAAAGGGAGCCCCAGGAACCAGTGAAAGTGATGGGTGTGAGATGGGCGTTGTTTAAGCCCACAGAATAGATTACAAATCGAGAAGAGAGGCGCTTGCGTGTTGCTATGCTCAACCTAAAAACCACTGAAATTACACCAGAGGTGTAATCAGAAATGAGATTGTATAAGAACAAATCTCTCTGTGATCATTATAAAGCTGTTTAGCAGTAAAAAAATGTTGGCAGTTTTATATAGCGCGAACACAACCTGTAGGTTTCACCACTTCCCGAGGTACTCAAACGGGGAACCAAGTGCCCTTTGCGTTACATCCCTATAAGGTTAACTAGGTAAAGCAGTCCAAGGCTGACTCAGAAAGATGCAAAGGGCTAAAAAACTGAGCAACACACAACATTAAAACTCAATAAATCAGTGTCCAGCTAGTACCTTTTCTTTAAAAGGAAAAGCTCCTTAATGCGCACAAAATGAAACAGTATAATCCAAATAAAAAATATGTACGTGATTTCAGTTGAAAGTGTACGTTTGAACCCCTCCTAATGGTGCCTTGGAGAGTAACCAGAATACAAGTCACATGCGCTAAAGAAATACCACAGGGGCGACTACACCCGTGTCATGGATTTTCAGTAGCAAATCTAGTACTGCAACCAAGTTAGCGACCGAAGAGCCCGGAGGGGTGGGGGGATCCACCAACGAACTGGAGGACATTTCAGACCACAAAGTCACTTGTAAATTTCCTCTTGCCGAGGCAGGAGTGCATGTTATTTCAGAGTGGGGATGAAGAGCGCCCCGACAAATGACCTTAGTGCAGAGTAAGGAGTATCTCCGTTGGGAAAGTGATTTTACTGTTAAGAAAAACGATTTTTTTAAAACAAAGTTACACTTCTGCATTAACAATCTGCTGGCAGCAGTGCAGACCTGTTACAATTTTGCATGCAGAAATTATTAAGCGTCTGATCACATATTGACTCACAAGCAGCTTAGGTATCCCAGATGAATCATAAAATTATTTAAAAAAAGAAAAAGTCAGAAATATACTTCAAATATAGAAGCATACCCAAGGGAGTATATTTTTGACTTTTATACTTAACATTTTGTGAATCAAACTAATATTTGTTTAGGGGTGGAGAAAGATGTAGAAAATAATAAACCTAAATGACCCGCCATGCCTCTGAAAATGATACCACACTAATCGCCTGTGTAAACAGCCAGATATGCACACACAGAGAGAAAGTAATATTACGCTTTTCATCCTCACACAAAATGGTGTAGTAATGCTACGATATTGATAACATTTAAAGTGCAAGAGGTTTAGATGATGGTACCTCATTTAATGGAATGCACTTTTTCCAGCTTATCCAAGGCATGTGGGAATCCATTAGTGTGACCTATTACTTCCAAGCCTCATCCCTCATTTGTGAAGTGAATCTTTTATCACTATGTCATTTTGCATGGTGCAGACTGATAAGCACATTTTGAAACTGAAAGTTCATAGAACAGCATACTGCCAAGAAGAATACTTGTGTCAACACTGGTGGTAACCATGGTAAAAACAATGAAGGGTGTCATTTTCAAAAATAAATTTAGAGCCACTAACTTGTCTGACTTGTACTCTGATGCCAGATGATTTGTAACACAATCCGGTGTCACATGGAGTATGTAAAATCACAAGTAAACTGCTAGACAACACGTAGCCTTTCAAACTCCTCAATATTTTAGGACATAGCTTACTGGAACTAGCATATAACCATCTTTTTTGTTACGCCATCTTGGATTATTCACAAACTGGCATTTCCTTAATTGAATACACCTGCTTGCATTTGCTTAGAACATCTAGGCATCTTTCTCTCTCCACCATATTTCCCTATACTTAGTTATCTGTTTCAATGATTCACTCAATACTTGCCTCCCTTTAGGGCGATCATACCAAATTACATGTTTGACTTACTCAATCCAAATGATTAATAGGTAAAGATTTTGTTTTAGTCTACTTTTAGCACATGTTCATGAGCAGAGCACTTGCTCTTCCATTCCTTTGACATGGTCAAAATGTGAGTCCAATCTGTACAAAAGAAAGCATATCCTTTGGGCAAGATATTGTTTTACACACTTTTTCCTGTTTCAGGTTGAGCACACAAGCGCTCTGACCTGTTGTAAGTATTGTGGGCTTTTAACCACGCCCACCGCATGCCCATCACTTTCACTTGTTCGTGGGCTTGCCTTTCAAAAATAATTTGTTATCATTGGTAAATGCTTTCTGTTTGTCCCTCTTTGGGGCGGTTTGGTAACCGCCTTGGACATCGACCCTATTACATGGATAATTGCATAATTGCTGATGCATTTGACAATGAGCAAACTTCTTTTTCCTTTTGTGTCTCTCCTTCACGCTCATTCTCATGGCTGCCATGGCGCTTTGAATCAGTTTGCTTATGTGAACTGTTTAACTTTTTGTTTTAAATTTAACTGGAAAGAAAAGTCCAGTTAGGAATTTACAATGTTAATAGCTTTAACTCGAACAAACGTGAGACCCATTGCATTGCAAATGCTTGTTTTCTTATTGCCCTCATACCAGTTAGGAGAGAGAGTGGGCCTGATTTAGAGTTTGGTGGAGGGTGTTACTCTTTCACAAATGTGACGGTTATCCCATCCACCGTATTATGATCCCATTATTGCCTATGGAGATCGTAATACGGTGGACGGGATAACCGTCCATTTGTTAAGGAGTAACCCGGCCTCCAAACTCGAAATCAGGCCCAGTGTCTCTTACTGGTCTGGCTTGGCTTTGGAAATTGACGGGGGTATCTACTTTCTTGGGTGTTCTATGTGCCATGGTTTAAACAGGCATTGGCAAACCCAGCAGGTCTTGCCTACTCTACATATTGGCTTTGTTAATGTTTTAGCCATGTTAAACTGCATCACAGCTGCTGTGCACCAGGGTGAAAAAAATAAGACCTGGTAATGTGACTGTCACTAAATTTTGTAGGTACGTGCATGTGTTCAGCACACATGCATAAACTTACAAAGGGCACTGTTTTGCCTTTTTATTTACAGATTTGAGATGGATCTGTAAATCGGTAATCTTCCTCCTCAGTTTGTCTCTTAGCTCGAGAAAGGTAATTATTTAATTATTTATTAAGGTCATTACGTAATATTTGAAAGGGGATGATGTCAAATATTGTTGTAGAAGTGTTCGATGGTCCCCTTGACCAACACTGATTCATGCCCTCTTATACAGGCTGTGTATTTCTGAGCAAACATTGCTGGAAGTCCTCTAGAAATTCACAATATCAGTTATTCGATTACCAACATGATAAGGTTGTCACAGCCCGTACTCATGCATCTGTAGCCTAACAGCAAACCTGTTTTTAACTTTACAATGCACAATAGACTCAGAAAAGGTGGTGTGGACAATATGCAGTGGCCTTTGAAAAAGTCAGCTCGGTGCATCTCAGGTGAAGTGACCCCCCCCCCCAGTATACTGTATTCTAAAGGAAAACTTTCCAAGTCCCATGGACTGCGCGCTTAAGGTTTATGCTGTTAGCTACATCGCTGTGCAATAATTGGGGAAAGTGTGCAGGAAGAGAGCGGAAGCTCGCGTAATAGCCTGTGTCTTTTGCTAGCATCCTCCTAGCACTTCTGAGACCGCGAAGAAAACCTGGGCAGTGACACAACTCACTGAGCGTGAACTCACATTACATATAACTCACACATCCTCTCTCATTTCAGTAGGACATATCTATTTTTTCACATTGCTTTTAAGTAGTCGCACAAAATAGATTTAAAAGAACGTTTAAAAGAAGATTGAACTTCACTCACTGAGATGCTATGATCAGTGGGGACCATGGCATAACAAACTGACTTTGTTCACACTGGCTGCATTACTCTTTTCAAAATATGCTGATTTATGTTCGTTAAATCAAAATATGTTTTTTGAGTCGTATTTATCAATCATTTTAAATCTAACGTTTCAGAGGACAGCCATTGGCTCATCAATTCCACATTGGTCTGTAACAGGTTGTTCCACCGCAAGTGTGCAACATACTCATAAAACACTGCAGTGTAGTCACACGATAAATTACGCAAGCGGCCCCATATCACCCTCTACACAACTCCGTAAGGCATTGGCATAGACCTCCATAGCATGCTGTGCCACAGCTCCATACCACAATATACCACAGCTCTAAGGCAAAGTGCACCTGCAGCCCTGTAATGCTGAGTGACTGCTCCGTAACACACAGCTCCGTTCTGTACCACAGCCCCATCACAATGGCTCCATGTAACCCTGAATCAGCAGGCTTCTACCTTATGCTCACTCACCCCATCTGTGCAAACTCCTGAGGATAGCGGTGCCCACAGTGGGAAGGCACGGTAGCCTGCAGGTCAGGTTTGTTCTTGACAGGAGTGTGGGAGCGGTCCCACATGTGACTTCCTGACAGGGCCCTTACCAAAGGAGACACACACAGAGTCAGCAATGTTACAATATTTCTCCTTTGAAAGCACGCGCTTTCCATGTGTACCTACAACAATTCAAAATGGCGATCTGGGGCTTAGCTTTGTCAGTAAGATTGAAGGATGCGAGCTTCAGATTTCCCAACAATCACGCTGGCACATAATGTTATAATACTTCACAGGACAAGCAGGATGCAAGAGAGGGACCTAAGGGGCAGTGGAAAGGGGGAGGAATGCGGATTGGTAGGGGTACTAAGTAAGAGAAAACACAATACTTTGTAAAACAACCAACGTTTTGGAGACTTTCAAAACAGAGAGGGAGAGTGTGTGTATATTTTTCTGTGTATTTTTGTCAAGATTCCTGGTGAAATCCGTCAGACACTTCCCTATACCCAACTGAAAGCACCTGTACCCAATTATTTACCAGAAAATACATTTATTGAGGGCGTGAAACATGGCAAACACCCCACTGAAGCTACGCCCCTAATGTCAATCTCTTTCATAAGCCTCCGCGAGACTGATTGCGAGTCAGGTGGAGCGGTGTCCTCGCGTGAGATAATGCCACCGGCGTAACAAAAGCCCCCGCAGCGCTAGGGTCCCCCAAGTTCCAGGGGTGTAGTGTCATGCCAGAGACGCAATCGGTCACGGGCACTACCATATTTGGTTTGCAAGATGCGCTGGGAGTGTTTGTTAACTCGCCTGCTTATGTGGTTAATAATGTGAGTGGCCTCCGGTCACGTGAGGTATGTGTATGAATAAAGTGAGCGGGCAGGCGGAGTCAAGGAGATGGATAGAGAGAACGGTATAGATGACTGCCATCCTGCTGGCCGGCAGACAACAAATTCAACAAGGCGTCTGTGTCAGTTTATATGATCAGCGGCGACATCGTAACAAGATATGCGATCTGTAATGGCAGGTCGGTCTAGTACACAAAGAACACTACATTGGCGGCGAGGGTGCACGATAGCTCACCGCGTGCATTCAAAACCTGTGGCGGCCGTGTGTCCCGTAGCGGTGCCAAGTGGGTTCCTCACATCACCAAAGAAAAACTCTGCATACCTGTTTCCGCCCACCTCAGCCACCCACTGCGGGTCGCGCACAGCCTCATTACCAGTGCACTTGGCTCCGCGTCCTCATCTTAGGCCCTGTGCCTGAACAGCCCGTTTTTCTTTCCGGAGCATTCGCTCGCGGCCAGCCCTGCCCCCTCCATTGCATGCTGGGTGGTATAATTGTACATTCTAGACAGCAGATTGAACATGTTTCATTTTTCTTCCAAAAAAAGGAGGAAAAGAAAACAAATACAACAATAAAGAAGAGGTGACATAGTTAATCTAACAGTACAGAATCAGGACACGTGTGTGCAGACACGCAAGGCACAGCAATCATGAACTCAAGATGAACAACATACCTCCAATTGAGCCGTTCCTCCTGGAGGGTGCACCATCAGCACAAGCACCCAGATGGAAAGACTGGGTTGAAAGAGTTCTATTGTTCTTCGAGGCCACCATGATTGAGAATGATCAGAAGAGAGCTATGCTGCTTCACCTTGGGGGAAAGGAAATATATAGGATTTCCAAAACACTCACAGAAGCCACCCCAAAAACCCACCTCACTCTCATTGCTGCTCTCAAACAACATTTCGAGCCAATGGCAAACAGACTATGAACGATTCGTGTTCGCCAGGCTAGACAGCAACCTGAGAAGTCCATTGACTCATTTCACATGAGACTCAAAGAACTAGTCACAACATGTGGATTTGCAGATGAGGTAGAAGACATTAGGGGGCAGACCATCCAGAGGTGCGCATCAGCAAACTGCGCAAAAGAATCCTAGAGGAATCAGGAAGATCCTTAGCCGACATCTTGACCATAGGGCATACGAAAGTGCCGTCCAAAGCCAGGGTGTCCCACATGGAGGCTGCCCTCCAAAGACCCATCAAAGAAGAACCAGTCAACGCTGTAATGCAGACACTGCCCAAGAATAAGCCCATGGCTACACACCCATCGTCACGAAACTGGGGATACTGTGGCGGAGCCGCACACCGACCTGCTGATTGCCCAGCCAGAGGTAAGCGATGCGCAGGATGTGGCAAGATCAACCATTTTGTGAGAGTATGCCGTTCAAGCACAACACGAATGAAAGCAGCTAACATCAACATAGCCCAGAACAATCCCGACAGGAACAGTGATATGGACGACGATGGGGAACAGGAACACACAGTCCACTCCATCTTCGCCATCGGGAAAACAATGACAACATCGCGATGCTCACCACGCTGCCAAATACGTGTCAGTGTGCACCCAACGATAGCAGTTATAGACACAGGTGCATCCATCAACATCATGTTGGCTGATGTATATGACCAAATGAAACCGCGCCCTTAAATCAAACCAGCTACAATTAAAGTATATGCGTATGGACAACAAACACCAATAGCCCTGCAAGGTTGTTTCAAGACGCGTATCACTCGTGGACCCTGCTCCATCAAGACACAGGCCTACATTGCGGAAGGTGGCCATGGGATGCTCCTAGGATGCTGAGCTGTCGAGGACCTTGGCTTCATAACTTTCACATTTGAAGTACAACAAGAATCCCTGGCCCATATCCTAGACAAGTTTACAGCTGTGTTCAACGGCATTGGTTGTCTACGGGATAATGAAATACAGCTGCACATTGATGATACAGTGCAACCAGTGGTGCTCTGACATAGGCGCATTGCATTCCATTTGAAGCCTCAGGTAGAAAAAGAGCTGGAGAATTTGGAAAAGGCAGGAATCATCGAAAAGGTGTAAGGATCAACACCCTGGGTATCTCCAATATTGGTGGCACAGAAGCCCAGACACCTGGGGGAGGTGCGCATTTGCGTGGACATGCGCTTTGCCAAATGTTGTGATAAAGAGGGAAAGACACCTGACGCCCACCATTGATGACAAAATCAGTGAGCTAAGTGGAGCCTGCTGGTTTTTGAAACTAGATCTGCGGTCGGGGTATCACCAACTAGTCCTTGCAGAAAAATCCAGATACATCACGACTTTCTCTACGCATGTCGGCCTCCGACAATACCGGTGACTCAATTTCGGGATATCCAGTGCGGTGGAGGTATTCCAGAACATCATCCAAGAACTTCTGGTTGGCCTTTCTGGCGTTGTAAATGTTAGCAATGACATCTTGGTATACGCCAAAACAGTACCAGAGCACCACAACAGACTGAGAGGAGTACTACAACGGATAAAAAACTCTGGCCTAACCCTCCACTGCCAGAAATGCAAATTTCTGAAGCCAAAGCTGCAATTTTTTGGCTACGTCTTCTCCGCTGAAGGGGTTGCCCCTGATCCTGACAAGGTGAGAGACATCAAGGAAGCAAGACCCCCCACAACAGTGACTGAAGTCTGCAGTTTCCTGGGGATGGTCAACTATTGCGGACGGTTCATCAAGGGCTGCTCGACGTTGACTCAACCCCTCAGGGAACTAACTAAAGCCTCTGAACCCTGGGCATGGGGCCCCACTCAACAATCTGCTTTTGATGCCACAAAGGAAGCCTTTTCTGCAGACACCACCCTCAGATATTTCGACCCCAGTTATGAGACCCCCATTGCTGTAAATGCTGACCCAAGGGGTTTGGGCTCAGTACACCTACAAAAACAAGGAAATGAAGAGTGGTTTCCAATTGCTTTTGCTAGACGGTCTCTGACAGACACAGATCAGCGATTCTCACAGGTTTAGAAGGAGGCCATTGCAGTGCACTGGGGCTGCAGACATTTTCACTTGTACGTGTATGGATATCCTTTTACGGTAACCACAGATCACAAGCCACTGATCCCACTGTTCAATGGGACCGCCTCCGAGCCACCCCCAAGGATAGAAAAGTGGTTCTTACAACTACAGGACTACAACTGCCACCTGGAGTACCAGCCTGGGTCGAGTAACCCAGCTGACTACCTGTCTAGACACCCTAGAGCTGCCACGATGGAGGAGGAACACGAGGCCCAGGAAGTGGAAGAGTTTGTACAGTACATATCTGACCAATCAAGACCGCTGCCACTGTCCATGAATATTATAGTACAGGAGACGGCCAAAGATAACTGCCTCCAAAAAACCATAAGTGCAACACGGACCAATCAGTGGCATGCAGTGAAAAAACAATGGTCACAACTAACCACTGAGACCAGATGCGTCATGGAGAGTTTATATCACATCCGGCAAGAGCTGACAGTTGACCCCAAAGGGTGTCTGTTTAGGGGACATCAGATAGTTATTCCGTCTTCCCCTACTGACCAAGTGACACAGATAGCTCACGCTGGACACCAGGGAATGATCAAAACAAACAGTCATTTGAGGACCGAAGTCTGGTTCCCATTGATGGACGAAAAGGTGGAGGCGTTTGTCCGCTCATGTCAGTGGTGCCAAGTTGCCGGAGATCCAAGTCGACCTGTCCCGGTGGAGAACGGAGATGGACCACGACAGCCATGGGTGTCTGCCAGTCTGGACTTTGTGAGCCTCCCTGATGGAAGGCACACGCTAGTCATGATAGATGACTACTCAAAGTACCCGGAAGTGGAGAATGTTTTCTCCTTGACAGCAGAAGTAATCCCGAAGCTAGAGAAGATCTACACATGGTTTAATAACCACTTTGAAAACAGACAACTGACCCCCGCTTCAAAGTCATGAACTGTCAGTTTACCTCAAATCAATAGGCGTTCGCCATCGGAAGATCACCCCTCGCTGGCCTCAAGCGAATGGAGAGGTGGAATGGTTTATGCGAACCCTGAATAAGGTTATCCGCATAGCCACTGCCTGCCACCAATCTCCTGAACTGGTAACATATTCATTCCTGCGAGATTACTGTCAGACCCCTCACTCCACCACTGAGCGGGTGCCAGGACACCTTTGTATGGGGCGCGTAGTTCTTGACTATATTCCCCACCATCATCTCTGGCAACCTGACCCCCCTGATGGCCATTGAGTACATCAGAGAAGGAAGACTTCAAACCAAAGGGCCAGCCACCCTCGACGAGCGAGTCCCTCAGACCTGGGAGTTGGAGATTTGGAACTCCTAAAACATCAGTCCCAAGGTAGTAAATTCCAGCTACCGTTTGAGTAGCACCCCTGGACAATCACTCACCCACAAGGTTCCCTGATTGTGGTACAGAGAGGGACTGCCACCATAACTCGAAACATCTCTTTATTCAAAAGATTTCATCTCCCATCTTCCCCGCTCCAGTCAGGGCATGATCAATCATTCCAAGGGTCCAGCCCTAGTTTGAACTCCGATGACAATGAGATATCGCTGCCAGATCTGCCACCCCATCCCCAGAGTTGCGTCCAGCCTTAGAGAAAGACGGTCAAGGAGTTACCTCTCAAGGTTGTCCAAATGCTAGTCAGTTCACTTGAAGCACCTGTATCAGATACGGACAGAGGGACAATCCGACACTGTCACAGAGGTTAAGTGATCATCTTGTGTGACCCCGCTCAACACGATCTTTTGCCCACTGTTCCATGCCAGGTTGTTGTAATTTTGTTTCATTGTTGTTTAAGGAGGAATGTAGTGTCACGCCAGTGATGCAACTGGGCACGGGCACTACCATATTTGGATCGCAAGATGCGCGGGGGAGTGTTTGTTAACTCCCCCACTTATGTGGTTAATGATGTGAGTGGCCTCCGGTCATGTGAGGTATGTGTATAAATAAAGCGGGCCGGCAGGCGGAGTCAGGGAGACTGATAGGGAGAACGGTATAGATGACTGCCATCCTGCTGGCCGGCGGACAACTAATTCAACAATGCGTCTGTGTCAGTTTATATGATCAGCGGCGACATCGTAACACGATATGCAATCTGTAACGACAGGTCAGTCTAGTACACAAAGAACACTACACAGGGGTCCCTCAGCACAGCACCTGGCCTGAGTGAGTCCTGAGGGGGGGGGGTCCATGTTCTTTGCAGGGTGGGTGGGGCTCAAGTTCTGTTACGCCTCTGGATACCGCTCTCTCTAGTCATGGCTGGTCTGATGTTCCTGCATTGCTTTTCCTGGCTGTGGAAACTCTGGATCTTATTTTACCCGCCAGGAAATCTGCCAGTAAGATCACACGATGCTTCCTCTGTAGGAGAGGCAAGTCCATGTCACACTTGTTCTCTGGCAAGGGGGGAGCGGGCAGTGCCAATAACACACTGCACCTCCGATTTCTTACTACACTATACCCCAGCTCTAGCCCTTTAACAAACTGACTGAAGTCCCAGACTGCACGGCGGCCCAATACTACTTAACAAATCTGCCTTTTTATTTGTCATACAGAACCTGTTATTCATTCAGTAAATTTAGTGCTTTTCAAGCGTTTTCCGATGTTTTTCTAGCCAATTTATTGACTTTCCGTCCAAGCGCACACGCATTTCATGCTAACTGGCCCCAGAGTTTGACAATGATCTCTTCCCCCCTCTATGCGGCATTACATATTTCTTCTCTTAATGAGGGCCCAGATTTGGTGCTGATTGAACCCGTAAGATATTCCTCGCCTGTGGAGTGGCGGCTCGGGCTCTGCTTCCAAGGGCGGGTTCATGTGGTTTCATTTTATGGGGTTGGCAGAGTGGAGCCGGAAGGTTCCAGAATCAGAAATTATATGTACTGTTCTCGAAGCGGAAGGGCCTTGTAGACCACATATAGCGTTTCACCCTCCCTGACTGGGTAGTCACCGCTGTTATACCGAACCTAAAATCCTAGTTATAGTTTTAAGATTATTTTTGTGCAGGTGAATGTAGTTTCGTGTGGCACCATTCACCGTACTAGAGCATTTGCAGATTCTTGCACTCATAGGGCCTGATTAAAAGTAGCTCAATACATTGTGATTCCTGTGCAAACAGTTCGCAATTACAATTGCAATTGATGTCATGTTTACAACACTTGGTAATTAGCAGTATCGGAAAAGTTTGCACCTTTCTTAAGCTTTACCAAGTCAAGCATGCAGAATTTACCACTGGGAAAGGGCCTGGTATTTACCGGTACATGCAGATTTTGTTGTGGTCATTATGCATGTACTACATCTGAACAATTCGGTGTCAAGCCCTTCTCCTAATCGGGGCCTTCTTCTAATCATGCCCTTAGCATTGTTGGGAATATTCGTGCGTAAATGTTTTCCTATATGTTGTGTTGTTTTTCCCCCAATGGACGGTACTCCCCTACAGGATTCCCTCCTTGAGACCTTCCACTTAATGGCACAGTTTCAAGCTTGCAAAATTCTTGACCATGGTAACTAAATTGCACTTTGCTGACATAAAAGAAAGGGACGTCACACAACCTTCAGCTCTCCTCCCCAGGCCTCCGTCGGAGGTGACTAGTACCTTCCATCGCTGCCCGGGGTGGTTGTCCCATGCCCGGCTGGATGCACGGGACGCCTTGCTAGAAGCAGTCCGTGAGGAGATGAGGTTGCAAATAGCGAGACTTGTTGTTGGGTGCTGGTCCCTCCCCTCCATAACACAAACCCAATCGACTACTCCATACCACGCCCCGCCCCGGCCAGAAGTATAGAGGCTACGCACTCACCACGCACATACATTTTCTCACAGGAACAACCACTCGCGTGTGTAACTATGATGCCGCTCTGTCAAAATGCTCTAAAGTGATCCATACCAGTTCAGCCACCACCAGCTTAAAAAGCAGAAGATAAGAGGGAGGGTGGGAACGATAATGTTTATATTCCACGATGTTGAATATTGCAATGATGATTCAAGCCATTTTCCGTATGGACAAAAATTTAACAGCTTGCAATACAAGGCGAATTCGTTATACCTATATGTTGATTTGCCAGCTAAACAATGTCTGTACTTAGATTTCACGAAAGCAATGAAGTTTGTATTAAAAAAAAGTGGCATGCCCAGGTGGGTCAGGTGCCTCATAATTGCACTGCAACAGCTCAGCTGTGGTACCAATGCAGCCAGAGTGACCTAAGCACAATTGAGATCTTATGAGCTGGCCGCCATTATCAGAGCTTACCCTCTGCTTCGGTCTAGTGACCCCCCCGTGGCCCGACCGGGGAGATCCTCAACCTGTGAGAGCATCTGAAGGTAAGCCCTGACCAGAAAGCTTTAGCGCCCCCGAAAGTGATGTTTTTCTCCGCTTTGGTTACCCGTCTGCCACTGTAACGTAAGTGCCAAGCAACTGTTTTCTCTACCATAAATTATTCTTTGTCACATAGCATGGATTAATATAAATCTTCCTCTACAACCGGTTTCCTGTAGCTTCCTGTGCATTGCACTTCTAGGTGCATCACACTTTACTGTTCGGCTGCCCCTTGGACACCGACTGTGTGCGCGGAACGGGGACCCGGTTCCACTCGCCACCAACCCCTTTAACCTGGGACCACTCATCATTCCAAAGGCAACCCATGCCGCACTGAGCCCGTGGCTGCACTATCCTTTCCAGCGCTCCCCTCTCTGCTGTGGCCAACATCAAACTCTTGAGCTGTTTTCCAAAGCAGCACATCTCTCTCTCCCTCCTTCCGCACCTCCTTTCTCCCTCCCTCCCTCCCTGTGGCGCCCCCTCGACTCCACCACTAAGGTGACAGCGCGAACAATTATACATCGGAGAAGTTCCCTGCATACTTGAAATTGATAGCCAAGCGAAAGGTTAAATAGCATTTCCTCTTTCACTGACTGACCTTCCTCCAACTTACAGAAGGGAACTGGACAGGTCTCCATAAACGGGCGCACGACTAAAGCAAATGTCTGATAATAAATGTGCCTCGGGTGTTTTAACAAATCTCTTTGTGGGCTCTTCAGAGTGCAAGATATTTCTTTCACATTGCTGTCTGCTTGAGTGGGGTTAGCTTCCTGGGCCCCATATTACCTGCAGTGCCCTCTACTGCAGTGACATATCCACTAAGAAGCCCCAGAAATGGGCTACAACATTATCCTCCCTAATTGCAGTTCACCCCAAACGAAATGAATATGCACCCATACTCGCCTCCCCCTCTTTCTCTACGGTTTTGTGCACCCTGTCACTCCCATACGTACCCCACCCAACAGCGGAGCCTTAAAGATGCATTTTTCAACGCAATATCAGATCTTTCAATGAAATATTACAAGTTATGTATATTTAGGACCATGAACATCTGGATCGAAAAACCAAATATGCCTCAAACAAATACCATTATATCAGGAGTAAAGTCACATGCCTTACAGCAGATAGTCCGAGCTTACCCTTACAGCAGGTCACTACTTACACAAGAGGATTTAATATATAGAACTAACCAAAGAAATACATTAGTTACCTGGACCGAGCATCACATCATTACCTTCTCACTCAATAGCCTGAAAATAATCTCAACAGATCACACCGAAATGCAATAACTGACAGATGATGAAATCCTTTATTTGTAAAAGAAAGGGTGCTGGTGCCCGAAGCTCTGTTCAGAAGCCCGTAGCCAGGGCAAGAGAAATTACATGTTTCCGTCCCCAATAACAAGGCCCTGTAGTAGGGTAAAGCGCCCCCGCCAAAGTGGGGGGGCGCGGCCCGTTAGGAGTCGGGGGCTACGTGGCCCCGGCACTCCCCTCTGTTGCGCACCTAGGGTGCGCAGTTTGCCGGGCGGAAGTCTTCCCCCTCGACGAACGTTGGGTCCACGTTGGGCCCCGACCGGTTCTGGCCGCCGCAAACTGGTGGGGGGGGCTATTTAACAGCCCCCCCAAGAAGGCAAGTCCTTCTTCTAGATTTCGCGGCGGCCGGACGGGAGCGGGGTCCCGCGATTGACCCACCCACCCTCTCCTTGTTATTAGGCAGTAGGCATGCGGAGATTGAGATGTGACTAGAAGCAACAGGGGGGGTCCCCAAGGTGGGGCCCCCGGGAGGACACCTGGGAGGGATGGGATCCTGAAGTTCTGAGCCAACCAACGGATGTACACACCAGATCAAGGGGTAAGGGAGCTCAGATCGCTGGGGGGAACATGGGGCTCCAGCCCTTGGCCGCCCCATTACACCCCGAGTCTGATTGGTGTTTGGAGGAGGGGGCGGAACCCGAAGCATGAGGACAAGGTACAGTGTTGTAGGCAGGGTAACCGCCCCTCCTAGGGATACAGGTGATAGATGGGTCACCTGTGTGGTCCAATGGTGGTTCAGGACAGGAAGGGATCCTGTCAGAATTTGATTTATGGTCACAATAATGCTCATGACGTATAGATGTAAAATTTGATATGCTTGAAAAGTTATGAGATGCTTGATGTTTGAATAAAATCTTCCAACGTTTATTAGTTGTCAAATTGTGTATTTCGGAGGGGGGAGTGGGGGTCACATGGAGGCCTCCGGGTCCTAATGAAAGCACATGATGCCTCTTTAATCCACTACCTGGCACTCTCACTCCTGCCTGTCCCCGCTTTCTCCTGTTGTGACAGTTTTTCAGTCTTTCTCTCCCTCCGACTTTCCGCTGTGTGTGTTTTTCCCTCTGTTGCCCTCGCAATAAGTCTAAGGCAGAAAAGTAAGTGCCGGTCCCCAAAAATGAGTGCTGGTAGCGCCCACTGGCAACCATGGCTCAGATTAAACACTGAGATACTGGAACAAGAAACATGG
This sequence comes from Pleurodeles waltl, assembly GCF_031143425.1. NCBI lineage: Eukaryota > Metazoa > Chordata > Amphibia > Caudata > Salamandridae > Pleurodeles > Pleurodeles waltl. The sequence continues at coordinate 932,117,355 of NC_090446.1, read as the reverse complement.
AAGACGTGGAATCTAAACTTAGTACAGCAACTCTGTGAATGTACAACCTCGGCCTTTAGCACATTAATCCGAACAAAAAAATGTCAAAACAAGGCAAAAGAAAACTCTTTGGATGAGTGAAGAGTTAAAAGACTAAAGGGACTAATCGCAACCCTCCAATAGAGCTGGTACAAATCCAAGTTCCCTCATGTCCAAATATGCCTACACAGACACAAAAGAATGAACAAATCATACATACCAATACAAAAAAAGCAACTATTCCAATAGGATCTACAATGCCAAATGTCCATCGGAGGACCCTCACAAAATCCTCTGAAAAATTTGCAGCCCAGAATGCAGTCAAATATGTATTCCACTTTCTCAAGTGATGGAGTATTTTCTGCATGCTCTAATTCGAGGTCGACGAACCTTGGAGTCCATGAAGGGGTTTAATTAAACAGTAAAACAAAACATGTATCATCATTTGATTTACCGTGTAACCAATTTGGCCGCACAATAAAAACACAAATCAGAGGTTAACACTCAGGTTAATGCCAACAAATCTCAAGAAAATAGTGTAAAGATACAAAATACCATTGGGTAACCAAATTAACATAAAAACTGTAATCTTCTCAGCATAAGGCATACCAAACACATTGCAATAAAGGATTCGGTGTTCCAAGAAGAAACAGTGGTTATTTCTCTTACACATTAGTGCAAGTTAAAATCATCTAACTAAACTAGCTAAGGACAAGCAGGAAATCCTTCCTAAACACTTTGTAAATTGTTGACATAGATCCGACTAAATGACATGGGGGACAAAAGGTAAAAAGCAAATATAGGGCAAAAAGAACCTGGAAGAATGAGATTTGGGGCAAAAAGATGCTAACGAGTGAAGGCAAAAAGTAGGTAAAAAGGGAATGTCTCAGCATTTCAGAAGCTCAGTCAAGAGTCTTCTCAGAGGAGGAAGTGCATGCCAGAGCCACACTCTGTGAAGCCTGGGGAATGCGGGGTAATGTAAAGAGGTTTGTACTTTTCTAAATCTAAAGGAATCTGCTGTCCTATCGATCAGTGAAAGTCCTAGTCAATATGATGATTTTTCCACTGGGCACCCCCACTAATCGGACCATCACATGGATCCTCTGTTTCTCAATCCCTCCATGTACCTTCTCCAAGGTTATTTTCTCAGACTCACTATTAGTAAGACAATAGCACACCTATTTCCAGACAAACATTTCTGTAGAAAAATACCTGCAATAAATGATATGTTAGCAGAAACTTGAAAACAGTTTCTCATGTTAAAGAAATTCAGGCCTAGTCATGTCAAGCTAAAGAAAAACTTCACCTGCGCTTTTAATCCACATGATACTTTGTACATTTAGGGCCTCATTCCAACCCTCGCGGTCATAGACCGCCAGGGTGGCTGTCCACGGAAGCACCGCCAACAGGCTGGCGGTGCTTCATGTGGAATTCCGACCGCGGCTGTAAAGCCGCGGTCGCCCAGCCGGGTCCGGCGGTTTCCCGCCGGATTAGCCCCGGCTGGGAGAATCCTCCATGGCGGCGCTGATGGGGATTCCGACCCCCTTCCCGCCAGCCTGTTTCTGGCGGTTTTCACCGCCAGAAACAGGATGGCGGGAACGGGTGTCGTGGGCCCCCTGCAATGCCCATGCCACTGGCATGGGCAATGCAGGGGCCCCCTAACAGGGCCCCAGCATGATTTTCACTGTCTGCATAGCAGACAGTGAAAATCGCGACGGGTGCAACTGCACCCGTCGCACCCCTCAACACCGCCGGCTCCATTCGGAGCCGGCTTCTGTGTTGCAGGGCCTTTCCCGCTGGGCCGGCGGGCGCTCCCTTGGCGGGCGCCCGCCGGCCCAGCGGGAAAGTCTGAATGGCCTCCGCGGTCTTTTGACCCCGCCGCCCGCCAATATTGGAATGACCCCCTTAATGTTGCAGTATAAATGTGAATAACTATTTTTGATTTAAACTTCAGGTTTCAGTTAATATAAAAATGAAACAGAGCTGCTAACATAGTAAGATGAATATGATGGACAACTACATTTCTCAACATTAATCAACAGCATTAGCATGACCATTACATGTACTGTTATCATTTTAAGGGTAACAATTCCCAAAACTTAGGTGTGGATGGTTGTAAAATTATAATGGTACATTCATTTTAATGAGGTTATGATACACAATAAATAATTCTCTAACATTACAGGTAATACACTTTGTTACCTGTTGTAGGAAAGTACCATCTTGCCCGGCATGTTACCCCCATTTTTCACTGTATATATGTTGTTTTAGTTGTATGTGTCACTGGGACCCTGGTAACCCAGGGCCCCAGTGCTCATAAGTGTGCCTGAATGTGTTACCTGTGTAGTGACTAACTGTCTCACTGAGGCTCTGCTAATCAGAACCTCAGTGGTTATGCTCTCTCATTTCTTTCCAAATTGTCACTAACAGGCTAGTGACCATTTTTTACCAATTTACATTGGCTTACTGGAACACCCTTATAATTCCCTAGTATATGGTACTGAGGTACCCAGGGTATTGGGGTTCCAGGAGATCCCTATGGGCTGCAGCATTTCTTTTGCCACCCATAGGGAGCTCTGACAATTCTTACACAGGCCTGCCACTGCAGCCTGAGTGAAATAACGTCCACGTTATTTCACAGCCACTTTACACTGCACTTAAGTTACTTATAAGTCACCTATATGTCTAACCTTTACCTGGTAAAGGTTAGGTGCAAAGTTACTTAGTGTGAGGGCACCCTGGCACTATCCAAGGTGCCCCCACATTGTTCAGAGCCAATTCCCTGAACTTTGTGAGTGCGGGGACACCATTACACGCGTGCACTACATATAGGTCACTACCTATATGTAGCTTCACAATGGTAACTCCGAATATGGCCATGTAACATGTCTAAGATCATGGAATTGCCCCCTCTATGCCATCCTGGCATTGTTGGCACAATTCGATGATCCCAGTGGTCTGTAGCACAGACCCTGGTACTGCCAACCTGCCCTTCCTGGGGTTTCACTGCAGCTGCTGCTGCTGCCAACCCCTCAGACAGGCATCTGCCCTCCTGGGGTCAAGCCAGGCTTGTCCCAGGATGGCAGAACAAAGAACTTCCTCTGAGAGAGGGTGTGACACCCTCTCCCTTTGGAAAATGGTGTGAAGGCAGGGGAGGAGTAGCCTCCCCCAGCCTCTGGAAATGCTTTGTTGGGCACAGAGGTGCCCAATTCTGCATAAGCCAGTCTACACCGGTTCAGGGGACCCCTTAGCCCTGCTCTGGCGCGAAACTGGACAAAGGAAAGGGGAGTGACCACTCCCCTGACCTGCACCTCCCCTGGGAGGTGTCCAGAGCTCCTCCAGTGTGCTCCAGACCTCTGCCATCTTGGAAACAGAGGTGCTGCTGGCACACTGGACTGCTCTGAGTGGCCAGTGCCACCAGGTGCGTCAGAGACTCCTTCTGATAGGCTCCTTCAGGTGTTAGTAGCCTATCCTCTCTCCTAGGTAGCCAAACCCTCTTTTCTGGCTATTTAGGGCCTCTGTCTCTGGGGAAACTTTAGATAACGAATGCAAGAGCTCATCCGAGTTCCTCTGCATCTCTCTCTTCACCTTCTGCCAAGGAATCGACTGCTGACCGCGCTGGAAGCCTGCAAACCTGCAACATAGTAGCAAAGACGACTACTGCAACTCTGTAACGCTGATCCTGCCGCCTTCTCGACTGTTTTCCTGCTTGTGCATGCTGTGGGGGTAGTCTGCCTCCTCTCTGCACCAGAAGCTCCGAAGAAATCTCCCGTGGGTCGACGGAATCTTCCCCCTGCAACCGCAGGCACCAAAAAGCTGCATTACTGGTCCCTTGGGTCTCCTCTCAGCACGACGAGCGAGGTCCCTCGAATCCACGACTCTGTCCAAGTGACCCCCACAGTCCAGTGACTCTTCAGTCCAAGTTTGGTGGAGGTAAGTCCTTGCCTCACCTCGCTGGGCTGCATTGCTGGGAACCGTGACTTTTGCAGCTACTCCGGCCTCCGTGCACTTCCGGCGGAAATCCTTTGTGCACAGTCCAGCCTGAGTCCACGGCACTCTAACCTGCATTGCACGACCTTCTAAGTTGGTCTCCGGCGACGCGGGACGCCTTTGTGCGACTTCGGGTGAGCACCATTTCACGCATCCTTGTAGTGCCTGTTTCTGGCACTTCTCCGGGTGCTACCTGCTGCTGAGAGAGCTCCTTGTCTTGCTCGACGTCCCTTCTCTCTCCTGGTCCAATTTGCGACCTCCTGGTCCCTCCAGGGCCACAGCAGCGTCCAAAAACGCTAACCGCACGATTTGCAGCTAGCAAGGCTTGTTGGCGTTCTTTCGGCGGGAAAACACTTCTGCACGACTCTCCACGGCGAGAGGGATCCGTCCACCAAAGGGGAAGTCTCTAGCCCTTTTCGTTCCTGCAGAAACCTCAGCTTCTTCTGTCCAGTAGAAGCTTCTTTGCACCCGCAGCTGGCATTTCCTGGGCATCTGCCCATCTCCGACTTGCTTGTGACTTTTGGACTTGGTCCCCTTGTTCCACAGGTACCCTAGATTGGAAATCCACAGTTGTTGCATTGTTGGTTTGTGTCTTTCCTGCATTATTCCTCTAACACGACTTCTTTGTCCTTAGGGGAACTTTAGTGCACTTTGCACTCACTTTTCAGGGTCTTGGGGAGGGTTATTTTTCTAACTCTCACTATTTTCTAATAGTCCCAGCGACCCTCTACAAGGTCACATAGGTTTGGGGTCCATTCGTGGTTCGCATTCCACTTTTGGAGTATATGGTTTGTGTTGCCCCTATCCCTATGTTTCCCCATTGCATCCTATTGTAACTATACATTGTTTGCACTGTTTTCTAAGACTATACTGCATATTTTTGCTATTGTGTATATATATCTTGTGTATATTTCCTATCCTCTCACTGAGGGTACACTCTAAGATACTTTGGCATATTGTCATAAAAATAAAGTACCTTTATTTTTAGTATAACTGTGTATTGTGTTTTCTTATGATATTGTGCATATGACACTAGGTGGTACTGTAGTAGCTTCACACGTCTCCTAGTTCAGCCTAAGCTGCTCTGCTAAGCTACCATTATCTATCAGCCTAAGCTGCTAGACACCCTATACACTAATAAGGGATAACTGGGCCTGGTGCAAGGTGCAAGTACCCCTTGGTACTCACTACAAGCCAGTCCAGCCTCCTACATTGGTTGTGCAGCGGTGGGATAAGTTCTTTGAGACTACTTACCACTCTTGTCATTGTACTTTTCATAAGAGAAAAATATACAAAACAAGGTCAGTCTATATACACATAGCCAAAAAGTTTTGCATTTCCTCTTTTCACTCTTTTCTAAGTGCTGAAAAGTACTTCTAAACTTTCAAAAAGTTTTAAAAGTTTTTTTTCTCTGTCTTTCTAAAAGCTCTGACAAACTTTTTATCTTTTTCTATCACTTTAACTCTCTCTAAAAATGTCTGGCACAGGCCAAAATGTTGATCTGTCCAAACTTGCATATGATCACCTTAGCTGGAAAGGAGCAAGGAGTCTCTGCATAGAGAGAGGTTTGAGTGTAGGGAAGAATCCTTCCTTAGAACTGTTAATTAACATTCTTAGAGAACAGGATAAGGCCATAAGTGCCCCATCTGTTGAAAAAGTAGCTAATGGTTCTCAATCTGATCCAGGGACTCCCCCAGGAAAAGATTCAGGAAAGAAACTTCCTAGCCTGCCCATTACTAGACAGTCTATCATAGTTGGTAATGATGATGAGCCACACCATATAAATAGTGTTGTCTCACATCATAGCAAAAGCATTTATTCTCACCATACTGGTAGTGATGTTTCTGTTAGCCAAGCTGTTAGGGTGGCTTCTGTAAGGGACAGGTCTCCTTCTGTCCATTCTCACCATACTTCTGTTTCAAGGCATGTCCCTCCCACCCACCCTGATGACAGATTGTTAGAAAGGGAGCTCAATAGATTGAGAGTGGAACAAACCAGACTGAAGCTCAAGAAGCAACAGCTGGATTTGGATAGACAGACTTTAGAAGGAGAGACAGAAACTGGCTTTAGAAACCCATGGTGGCAGCAGCAGTATTCCCCATAGTCATCCTGCAAAAGAGCATGATTCCAGGAATCTGCACAAGATAGTTCCCCCTTACAAGGAGGGGGATGACATTAACAAGTGGTTTGCTGCACTTGATAGGGCCTGTGTTGTACAGGATGTCCCTCAAAGGCAGTGGGCTGCTATTCTATGGCTATCATTTAGTGGAAAAGGTAGGGATAGGCTCCTTACTGTGAAAGAAAATGATGCTAATAATTTCCAAGTTCTTAAGAATGCACTCCTGGATGGTTATGGCTTAACCACTGAACAATACAGGATAAAGTTCAGAGAGACCAAAAAGGAGTCTTCACAAGACTGGGTTGATTTCATTGACCATTCAGTGAAGGCCTTGGAGGGGTGGTTACATGGCAGTAAAGTTACTGATTATGACAGCCTGTATAACTTGATCCTGAGAGAGCATATTCTTAATAATTGTGTGTCTGATTTGTTGCACCAGTACTTGGTGGACTCTGATCTGACCTCTCCCCAAGAATTGGGAAAGAAGGCAGACAAATGGGTCAGAACAAGGGTGAACAGAAAAGTTCATACAGGGGGTGACAAAGATGGCAACAAAAAGAAGGATGGTAAGTCTTCTGACAAGGGTGGGGACAAATCTAAAAATGAGTCTTCATCAGGCCCACAAAAACACTCTGGTGGGGGTGGTGGGCCCAAATCCTCTTTTAATCAGAACAAGGAAAAGAAACCATGGTGCTATTTATGTAAAATAAAAGGCCATTGGACAACAGATCCCAGTTGTCCAAAGAAAGGCACCAAGCCTCCTACCACTACAACCCCTACTGCTACACCTAGTGTCCCTACTAATAGCAGTGGTGGTGGGAGCAAACCTACTAATAGCCAATCCAAGGGAGTAGCTGGGCTCACTATTGGTAACTTAGTTGGGGTTGGCCTTGTTAGGGAGGCCACAGAGGCTGTGTTAGTCTCTGAGGGGGCTATTGATTTAGCCACCTTAGTTGCTTGTCCCCTTAATATGGATAAGTACAAGCAGCTACCCCTAATAAATGGTGTTGAGGTTCAGGCCTACAGGGACACTGGTGCCAGTGTGACTATGGTCATAGAGAAACTGGTCCACCCTGAACAACACCTACTTGGTCACCAGTACCAAGTAACCGATGCTCACAACAACACACTTAGCCACCCCATGGCTGTTGTAAATCTCAACTGGGGGGGGGTTACTGGTCCAAAGAAAGTTGTGGTAGCTTCAGATTTACCTGTAGACTGTCTATTAGGGAATGATTTGGAGACATCAGCTTGGTCAGATGTGGAGTTGGAGGCCCATGCAGCAATGCTGGGCATCCCAGGGCATATTTTTGCTTTGACAAGGGCTCAGGCCAAAAAGCAAAAAGGACAGGGAAGCTTGGATCCTGGAACAATGGACCAAGTGCTCCCTAAAGCTAGGGCTAGTAGAAGCAAACCACTTCCTACTATCCCTCCCTTTACAGTGGATTCGACTTCTGAGGAAGAGGAATTCCCTCCCTGTGCAGAACCTACACCAGAGGAGCTGGAAGCAGACACTGCTGAGCTTTTGGGTGAAGGGGGGCCTGCCAGAGAGGAGCTGAGTGTGGCACAGCAAACCTGTCCCACATTAGAGGGTCTCAGACAGCAAGCTGTCAAACAGGCTAATGGGGATGTCAGTGACTCTCACAGAGTTTACTGGGAGGACAACCTCTTGTACACTGAGCATAGGGATCCTAAACCTGGAGCTGCCAGGAGATTAGTGATTCCTCAGGAGTACAGAAAGTTCCTCCTAACCCTGGCACATGACATTCCCCTAGCTGTGCACCTGGGTCAAATGAAAACTTGGGACAGACTGGTTCCATTGTTTCATTGGCCTAGGATGTCAGAGGACACAAAGGAATTTTGTAAGTCCTGTCAAGCCAGTGGCAAGACAGGTGGCACCCCAAAGGCACCCCTTATTCCACTGCCTGTGGTTGGGGTTCCCTTTGAAAGGGTAGGGGTTGACATAGTTGGCCCCCTTGACCCTCCTACTGCTTCAGGCAATAGATTTATCTTGGTGATAGTGGACCATGCCACAAGATATCCTGAAGCTATTCCTTTAAGGACCACTACAGCACCTGCAGTGGCAAAGGCCCTCCTGGGAATATTTTCCAGGGTGGGCTTCCCAAAGGAAGTAGTATCAGACAGAGGAAGCAATTTCATGTCTGCATACTTAAAGGCCATGTGGAAGGAGTGTGGTGTAACGTACAAGTTCACAACACCCTATCATCCACAAACAAATGGACTGGTGGAGAGATTTAATAAAACTCTCAAAGGCATGATTATGGGTCTCCCTGAAAAACTCCGCAGGAGATGGGATATCCTTCTACCATGCCTCCTTTTTGCCTACAGGGAGGTACCCCAGAAAGGAGTGGGCTTCAGCCCCTTTGAACTTCTTTTTGGACACCCTGTTAGGGGTCCACTCACACTTGTAAAGGAGGGTTGGGAACAACCTTTAAAAGCTCCTAAGCAGGATATTGTGGATTATGTACTTGGCCTCAGATCAAGGATGGCTCAGTACATGAAAAAGGCCAGTAAAAACCTTCAGGCCAGCCAAGAGCTCCAGAAGCAATGGCATGATCAGAAGGCTGTTTTGGTTCAGTACCAACCAGGGCAGAAAGTGTGGGTCTTGGAGCCTGTGGCCCCAAGAGCACTCCAAGATAAATGGAGTGGACCCCACACAATTGTTGAAAAGAAGGGAGAAGTCACCTATTTAGTTGACTTAGGCACTGCCAGGAGTCCCCTTAGGGTGCTCCATGTCAACCGCCTTAAACCCTACTATGACAGGGCTGATCTCACCCTGCTCATGGCAACTGATGAGGGACAGGAAGAAGACAGTGATCCTCTACCTGATCTCTTCTCTTCCACAGAACAAGATGCTCTTGTGGAAGGTGTAGTTTTGGCTGATTGTCTTACTGCTGAGCAGAAAGACAATTGCATAAATCTCCTAGATCAATTCTCTGAACTCTTCTCTACTGTGCCAGGTACCACTTCTTGGTGTGAGCACACTATAGATACTGGAGACAGTTTACCTGTCAAAAGTACGATCTATAGGCAGCCTGACCATGTCAGGGACTGCATAAAGCAAGAGGTCCAGAAAATTTTAGAACTAGGAGTAGTTGAGCACTCTGACAGTCCATGGGCTTCTCCTGTGGTACTGGTACCAAAACCCCATTCCAAAGATGGAAAGAAGGAAATGCGGTTTTGTGTAGACTATAGAGGTCTCAACTTGGTAACCAAAACTGATGCTCACCCTATACCCAGGGCAGATGAGCTCATAGATACACTGGCATCTGCCAAGTATCTAAGCACTTTTGACTTGACTGCAGGGTATTGGCAGATCAAATTGTCAGAAGATGCTAAACCTAAGACTGCATTTTCAACCATTGGAGGACATTACCAGTTTACTGTAATGCCTTTTGGTTTGAAAAATGCACCTGCCACTTTTCAGAGGTTGGTGAACACAGTCCTGCAAGGGCTGGAAGCTTTCAGTGCAGCATATTTGGACGATATAGCTGTCTTTAGCTCCAGCTGGGATGATCACCTGGTCCACCTATGGAAAGTTTTGGAGGCCCTGCAAAAGGCAGGCCTCACTATCAAGGCTTCAAAGTGCCAGATAGGGCAGGGTAAGGTGGTTTATCTGGGACACCTTGTTGGTGGGGAACAGATTGCACCACTTCAGGGGAAAATCCAAACAATTATTGATTGGGTTCCCCCTACCACTCAGACTCAGGTGAGAGCCTTCCTAGGCCTCACTGGGTATTACAGGAGGTTCATTAAGAACTATGGTTCCATTGCAGCCCCTCTTAATGACCTCACATCCAAGAAAATGCCTAAAAAGGTATTATGGACAGCAAACTGTCAGAAAGCTTTTGAGGAGCTGAAGCAGGCCATGTGCTCTGCACCTGTCCTGAAAAGCCCTTGTTACTCTAAAAAATTCTATGTCCAAACTGATGCATCTGAATTAGGAGTAGGGGCAGTCCTATCACAACTTAATTCTGAGGGCCAGGATCAACCTGTTGCTTTTATTAGTAGGAGGTTGACCCCTAGAGAAAAGCGTTGGTCTGCCATTGAGAGGGAGGCCTTTGCTGTGGTCTGGGCACTGAAGAAGTTGAGGCCATACCTGTTTGGCACTCACTTCATTGTTCAGACAGACCACAAACCTCTACTTTGGCTAAAACAAATGAAAGGTGAAAATCCTAAATTGTTGAGGTGGTCCATATCCCTACAGGGAATGGACTATACAGTGGAACATAGACCTGGGAGTAGCCACTCCAATGCAGATGGACTCTCCAGATATTTCCACTTAGACAATGAAGACTCATCAGGTCATGGCTAGTCTTATTGTCCTTCGTTTGGGGGGGGGGGGGTTGTGTAGGAAAGTACCATCTTGCCCGGCATGTTACCCCCATATTTCACTGTATATATGTTGTTTTAGTTGTATGTGTCACTGCGACCCTGGTAACCCAGGGCCCCAGTGCTCATAAGTGTGCCTGAATGTGTTACCTGTGTAGTGACTAACTGTCTCACTGAGGCTCTGCTAATCAGAACCTCAGTGGTTATGCTCTCTCATTTCTTTCCAAATTGTCACTAACAGGCTAGTGACCATTTTTACCAATTTACATTGGCTTACTGGAACACCCTTATAATTCCCTAGTATATGGTACTGAGGTACCCAGGGTATTGGGGTTCCAGGAGATCCCTATGGGCTGCAGCATTTCTTTTGCCACCCATAGGGAGCTCTGACAATTCTTACACAAGCCTGCCACTGCAGCCTGAGTGAAATAACGTCCACGTTATTTCACAGCCACTTTACACTGCACTTAAGTAACTTATAAGTCACCTATATGTCTAACCTTTACCTGGTAAAGGTTAGGTGCAAAGTTACTTAGTGTGAGGGCACCCTGGCACTAGCCAAGGTGCCCCCACATTGTTCAGAGCCAATTCCCTGAACTTTGTGAGTGCGGGGACACCATTACACGCGTGCACTACATATAGGTCACTACCTATATGTAGCTTCACAATGGTAACTCCGAATATGGCCATGTAACATGTCTAAGATCATGGAATTGCCCCCTCTATGCCATCCTGGCATTGTTGGCACAATTCGATGATCCCAGTGGTCTGTAGCACAGACCCTGGTACTGCCAACCTGCCCTTCCTGGGGTTTCACTGCAGCTGCTGCTGCTGCCAACCCCTCAGACAGGCATCTGCCCTCCTGGGGTCAAGCCAGGCTTGTCCCAGGATGGCAGAACAAAGAACTTCCTCTGAGAGAGGGTGTGACACCCTCTCCCTTTGGAAAATGGTGTGAAGGCAGGGGAGGAGTAGCCTCCCCCAGCCTCTGGAAATGCTTTGTTGGGCACAGAGGTGCCCAATTCTGCATAAGCCAGTCTACACCGGTTCAGGGGACCCCTTAGCCCTGCTCTGGCGCGAAACTGGACAAAGGAAAGGGGAGTGACCACTCCCCTGACCTGCACCTCCCCTGGGAGGTGTCCAGAGCTCCTCCAGTGTGCTCCAGACCTCTGCCATCTTGGAAACAGAGGTGCTGCTGGCACACTGGACTGCTCTGAGTGGCCAGTGCCACCAGGTGCGTCAGAGACTCCTTCTGATAGGCTCCTTCAGGTGTTAGTAGCCTATCCTCTCTCCTAGGTAGCCAAACCCTCTTTTCTGGCTATTTAGGGTCTCTGTCTCTGGGGAAACTTTAGAGAACGAATGCAAGAGCTCATCCGAGTTCCTCTGCATCTCTCTCTTCACCTTCTGCCAAGGAATCGACTGCTGACCGCGCTGGAAGCCTGCAAACCTGCAACATAGTAGCAAAGATGACTACTGCAACTCTGTAACGCTGATCCTGCCGCCTTCTCGACTGTTTTCCTGCTTGTGCATGCTGTGGGGGTAGTCTGCCTCCTCTCTGCACCAGAAGCTCCGAAGAAATCTCCCGTGGGTCGACGGAATCTTCCCCCTGCAACCGCAGGCACCAAAAAGCTGCATTACCGGTCCCTTGGGTCTCCTCTCAGCACGACGAGCGAGGTCCCTCGAATCCAGCGACTCTGTCCAAGTGACCCCCACAGTCCAGTGACTCTTCAGTCCAAGTTTGGTGGAGGTAAGTCCTTGCCTCACCTCGCTGGGCTGCATTGCTGGGAACCGCGACTTTTGCAGCTACTCCGGCCTCCGTGCACTTCCGGCGGAAATCCTTTGTGCACAGTCCAGCCTGAGTCCACGGCACTCTAACCTGCATTGCACGACCTTCTAAGTTGGTCTCCGGCGACGTGGGACTCCTTTGTGCGACTTCGGGTGAGCACCATTTCACGCATCCTCATAGTGCCTGTTTCTGGCACTTCTCCGGGTGCTACCTGCTGCTGAGAGGGCTTCTTGTCTTGCTCGATGTCCCCTCTCTCTCCTGGTCCAATTTGCGACCTCCTGGTCCCTCCAGGGCCACAGCAGCGTCCAAAAACGCTAACCACACGATTTGCAGCTAGCAAGGCTTGTTGGCATTCTTTCGGCAGGAAAACACTTCTGCACGACTCTCCACGGCGAGAGGGATCCGTCCACCAAAGGGGAAGTCTCTAGCCCTTTTCGTTCCTGCAGAAACCTCAGCTTCTTCTGTCCAGTAGAAGCTTCTTTGCACCCGCAGCTGGCATTTCCTGGGCATCTGCCCATCTCCGACTTGCTTGTGACTTTTGGACTTGGTCCCCTTGTTCCACAGGTACCCTAGATTGGAAATCCACAGTTGTTGCATTGTTGGTTTGTGTCTTTCCTGCATTATTCCTCTAACACGACTTCTTTGTCATTAGGGGAACTTTAGTGCACTTTGCACTCACTTTTCAGGGTCTTGGGGAGGGTTATTTTTCTAACTCTCACTATTTTCTAATAGTCCCAGCGACCCTCTACAAGGTCACATAGGTTTGGGGTCCATTCGTGGTTCGCATTCCACTTTTGGAGTATATGGTTTGTGTTGCCCCTATCCTTATATTTCCCCATTGCATCCTATTGTAACTATACATTGTTTGCACTGTTTTCTAAGACTATACTGCATATTTTTGCTATTGTGTATATATATCTTGTGTATATTTCCTATCCTCTCACTGAGGGTACACTCTAAGATACTTTGGCATATTGTCATAAAAATAAAGTACCTTTATTTTTAGTATAACTGTGTATTGTGTTTTCTTATGATATTGTGCATATGACACTAGGTGGTACTGTAGTAGCTTCACACGTCTCCTAGTTCAGCGTAAGCTGCTCTGCTAAGCTACCATTATCTATCAGCCTAAGCTGCTAGACACCCTATACACTAATAAGGGATAACTGGGCCTGGTGCAAGGTGCAAGTACCCCTTGGTACTCACTACAAGCCAGTCCAGCCTCCTACACCTGTTTGAGTGCACCACTTTACAATAAACTAGAATTATTTCACACATTATGTTTCAATCAATCAATATATTTATAGAGCGCACTACATACCGTTAGGGTTTCAAGGTGCTGAGGAGGGGGGGATGAGCTGCTACTGGTCGAAGAGCCAGGTCTTGAGGAGTCTTCTGAAGGCGAGTAGGTCGTGGGTCCGTCGCAGGTGGGTTGGGAGAGTGTTCCATGTCTTGGCGGCGCGGTAGGAGAAGGATCTGCCGCCGGAAGTCTTTCGGTGGATGCGGGGGACGGTGGCGAGTGCGAGGTCTGCGGAGCGGAGCTGGCGGGTGGGAGTGTAGAAGCTGAGTCTGTTGTTGAGGTAAGCAGGTCCGGTGTTGTGGAGTGCTTTGTGTGCGTGGGTGAGGAGCTTGAAAGTGATCCTCTTGTCAACGGGGAGCCAGTGGAGGTCTTTCAGATGGGGTGTGATGTGGTTGCGGCGGGGTACGTTGAGAATCAGTCGGGCGGAGGCGTTTTGTATGCGTTGGAGGCGCCGCAGGTGTTTTGTAGGGATGCCTGTGTAGAGTGCGTTGCCGTAGTCTAGCCTGCTGCTGACGAGGGCCTGTGTCACTGTTTTTCTTGTGTCTGTTGGGATCCACTTGTAGATCCTGTGGAGCATGCGGAGAGTGTTGTAGCAGGAGGAGGAGACTGCGTTGACCTGTTTTGACATGGAGAGGGAGGAGTCGAGGATGAAGCCCAGATTGCGTGCGTGGTCGGTCGGTGTTGGTGGGGTTCCTAGAGATGTTGGCCACCAGGAGTCGTCCCAGGCGGAGGGGTTGGGTCAGAGGATGAGGACCTCCGTCTTGTCCGAGTTCAGTTTCAGGCGGCTGTTTCTCATCCATTTGGCAATGGCCTGCATTCCTTCGTGGAGGTTGGACTTGGCGGTGTGCGGGTCCTTGGTGAGGGAGAGGATGAGCTGGGTGTCGTTGGCGTAGGAGGTGATGTTGAGGTTGTACTGGCGGGCTACTTGAGCAAGGGGTGCCATGTAGATAATGAATAATGTTGGGCTTAGGGATTAGCCCTGGGGTACGCCGCAGATGATTTTGGTGGCTTTGGAGCGGAAGGGAGGGAGGCGGACTCTCTGGGTTCTGTCGGAGAGGAAGGATGTAGTCCACTCGAGGGCTTTCTCTTGTATTCCGCCTTCCAAGAGGCGGGTTCTCAGAGTGTGATGGCATACAGTGTCGAAGGCGGCTGACAGGTCCAGGAGGATAAGGGCTGATGTTTCGCCGTTGTCCATTTGGCGTCTGATGTCGTTTGTGGCGGCGAGGAGCGTGGTCTCGGTGCTGTGGTTTTGTCGGAAGCCGGACTGGGAGGGGTCCAGGATGTCGTTGTTTTCGAGGTGGCGAGTCAGTTGTGCGTTGACGATTTTCTCGATGACCTTCGCAGGGAACAGGAGTAGGAAGATGGGTCGGAAGTTCTTAAGGTCCTGGGGGTCTTCTTTGGGCTTCTTAAGGAGGGTGTTGATTTCGGCGTGTTTCCAGCTTTCCGGGAATGTTGCTGTTTCAAAGGAGATGTTGATGACCTTCCGTAGTTGGGGAGCAATGGCTGCGTCTGCTTTGTTGTACACGTGGTGAGGGCATGGGTCTGACGATGATCCGGAGTGGATGGAGTTCATGAATTTGCGTGTCTCGCTGTCGCTGACGTTGGCCCAGGAGGTTAGGCGATTGGAGCGGGTGATGTTAGCGGGGGTGGTGTCTGGCATGGTGGGGGCGGCTGTGGTGTTGAAGCTGTCGTGGATGTCGGTGATCTTTTGGTGAAAGAATGTGGCCAGAGAGTCGCAGAGCTCTTGTGAGGGTGGAATGTCGTTGACGTTGGTGCTGGGGTTGGAGAGTTCTTTCACGATGCTGAAGAGCTCTTTGCTGTCGTGTGCGTTGTTATCTAGGCGGTCTTTGAAGGATGATCTTTTGGCTAGTCTGATTAGTTGGTGGTGTCTGCGGGTGGCGTCTTTGTGGACCGTGAGGCTGTCAGGTGTGTGTTCGGTGAGCCATTTATTCTTAAGTTTCCGGCAGGTGCGCTTGGAGGTCTGGAGCTCTTCGGTGAACCAGGTGGCTTTCTTGGTGGCTTGGTTGTTGGAGGTCTTCTTGAGTGGTGCGAGTGAGTTGGCGCAGTCGTTGATCCACTGTCTGAGGTTGTGGGCGGCGGTGTTTGGGTCGGTGGGGTCGTTGGGCGGGTTCTGGGCAAGGGCGCTGGTCAGCTGGTCTTGGGTGACTTTGCGCCAGTGGCGGCGGGGTTGCTGTAGGGTACGGTTGTGCTTGACCTGTTTCTGGAAGGTGAAGTGGATGCAGTGGTGGTCGGTCCAGTGGAGTTCGGTGGTGTGGTTGAAGGTGATGTGGGCGCTTGTGGAGAAGATGGGGTCAAGCGTGTGGCCGGCTGCGTGGGTGGGTGTGGTGACGAGTTGTCTGAGGCCGAGGTTGGCGAGGTTGTCGATCAGGGTGGTGGAGTTGATGTCGTTGTTGTTCTCGAGGTGGAAGTTAAGGTCCCCGAGGAGGATGTAGTCTGTAGAGGCGAGTGCGTGGGTGCTGGCGAGGTCTGAGATGGAGTCGCTGAAAGGTGTCCGAGGGGTCTGTAGACGAGCGTTCCTCTGAGGGTGGTGTTGGGGTCGGTGTGTATTTGGAAGAGCAGATGTTCGGCGGTCTTGAGGGTGTCATCCGTGTGGGTGTGGACCTTGAGGGTGGCCTTGTGGGCGATGGCTATTCCTCCTCCGATTCCGTTTGTGCGGTCCCTGCGGGTGATCTTGTAGCCCTCCGGGATGGCTATGGCAATGTCGGGCGCCGAGGAGTCGTTCCACCAGGTTTCGGTAAGGAAGGCCACGTCCGGGGCTGAGGTGTCGAGCAGGTCCCAGAGCTCGATGGCGTGCTTGCGTGCAGAGCGGGTGTTAAGGAGTATGCAGTGGAGGTGTTTGGTTCTGGTCTTTGGAGGTTTGGTGGTTCTATTGCAGGTGTATCTGCAGTAGTGGCAGGAGAAGGGTCCGTGGGTATTTCTTGGTGAGGACTGGAAGCATGCTGTGGGGCGGCCAGGGTTGAGTGCGTTGAGGTCGCTGGCAGTGTAGTGGCGTCTGGAGGTGCGGGGGTTCCGTGGACCGGGGGGGTGGCACTGGGCGCGGTCCAGGTGCGGATGGGCGCAGACGGGCTTGACTCTGGCGCACCTCCGGCACGCCCGCTGCGCAGTCATGCAGCGACCGCATTAAGAAGGGGAGGAGGGAGGGAGGAGCAGCTGGGAGGTGGGAGGTGTGGACGAATGGGGGCTCGAGGGGGTGGGGCCACAGGGACTCAGCGGCGGGAAAAGGAGACGGTTCGGGGGAGCTGAGGCGCTGGGGGGTGCAGGGGGTAAAAAAGCAAGCGAACGTGGAGAAAAACAGCTAAGACAAGGAAGACACGGAGAATACAGCTAAGACCAGGTAATCACGGAGTAACAGTTAAGACGAGGAGACACGGAATAACAGTTAAGACAAGGAAACACGGAGTAACAGTTGAGACGAGGAGACACAGGATAACAGTTTAAGACAAGGAACACAGAGTAACAGTTAAGACAAGGAAACACTGGAAAACAGTTAAGACACGGCAGACACGGCAGGGTAAACACCCACAGCGATTACAAGAAGGCACTTACCACTAGCCACCAGGGATGGCCAGCGGGGAGCAGCGAGGGCGGGGAGGGGAGGACACGGGGACAGCTGGGTGTCGCTGTACGCGTGGGGAGCGATCCAGTGGCCACAGAGGTCAAAGGTCACTCCTTTGTTTCCGCTATGGTCACAGAGGTCAAAGGTCACTCCTTTGTTATCGCTATGGTCACATGTAGATCAGCATTGTGACGTCAAAGGTGACAGCCAATACTCTGCTGCACCACAAGACTTCTACACTAGTTTAGCAACACATTACGTAACCAGAGCAGACAGATTGGATTCCTCTCTACCAAACAAAACAGCAAGTTCCCCCTTATTCTACACACAAAAACCATAACAAAACAAAATCTATCCCCATCAATATAATGGTTTTGAAAAAATACAATCCTAGAATTTCATGAGCTGGTAAAATCCAGCAACCCTGCCCATCAGATCCTTACCCTGCACCAATCTTCTACAAGATTCTACTATCAACAGCTGCAGTTGCACGAATATTATACATAATCAATGACTCTTTAACCCCAGGACTTTTTCCAACAACATGGACCCACATAACCTTAACAATTACAGACCAGTCTCCAGTGGAACTTTCCTTGGCAAACTTATGAATAGAGCAGCATGCCTCCAGATCTTGCAGATCATAGAAGGAAGCACTCTGCTCTCCGACTAGCAAATAAGATACCACAAAGGGAAATTAATGGAATCAACCCTATTCTTGATTGGGGATAGCCCAAAAACAGTTAGCATTACTGTTCCTGAACCATTTAGAAACTCACTACCCACCAAGATTAGAGCTACTGGGAATACCTGGAATTCAAGAGAACGCCTAACAGCCATTAAATAATATCGATTATCATACCACAAAAGAGAGCATCATTTCTGAACTCCTTGTCTACCATCATATATCCCTGCACTGCGGTCTAAAATCATGGAAGAATCTGAACAACCTTATTTTCTGACTCACAGGTGGTCCAAGTATCAACTTAGAACACGAACATATTTACAAATTTGTATACAAACCACAAAGACTGTTCACCACTCTAAGTATACTTAGCAGAACCTATTCGGCCTCCCAACTAGACACGTTGTATACTATGGGCTCTCACAATTCAAATCAGCCAAGTGCTAAGTCTAAAAGTATGGGACTTATTCTATTATATTTTCTATCTTAGAACAGAGCTCAATTACTAGAGACAATCAAAAGGCCTACGTAAGTTAAGATGTTACAAAATATATCACGTCCAGAATGTAAACACCATTGATCTCCTTTCTCTCCCTGCATGCCTACTGCTCTTGACATCTGATATAGAAATGTTTCTCCTTCATCTATTGTTCTCAACTGCGATATCCCTTATTGATCACCCAAATGCCAAATCAAATGCCATTTTAGTCCTTCATACAGTGTCACCCAGAACATGATATTTCCAATCATTCCTCTAATCCTTTGCTCACTAGACTATTCACGAGCTTGTGTGCAGAAACCCAATACTGGTATATTTATTTCCAACCCACCTAATATACTTAATGAACCGCCTACATTTTAAACCCATTCAGTTAACTACCCACTTCATACTCACCTGCATGTGCCGAACAACTTTACAGCTTGAATAGTTTTTTCCTCAATTTATATATTGTTCCAATTTTGAGCCTGATTTAGAGTTTGATGGATGGAGTTACTCTGTCACAAATGTGACGGATATCCGGTCTGCCTTATTACAATTCCATTATAACGTATGGAAGTCGTAATACGGCGACAGGATATACGTCACACTTTACCAAACTGTAAATCGGCCCCTTAATCACCTATGTTCATGTCTCCTACCCAACCAGTCTATATTTAATTAACCTCTTAACAAGAATCTAGGTTAACGCATGAAATGACCATTGTTAAACAAACATTAGCATAGCCAACAGCTCTTGCCTTTGAGATCTGTTGGCTTTGCCAATGCCTTTTGTTCATGCTATGTAGCATTGGTACTGGCTTGTTACAGGTACCAAATTTTATGTACCAATCAACAATGGATAAAAAAGAAAATATATGAAAATAAAGGATCGCAAAAATACTTTCATTTATCTGGCCGAAGGACTGGCAACAATGTGTTGCATGGCTCGTCAAAAAAAGCTAAAATTTAAAAAAATACATTTGGACATTGGTGGGTTGAAATTGGCAACCATGGAGCACATCAGGGTGGCGGGTGGGGGAGCAATGGCAAAGAAGCACACGAAGGAGGGAGCCACAAAGCAGGATGCACATGAGGGAGAAAACAACAGTGGAGAGGCCAAGGGAGAAGCACACAGGTGAGAGAGAACAATACTGAGCACCGGTGGGACAGAAGCACATGGATGAAAATGAACACATGGATCGTGGGAGGAGGGTGGAAGCATATGATAGTGACAGCTGGAAAACACATGCGCTCTTGAAGTGCACTTAAATGTAGCTTCAATAAAGTGACTAGTCAAAGAGGGAGGACACAAGTAAAGAATTTATGCTCCAGAGGAGGAACTAACATAAGATGGACCAGGCAAGCCACCAAATAAGATGCAAACAAATGAGACTGACAATAAAGCTAACCAATGATAAGCAGTGGTGGGGCTGTATGTTCATGAAAAGCTGACAGCTGTGTTGTCTGGTAAGCTTGATGTTAAAACACATAACCAACAGACTTTTCCTGGGTTCCTAAGAGTAGCGTGCAACTTGCCAAAAATGTGCATCAGTGCCTCACCAGGGGTAGAAAACAGTGTATAAAGGCAACAACAATACAATACCATTACAATGTCCCTGAATGGTTCACAAATTCTGTTCTTCAAAAGATTTAGTTGAGTCACTGCAGCACCAACCACACAAAACATGAAACTAGGTAGGATAAGAGCGCATTCTAGCCTAGAGGGAATGCCCTTACCCCCCCAAAAAAGACTGGAAAAAAGATATGATATGTGGACCTGCACAACATGTGGATCAGCAGACTTCTACGACAACAAATATTATGACCATGCACAATCCAAATACCAACAAAAAGTGGGTCATGTACCTTTAGAGATTGCAATCACTAGAGGTTTGCAAACAGTTTGCACAATTAAAATATTTTTTTAAAGTATAATTGTAAAAATCACTAAAAAAGCAATGGTGAACACCTTAAAAATGTGCCCACTGATTTAGCCCCTGCCCAACAAGCTTGTTTGGATAGTATGCATACATTCTTCTACAACTCCCTCACCCTGGATTACATTGCGAAACTGGCCAACCCAGCAATGCGATATACTCTTAGGACCACCACAGAAGGTTACCCATTGCCTTTTCTCCTTGAATTTTCCTTTCTTGTGAATATATCTGCCACTCGATCATGCGGATTAAGTTGTTGCAACTAGGTAACTAGGTGTCTCAGCTGCTACCTTCCCCTATCTTCAGGTTATGACAGAATGAAATAATAAACAGACCTTGGCCTGTTTAAGATGACTAGCGACATGCATGTCACAACCAGCTTTAAGAAAAGAACCTAAACTACTGTGACGTAAACCTCGCTGGAGCCATCTGGCATCGATACGGCCAGATGCAGAAAGCTTTTTTTTGAGTCGCAAACTGCCTGATTTGCAGAATTGGATCATTGGCGGCGACCGCAAAATGGCCTCTTGGTATGTACAAAGCACAAAATGTGATTTATTAACATATTACCAAATGACAATTTGGGTTTGCGACCAAAGTCCAAATTGGTATTTGGAAGGGGCATATTTAGGGTGTCTCTTACAAACGGGGTTTCTGGTTGGCTAAGGTATGCACCTAAGCCCGGCAGAACCCACCAGTCTAGTCAGTGCGAGGGAATTACACACCCAAGATAACCCCTGCTCACCCCTTTGGTAGCTGGGAACAAGCAGTCAGGCTTATCCCAGAGGTCATGTGTAAAGCGTTTGCACAACACACACAACACGTGACACAATAAATACACCACAAAGGACGCACAACAACAAGTTATATAAAAAATAAACTGCATTGTATAAAATATCATTAGACCAAACACAACATATATCAGTAATACCCTGCTGCATAAGCAGTGTCAAAACATCTCACAGGTTACTAGTACTCTGAGAAAATAAGCAGTAGTCTGGTAAACACATAGGTTACAGGGATTCTGCAACAGGAGCATCAGTCCTAACTTCCTCATCACACAAAAGGCACATGTGAAATGCCAAGACCACATCATGTGTGTACATAAGATGAAACATTCCCATCTGGCACATGCCAGGCACCAGAAAATGCACATAGAAGAGTACCATTTCCCAATAGTATAAGTCATGTGAAGCATCAGCATGAATGCCAGCAAGAAACATTTCCATATAGCTCCTGTCATCACACAGACCTCGTAGAGGAGACATTATTGTGAAAGCATAGATATGCTGCATGTTTAAAAGAGAAATATCTGGTACCACAAGCATATAGGCCCAGCACTCCTGAAAGAATGCTACCAACACAGGGAGCACAAACAGTAATAAAAAGGAGGGGGAGCCCTCCCCGGACCCCCCATGCGGGATCTCCAACAGGCCCCTGCCTGCGTCGACAGGGATACCTCACCTGGTCCTCCTGGCAGGCAAGGACCTCCGTAGTCACTCCCTTTCGGGAAGCTTGGGACGTTGAGTATAATTTGTGAGACGCAGTCTTTTGGGGAAATACGGGAGTCCTCCCGGCCGTGCTCTCTCTCTCTCTCTTGTGTCTGGACCGAGTAAGGGAGTCACAGTTGCCACTCGGTTCCAGAGGGCGTGCAAGAGTTGAAGGCGCTTCGCCTCAAGTAAACATGGCCAGGCTCCACGGAGACAAAACAGCGCTCCTCACGTGCTGTAAGAAAAAGAACCAAATAAAGCGCTCTTAACACTCTAGTTTAAAAAAAAAGGGGGAAAGCGTTCTTCTCACACTAGTCTTGGGTAATAGGGGCCTAGGAGCAGGACCCAGTGCTCCCCTTGTGCTGGACTCCTCGGGAGGCACCAAAGGGGACACTCGGGGAGGGGGCAGACAAGACAGCACAACAAACAAGAAGTTCCAGTGGTGGGTCCCTGTAGCTGCCCCAGAGAACCCTGGCAGACCAGAGTCAGGGGAAAGGCTGGCAGCAGGGAAACATGCAGAAAAGCAATCCAGATGAGTCCTTTAGGCCACCCAGCAACCACTAGGCAGCAGGCCAACAAAAGAACAGCAGTCCAGAGGAGTCCTTTGCGCAGTCAGGCAGTCTCTCTGGCAGAGGTTCGGTCCTCAAGTCCAAATGTGCTCTAAAAATGTTGGGGAACAACCTTCTGTACTTATACGCAGCCTCCACAAAAGGCAGAGAAGGGGTTCCATCCAGCACTAACCAGTTCCTGGAATGTTCCCTTTCTTCTCCAGCACTGCCTCCAGACATCAGCGGGGGATAAATAAGCCCTTTGTGTGAGGCCAGGGCACAGCCTTTACAGATGCAGGTGTGCCCCACCTCTACTTCTCCCAACCCAGGACGACCATTCAGTATGCAGATGCACTCTGGTTACACCTCCACCCTCCCTGCAAACAGGTTGTCTGAAAAGTATGCGCAAAGCCCGTCTGTCACTCTGTCCCAGACATGGATTGGAGTCAAGCTGAAAAATACCAGAGTCATAAGCACAGAGAAATGCTCACTTTCTAAAAGTGGCATTTCTATAATGGTAATAAACATGAGTAAGCAGCATTTCTCACTACCATTCCAGCCATACCAAACATGCCTACGCCACCCCTCATAGATTATACAATACCACTTAGACATTTGTTAGGGCATTTCCTATGCAGTCCTATGAGAGAGGCAGCGCTCACATGTAGTAAAAGGGGAGTTCCCGGGTGGCCAAGTCAATATAGATGCCAAGACCCTGTGGTAGAAAACTGTGCCTGCAGGCCTGAGACAGGTTTAAAAGGCTACTTCTGTGTGGTGGCACAAGTTGAGCTGCAGGCCCACTAGTAGCATTTCATTTACATGCCCTGGGTATAGGGATACCACTGTACAAGGGACCTACAGGTAAATGAAATGTTACAACTAGGTGTAAGCCAGTCATACCAGGTTTAGAAGGGACAGCACATGCACTTTAGCACTGATCAGCAGTGATAAAGTGCTCAGAGTCCTAACGTCAACAAAAAGAGGTCAGAAAAAGTAGGTGGAAGGCAAAAACCTTGTAGATGACCATGTAAAAGGGCCAGGTCCAACAATGTCCCTTCCAAATAGTTAGTTGGATTGGTATGCATGAATGTTTTAGGACTGGAATCTGCTCGTAAAAAACATCAATACTTTACCAACTACTCAAAATATGGTGAAGGACCCCCCCCCGTTTGAGAATGTTGAAACTATATGTTTTAATAGTAGGCAGTACTACTCTTCAAAAATGTTAGTAACATTTTGTTTTTTAAACAGACCATTTTCCTTTAATGAAAATGAACGGTATTTAAAAAAAAATTACTTCTTTCAAAGCAATCACAGACCAGGTGGTCTGCTGAGCTCAGCAGGCCACCATCCCTGTGATAGCTGAGAATCCTAGCTGGTCGCAATTTGCAACCTACTTCATTAACATTCAGAAGGTAGGTTGAATTGTGACCAATTGTGATCTGTATTTTGTGAGTCAACCTATAGGTACATAAGTTGGTTTGCAAAATACCACATCATTTGCAAAAATACATTGTCATTCCAATGGCAGAAGGGATTGCTGTATGCTTTCCTATGTTCCCTCTTCTTCTGAGACTCTTGGACATAGTAAAGAAAGAGAGCGGAGGTGATACTGGTTGTTCCACCATGGCCTCGATCACACTAGTACTCTTTGATAGTGACTTTGAATGCAGGCAAACAATGGCTTTCCCATTCATCTTTCCCCACTGATCTTTCCTTGAAGACTCAAGTTGACAACCTGGAGACTGAAAGGGCGGGGTTTTGCGTGGAGGTTTATCTGAGAAACTGGCCTGTTCTATTCAGGCTTCTAGGTGAAAGTCCACTTTGCGATCTTATAATAGGCATTGAAGGACCTTTACTAAGTGGTGTTCCAGCAGGGATTTGTCTCCACAGACAGCTTCCTCCAAGTACTGGAATTCCTTTAGGGTAGGTTTAATCTGAGGTTAAAGTTAACAACTCATGACATAGAGTGGGCTGCCATTCGGGCTTCAGGAGTATGGGGAAACCTACGGAATGATCAGACTTTAGTTGGCAGGTTCTTCAAATGTTATGACAATAAAAGGCCTGCTTTTAAGTTTGTGCTTCTGATCTGGGATTTTAGGCCTGGCATTGCAAGCTCTTATGGATCCACCTTTCGAACCCATGGAGTTTATAGAGCTTAGATTGTTGACACCAAAGACTTTTTTTGTCTTGGTGCTTTAAGGGCCGAAAGATAATTAGGGAAACTTGGGTCTCTTTCTTTCAAGTTTCCATTTCTGAGATTTTTGGAAGACAGGATGATTTTGCGGTTGGGTCCATCTTTTGTTCCTAAAGTTAAGTCCCCATTTCATATAGAACAAGAGATACTCTTACTGCTTTTTTTGTCCAAATTCTCAAACACAAGAGGAATTAGCTTTACACTGTTTGGTTGTTAAGTGGGCACTTATACTCTATCTGGAACGAACTGAACCAATTCGAACAAAGGGCACGAATAGCCTGTTTGCTAATTCTGGGACAGCAAAACAGGGTTGTAAGCTGTCAGTTCAAACACTGAGAAGATAGGTTAGGTCCACTATCAGTCTAAGCCCCTCCCCCCTCCAGAGTTATGGAGAGCCGGTCTACAGAAGGGATGTCCACTTCATGGGGGGAAACACAAGGAGCATCCTCGGTAGAGATCTGTCGTGCAACTACGTGTGCGGTCCCATCCACGTTTGCAAATCACTATAAAATGTTATAGGAGACTGAAATTCATATATTGTTGTTGGTTCATAGGTTTTGTCATCTATGCTGGAATAGAGACAAACTTACATTTGAATGAATTTGGTTGTAATCTGCATGTTGGTTGCACTGGTCCGGTATTGTTTGCTATATCGCATTGAGTAATTAATGAGGGAAAAGGCAGCACAATGAGTTAATGCTTCATTTACTTACTGGCAAATACATTACTCAGTGTGCTTCCTTTTTCTGAATTATTACACCCGGCCGACCATCCTGTTGGACCAGGCCAACTAGATGGTTAAGGCTTGAGTCCACAAACACCAGCGGGTGAGAGGGGCTTCTGCATTCTAACACTTGTGAGGTGGTGTGCCCCAGAGTCTTGTTGCCTGTCATTGAGGAACTAATTTGGGCAAAAGGAGCACTCCAAGTAATGTATTTTCCAGTAAGCAAATGTAGCATTTCCTAACCTGTCTTTTGAGAGACCCTTTATTTTATTGGAACCCTCATGAGGAAACTCTCTGGTGCCACGTGCTTCATGTTTATCTAGACTCTTTAATCTATACTAGTCAGTTCATCTGGAAGCTCTCAAGAGGATTAGCAGACATATACTGTACTGTACTGCTGTACAGTGACTTAATAACTAACACAAACACCTATGTTCTTTGACCTGAGGAACCCTCTTATCACAGGCTTCTTCATCAAGGACCTCGTGAGCTACTGCTATCTCTTCAGCAACCTTGAAGTAGCTCTCTTGTGTTTAGCTCAGCTTACTAAATTAGAAGCTTTTACTTGGTTGAATTAATATTTTATATTTAACAAAATAGACAGTGTATGAGTTTATTCATTGCGCAGGGTGAGTTAGCTTACATGTGTTAGGAAATTTCTTATAAAATGCTGTTTGGCGGGAATTTCGCCTCTGGTATTTACGGATTGGCTATGTGCATTTGTGATTGTCCCGCAATGAAAAGTCCTACAACTCCCAAGCCTGTAGTGGAGACGGTCAGAAAGGGGAAAACAAGAACACCCTGGAGATGCTGGACGAAAAGCAACAGGTTTAGAAGAAGCGACTAAGGAAGTGAATAAAAAAGCACAAAGGATTACTTACTATTATGAGAGATAAGCTTGGCTCCCTCTAGGGGGATTTAAGTCCAACTGGAGAGGAGAACAGCAAACTGGAGTGGAACTAAAGTACTAAGGTACTAAGAAATGAAGACCCAAAAGTTGGAATACTAAAGGCAGTGAGCACTGAAACAAGACTACTAATGAATGACCCTGGAAGATGAAATAGTATAGAATCTGCCACCTGAAATAAAAATGTCTCTGAACACGAGGGTCAAGAAACATGCTAAATGCAGTAACAAGGGAGTATTGAATCCCATTCCTCCGAAGGGAAATGCACTATTGTAATTGTATTGTAATCGTATTTATATAGCGCTTACTACCTCTGACGAGGCGTCTAAGCGCTTTTCGATGAGTAGCACGCTACTCCGGAGCCCAACAAGAATTAGTGATGGATTAGTATCATTTAATAATGAGTACAGTTTTAGTATTATTATGTGTTAATTTGAGCCGCGGATATGAGAGTTTGTTAGTTAGATTGACTGGAGTAATGGAGGGGTGGAGGAGGAAAGAAATCCAGAAGTGTTAATTGGGAGTATATCCTTAATTTACTCAATCCAAAGGCTTGGGATGAATAAAGGGGGGTGGAGGGGGGAAGAGTATGTGGAAGGGTTAGGGAGAGCATAGTAGCAGGGTGAGATGAATGCAGGAGAATTTAGTAGGGTTGTGTGGGAGGTCACAGAGGTAGAGTGAGGTTTGGTGAGTTAGATGTGGAGGTGGAGGGAAGAGCTTAGGCAGAGATATTTAGGAGATGAAAGTGGTCGAAGGGATTTGGGATGAGTCAGAGTGAGAATGGAGGATAGTTTGATAGAGACATGACATAAGAGTGATGAAAAATGAGATCAGAAATTCATAGATATCTAGTATAACAACCCAAAAACCAGGAGCCATGCAATGATCCACAAACATGCCAAGCACAGAAACAACATATACACATACATACATATATATATATATATATTTATACACACACATATGCACATACAATACATAATTAGAATCATGGGTAAAAAAAATACTTAGTCAGACAGGTTTAAAAAGAGTGTGTGTGTATTTTATTGTTATGACAGTAGCAATACATATTTTCCAAAGAAACTATAAATAAATAGAAATATACATATAATCTGAAAAAATATTTATCCACATAGGCATATGCAGTTCATAGTTGTTTGAAAAAGGTGGTTATGAAGGAAAGAGCCAACTCTTGAGTAGTTTTCTGAAAACAAGAAAGTTATCTGTGGCTCTTATAGTTGGGGGTAATGAATTCCATAGTTTGGCTGCTTGGACGGAGAAGGATGTACCACATGTGGGGGCTACACAGATAGACAACAGACTGAAGATTTGCACCTGGGGGTGGGCACAGGTAAGAACTATCTCCCTCTTCATCCCTAAGCCATGGAAGGTGAAAGGGATGTACACCATTTGGGTTTCTCGGACTAGTACTCCTCAGGATATTATATAGACTTTACTTAGTTGCAGAACCACTTGCAATTGCATTGTGGGTTTGTGAATGGAGGTAGCCACAACATAACACATAATGAAAGTCTCTGATGATTATAACCCCGAGGTCCTATTAGTCCAGTGATGGTGTTGGTGGTGACATGGCCAAGGTGTGATACCCTTTGCTTTGAAATTGACTGCATAAAGCTTTATATGATGGTCAAAATACTCAAAGTTATTACTCCCTTTTTATAAAAGTGCATAGTGTGTTCGAGTTATCTATGATTTGCTTTAGTCTGGTCGCTGCTTTGCTTTTTTAGGTTCAGCATAGCAGCACGCAAGCGCTGCTTTTCCGACATGTTGGTATATATCTGGGCTTTTAACCATGCCCATCACACATCCGTCACTATCACTGGTTCATGGGCTTGCCTTTCAAAAATCCTTTGTTATCATTGGTAACTGCTTTATGTGTGTCCCTCCTGAGGGCGGTTTTTGTTACCGCCTTGGCCTTCGACCCTGTTACATGGATAATTACACTATTGCCGATAACTTTGACTGCGAGCAAACTTCTTTTTCCTTTTGTCTCTATCCTTTGCGCTCACAGCGGCGCTTAGAATTGGCTAGCTTATGTCAACTTTTTTACTTTTTATTTTCAGTTTGTGTGGCAAGAAAGTTCAAGTTCGAAATTGACAACGCTAATAGCTCTAACACGAGCGAACGCGACACCTATTGCATTGCAAATGCTTGTTTGTCCATGTTGCTATTTGTTAGTTTGGTCATTGCCTTTCATTTAAGAGTCTGATGGTTTGTATTGGTGTGTTTGCTATAATTGTCCTCAGTTGGTTTTGTTATTGCGAATGATGCACGTTGCTCTTAGTTCAATTCACTGCATTTTTTCACTTAGTGATTTGTATTGTTTCACTCAATGACTTGCATTAATGTCAGTGATCACATTTTAGATTTATGCCGAAAGCCTCAGATTATTGTGCTCGATGGCTTTGATTATTGTGCCCAATGCTTTGTACTATTGTGCTCAACGTTTTGTATTATTGTACTCAGTGTGCATTACTGTGTACAGAGGTTAGCATAATTGTGCCCAATGTTTTTCAGTGGTGTGCAGTGTTTTCTCTCATGTGTCCGAGTCTTGTTTTCATTGCATGTAACAAATGTGAGTATGCTCAGTGCTTTGCTTCTTCATATCCAGTGTTTTGCATGTTGTGTTAAGTGCTTAGTGTTAGTGTGGCCTATGCTTTGAACTTGCAGTGTTCTATGCTTTGCATTACTGTGTTAAATGTGCTGCATTATTTATGTTCAGTTCTTTGTACTCTTATGTTCAGCGCTTGTTGTTTTTAATAAAATGGTTTGCCTTACTATGTTGAGTGTTGTAATTATAGTACTCAAGGCTTTACATTATTTGTTCAATATATTACAATATTATGTCGAACGCGTTGTATGGTTGTGCTTGTGTGTTCGATACCTCGAACATTCTGTTTAATGATTTTCATGATCACGTTTCAGGCTTTATATTTTCATGCTACTCTCTTTGCAATAGTGTGCTCAATTATTTTCACTGTTTACTGTATTAGTGTCCACTGGTATTATCTTGCTCAGTGGGCTATATAATTCTGTTCAATATTAGGGTTTATACTGCGGATGTGTTTTTGTTATTGTGGTAAATGCTTGTTGTATTCTGCTTTATGCTGCGTTATAGTGCTGTTGATTTTTTAGCATTGTGCTCAATGGTTTGTACTTTTGTGCTCAATGCATTATACAATTTGGCTTCATAGGTTTTACTCTTGTGCGCTCTGCAGTGCCTTACTGTGCTCGCCATTAATGTGCTTAACACTGTCTAATATACTGCTGAGTATCTTACATTGTCATGGCACTGTTTTTCATTCCTGTGCACTTGCGCCGAGTTGGTGTCACGTTTGTGATGGTAAACTGGTGCAACGAGTAAGTAAATCTGCCCCATAAACTCAGGATATAAAACATAACACAGTGGTTGGGCTGTCTATATTAATAAAGATGTATTACTGCGCAAAGGAACCCTTTTTTACCAACCTCAGAATGATGAAAGATTGTGAAACTGCAAAAAGGTTCTAAACCTACTTCTTGCAGTTTGCCTGCAGCACTTTGATGCCAATTCATAGCTCACTGTGCTACACTAGAAGGAAGGAAACCTCTGAAGTCCAAGTAACACAATGCTCTCTGTGACTAAAGCAGTATTCCACAGAGCTATCTGCAAAAAATACAAATCTGTGGGATGCCTGCTACATATTGTGCTTTGCACCAGGAACATTAACCCTCTCTGCTACTTTAGCATGAGTTAAAACATATCACAATCCAAGTCACAGATCTCTCCATCAAAGACATTAATCGTCAGAGTAATCATGCTGTTGTTTTGCCAGCCTTTTGACTTTGCCAAGGCTTGTTTTGTTTTGCCATGGTTTGTAAATTTTATTCACGTGGGATCTGCTGGGCCCTCAACAATACAAAAAGGAAGCATTGGCGGAAGTCAAACATATTTTTGGGTGTCAAAAATCATATTAGTCCCTGGTACTGAAGGGAACAACAATGCATGTAGAAGTACGCCTGATGAAAGAGCTGAATGCCATCACTCAAAGTGAAGTTAACA
The DNA here is from genome assembly GCF_031143425.1 of Pleurodeles waltl. Classification (NCBI taxonomy): domain Eukaryota; kingdom Metazoa; phylum Chordata; class Amphibia; order Caudata; family Salamandridae; genus Pleurodeles; species Pleurodeles waltl. Next base: position 932,087,183 of record NC_090446.1, on the reverse strand, counting down.
AGTGACTGAACTGGGCTGACCCACTACCCTATACTGCATGATGTAGTGGGTGGAAGAAAAATGTGACTATCGCAACAACAGGCCAATGGATGACGATGGCTGTCTGAAAGCCCATTTGTAGTAAGTGTACAACTTTTGACTGTTCCCCATTTACAGGTTTTAATTTACTACAAACTGTAGATTTACATGTCTGGCTCCATCTTCCTGAAACCAAAGGGTGGAGCCTAATTTACTGTTTGTAACTTTTCACATGTAGGCAGATATCTCCACTACCCCTTTGCCATATACAAGTGCTATAGATTGGAATGCACTTGTAATATGGCGGGCGTGTCAGGATTTCATTGGCATTAAGGCCAGAGACTCCAATGCTAATCGCATCTCTTCATCTTTCATTCAAGTAATATCTGTAATGAACTCCAGGATCTGAAGTGACTACAAAGGCAAAGGAAGGGAGGTAAAGAAAGAAGAAACACTCCATAAGCGTCTCAACCTACTGACCTTGGAATAATGGACTGGTGGAAGGCATGAGGCAAGAACTGTCAGTCTGAAGTGGACAGACTGGTAACCCCTGTAATTTTATAAAACACAATTGCACCATCTAAATATAATTGTGTACAACCAGGACACAGGCCAGGAACAGAATACAAAGATCCGCCTCCAAATGCAAAAACACCGAATGTTGAAAAGTGGTGCAAGAATTCTTGAAAAGTGTAGTAAAGTCCTCCTTTTTGCCCTGGTCACTCCCAAATGTTTTGATGGTTACTGACTCTTGGCTGTGCCCTGGGTACTGCTAACCAGTCACAGGGCCAGTGCTCTGTGTAACTGCAAATTAGGGTAATTATAATTGGCATTATCAACCTACCTATAAGTGCCTAGTATATGATGGGGCATGAAGGTTTAGGGGCCCCACCATAGGGAGTGCACCCATAGGTGCGCTGCTGAGGTGCCCAGTGTTATTTTAAAGGCAGGCCTGCCTTGCCGGCTGCTTTTAAACTAAAGTAACATGCAAATTCATCTTTGGAATTAAAAGTACTTACAAAGTCTTAAACTACCTTATTTTTACATATACGTCACCCCTATGGTGTACCCTAAGTGCCCCTAGGGCTGGGTAATATGTAACTATAAGCAGGGACATTATCAAAAGTGTTTAATAAACCCTGGTGAGGACAAATAGCCAAATTCATTTTCCCCTCACTGTAGTGAATGGGCTCCATAGGCTATAATGGGAAGATGTTATTTTAAATTAATAAAGTCCCAAAAGGAGCTAAATATGTCAAGTTTGGTATCAAACTTACTGTTATAATATATCCAACAACTTGCCATTATTGAATTATTTAATATAACTAGTTCAGGGAAAGAGTTTTGAAACTCTACCTAAAAGCAGCTAACTTCAGCTCTGTAGTGCCCTTCTATGATTGCCCAGCCTCTGACAGCCTGGCCATGCTGCCTTGATGAGGTGTGAAGTGGCCTGGGCTGAAGACAAAGGAAGTGCCTGAGGGAGGAGATCTGCCTCAGCAAATGGTGAAACAGGATGGGGGAGAGCAGTCAAACTGCTCTTCAAAGGAGGGAAGGGCATTTGGAGCAGCTAATGACCTTTACCACTTCCTGCAAATGCAGGCAACCAGTTGCCCTCTTGATTAAATTAGGAGAGGGCAGGAGAGGGGTGTGTTAAGGAATTTTAGCCACACCAGTGAGTGGACTCAGACAGACCTACCCTCCAAAATTCAGATTCTGCCATTTTGGACTTTTAAAGAATATTGCTCTCATGGACTGATTTTTGCCACACTTCACAGGAAGTGGTCATCCCAGAGGGTGGTGGCCTGCCTGTGATTGGACAGTTGCCCCTCCCCCCGCTTTCCACCACAGGAGCAAGGATAAATATGGCAGAGCTGCACCCACACTTCAGATCCCTACAAGGAACAACAACAGAAGAAGAAGGATTGCCCTGCTGGACCCCTGACCTACACATGGATACTGCACTCTGAAGGACTGCACCAGCTGCACACTTGGGCTTCACCTCAAAAAAATAACTTTGACAGGCGTCAACTGGTTTAAAAAGGGATTCCCTGCTTGCTACAGGTGAAAAATAGCTAACCAGAGTCCCCTGCATCAAAACCTGTGGAAATTGACCAGCTGACCACTGTCTAGTGGGCATTTTTGGATTTGAGCCAGGTGTATTCTGGGAGTTGAGTCCTAACCCTCAAGGAGCAAGCCAGAACTTCTGGAACCTTGGGGTGAGCTCTGGACTCCTGAAGGACCTTCAAAGACCTTCTGGAAGAAGATCCAGAAGTTTGGAGAACCTTGAACAAAACCGCCAGAAATGGACGGACTTGACGTCGTGAGTCAAGCCGACTTACCTCAACCACGAATCGGCCTGACTTTCAGGTTCGTCCTGCTGAAAAGCTCCGGAGCCCCAGACTTCCAGGATTTCACCGGGGGCTCCTGGAAGAGCAATCCAACAACGTCGACTCAAAATCGGCTTGCTGTTGAGTGGCGGCCGACGTCAGAGAGAAAAAACTCTAAAAAAAAAAAAAAAAAAAAAAAAGTGACAAAGTCTGAACGTAAAAAGTTGATCGGGACTTCCCACGTAGCATATCTGAGGAGGGCTCCAGGGACATCGGATCCAAATTCAACTTCAGCCCGGATGAAGATTTCTGTCCTGAAAAATCTTCACGGTCCAAAGGTAGAACTCTTCATGAAGGTCTCCTGCAATGTGTATCTGAAGAGGGCACAAGGGAGGTCGGGTTGGATTGGTGACTTTGTCCCGGTGAGAAAAGTCTTCAGAAAAAAGACTAAGGGGTTCATTACGACCCCGGCAGTCAGTGTAATAGTGGCAGTAGTACCACCAACAGGCTGGCGGTACATACCGCCATATTATGACATAGGCAGTTTGGCTAAAGCCAAACTGCCAATGTACCACACCGACCGTCACGGCGGTAATGACTGTCACGGCAGTAATGACCGCCGGGCTAGAGACTACAGTCTCCAGCCCGGCGGCCATCACTAGGCCGCCCATGGCATTATGACCCCGCCCCCTGCCATGGTTCCTGTGGCTTCTGTACCGCCACGAAAACCATGGCGGTAGGCACTATCAGCGCCAGGGAATTCCTTCCCTGACACTGATATAGTTCTCTCCCGCCCCCCTCCCCAGACTTCTTCCCCACCCTCCCGACCCCCCGACATACACACTCCTACCTGCACATTCACACTCATACACACATGCATACCCACATTCAGCCACATATGCATGCATTCATACACACACACAGCAACACTCACTAACATACATGCTAGCACACACACAATCACACGACACAACATACATGCACACTCACACCCATTCATGCACACACGCATTACACACACTCATACCTGCATGCACCCATACAAACACAGTCACACACACCCACAACACCCCTCACCCCCTCCCCTGTTGGAGAACCTGACTTACCTGCTTGCAGGGGGTTCTCTGGAAGGAGAAGTGACGCGGCGCTGCTGCCAGCAGCAACGTCCACCAGCAAAACATCACCAGGCCGTATCATGGGTCATGATACGGTCAGCGGCATTCTACTGGCGTGGCGCTGGTGCTGGCAGCAGCTCCACCTTACCGCCATCTGCGGCCATGACCGTAGCTGGACTTTCACCAGCCTTCTGGTGGAATTCGGGCTACAGTCATATTTTGGTGGGTGGTTGGTAGCCATGGCGGCGGTATTTTGGCGGCTGTCGCCGTGGCGGTAGGTGGCATTTGCCGCCAATGTTATAATGAGGGCCAAAGTCCGAAGGGAAACTTTTGACCAAGGCCTCCTGCTTGCTTTAGCCGAGTAGGGCTCCATCGTGGTCAGCCGTAAACTTTGACTTTGCTCAGGTTGAGGTGCGACCAGATTTCCCAAGTGGCGCTTTTACTTTCTATATGCTAAAAACATAAATTCTTTAAAAATCCATGTCTCTGGTTCCCCTTATACGATTTTATTCGTTTTGGTGTCAAAGATAACAATATTTCTTATTTTTATAAATTGGTTTAGGATTTTTAAACCATTTCCTCTGTTTTGTTTTATTACTGTTTTGAGATATTTGAATGCTTTACACACTATGGCCCTCATTACAACCCTGGTGGTCAAAGACCACCAGGGTTGAAGTGGTGATCGTACCGCCAACAGGCTGGTGGTACAATTCGCCATATTTTGACCATGGTTTTCCTCTGCTTGCAGTGCTGCCCTGGGGATTTTGACTCCCCTTCCCGCCAGCCTGTCCATGGCGGTAGAGACCGCCATGGAAAAGCTGGCGGGAAGGGGAGTTGCGGGGCCCCTGGGGGCCCCTGCACTGCCCATGCACTTAGCATGGGCAGTGCAGGGGCCCCCAGGCACAGCCCTGTCGCGATTTTCACTGTCTGCCTGACAGACAGTGAAAAACGCGCCGGGTCCTGCTGCACCCGCCGAACCGCCACATTGCCGCCTGCTCCATTAGGAGCCGGCTGCAATGTTACGGCCGACATCCCCGCCGGCCCAGCGGGCATGTCCAAATGCGGCCGGCGGGTTTCCGGCCGCATGGGTGGCCGTCTGGCAGTACAACCTTGGCGGTCAGCCTCGTCCGACCGCCAAGGTTGTAATGAGGGCCTTTGTCTCCTAAGTCAAGCCTTGTTGCTTGTTGCCAAGCTACTTATTGAGACCTAACTGGAGCTAGTGGGGGGTTAGTGGCCTATTGCTAGGTGAAAGTACTTACCTGCCCTTACCAATAATCCACTTTTTAACATTTTTGGTGCGCAATGGTGGGATCCAGTACTTCTGTTCAGTATCACACTACAGTTTTGTAGTTAAACAAATAAAAAATCCTTTAAATTGTCCTAGTGCAAAAATTGTTTTGATTTTTAATTTGGACTGGTTTCAATGATTGCATTTTTGTGAATTTTCTAAAATTTGTATTCCAGTTTTTGCAAAAGATTTTTTGTGTGACACAAAACTAATAATCATGGAGCTTGATCTGGCTAGCCTACCCACAATGACAGTAGTCCAGCTTAGGGGGTTGTGTACTGCGATGGGGTTGCCTGCAGCCACTAACCTCAGAAAGAATGTTTTGAATAAATCCCTGAGTGCCTGGGCTGAGGCCCAAGAAGTAGGCACAGAGGAAGCTCCAGGGGAGGAAGAAGTAGGGGGAGATGCCAGCTCCAACCACTCAGGAGAGGGAGGGCATCTGAACCTTAGTGGGAAGGAGGAAGACCGGACCTCACAACACACAGTCACCAGGACCATACCGAAGCTAGTTGAGGGAAGGGGGTCCCTTTAGAAGGAGAGAACCTGTCCCTCACAGAGAGAGAGAGCTGGAAGCCCAGCTGGCATACATAGCTCTGGAGGCAGAGAAGCTGGCTCTGGACAAGAAAAAGTGGGCAAGGGAAGAGAAAAGAGATGGTGGCAGCAACAGAGAAGTTGAGATATCCATGGGTGGGGGCTTTGTCTCAGACTTCCCAAGGGGTTGTTTCTGCTTATGTATAGGGGGATGACATAGATAAATGGCTGGAGGCCTTTGAAAGGGCTCTCCAGATGAGAAGGATTAAGCCCCAATAATGGGGTTCACTCCTATGGGAGTTGATCCCAATATCTGGGAGGGGTAGGCTCCTCACCCTAAATGGAAAGGAAACTGATTCCTCTTCCAGTATCAAGAGGTGATTAACCCAGATGATTGGTCTGACCCCAGAGCAGTATAGGTTCAAGTTCATGAACACCCAGAAGACAGCTACCCAGTCCTGGGTTGATTTTGTGGACATCTCAGTTAAGGCAATACAGGGCAACAAGGTAAGTACCTTTGAGGGGCTTTACAATTTGATTATGAAGGAGCACCTTCTAACTAATTGTGCCCGAGAGAAGGTGCACCAGTGTCTAGTTGACTCTAAATTAACCGACCCCAGAGAGCTGGGGGAGGCAGCAGATGACTGGGTGAGAACCAGAAACCCCCAGGGGGTGATCAGAAAAAGGGAAGACAAGGTTCTTCTCAGCAGAAGAACCAAGGAGAAGATGATAAAGTCCAAGGAGTCCACATAAGAGTCCCCCAAACCTTCTCAGAGTGGGTGAGCCCCGAGCCATGCCACTTCTAAGGGGAAAGGGTGCTAGGGGAAGCATTATGATCCTGTTAAGGCAAGGAGGTTTCAGGAACTTGCTAAGGCTGGCAAGTGTTTTGGGTGTCACCAGCCTAGACACAAAAGCGAGGATGCTGTCTGCTCCAAGAAGCCCCCCACTGGTGGGCAGTCTCATGGGATTGCTAGTGTAGGTGTGGGGGTGGAAGTTGGCCCAGGTTGGGATCACGGTACACAGAGGTTACCTTAGTGTCAATGGGTGGGGTGGACATTGCAGCCATGGTCACCTTATCTGAGAGGTACAGGCAGAAGCCTAAAGTTAATGGGACTGCGGAGGAGGCTCTGAGAGATACAGGTGCCAGTGTGACTATGGTCACAGAAAAACTGGTTTCACTAGAGCAGATCTTGCCTGGTGTATTCCACCAAGTGACATATGCAGACAGCAGAACCAACCTCCATCCCATGGCAATGGTGAGCTTAGAATGGGGAAGTGTGACTGGCCCTAAAAAGGTAGTTGTAGCTCCTACAGCCCCAGTAGAGTGTCTCCTGGGAAATTATCTGGAAGCATCTGAGTTGTCAAGGGTGGAAAGAAGGGTCCATGCACAGATGTTGGACCTCCCTGAATGGGTGCGTGCTGTGACCAGATCATAGGCAGCACGACAGGGAAGCGCTGGACACTTGCACCCTGGAACAATATGCCAAGCCTCCAAGAACAAGAGAAAGGGCACTGAGTCTGGCTTGCCAGCCCCATCAAGTACAGAGGTTCGGGAGGAATCCAGTCCTGAGGGGGAGGATCTGATCTCTCCCCTCCCCTGCAAGCTCTTCCTGACTTGGCAGAGTTGCAAGGAGCAGGTGAGCCCACCAGAGAAGAGTTGTGTCAGGGACAAAGGGAGTGTCTGAGGCAGACTGTCTCCAGGCAAGAACAAAGGGATGTCAGTGGACCCCACAAGGTTTATTGGGAGGATGGAGTCCGCTATACTGAGGCAAGGGACCCCACACCAGGGGCAACAAGGGGAGTGGTGGTCCCAAAGAAATATAGAGTATTTCTCATACCTTTAAGCCATGATATTCCCTTAGCTGGACATTTGGGGCAGAGCAAGACCTGGAACAGGCTGGTCAACCATTTTTATTGGCACCATATGTCAGAAAAAGTCAAGGGGTTTTGCAGATCCTGTGTCACCTGTCCGGCCAGTGGCAAGACAGGGGGCAAGCCAAAGGCTCCCTTGGTACCACTACCAGTGGTTGGGGATTGTAATTGTTGGTCCCTTAGGCCCACCAACTGCCTCAGGTAACAGGTACATTTTGGCGGTTGTGGACCATGCCACCAGGTATCCAAAGGCAATACCCCTGAGGGCAGTCACTGCTCCCACAGTGTTTAGAGCCCTGCTTGGTGTGTTCACCAGAGTAGGATTCCCAAAGGAGGTGGTCTCAGATAGGGGCACCAACTTTATGTCAGCCTATCCGAAAGCAATGTGGGATGAGCGTGGTGTTAACTATAAGTTCACCACCCCGTATTATCCCCAGACCAATGGTCTGGTGTAGAGGTTTAATAAGACCCTGAAGAGTATGATAATGGGTTTGTCTGACAAACGGGAGTTAGCTTCAGCCCATTTGAGGTACTGTTTGGGCACCCTGTAAGAGGCCCATTGTGTTTGGTGAGGGAGTCTTGGGAGAAGCCTCTTAAAGAGTCCAAGCAGAATATGCTTGATTATGTGCTGGGCCTTCATTCACGCTTGTCTGAGTTCATGAAGAAGGCAAGCAGCAACCTGGAGGCCAGCCAAGAGCTTGCGAAGCTCTGGCATGACCAGAAGGCTACCATGCCGGAGTATCACACAGGTCAGTTGGTGTGGGTTTTTGAGCCTTTGGCTCCAAGGCACTTCAGGCCAAATGGACTGGGCCCTATCCAATTTTGAAAAAGAAGGGTGAGGTCACTTACCTGGTGGACCTTGACATCTCCAGGACTCCTCATAGGATCCTGTATGTCAGCAGACAGAAACCCCACCAGGACAGGGCAGAGATGACCATGCTTATGGTCACAGATGAGAGAAAGGAAGAGGAGAGTGAACCTCTGCTAGACCTCCTATCCAACAATGCCCAAGATGGGTCAGTGGAGTGAGTAGTACTTTCTCTCAAGTTGACAGTCCAGCAGCAAAAAGACTGCAGACAAGTTTTGGAGCAGTTTGCTGGGCTGTTCTTCTTGACCCCTGGACTCACCAATTGGTGTGCCCATGATATTGACACTGGTGACAGCTTACCTGTCAAAAATAAGTTGTACAGGTTGTTTGGCCAGGCCAAAGCCAATATCAAAGCTGAGGTAGCTAAGATGTTGGAGTTAAAGGTAATTGAGCCTTCTGATTGTACTTGGGCCAGTCCAGGGGTACTGGTACCCAAACTGTAAAGAAATGGCTCCCTGTTGCAGTTACCCCCCACTTTTTGCCCGATACTGATGCTGACTTGACTGAGAAGTGTGCTGGGACCCTGCTAACCAGGCCCCAGCACCAGTGTTCTTTCACCTAAAATGTACCATTGTTTCCACAATTGGCACAACCCTGGCACCTAGGTAAGTCCCTTGTAACTGGTACCCCTGGTACCAAGGGCCCTGATGCCAGGGAAGGTCTCTCAGGGCTGCAGCATGTCTTATGCCACCCTAGGGACCCCTCACTCAGCACAGACACCCTGCTTGCCAGCTTGTGTGTGCTGATGGGGAGAAAATGACTAAGTCGACATGGCACTCCCCTCAGGGTGCCATGCCAACCTCCCACTGCCTGTGGCATAGGTAAATCACCCCTCTAGTAGGCCTTACAGCCCTAAGGCAGGGTGCACTATACCACAGGTGAGGGCATATGTGCATGAGCACTATGCCCCTACAGTGTCTAAGCAAAACCTTAGACATTGTAAGTGCAGGGTAGCCATAAGAGTATATGGGCTGGGAGTCTGTCAAAAACGAACTCCACAGCTCCATAATGGCTACACTGAATACTGGGAAGTTTAGTATCAAACTTCTCAGAATAATAAACCCACACTGATGCCAGTGTTGGATTTATTAAAAAATGCACACAGAGGGCATCTTAGAGATACCCCCTGTATTTTACCCAATTGTTCAGTGCAGGACTGACTGGTCTGTGCCAGCCTGCTGCTGAGAGACGAGTGTCTGACCTCATGCGGTGAGAGCCTTTGTGCTCTCTGAGGACAGAAACAAAGCCTGCTCTGGGTGGAGGTGCTTCACACCTCCCCCCTGCAGGAACTGTAACACCTAGCAGTGAGCTTCAAAGGCTCAAGCTTCGTGTTACAATGCCCCAGGGCACTCCAGCTAGTGGAGATGCCCGCCTCCTGGACCCAGCCCCCACTTTTGGCGGCAAGTCCAGGAGAGATAATGAGAAAAACAAGGAGGAGTCACTGGCCAGTCAGGACAGCCCCTAAGGTGTCCTGAGCTGAGGTGCCTCTGACTTTTAGAAATCCTCCATCTTGAAGAAGGAGGATTCCCCCAATAGGATTAGGGATGTGACCCCCTCCCCTTGGGAGGAGGCACAAAGAGGGTGTACTCACCCTTAGGGCTAGTAGCCATTGGCTACTAACCCCCCAGACCTAAACACGCCCTTAAATTTAGTATTTAAGGGCTCTCCCTGAACCTAGAAACTAGATTCCTGCAACAACAAGAAGAAGGACTGCCTAGCTGAAAACCCCTGCAGAGGAAGACCAGAAGACAACAACTGCCTTGGCTCCAGAAACTCACCGGCCTGTCTCCTGCCTTCCAAAGAACTCTGCTCCAGCGACGCCTTCCAAAGGGACCAGCGACCTCTGAATCCTCTGAGGACTGCCCTGCTTCGACGACGACAAGAAACTCCCGAGGACAGCGGACCTGCTCCAAAAAGACTGCAACTTTGTCTCAAGAAGCAGCTTTAAAGAACCCTGCAACTCCCCGCAAGAAGCGTGAGACTTGCAACACTGCACCCGGCGACCCCGACTCGGCTGGTGGAGAACCAACACCTCAGGGAGGACCCCCGGACTACTCTACGACTGTGAGTACCAAAACCTGTCCCCCCTGAGCCCCCACAGCGCCGCCTGCAGAGGGAATCCCGAGGCTTCCCCTGACCGCGACTCTCTGAAACCTAAGTCCCGACGCCTGGAAAAGACCCTGCACCCGCAGCCCCCAGGACCTGAAGGACCGGACTTTCCCTGCAGAAGTGACCCCCAGGAGTCCCTCTCCTTTGCCCAAGTGGAGGTTTCCCCGAGGAAGCCCCCCCTTGCCTGCCTGCAGCGCTGAAGAGATCCCTTGATCTCTCATTGACTAACATTGCGAACCCGACGCTTGTTCTAACACTGCACCCGGCCACCCCCGCGCCGCTGAGGGTGAAATTTCTGTGTGGGCTTGTGTCCCCCCCGGTGCCCTACAAAACCCCCCTGGTCTGCCCTCCGAAGACGCGGGTACTTACCTGCAAGCAGACCGGAACCGGGGCACCCCCTTCTCTCCATTCTAGCCTATACGTTTTGGGCACCACTTTGAACTCTGAACCTGACCGGCCCTGAGCTGCTGGTGTGGTGACTTTGGGGTTGCTCTGAACCCCCAACGGTGGGCTACCTTGGACCAAGAACTGAACCCTGTAAGTGTCTTACTTACCTGGTAAAACTAACAAAAACTTACCTCCCCCAGGAACTGTGAAAATTGCACTGTGTCCACTTTTAAAGTAGCTATTTGTGAATAACTTGAAAAGTATACATGCAATTGAAATGATTCAAAGTTCCTAATGTACTTACCTGCAATACCTTTCAAACAAGATATTACATGTTAAATTTGAACCTGTGGTTCTTAAAATAAACTAAGAAAAGATATGTTTCTATAACAAAACCTATTGGCTGGATTTGTCTCTGAGTGTGTGTACCTCATTTATTGTCTATGGGTATGTACAACAAATGCTTAACACTACTCCTTGGATAAGCCTACTGCTCGACCACACTACCACAAAATAGAGCATTAGTATTATCTCTTTTTACCACTATTTTACCTCTAAGGGGAACCCTTGGACTCTGTGCATGCTATTCCTTACTTTGAAATAGCACATACAGAGCCAACTTCCTACACAAACCCAATCCCCAAAGTGGGAAAAAAAGAGCTAGAAATGTGTGTAGACTACAGAGGTCTAAATGCAGTCACTAAGACTGACGCTTACCCCATACCTAGAGCTGATGAGCTCATTGACAGGTTGGGGGCTGCTAAGTTCCTAAGTACATTTGATCTGAACTCAGGATACTGGCTGATTACCTTAAGCCCTGGAGCTAAGGCGAGGTCAGCATTTTCCATCCCAGAGGGCCACTCTCAGTTCAAGGTGATGCCCTTTGGGTTGAAAAATGGACCTGCCACCTTCCAACGGTTGGTGAACAGAGTCTTGTCTGGGTTGGAATCTTTCAGTGCAGCTTATCTGGATGATATAGCTATATTCAGTTCCACCTGGGAGGATCGCCTAGTCCACCTGAAGGAAGTCCTTCAGGTCCTGCTCTAGACAGGCCTGACTATCAAGGCAAGCAAGTGCCAGATAGGGCAGAGTTCAGTGGTGTACCTGGGCCACCTTGTTGGTGGAGGCCATGTACAGCCTCACCAGCCCAAGAGCCAGACTATCCTGGATTGGGGGGCTCCTAAAACCCAGACTCAGGGCCTTTGTTGGCCTGACTGAGTATTACAGGAGGTTTGTTCAGACTTATTGGACCATAGTGGTCCTCTGACAGAACTCACCTCAAAGAAACCGCCCAAGAAGGTCATTTGGACGCCAGAATGTCAGAAAGCCTTTGACACTCTGATAAAGGGTATGTATTCAGCACCAGTTCTACTGGCCCCTGACTACAGCAAAGAGTTTATAGGGCAAACAAATGCTCCAGAGGAAGGGATTGGGGCAGTGTTAGTACAAGTCAATAAATAGGGCAAGGATCAGCTAGTTGCCTTCACCAGCAGGTGACCTCTCCCCAGAAGAAGAAAATGGAGTGCCAGTGAGAGGGAGGCCTTTCTGTGGTCTGGTCCCTGAAGAAGTTGAGGACATACCTGTATGGCACTCACTTCTGTGTTCAAACTGACCACAGACCTCTCAGATGGCTCATGCAAATGAGGGGGGAGAATCCAAAACTGTTTTGGTGGTCTATTTCCCTACAGGGGATGGACTTCACAGTGGAACATAGACCTGGGATTACCCATGACAAAGCAGATGGCATTTCCAGGTTTTTCCATTTAGCTGATGAGGACTACCAGGGTGTAAATTAGTACCCATCACCTTTCATCTGGGGAGGGGCAGTGTAGGAAACTCCTCCTTTTTGCCCTAGTCCCCTTCAAACTTTTTGCACAGATACTGGTGGTTATTGACTCTTGGCTGTGTCCTGGGTACTGCTACCCAACCCCAGGGCCAGTGCTCTGTGTAAAGTGGATATGCAAATTAGGATAATTCTAATTGGCAGTATCAACCCACCTCTAAGTCCCTAGTATATGGTAGGACATGCAGGTTTAGGGACTCCAGCATAGATAGTGCACCCATATGTGCTAAACTAAAGTTACATGTAAATTCGACTTTGGAATTAAAAGTACTTCCAAAGTCTTAAACTACCTTATTTTTAGATATACCTCACCTCTAAGTGCCCCTCGGGCTATGTGCTATGTAACTATAAGCAGGGACCTTATAAAAAAGTGTTACATAAACCCTGGTGAGGAAAAATAGCCAAATTTGATTTCCCTCACTGTAGTGAACCCGCTCATAGGCTAAAATGGGAAGATGTTATTTTAAATTAATAAAGTCCCAAAAGGAGCTAAATATGTCAAGTTTGGTATCAAACTTACTGTTTTAATATATCCAACAACTTGCCATTATTGAATTTAATATAACTATTTCAGAGAAAGAGTTTTAGAACTCTACCTGAAAGCAGCTAACTTCAGCTCTGTAGTGCCCTTCTCTGATTGGCCAGCCTATCGCAGCCTGGCCAGGCTGCCTTGATGAGGTGTGAAGTGGCCTGGGCTGAAGACAAAGGAAGTTCCTGGGGGAGGAGATCTGCCTCAGCAGATGGTGAAACCGGATGGAGTGAGAGCAGCCAAACTGGTCTTCAAAGAAGGGAAGGACATTTGGAGCACCTCAGGACCTCCCCCTTTCCTGCAAATCCGACAACCAGGTGCCTCGTGATTAGATTAGGAGAGGGCAGGAAAGGGGTGTGTTAAGAAATTTTAGCCACACCAGTAGGTGGACTCAGCCAGACCTAACCTCCAAAATTCAGATTCTGCCATTTTGAATTGTTAAACAATGTTGCTTCCTGTGATTGATTTGCCACACTTCTCAGGAAGTGATCATCAAAGAGGTTTCTGGCCTGCCTGTGATTGGACAGTTGCCCCCCTGCTTTCCACCCCAGGAGCAAGGATAAATATGGCAGAGCTACACCCACACCTCAGATCCCTTTAAGGAACAATGACCAAAGAAGAAGGACTGCCCTGGTGGACCCCTGACCTGCACCTGGACACTGCATTCTGAAGAACAGCACCAGCTGCACACTTGGGCTTCACCACAAAAAGGACTTTGCCATACTTCAACTGGTTCAAGAAGGGTCTCCCTGCTTGCTTCAAGTGAAAAATAGCTAACCAGAGTTCCCTCCATCAAAACCTGAAGAAACTGACCACTGTCCAGTGGTCATTTTCAGATTTGAGCCAGGTATATTGTGGGAGTTGGAGTCCTAACCCTCAGAGCTTCTGGAACCTCGGGGTGAGCTGTGGACTCCTAGAGGACATTCAAAGGCCTTCCGGAAGAAGATTCAGAAGATTGGAGAATTTTTGAAAAAAAGCTCCATAAAGGGACCGACCCAACATCATGAGTCAAGCTGGCTTACCTCAATCCTGACCCGGCCTGATTGCAGGTTTGTCCCACTGAAAAACTCCGATTTCCAGAATTTCCCTGGGGTCTCCTGGAAGGGCAATCCGACGAGGTCGACTCGACATTGGCTTGTTGTGGAGGGCCATCGGATGTCAGAGAGAAAAAGCTCAAAAAAAGTGACAAAGTCTGAACGTAAAAAGTTGAGCAGGACTTCCCGCTCAGCTTATACAAGGAGGGCTTCACGGACATTGGCTCCAAATTCAACTTCGGCCTGAATGAAGATTTCCGACCTGAAAAATCGTCTAAGTCCAAAGGTAGAACTCTTCACCGAGGTCTCCTGTGACGCGTCTTCGAGGAGGGCTCCAAGGAGGTCAAATTGGATTGGTGACTTTGTCCCAGTGAGAAAAATCTTCAAGAAAAAGACTAAGTCCAAAGGTAATCTTTTGGCCGAGACACCCCACTTGCTGCAGTCAAGCAGGGCTCCATCCCGATGGACGTTAAACTTTGACTTTGCCCTTGTCGAGATGCAACCAGATATCCTGAGTGGCACTTTTAGTTTCTATGCAATAAAAAACATGAATTCTTAAAAAATTCATACTCTCTGGTTCCCCTTATCTGATTTTATCAGTTTGGTGTCAAATTAAAGATAAAAATATTTCCTATTTTTATAAATTGTTTTTGGATTTTTAAATGGTTTCCTGTGCTTTATTTTATTACTGTTTTGTGATATGTGAATGCTTTACAGATATGGGGCCTCATTATTACCCTGAAGGTCTTCACGCCGTGGTGGTGGTCTGACCGCCACATTATGACCATGGCTGTTGCCCCAAGGTTGGACCTCCAGCACTGCCAGTTTCCCACTACCAACGGGACTGGCTGTGCTGTTGGTCCTAATCCATGCCCTGCGGATTACAACCCCCCTCTCCGACAGCTTTTACATGGCGGTATCACCGCCATGTAAAAGTTGGCAGAGACGGGGTGCAAAGGGCCCCATAGGGGGCCCTGCACTGCCCATGCACTTAGCATGGGGCACTTGGCATGGGCAGTGCAGGGGCCCCCATGGACAGCCCCGTCCCGCTTTCCACTGTCTGCATTGCAGACAGTGAAAAGCACGATGGATGCTCTTGCACCCTACGCACCGCAACATTGCTGCTGGCTCAATTATGAGCAGGTGTCAATGCTGTGTGCTGTTCCCTGCTGGGCCAGTGGGTGGAACACCGTTTCCACCCACGACCCAGGGGGGAACTCATAGTGGGGCCCGCGGGAAGGCAGCCACACTGGCGGCAACCTGACTGTGAGAGTTTGGCAGGCGGCCTTTTTCACCCGCCAAACTCGTAATGACCACCTTTGTCTCCTAAGTTAAGGCTTGTTGCTCATTGCCAGTCTACCAAGGGTTGAGCTGGGGTTAATTTATTGACACCTAACTGAACCTACGGGGGTTAGTGGCCTATTGCTAGGTGTAGGTGCTTACCTGCCCTTACCAATAATCCACTTTCCAACAAACTGCAGCAAGGAAAGCCCAGAATCTGTTAAAGTGAGGGTTAAACTGAGCTGTCCTAACCACCCAAGAGAACCAAAGGGGGGCAAAACAAAAAAGGCACAGAGCCCAATGATGCAAACTAACAGACTGGAATAAAAAACCCACCAATTGCTGTTTCCATGTAAAAGGTGATACTATGACTGGTGCCTAAATCTTCCCACCTTTTACTAACCTGGAAGTGTTCAGGGCCCTCCGGCTCTTTCCACAATATTTCGCCTCTTCCAGGAAGTTCTCATTGTTTGCACTTTACCCTGGAAATGCTGATCAGTAAAACCTTGTGACTACACCTTCCTTTGCTTCTTCAGCTGCCACTGAACTGACTGTCATAGTGTCCACTAGCAAGCCTGAATCGTGGAGTCTGAGAAATGCAGTGGTGTTCCTGTGATGCTAGCTGTGATCACCAGAGACCACAGTCTCCAGAATTTCTCACAAGATGGGATAGTGAGCATGACTGTGATAAAATATCCTGCTTGCCAATCTTTAAATAAGGCCTTGCATCAATAATAATGGTGGTGGGCAATACACATATAGAGACTTTAACCTTTGATGTCATTGAGTAGGTCCTCGTGTCTGCTCTGCCCTTGTTGCCTTTGATTGTCTTGCCATTAGTCATTTGCCCATCTGGTTAACCTTTTTATGATTGTTTTGCCTATTTGTCTCTGACCATCTTTTTTGCCTTTTTTTCGGATTGTTTGCCGATGTGTCTCTGACCATTTGTTTTGCCTTTTTTTTAATTGTTTGCCTATTTGTCCTTTGACCATTTGTTCTGTCTTTTTCTCATTGTTTACCTATTTGTCTTTTACCATTTGTTATGCCCTTTTCAGATTACCTTGCTGACTGATCTGTGGGCCATTGTCCTGCCATATTAATTTTCTGCCTGTTTGGTTGTTTCTGTTGAACCCCCCCACCTGCTCGCTTCCCAATGTTTCTTCTCCGTCCCGCTTCTCGCCTTCCAATGCCCCCACCCACAGCCTCCGAATGACCCGCCCACCTCCCAGGACCTACTTAATGGAGGTCGCAGCGCAATGGCGCAGCAGATGCACGTAGCAGGGTGCTCCGCTGGCATGCCAAAGGTGCACCAAAGGCCAGCCTGCCCGCGCCTGGACTGCACAACAGCACCAGAAACCCTGGCCCTCCGGCCACCCACAGATACTTTGTCGCAGAGCACCAAGCCCTGGACAACAGACGCCTTAACCACCATTGCATCTCCTCAATCAATCGATAGACTATTGCCCTGCAGCAGCTGCCTCTTCACCTGCAATTCGGGACCTCCCACCCCCACAGAAACCTATGCCAAACCTACCTCACCAACCACAACCACCTTTGAACTACTCCACTGCCTCCTGCTCAATGCCTGATCACTTTGCAAACACACCACCGAAATCTAGGACACCATCGCCACCCTCACAGTCAAGGTTATCATCATCATCACAGAGATCTGGCTCAACCCCTCCTCCACCCCGACATCACCACTGTGATGCCCAATGGCTTCAAGATGATACACCGGGACCACAACTACAAACATGGAGGAGTCATTGCCATCATCCACAAAGAAACCACCGAAGATGACACCACACCGATCATGGAACACCTCAACTTCTAACTCCAAACCAATGGCATGACCACCATCAGTGGCACCCTCGGCTACAGACCCCCAGGACCATACCCCAGCTTCTGCGACACCCTCCCCGAATTCATTGAACCATTAGCCTTCCACCTAAAGAACTTCATCTTCTTTGGTGACTTCAACTTCCATCTCAACGACCCCAAAGACGCAAACTCAGCCAACGTCTTGGAAAACTTGAGCACCTTTAGCCTTATCCATCTGGTCACCAACCTCACACACAGCACAGGACACATGCTTGAACCGATCTTCACTGCCAGCGACAGAGTCAAGTACAGTCATGTCACCAAACTCACTTGGACCGACCCCACCAACGTCCACTTCACCTTTGCAGGATCCCCATGCACCACTACCATACCCCCAAGCTCCTCCCTCTGTAGCTGGACCAAATTAACAGAGATTCATTGGATGAATTCCCTCAACACTACCCAGCCCAACTCGGCAACAAACCATTAACAGGCCATTCAGAATTTCTCCGCCTGTGTCACCAATTGTGCTGACAGAGTCGCCCCCATCAAGCCAACCAAGGCCAGCAGATCCACCAAACAGGCCAATCGGTATACACCGGAACTCAGGAAAATGAAATGCTCCTGCAAACAGCTAGAAAGAAGATGGTGCACCAGCAGAGATCTCATAGACTGAGTCACCTTCAAGGCAACCCTCAACAAATACCACCAACACCTAAAAGAGACGAAAAGAGGAACCCAGGCAGACCGCATCAAAACAAGCTCCAACCACTCATAACTTTTCTGCCTCGTCAAAGAGTTCTCCTGCCCATCAGCCACCTAGAACACAAACTACCCCTTCCCAGCAACTGTGTGATATCCTGGCAGACTATTTCCACAACAAAATATCCACCATGAATAGTAACTTCAATCCGCAACCCACAGACCTATACAACCTCCTCACATCAATGGATGCTACCCACAACCAGCCGCTCACCACATGGGAACAGCTCACCACACAGAGCACCACAGACATCATGAACTCCATCCACTTTGGAGCACTCACAGACCCCTACCACTACTTTAACCTCAGGAGCAAGGAAATCAGCAGCAAACTTACCTCCATTCTCATCACATCCATCACCACGCCTGCCTTCCAAGACTTCTGGAAACACACAGAGGTCAGACCCCACCTCAAGAAACCCTCTGCCGACCCCAGTGAACTCAAGAACTACTGTCCCATCTCTCTGCTCCCCTGAAGAGAAACAGCCGCCTGGACACTTCCCAGTCAGGTTTCCTACTTATCCACAGCATCAAAACCACCATGATCCATGCCACTGAGGACATCAGAACTCTCCTCAACCAGAGGGAAATAGCAGTCCTAATCCTCCTCGACCTCTCAACAGTGTTTGACACCATATCCCACCAGACACTCATCAAGAGACTCCACTACATCGAAATGCAGGGAGATGCCCTCAAATGGATTGCATCCTTCCTCACTGGACCAACTCACAGAATCTGCCTAACACCCTTCACTTTAGAACCCAAGAGCACCATCTGTGGTATCCCTCAAAGCCCATCCCTCAGCCACACTCTGTTCAACAGATACATGACTCCCCTGGCTAACATCATCAGAACCCATGGCCTCAACATTATATCCTACGCAGATGCCATCCAGCTCATCCTCTCAGAAGACCACTCCACGTTTAGGATCAACTTCCACAACTGCATGATGAGTGTCGCCGACTGGATGAAGACCAACTGCCTGAAGCTTAACATGGACAAGACGGAAATGCTGATTTTTGGGAACAACACCTCCCTATGGAACAACACCTGGTGGCCCACGAGCTTGGACCCACAGACCACGCACACAACCTGGGCATCATCCTGGACAGCAAACACCATGAAATACCAGATCAATGCATTCTCCTCTGCCTGCTTCTACATCCTCCACATGCTCCAGAGGATCTTCAGATGGCTCCCCGTCAACACCAGGAAAACCGTCTCTCAAACCTAGTTACCAGCCAGCTGGACTACAGCACCGTGCTCCATGTAGCAATCACAACCTGTTGGAAATGGCCCTTTTTGCAGGGTTATCCCCAAACTTTTTACCTTCTTCCTCCTATTTTTTTAGGTCTGTTTTGCTGGTTTATTGTCTCTGCACACTTTACCACTGCTAATCTGTGCAAAAGTGCAAGTGCTCCCTATAGAAATTGTACTGTTGATTGGTTTATCCATGATTGGCATATTTGATTTACTAGTAAAGTGCACTAGAGGTGCCCAGGGCCTGTAAATCAAATGCTACTAGTGAGCCTGCTGCACTGGTTGTGCCACCCACATTAACATCCCTGTAAACATGACTCAGACCTGCCATTGCAGTGTCTGTGTGTGCAGTTGTAAACTGCCAATTCTACTTGGCAAGTGTACCCACTTGCCAGGCCTCAACCTTCCCTTTTACTACATGTAAGGCACCCCTAAGTTAGTCCCTAGGTAGCCCTTTGGGCAGGATGCAGTGTATGTTTAAGGTAGGACATATATTAGTGTGTTTTATATGTCCTAACAGTGGAATAC
Source organism: Pleurodeles waltl (assembly GCF_031143425.1). Classification (NCBI taxonomy): domain Eukaryota; kingdom Metazoa; phylum Chordata; class Amphibia; order Caudata; family Salamandridae; genus Pleurodeles; species Pleurodeles waltl. Next base: position 932,067,610 of record NC_090446.1, on the reverse strand, counting down.
TGCCAAATTCGTTTTTCACTGTGCAAGGCCTATCTCTCTCATAGGTTAACATGGGGGCTGCCTTTAAATATCCTTAAAGCGCAGATTCTGTTTGAGAGCAGATCAAAATGTGGAGTTTAGGATCTCTGAGCTCACAATTTAGAAATACATCTTTTAGTGAAGTTGGTTTTTAGATTGTTAGTTTGAAAATGCCACTTTTAGAAAGTAGGCATTTTCTTGCTTAATCCATTCTGTGACTCTGCCTGTTTGTGGATTCCCCGTCTGGGTCAGTTTGACGGTTGGGCTGTTCACACCTCTCCTCTAGACAGTGACACAAAGGGGGATGGGGTGTAGCCTGCATATCTTGATTAGCCATCTGTGCTGGAGGAGAGGGGAGGAGTGGTCACTCATACCTGAAAAGACTATGCCTGCCCTCACACAATGCTGTCTCCGACCCCCTGGTGAGTGTCTGGGGCCTGGCCTGAACAAGGAAGGATCTTGCAAACACTTGAGACTTTGCTTTGAAGTTTGCCAACTTCAAAGGCAGAATTGGGTATAAGAAGAAGACCCAAAACCCCAGAATTTTAGAATCTTTCTGGAATGAAGAGGAACCTCTGCCCAGGAGAAGAGCTGGAGAGCTGAAGGAGGAGTACTGTCCCTTTGCTGTGTTGCTTTGCTGGACTGGCCTGCAGTTGTTGCTTCTGCCTGAAAAGAGTGCAAAAGGTAAACTTTGCTGTGTGTCCTGCGTGAGAAAATTCTCAAGGGCTTGGAGTAGAGCTTGCCTCCTGTTGGAAGTCTCAGGGACACCAGAGACTTCAGGTTCCTCGACCTGCAGCACTGGGAACTGTATGTTTTGTGCTGTTTAAGAGGAGAAACCACTGCAACACCGCCAATGATGCAGCTGTGCCGACGCCACACGGAGTCGCATTGCCCCGCTTCGCACTGCGACCCTTGTCTCACTGACACCATCATCAGATGACTTCACTGAGCCGTTGCTCGCACCGCGACCTGTGGGCCCCGCACTCCGGCATCGCCTGCTCACACCGCAGCCTGGGCATCCCAGACGACGACGCTCTTACTGACACCGGCACCGCTGCCTACACCGTGGCCTGTGGACACCGCTCGTGAGGTACACAAAGCACCGTCCCATCCCGCACAGCAGCTTCGGTCCACCAACGCCAGCATCATTGACTCCTGTGTCGTCACCAGGCATCCTGCCTGCACGGAGGCCTGTGGACACCGCTCGTGAGTGTCACAAAGCACTGTCCCGTCCCACACTGCTTGCTTAGGCCTACCGACGACAGCGATTCAGCAACAACGATGCCGCTGCCTGCACCGTGACTTGTGGACACCGCACGTCGCACTGCCCTGCTTCACACCGCAGCCCTGGTCTCACCGACACCGCTGGACGCCGTCACTGAGCTGCTGCCTGCACCATGATCTGTGGGCACCACACGTCGCATTGTCCCGCTTTGCATCGCAGCCCCGAAGCCATCCACACCGGCGCACCTGACTTCATCAGCCTGGAGTTCGATCTGCAACGCGTGTGACCTCAAGGGACGACGACTCCTGCACCGACTCCGGAACCGACACCGTGACGTCTGTGATGCCGCTGTCCGGAGCTCACTGCAAAGGACACAAAGCCCTGCAAATCCAAGGTACTTTTTGCAGGTTTTCCCGACACCATAGCTGGCCCGCAACACCACGGCTGGCCTGCACTGTTGGTTTTGTTGATCACAATGCCGTGATAGCCCCAGGTGGAGCTATCGACTTCAAGGAACTGTAATTTTGAGTACATCTTGCAGAATTCATATTTTTCTTACAGTATGTTGGATTTTTATTGTATTTGGTCTTGTTTTATATAGATAAATATTAGCTATTTTTCTAAAACCGGTGTGTTGTCCTTTTGTAGTGTTTTCACTTATTGCTGTGTGTTATGTGCAAATACTTTACACATTGCTTCTGAGATAAGCCTGACTGCTTGTGCCAAGCTACCAAGGGGGTGAGCAGGGGTTATCTGAGTGGGTATTTCCCTTATCCTGACTAGAGTGAGGGTCCCTACTTGGACAGGGTAAAAAACGACTGCCAACTAGAGACCCCATTTCTAACACCACCCAACTCCTGAAGAGACCCAGACGATACAGAACTTAGCTGCCAGTCTCATCCTCAACCTCCCCAAATGGACCCACATCGCCCTCACATCAGGAACCTCCATTGCCTCCCCATCCAGAAAAGATGCCAATTCAAGATGCCTACACACGCCTCCAAGGCCCTCCACGACCAAGGACCAGCATACATCATCCAAGGCATGAACTTACACCAACACTCCTGACGTCTGCTCTCCACCTCCCTTGTCCTTGCACACACTCCCTGCATCTACCGAAGCCAGAGTGGAGGGGGATCCTTCTCCTACCTCGCTGCCAAGTCCTGGAACGGCCTTCACCTCCCAACATCATCCTCTTTCCCGAAATTCAGAAAGGGACTCAAGAATTGGCTTTTCCTCTGATCCCAGCAAGAACCTAGCACCTGGATACACTCAAGGGTGATTAGCCGTGCTCTACAAATCAGAATTGATTGATTGAATGTTTCCTCTGGTATAAGGGACAACATAGCTCCAAATACATAGTTCTTTGGTCAACTGGGTAGAAGAACTGATATCTCCCAATTCTGATTGATGTCAACTTTGCTGTCCCTGACTAAAGGTACAGTTGCTAACTATTGATGTGCTTCAGTTGCCAGGAAACACCAGAGATTCCTAATATCCACTTATGGAATTTCATGATGTCTTCAGTCAAAATGGGGCTAATACTTTACCACTGCAATGTAATCGTGACTGTGCCAGTAATCTGCTACCTAATGTTAAATTCCTCATGTATCCACCTACTACTAAGGAAGATGTAGTCCTGAAAACATATTTCGAAGAAAGCCTTGCCACAGGATTCATTAGGTGTTGCATAAGGGTTCTGCCAGTTTAGTCCATTTAGAGCTTTTTGATCACCTCGTTTTTGGACCTTTACAGTGGATGAGTCTCACTACCTGAGTCTCACGCTCCGTAATTACATGGTAATTGGAATGAGCCTGTTTGCTGCCAGTATGTGCCTTTTAAGATCATGCCGCTAGGCACAACGGTAATTGGCTCTTGACTGGTTACACATGAACATGTATGCACGCATGCGTGTACCTATGCGGGCTGTGCATGTGAGACTACTATCGCACACAGCCCTGTAATTCCACACAGGTAGCCTGGTGCAGAAGAGACTCTGCAATGATAGGTGCTGACCTTATAGTATTAGTGGGCATTCATAGATAGGTCAATAGGACGTACTCCAAAATCTGTAGTGCATTTACTGTATTATACATATATGTGCAATCTACCTATTCTAGCAGAGCAAACATAGCCCCCCATGCACCCCCATCCTCCAAACACACACCAAAGGTAGTAATTGACCCAGTTCTTAGGACAGGAAAGGAGGAGGGCAAAATCTGCATCTGGTCATTAGGGCCCATATTTATACTTTTTTAGCACCGCATTTGCGTCATTTATTGACGCAAAAGCAGCGCAAACTTCCAAAATACAAGTGTATTTTGTAAGTTTGCGCCGATTTTGAGTAACAAAACAGCGCAAATGTGGCGCTAAAAAAGTATAAATATGGGGCTAGATGTCACACTTCACCTGGGTTGGGCCAGCAACCCAGGTGCTTTTTTTTGCAGTGCCACTAGCTTACATTCTGACATTAAAACCAGTTTTTGATTTTTAAATTCTCACTTGTCTTTAATTGGTCATTTTGTATTTTTTTCTTAATCTCATCATTCTTATATTCTTTTTATAACTGGGACTTTCTTGCAAGCATTGAAATGGAGCTCATTTACATTATAGGTTTCAAATGGTAGAATTATTGAAAATTTGCAAGGACAGGGGCTCACCTTGAAGAAGGGGACCACTAAGATGGAATTTCAGATCTTAGGTAGACTCCTTAGAGCCTTTGAGGAGGTCCACAGGATGCAAACTGCAACAACTGAGCAGGAGGAGGATGACCCTGAGAATGAGGAGATGGGTGAGGCAGATGAGGAAGATGAAGGAGATATATTGGTTAAAGGTCCAGGGCTGCAGCAAGAAAAGAAGGAAAACTTGCCCACAGGTGTCAGGTCCCCTATCTTATCTGTGGGTAGAAAACATGTGTCCTTTATCGGCCTGACTCCAGTGGATTTGGTGAACAGACAGGCTGAAAGGGAATGGCCACTGTAGCAGGTCAAACTACAATTGGCTGCAGAAGAGAAAACAGCTGAGAATGAGAGAGCCCTGGAGGAAAGGAAGCTATCCTTGAAAGAGAAAAGGCTGGCTGCTGAGGAAAAGAAGTCATCAGCAGAATTGGCCTTTGAGGAGAAAAAGGCCTTGTTAGCTCATGAAGTGAATAAAAAAAGAACTGGACTTGAAGGCAAGGTAGGCTTCAGAATCCTGGTGGCAAACGGGTCCAAATACGCAAAGGCCTAGTGCATAGCTTTGTGGTGGGGGATGATATTGATAAATGGTTTGAGGCCTATGAAGTGGCTTTAAAGATGCATAGAGTCCCTGAGGAGAATTGGGGGCTAGTCTGTAGAAACATATGTCAAATTCAGGGAGGGATACCATAATGACCATGGCAAAGGGAGAGCCGATGAAGTGTGCTCTGTTTAAACAAGCTGTGATTGTAAAATATGCTCTTACTCCAAAAAAGTACAGGCTAAAGTTTGGAGACAGTCAAAAGCTGTTGAACCAATCTTGCAATCTTGGGTTAATTTTGTGGAGTATTCCAGGAAGGCACTGGATGGTTGGGTGAAGCGCAGAAAGATGTGTAATTATGATGAGCTGCACAATTTTTTCGTGAAGTAGCACATGTTCAGTCATTGTTTTCTAGAGCTGTGCCAACACCTGGTTGATTCCAAGCTCACTGTACCCGGAGAGCATGCAAAGGAAGCAGACCTCTTGCTCAGCACCAGGGTCCACAAGAAGGTACCTGGGAGTGACCACAAGAAGGATGGTACAACCCCTGCCCTCTCAGTAGAGTGAATTGGAGGTCCATGATGAACCATACAAGTTCCAAAAAGGACCCCAAAATAGTGTGGGAGTATATGATTCCCATGAACCTTCTGGTGGAAACTCTAAAGGACTGGCCAAAGTGTCCATGGGGTGAGGCAATCTCCAGGAGTACAGGGTAGAACATGTTCTAGTGTCCCTTAGTTGGGAAGGGGACCCAAGAGGTAAGCTGGTGAGCCCTGAGGGTGGGGGTCATCACTTTCATAAGGTCACTGTGATTGGAGCCCCTTTCACTGTTCTGAGGGATACCTGTGCCAGTCAGACCATGGTGGTAAAAAGGCTGTTTTCCCCAGATCAGTACCTGCTAGGACGTGTGTAGGGTAACCCAGGCCCAAAGGCAGGACTTCTTCTACACTATTGTCCTGGTCTGCCTAAAATAGGTTGGGGAAGTGGCTCAGAGGAGGGTCATGGCCCCCAGATTCCCATGGACTGCATCATGGGAAATGTACTACCACCCCTGATAGGAGAGCTTGGTGGGGCATCCACCCAGAACACCCTAAAAGCTAAGGTCTCTGGGGCATTGCTCCCAAACGTAGAGTACGGAGGCCCATATGGAAAGCAAGGGGTAGGAGGCGGAGGAAATCCACAGTGGGAGGACTAATCAGAGGTTATCAGCTCTGAGAGGACAGCATCCCAAGACTGACTCTGGTGGCCTTGCATGGCTTCATAAATCTGCCTCAGGAGTTGCGTCACTCTTGCACCACATTATGTGGTGTAAAAGCGATGCAACCAGGGTTGAACATATGACCCAGGGTGCCTTCCTGGAGGGGGCTGTGGTTCCCCCCAGATGTCCTTCCTCACCAGGCACCTATTTAGTCACAGATACAGACCCTAGGCTGAGAGACTAGCCTAAAGGATAATACCGCTGAGATGGTGAGCAGGCATATCACCTAGGGCTCTTGCTTCCCACTCTGAGAAACCTAAGAGGTCAGGGAAACATCAGGAGCAACTGGGGGACTCCTTGACAGTCCAAAGGTTGGAAGTGAGATCTGCTGAATCTGTGGTGTAACATAAAATGATTGGACTCCATGCAGAATATGAAGAAGAGCCCCTGAGTCTCATATATCTAACCGATATTAATTGTCCTTGGGCAGAATAAAGCCCCTATGAAGAGTTGGAGGTCCCCTGACGGGTTGCCTTCCCCTCCTGACCCATAGGGCCTGGAGGTCCCTGTGCAACACCCTTGCACCCAAGGCCCCAAGTTGGAGCCTCCACCTGGCAGTGGATGGCCAGAGGCCTGGCTCTTGATGCTGACAGCTTCCTCTGTTGGTTGATGCCCTTTTAAGCACAGTTTTTCCTGGCTCGGGGACAGAAGTCCGAAACAAGGGGTGAAATGGGACACAGCACCTTGATGGCCATGGTGGTACTGTCTACCTACTGGGATGCATTTGTGAAGAAGCTATGGTCATGATGTTCACAGATGGGGTCGGCAGATGAAAGGTAGTATTCTCCATGGGCCAGAACAGTGGCTGAGGAGGACGGTGACAGAGAAGTGCAGTTTAAGTTCAGAAGGGCATAGAACAAACAACTGCCACTGCAGAAGAGGCAAATTGTCCACATTCTCTCACCGGAGCAGGGAATTCCATCAAGGTATTGATTTGTCAACCCTGGCTTTTGGCTGGGGGCGGGTCAGTTTGGAAATTTGCCCTTTTTGTAGGGGCATCCCAGATTTTTGTCTTCTGCTGCTGAAGGCATTTTTGTTGGCCATACAAATCTGTGCACTTTACTCAAGCTAAACAGTGGTAAAGTATGTGTGCTCTTCCCTTTAAACATGGTAAAATTTGCATATACATGATTGGCACATTTAATGTACTTGAGTCCCTAGTATACAGTACTGGCTGTACCAAAGGGCTGTAAATTAAATGCTACTACTGGGCTGTAGCACTCATTGTGCCATCCACTAAAGAAGCTCACTAAAACATGCCTCAGACCAGCCATTGCAGCCTGCAGTGCAGTTTTAAACTGCTATTTCGACCTGAAAAAATACAACTTTTTCCAAGCCTACACCTTCCCTTTTAATTCTTAGAGGTTACTCCTACGATAGGCTGGAGGGTGGGGTTGCATGATATTTAAAAAGGTGAGACATGTATGCCTAAAGTTTCCTGGCAGTGGAAAAACCTCCAAAGTTGTGTTTCACTGTGGTAAGGCTGGTCTCCCACAGATTAACACTGGTTTACTTTATTGCATTTGATAAGTGATCCATTCTGTTTAGGTGTAGCTAGAGAAATACCTATACCACTTATTTGGATTACAAAATAAAATGCTCTTTAATGGTAAAACGTGGTTTTAAATTATTATTTTCTACTTGTAGAAAGTTAGCATTTCCTTGCCTAACATTTCTGTGGTCTATCTGTAAGTGGCCAGCTGCCCCTGGGCTATTGATGGCTCCCCCACTAGGAAATTTGTTGGAGTTAGACAGTGGACAAAGGGCTTGGGTGTAGAGGGGAGTGGGTCTTCCAGACAGAATGACTGGGAAGGAGGTGTGTCCTGCCCTGATTACATTTCAGAAGAACCTGTCCCAGCACAAACAAAGGAACCTGATACGAGGCCTGCCACTGGCTTTCATTTCACCAGTGAAACCCAGGGAAAAAGGAGAACTGACCAGAAATAGCTTTAGGGGTAGACAAAAGATTGTCCCACACCTACAGGACGGCACTGGGCATAAAAGTGGTACCATCAGAGTCTGAAATCAGAACACTCTTTGGACCTCCGAAGAGTAGAAGAAGGGCTGCCTGTCTGTGACCACAGAAGAGCCCTAAAGGCTGGACCTGCTCTCCCTTTCGCATCTAGGACAAATAAGTGGACTCCAAGGGTCATAAGGATGACCTTCTTTAAAGTTAAATGGGCACGTGCTGCAAGAGGTCTTTTCCTGCAGCTGCCCAGCTTATCAGTACTGACCCTGCTGTGGCACCTACCTGCAACCCTGTGAGTCTCTAAGTGCCTCTGGTGAAGTCCAGGGGGCCTTAAAAGTGCACTCCTGTGGTGGATTGGGATAAAAGGACTAAAGTCAGAAGGTAAGGTCTTTGACTAGAACAAACCTTCACTATGGTCAGCATCAAACGGCATCTAGAGAAGCACAGTAACAATGGCGGAAACTCCAAACTGCACCTCCCTTAAAGTTCCATAAGTAAAATTTCAGTCCACTTCTCCCTCAGCACCAGCCGTTGGTTTGTACTGCTGCTACAGCAGAGTACACGTAAAAACACACAAAGTGGAATGGTGCACCCAATCATTAAAGAGTCTAGGATATTTTCATTTATTGACTTCCTTTATTGCATCATAACAGCACAACAACAGCAAACGGATTTTGTTCAATAGACTTGAACTTTCTCAGGGCTTTCAGTATAAAAGCGTAAGTATGATCATGCCATACTCCAATCCAACAAACCTATTATGGCTTACATCATGGCCAAATGGGGTACTTTTCCCAAGCGACAGAAAATGGGGGGGTGGGGGGGGGTAGCACTCCACCCCACTGTAGACACTGGAATTTGTGCCTGTCTCCAACAATCTGCTGTCTGCTTCCACCATTGATCAAAGAAAAAAAAAAATTATTTTTGTTTTTTATTGTTTTGCATTTTCAACTTTATTACTGTTTTAATACTGCTGAATACTTTACACATTGCCTCTAAAAATTAAGAACGACTGCTTTGCGCCAAGCAAACACATGGTTAAGCACAGTTTTATTATTGACTTTTGTGGTTCACCCCAGCAAGGATTGTGATTATTATTTGAGGTGGGTTCTTACTACCCCAACTAATATACAATGTCTTACAGTGAGGCTTACATAATCAAGTGTACATGGCCTCAGAAAAATGAGCAGGGCCTTCTGTGTTTATCTCTGCTTTCCTGCTTCCCAATTACACATTTTTTCTTGGGGCGATTGTATTGATTGTGGTATTTACTCATAATGCCCAATCGTATGTCTTGTTAGTGAAAAGCATTGGAGAATTATCATCGGAGCCCGTTACCAAGATTCCCAAACTTGTGAACTGTGACAGGCAGTTCTAGTAGAACCACAATGACTAACACTAGAAGGACCAAGAGGGCCATAACCAGCAAGACTAAAATGACCATGATTACCAGGACAAAGTAGACTGGGGGAAAAGGAGTATGATTGAAAGGAGGTCCAGTGTCCAACAGGATCGTGGCCAAAAGGACCACTCAAGGAAGGCCAACATGGCTTCAACCCAGAGGTGAAGACAACAATTTAGAAAATGAAGTAAAGGAATTGGAGGAAGAGAATAAGGAAGCAGATCTGGACGAATACGACCAGGGGGTGGAGATGGATCAGAAGAAACAGGGTAGCAACACTGCCAGGAGGAGCAGGAGCACCGGGATCATAGGAAACAAACTCCAGGTGCACCAGGAGGACAATGAACTAGAAAGATCAAGATCATAGCTGCGGTTACAAGTTGTGTGGCAGAGGACTGGTTTATAGCTCACATTGTAGGGTGACGTATTTGCTAGGCAAGGTAAATGCCACCCATTCTGAGTTTCTAGTTAGACATGAGGTATCATATGTAGTATTGGTTTTTAACACACCAAATGTTTTGCATTATTCCTAGGCCTTTTCCTCTGATAAATGTTGGCAGGTATGACCTGTTTGAATCCATTGGGGGAAAATGTGAGGGTGATCCGAGTCCAAGAGGATAAGTACTACAATAATTACCAAGTCCAATGAGAACCACGACCAGGATAACCCTTACTCTGAAGACCAGCACAAAGGATGTTCAAAAACAGGCGGCCTTGGACAGTGTGGAACAGCAGCATGAGAAGGAATAGGGGAAGAACTGGGTAAAGAAGGAGGATAACTATAGTACTAGGACAGTAACTAGAAGGGAAAATAGGAGGCCCAATAGAGGACAGTCAGTAGGATTAGGACAGAAGAAGCAGAAGGAAGAGTAGAAGAACCAGGGTCAAGAGAAAAGCTGAAGGGATGCAGATGCCTAGGAGAAAGCACATGAGGACAAGGCAAACTTGAAGAATTAGGACGAAGAGGACAAGAACCAGGGGACCAGAAAGAATTCTAGACCATGTATGTTAGGAAACACTTTCAGTTGCAGACACTATGCCGTTTGTAAATTGTTCTTTGTTACACTTCTTAGACCCTCCACATTTTTCAGTCCTGTCCACTTATAACACTGGAGAGATCTGTATGTGCCATCATACACAAGAGGATAAGGGAGGAAATGTCCTATCCTAGAACCAATGAAGGTGCCCAACCTTGCTCACACTCTGTATGTGAGGGGTGCTCATCTTCTGTTCCCAGAACTGTAGAGCTAGCACTGATCTGTCAGTGTATGTGGAGTGTACGAGGCACAAACAAGGCTTAAAGTGGGTACGTGGGTCAAGTCCCTTCAGGTCTCAGCTCTAGCAGTAATTGAAAACATACACTGAAATGGGTCCCTAGTGGGCCCTATCATCATGTCCTTCACTTTCCTGGCAAAAACACTGATCGTTTTGTGAACAATTATGTAATAAACATTAAAGTAATCCCTGTCAGCGATTTTGTTTGTATTTGCATTTTTTCACTATTCGGCACTTCAAGATTAGGTAGGATATTTCCAGGATGTTGTGTTTCAGTATTTTCTTTTGTGTAGCACATTGCTCTCATATAGCGCATTATTTGAACTGAAGTCTCATCCAGGTGTTTATAATGGCCACGATCGAGAGCGCAGCAGTTGAGGCCTAAGGTAGTGCGAATTTCTCACACTGCCTGTCAGAGTTCAAAATGGCGTTCAGAATACAAGGTCATCCAAACCTTAGCCTCTCTGAGAAGGAAGTAAAAAGTGGGTGGGTATGTTGCGTATTGAGGAGGGGCGAAGTGAGGGATGGGAGGAATGCCTTCAGGAGAGCGTGAAAAGAGGGTGCTATAGAGTAAAGATGTATGACACCTGCACATGGGAGAGATGTGGAGACACAAAAGGCCTACATTTCAGCGTAAACATAATAAGAGTTATTGAGACACTCTGAAGACCACTACTCCTTTCACAGGCCTTGGTAATGTTTAATTCACGAAATTATTGTTATCTATTTATCTTAAAGGCCTAGCTATTGGCAACGCCAATAGTCCTTGCTGTTTTTAGGTGTGTGTCAGTTGTTCTGTTCTACATCTGGAAGCAACAACAGAAAGCTCAGAGGGGAACCAAAACACATGGAGGCTGACACACTATGAAAATCACAGAAATGTAGTCTATGTATTTGAGCCACGCCCTGTGTTAAACGGGCCACGCCCCCTTCCACATAGACGTTTTTTCCTCACACTTAAAGCCCTTGGTGAGGGTGGTGTCCTGGCATTTTCTTTATTCAGGAGAACGTCAGTGGTTGCTGCCTCGTTGTATAAGAGAGGGGTCACCCCACGTCAAGTTCTGCGCTCAGCTTGTGCTGTGCGTAAGGAAGCATCTATTCGGCGTCATCTTTGACCTTGACTGGTGTGTCGTGCCCGCCCATTGCCATGGCCCGTGTACTTGGTTGTGTCTCGGGGCCCAATCACATCTCGCACTGAGTTCTGTGAGAGAGGGAGGTACCACCTCTCATCCTGGGGTGGGGCGGTGGCATCCAAAAGCCCAAAACACACCCGGACTAATTTACACAAAAAGAAGACAGCTATAACCCCTCTGAGGTTGTTTCAAATTACACGCAGTGCTTTTGGAGCACACACCAGTGCCAAAGAGTATTGTGAGCAGGGATAAGCACAGGACAATAAATAATACGTATTTATACTGCTCTAGCGCGGGCTCCCTCGGGTCACGGTTCCAAACTCGAGCTGTTTGGAAAAGCCTCAATAAGGATACAGCTTCTACATGTGGCGGTAAAGGGGATCTGAACAGCAGCCTGGCTGCCACTTGGAATTATGAAGAAAAGTCCCTTTGAGTCTCATGCAGTAGGGGAATACTTGCGGCGCAAAGGGTGAGGAAAAGGATTCATTAGGGGTTAAGAAAAGGGGCATTTCATAATTCATATCTTCGGGAGTTCCAAGCAACAAATACATCCTTAATAGAGCTGCTGACCCTTTGATTTGTGGGACTGGGTTTTGGCAGATCAGTGGTGTGAGGAAGAAGGGCTGTCAGAACACGGACTTAAAGCCCTGAATTACAGGCTTGGGGAAGTGCGCTTTTCTGCAGCAGACAGGCACAGAGCGCTTTGATTTTACCCTAGTTTTAAAGTGCCTCTCGGGCCCCGGGGACCGAGAACCGGCCCATAAAATTTGTCATCCTTAAAAGTGCAGAAGACGCTAATGGCGGCTGGGGTGGTGATTAATTCGGATGGGGGTGATGTGGTGGGGGTTGGAGGACTTCCAACCGCGAGCCGCCATTAATCACGCTAGGAGCCGCCTAATCGCTCACATACCCACTCTGCCCCCATCCCCATTCGTGGCTTGCACTTTTAATTTGTGTGTGTGTTGTTTTTTTTTATTTTTTATTGTGCATTTTAGCCGTTAGTGCCTTTTGCTTCTCTTCGGCCAATACATGGCATTTTCTGTATAAGCTGCGTTTTGTGACTTTGCAATTATTAGACCCTGCGCCTTTACTAACTGACAGTTGTTCATTTTTTAATGCATTGGTGTGTTTTGTGTTATCCAGGGTCCACCATTTTCATTTTTCAAACATTGTTAGCATTTTCTAAGTTGTTCTATAGTTAATTTTCCAAAAACAATGTCCTCTCACACCCCGCCCTGCCCCCGCGCCGCTCCATTTTTACTCACTTGACATACAAATGTAATTGACTATTGAAATATGCCCTTCTTTCAAATATTGTACTTTATATGTTGTGCCCATGAAACAGTTTCAAATATTTACACTAGAAAACCCAACATACTACCAAATCTGAATGAACATTCATTTTTAATTATTTTTCGTGAAACATCCCCATAATATACCACTTTATTCCACTAACTGTGGTCGCTAGATATTGTCCTTTTTTAAATGGTATACCTTTTTCTTGCCCTTTGAATCACAGGAAACCGTAACTGGTAGCATATTCATTAGAGCCCCCAGTGAACTTATCTCAAAATGATGTTTGTACTTCTACGTATATTATATGCAGATGAATAGAGGGGATGGTCCATGACTCAGGAGAGTGAAGCCTGAGTGCCACGAAGCCCGTCCCCTCACCCGATAATATTAATACGTACATTATTATAATCCCCACATCTGTATATATAGTTTATGGCATGGCATGTTTTCATTTAACAAATGTGTTAAACCAAAACCAGGATGTAAGGGGTTACATTTGTGCAGCAATGTAAAATCACACTCATGCAATTTTGTGACTGTCAGGAGTAATTGTCACGTGTAAACTAATTGTTACATGCAATCAGTGAGGCAGTAAGACTGTTTTTCCATGCTACCTTTGCTGCTCTGTGGTAATAGACATGAATATGACATTTGCACAGTAGAAATACGTAAACGTGAACGCATGTTTGTTAGTATGATTGGTCTGAAGAACGTAGTATTATGGAGAGAGATGAAGGATGGATGGGCTAAAACAAAGTGCAATGCTGTGGGTGGAGGGTTGGGGGAGACGTGGCTTATAGAAACTCTTAGACATCCTTTAGTGAGAAACCCATTTATCTTGTCGTTACATTAACAATAGTGATCATTTATAAAGCGCCAAAATCAAACTGAATCAGTTTCTATTTGCACGATAATATTACCAGAGAGATAATTCTGTTTAACAAAAGCACATGGAATGGAGAGAGCTGACATAAATAGAAGTATAGGAAATTATTTTTCATTCTTTTATTTTAAGAAAACAGGTTGATAAACTAACAAACTATTCTACCTAAAATATTTTGAAATTCTGCAACGCCATAAAGCGGGTAAAGAGCTCAGAAGAATATTCCCTACCGGCAGATATCCATGTTCACATAAAATGCACTCTTTCTAAACCCACACGGGCACACATTTTTCCTTCGCTCTGTCTCCCAAGTCCAGGTTATGAAAATGATGAAGCCTTTATGAAAGTTTAAACAGAACTGGGAAGATTTCCTTTACTGCAGATAAAATGTTCTTTGTCCCCGCACACAGGTTCCCAGGGCGGTATTTAACACTTCCTTTGGCAGTAAAACACCCGCATTTCCACCTAGTGGTTTGGCGTGAAGCCCGCGCAGTATTTGATGCTGTGATGCCGCTAACAAGGTGTTTTCTGACTGGGCGCGAACCTCAGGAGTGGCCGAGAGTCAGAGCGCGCGCCAGTAACACAGAGGCTGCAGGGCGCGTGCAAACCCACGAGCGCGGTCAATAATAATGAAGCGATCGCGCTGTTATCGTCACCGCGGTACTTATTGCAACGAGGGACTACGTAATGATTCTTATTATTTGTATGACTGGTCCGATGAAGAGCACGCGGTGGGCATCTTTATCCTTTCCGCTGCCTCCGCACTTAATAATACAGTATTATTGTTATTATTATCATTATTATTGTTGTTATTATTATTATTGTTGTATTTACTGTTATTATTGTTATTATTTTTATTTCAAACGAATTGTAGCAGGCACTGTCATTCTTTCAGCAATCTCGAGCTCTTCCTAATGCTACCTTAATGTTTTTCTTGTTGATAAATATGTATTGCTCTTGTTGTCATTGTTATTACTTTTCTAATAAATATCCATCATTCTGGTGATTGTTTCTTCATAATAAGGCTTCATTAATACTAGTGCTACAGTTATTATTATTATTATTATGGCCTCATTGTTATCGTTATATTATTTTAACAACGTTCATATGACAGCCAACCAAGATTATTGTTCTTGCAATGTTGAGCTTATTAACATTATTATTGGTAGTGGTATTATCTCCACAAATAACATGTAGGGCCTGATTTATACTTTTTTAGCTCCGCATTTGCGTCATTTTTTATACAAAAGCGGTGCAAACAATATAATTGAATTTTGTAAGTTTGCGCGTAATAAAGTGACGCACTTGCGGCGCTAAAAAGTATAAATCAGGCCCTTAGTGTGCACATTCATCATTCCAACAGTCTCGCGCTCTTGGCAGTGGCAGAGTGCTATTATTATCATTATGTTGAGTTTCTTTTTTGCTGTTGTTCTTCTTCTTTCTCTACTTATCATTTTAACGTAGACAAAAGAATGTGAATTTTCATTTAATCAAAAATAAAGAACCAATAACTGAACAAATGATTAATAACGATCACATTTTATGTTTTACAAAGACTTCTTTGTAATAATACATATTATAAATGGTGTCAGAATTATTGTTATAATTGTCAAACAGAAATCACGAGGCACCACAACGAGTATATTTCTGAAAGGTTCTTGCTCACGAGATGATATTATTATTAATATTTTCCAAGCTCTTAATAGAAATACACATTATAAATATCGTTTTTATTAGTACTTCACATAGCTTCCACCTACACATTCCTGTGACTATTTACGAGGTTGCTGCTGGTGTTTTTATTAGTATATTGCTGTACCGCAGTCCTCGCGCTGGCAGCTGTTGCCCTCTCTTGCTGAGTGGGTCTCTCGTGGGAAGCTGTTCCATGCTCCTTCCTTGTGTACCTCTTGCTGGTTGGGACTCTGGTTGGCAGCCGGTATTGGGGCAGTCCAGTGGTATAAGATAAGAGGATGGGGCACGGGCCGAATGTGAAGATGGGCCCCTGAGTCCACCTTCGCTCAGTGGCTTGGGCGGCATGTGGCCCGTCTGAAGAGTGAGGGGGCCCTGAAGGAGTGCAGTCCCTCCTTGCTGTCGGCGCTGTGTTGTGTGTGAGCGGCGAGGGGGCCCTCAGGCGCGTCAGCTCTCTCTTACTTCCGGTGGGTTGTCGCGAGGCCCCGGTGCGCTTCAGCTGGAAGGCGCGCTCTTCTCACACGCAGCAGGTACCACTGCGCACTAGTGGGCAGCTTTCCCGAGGCCCGTCCTGGAGCCTCCCGTCGTTTTATGTGTAACGTAGTCCTTGAGTTACTCCCCAACTCTCACTTCTTGGAGGCTTCATTTGAGCAGGCTCTTGTCACGTGTTTCGTTTTCTTTTAAGGTCATTAGTAGAGCTGCGCCCTGATAAGAAGCACTGTTTAACCTTGACTACTCGTCATATACGCTTGTTAATAAAGCTACGCTTAACTTCCGGTGCTTTGATACTCGTGGGTTTTACGTCTGACCAGTATTTTTGACTTGACCGTGCTACACTAATGATTTTACAAGAAAGACACTCGGGGGACAGGTTTTACTACAGCTTGCCCTTGAACTGCGCTGCCACAAGCGCTTGTCCACATAATACATGTGCGCATACTAAAAGTGCTGCACGTGCACAGGTTGCTTTGCCCACAACCACCAGTTCTAGGGGAAACAAGCGCTCCTGTCCCTGCCAGGTGCAGATCTACCAG
This sequence comes from Pleurodeles waltl, assembly GCF_031143425.1. Classification (NCBI taxonomy): domain Eukaryota; kingdom Metazoa; phylum Chordata; class Amphibia; order Caudata; family Salamandridae; genus Pleurodeles; species Pleurodeles waltl. The sequence goes on along the minus strand of NC_090446.1, from coordinate 932,051,212 downwards.
CATCCCTCACTCACGAGAGTAAGCTGTGTGCTGGACACGCTTCCTTTTGCAGGATTGCCTCAGTGGGAGGTGGTTTGCAGGTGCCTTTACCATCTGCAAAATACATGAGTAATGACACTCACGGCTCCATTGCTACTTCTGGCTTATGATTGGGAATGTAAATGGGTGATGTTCATATGGTCAGGTACCACAAGGCCTACCCCAACCAATTCCTGTCCCCCAAGGATACCAGCATAGCTCTTATTTTGCCTTGCACATAACCACACCCTTCTGGATTTAGGGGTCGTTATCCCCAGGTCGTATGTTTATTGACAGAAGACAAATAAATCAATCAACAAAAGTCATAAACCCATCCAATTTACATAATATTTACAGCGTTTCAGATGCCTAGCATTAGCAGAGCATACTAATACATCCGATTCCCTAACATTGACTAAACCAGTTCATTCCTGAGTATCCCAATGTTGGTGACTGTGAATGAGATCATGACTAAATGCTAATACACTCAGTCCCTGCCCCACCTCCCTCTAGAAGGCCCAGGGGTAGGATCGCCTTAGGGGATCATCCTATCCCCTCCCACTCCCACTTAGGGGTACACCCTGTGGAGGGGGCCTGCCTGCCTGCCAGGATACCTACTTCGGGCACCCACACCAACCTCAGACTCCACCCCCCCCCCCCCCCCCCGGCAGGGCCAGTGCTAGCTTCAGGCCTTTGCGCATGCACGCATGCAGGGGTCGTTGTCCCCAGGGGCTAGATCCCAGCAACAAATTCCATGCAACCCCCGTGCCCCTGGATGTCGTTCTCATTTCCTGGCCAGCACCCGTTGGAGGGTCCACTTACCTTGCCATCCTAAGGTACCTAATTGTTCCCCAGTTATGATCCCACTCCTACCACCATCACAACCCATTAAATATGACAATATGCACAACCTGCTTTCACGACGAATTCAAACACCTTTGAAAAGAGAACCTGTTAAAAGCACAGAATACACAACAGACATGGGACAGAAACATGATATGACAAGTCATCAAACTACATTCAAAGAGTAGACGGCTGCCAAAAAGGGAGGGAGGGAGGCAGGTGGGCATTTTTGTTGGGCTGTGGCAGCCGTTTGCCAGGTTGCGGTTGGAGAGCAGGAGCATTGTTGCGTGCGGTCCCGGAGGCACTTGAAATGCCTTTGTTTAAAAGGCAGGGTGGGGTTGGTGGTGCATCGCGCTCCTCTCCCCCCGTACATCCGGCCTGGTGCTGCTGCCATATGCGGGGCCCCCCTGATTGGGGTGGCCCCATGCATTTTAGGCCAGAGGTCCTGCTGGCATGGGCAGACCACATCTGTCCACCCATATGGTTCATGGGAACCAATGTATGTTAGGGTAGGAGAGCCTGCTGCTCTAATGCTCACAATGGACTGGCCAGTCTCAAAGTAAAGTGAAAAAAACAAGCATTGGCAAAGCTAATAGGTAATGTCTTTGTGATCTATTGGCTTTGGCAATGTTTTTAGCCACACTGCCCAGCATCAGTGATACTGGGCAGCGTGGCTAAAGTATTAAAGAAAAACAAACAAAAAACACATGTGATGGGGTCACTTATGTCAGTTTGTAAGGATGGGAGGGAATGCTGAAACAAGACTGGAGGGGGCTCAAAAGCAACACAGGAGAGTGCTTGATCAAAAGCAGTACTTGTTGGAAGATGAAAGAAAGGGGCATCGGCCCTCAATGAGCTGCTTCTGATCTAGCACTCTTCCCAGTTTCTTTACCGTCCCCTCCCATCTTGTTTCAGCATCAGCAGGTAGGGGGAAAGCAATAGGGAGAAGTACATGGGCAAGAGCAACAGGGAGGGGGCAAGGAGAAGCAGCCAGGCAACAGAGAGCAACACATGGTGAAGTGGGAGAGGTGTACATGAGTGCGAGAGTTCGAAAACACATGCACTCTCATACAGTACTTCACACAAAAGAAATAATTAGTGCTTGAAAAGCAAACAGTGGAAGAGCAATCTAGTCAGTCCAAGAGATTGTAAAGAGGCAAGACCTAACACAAGACTGCCAAGCTAGGACACTAATAAGAAGCAGGCAAATGAGAGTGACAAGGAAAGCCAGCCAATGGTAAGCAGTGGGTGGGTTCCAAACCCCTCTGTGCTCTTGGTAAGCCACAATATGCGTTGCAACAGTCCGTGCATGTGCTTTCTAGTAAACTCGACCTAAAAAGTGATTGGTGGAAAGCTTGAGTTCCTCTCAACTACTGGTAGTTAGAAGAGACTGTGTTCCAGCCCAAGGTTTTCTTGCCCATTATGCCCCTATAGATATAGACCTGCCATATGCAAATCAGTCCCAGTTCTGCTCCTTTAGAAACAGTCCAGTCAGAACTGCAAAGTCCACTCTAGATGGGAACACAAGCGACCCAAGTTTGATTTCAGCATAAATGGCTCTTGTCAGTAAGGTGCAGCTTATGTTTAATAGCACAGTGAGCGTGGGACACAAGTTTGGGCATAAATATTGCACTTATGGCGTCTCACTTAAAAAAACAAGCAAGCATTGTCAAAGCTCTTGGGTTTGGGATTGGCTAACATGGGCAACTGTTATTATATATTTTATATTACAAGCATTTTTTATATGTATTTTATTTCTCGTATATGGCACATAATCACTCATGGCCAGAGGCTCTCAGTGCTTGATTCCACAAATGAAAAAAAAAGTGCCTCTGCCAAAATGAGGCAGTAAAATGCTTGCAATACAAAATTTGATTATATAAACATGCATATCATTTAAATAGACCAGTACATGTGCTTCTCAGATGGTAAAAGTTCATAGGATAAGTGTACAAATCATATACTGTTTTAGTGTAAATTACAGGAAATGTTGTTCTTACAAAGAAAAAGCACTGTAGACTTTGAATTACTCTAACCTGCAGACATAATGTAAACATACACGGATGGCATAATAATCAAGCATTTGCAATGCAATAGGGTCTCGCATTTCTCTGAGTTACAGCCATTAGCAGTTGTAAACTCCCAACCAAACTTTTCTTGCCACATTAAATGGGAAAAAAGAACGCGATCACGCTGCTACAGTTCACTCGTAGTGAAACCTACCGGCAAAAGTGCAATTATGTACGTAACCGGCAAAAGTGCAATTAACTATGTAACAGGGTCGATGTCATGCAAGGCGCTTGACTTCTGCCAAAGGAGATCGCGCTGCGAAAAAAAAAAGGTAAAAAGTAGTCCACAAACCTGATGGGAAACAGCGAGCCTCGCATGTTTTCAGTACTTGGTCGCTGCGCTCGAGGAGGGCTAACCACCGGAAAAGGCGTGTCGTATGCATGCCTTCCACTAATGAAAGCAAGCAGATTTTGAAAGGCAAGCCCACGAACCAATGAAAGACACTGACGTAACATGGACGGGGCTCCGAGCCCTTTTCTATCTACTAAAGCGTCTTGCAAGTGAAACGCATTCGCAAGCGCATGTAACTCAGGCTCGACCCTGAAAAGGATTTTTTTTTAAATGGACAGAAAAAGGTTTTGATGACGGAAAGTAGTGACCCACCAGCCACAACAGTGAAGTGTACATCTCTAAAGGCAGATGGGTACCTATAATGCCTTCACTCACAGTGTAAGAGAGTTACTGACTGACGTAGGTTGTTTCATTGTCCCATGCTGTGGTGCATCACAGAAGATGTGAATGACAGCTGAACAGACCAATGGCCAAAGAGGAAAGAGAGAAGAAGAGGGAAGGGGAAGCAAGGGGGAAGGGGATGTGGGGGGGGCAGAGAGAGGGAGAAAGGACATGTATTAGTTTCCTTGATAAAAGGAGCTGTCTTTAATCTAGACATAAAAAGTAATAGGTGAAATTATTCAAATAATCTCAACGAGCGGTAGCTACTTGGGATCGAAGTTCATTTTTTTGTTTTGCAGATCATGACACACCAGAGAGAGATCAGCCATATGTTAATCCATCTTGGGGGTTGCTGCAATAGGAGCCACCCATCCTGAACTGCTAGTCCAAGTCCCCTCCAGACAGAAGACAAGCAATTTAACTCAGTTTTCGGTTTGTGCGTGTACCACATGCCCCTGCAGCCTGATCCCTCTGTCTCCAACCCGATAGTCAAGTTGCAGGCTTTAGAAATGCAGCTGCATGTTTGTTTGAGCAGTGGCTCCCAACCTGTGGTCCAGGGACCCTTGGGGGTCCACAGAGCCTCATAGGGGGTCTGCAACTACTTAGAAAATTAAATAATATTAACAGATTAGGTCCCCAGCTTTCAATAATGACTAAGTGAGGGGTCCCCGGATTCCAACATGGTTCAGTGGACAGGTCCCCGGTTTTCATACAGTCGGGGTCCACAGAAGTCAAAAGGTTGGGAGCCACTGTGCTGGAGCATTACGAGTATGACAAATGTGCAGTCATATTTTCTTGAATTGCATCCCTTCTTACGAAAATGCAAGAATGGTGATTCTGCTTTGAAATGACAACAGGCTGAAAATGCAGGGATTACATTAGCATAAAGCGATGGGGAGAGGGGTGACTTAAAGGCAGTGCTTTATGTGTGTCCGTGGTCACCTTAGACCGGCTCCAGCATTCATTCTTGATTAATATTCGTCATCACATTTTGACTCTGAGCACGAGAGAGTAGTGTACAAAAATGCAGGAAAGAAGTATGGGAACAGAGAGGAAGCGGGGACGAAAAAGAACCTGCAGGAATACTCAGACAGGAGTTTAGGGCGTGGAAGGCAGAAGCTTTAGAAATCATAATGAGGCGGCCTTGGTATGTGGAAAACATTTGGGTCGCTGCAATTCTAGTTTTCGAGATTAAGTTCTGCCGCTCCTACCCTACCCTCCCCTCCCCTACCCTACCGAAGGGACACCACACAAGTGTCTACACTTACACGCTGATTTGTCCGAGAAAGGCTAAAACTCTGTCATCTTCAAACTGCAGCTCAAATCAATCCTTTAGGACGTTCGTTCACTCAGCAGTTTATAAAAAAATAGACGAAAAACATACTAATTCCAAACTTTTCTCTATTCATTAGAACTGGCTCGAAAAATTCCAAATCCCAAGATTGCTTTAAAAAAGTTATCATATCACTCTACCCCATTGCCCATAAACCCCATCACGTTGCTCAAAGAAAAGGCTAGTTACATGCTCGGAGCACTGTTTTGGCACAGTAATATGGATCTGATAATTTCGACCTGTGGCTTGAGACCGCTGTTTCTGTAATAGGCACTAGAAAGTCTTGGCAGTCCCGTGCACTCTGGGCCATTCCATAAAGGGTATACATTTGGGAGTTAAGGAGGCGCCGAGCTGTAGCGCCCCCCCTAAGAGCACATGCCCAGAACATCACCGGGTCAGGGTCACGGAGCCTCAGCCAGAAGAGCATGGTACGGTTTTTATCGACCTCGGGTCAAAGAACGTCTGAGTTGGCATTACAAGGGTTCGCAGTTGTACGCTGAACATGCCAACAGGCATCGCCTCCAAGCACTTCACCCTCACGGCCAGTCTGCCGGCTGGGAAACAAAGGCCGATAAAGTTTACGCCTCACCAAATCTTGTATTTTCTACGAAATCTGGTCATATGGACATTCTACATAATTTATAAACACGCACATAAATTAATTATGTTTACACTTGCACACATCAATTTAGGTTACACCCAAAAACAGTGCCTGGGATTTAGAGTACACGCAATTCTGTGCACTGCACACGCGTTATAAAACGTTCGTAAAATAATTCACTTTGTTAATAGTACATGGGCGACTCCACAATCTGGGCATGGAATATTGAGGTTTGCAAAGTATATTTTTCAACATTTGAATGTAAAGTTAACTCGTAGTTCCACACAAACTGGCACAAGTGATAGTGTAAATAGTCACGTCTTCCTGAAATCTCGAGGTTAGAACAACACATACGAGGCTTACCGTTCAAGTATTATACAAAAAATAACGAGATTTGCACGTCCTATTTATGCACAAAATGGTGAAGCGGCGTATGAATTTAAGCACAACCTCTAGGCACTACATTGACTAGGGTACCGTATATACATCTAGTATTACGGAGCACCGTTCGTAAAATGCTTAATTCCGGATTTGAAATCGTGCAGTTTATGGTTCATATTTCGAGACTCGTCGATATAGGTATACAATGACAAGTAGTACAGATTATACGGTGTGAAGCATCTATTCATTGTACACACATTTGTGAGGCTCCCAACCAAACACGCCTTGATTCTCCACGTACCATTATACCATTGTCCCTCCCTGGTGCCCTCAGTTTGCACGTGAAAGATTTTTGGGGCAAAGAAGTTTGTCCCCTGTTGAGCCAGAGGGCGCCTGTGGCCCAGAAAGCCCTTCTCGCCTTATCTCGGAACGCTGTAGTGAGTGGGCCATCCCCGAGTCGGAGGAGGGTGGGTGTAACCTGGGGCGACCAGAGCCCCCTAACCTGGTGTGGACTCCTCAGCCCACTGTAAACTAGACACGGAGTCTGTGGGGTACCCGGTTACAAGGCCCGAGCAGTTCTTCACACAGGCATAAAAAACATCTGAATACTAATCCGAATATTTGATTTCTTTGCTCAGTTTTTCCAGTCACAGGGCGGAAGGAGGGCGGGGCTGGGGGCGGCCATTGATTTCACAGAGCCAGGCCTCTGCGCTCCAGACACAAGGACAGGCCTCGGTTATCAACCTAGGATCGGCGCTCTTGAGGGGTGGGGGACCCCCTCCTCCTCCACCTTCACTCCCCTCCATCCTCGTGTAATTAGGTTTAGAGATGCACATGGACAGACAGGCTTTAAAGGCCGAGTTGTGCCTGGCTGGTGTGCAGAATCTGTGCATCTGTGTGCCCTGCCTCAGATGGAGGGGGGTGGGGTAGGTGGCTGAGGGCTGTGGTCTCGGACCCGCCTTATCAGCTCTTTATCCTCTGTTTATATTGGGCTCTTTATTGCTCCTTCTGGTTCTCGAGGTCTCTGACAGGGGGTCTGGCCAGGGAGATCACTGGAGTGTAGCACAGGCGTCTGCGAGGCTAGGGAAGGGGCATGTGGTGTGCGTGTGTGGGACGGGGGAAGGGGGCACCGACCGGGCTGTTCTGGTGGCTCCTCCACAATCATCAGCTCTACCGAGTGTGTATATATATATATATATATACACACACACACACAAGATTACACATGATTATGTACGGTACTTTTGCATAAAACGATTATTTTGGTGCAATCACCATGACAACAATGGTTTGTTAAGATGAGAAACTGTTTATTAACAGCATTAAGTAGTTATATACTGTACTGTAGCGTACCGTTTGTTTGTTATAAAAGGAAGACAATATTATTTAATTATGTAATTAAGAATTCAGGTTTTATAGTAAACAGGCGTCGCTTTGTTACAACACATTCTGTCTTTAGAAGGCAGGTATGTTTGAAGCTGCTGTCAGCAAGTCCAGCAAATAATGGGTAATTAGAATGTTGAAGTTTTATGAATAGACGCCGATGAAACAATGGGCAAAATATAAGCCCTTCAATCTTGAAGCTGCTTCTACAATATTTAGCTAATAATCAGCCCTGGTTGCTATTGGGATGTGCAGGTTTTGCTTCGCTTCCATCAAGAGGATGCCAATTAGACAATGGACAAGTATGAAGCTTTGTAGAGTGGTCTGTGGTAGTCATTACTTAAATGAATTGCATGTCATAACGCCTAATTAGCTGTAGGCAAGGAAATCAGGCAGAATCTAGGTTTTGCATTGAATCAAACCCATATTTCTTCGGTATATGTGAAGTATCTCTTTCTCTGGATCTCTCTCTCTCTAGATATTCTGACTCAAACACACACAACCAGTGAACTTCTCCAGTTATGGCATGCAGTGACACAAAGCATGTTATAACTTACGTTGCCACCATTTCTAACTCTTGCTTGATTACATGTCTTTCCCCAGTCTCCTTTCAAATGCATATTTTGTGCATGGAGGGCAAGCTGGGTTATGGCATTCATTGTGCACGCTGGGTACCACATAACTAGAGAATTTCAGTGGATCAGAGCTGTTGAGGCAGAAACATAACTCTGTTTTCAACGTCTGTTTTTTCACTGCGTTTCTATACGTTATTGAAATACATTTTATTCCCAACCCCTTGGCCGTGTGCAGCAGGTTGTGGCCTCAGGGTCTGGCATGTGGCCAGGTCCTACCCCTACCCACAATTGGTGCCCAGCGCCTCCTGCACATAACCTCCCCTGCACACAACCTTTGGTATGCCCCAACTCTCTTTTTCCCTGCCTATATCTTTCTTTCTTTCTGCCTCCCACTCCCTGTTGCTTTCTTGGTTTTTTAACCTTTTGAGAAAAATAGAAATCGTATTCAATTTGTAATTTTTGTTTACAGAATGCGAACAAATCTGTTACTTAAAATGGTGGCTCGCACAATTGCATTTTAATTCCCGAAACGCATGCTTTTTTTTATTTTTCCTGCTCTGGTATTCGAGTTTTCCATGCCTTTAGGTTTCCCACAGCTCTCCCTTGGGTTGGACTTTTCTAGTGTTGTTTCCAATGGATTTCTGTGGATTTTTTTTCTTTAATGAGAGAATAGCGACCTGGAGTTGATTCACGATTTTTAGATGGTAAACTAATTTTTGAGAGTTCTTCACCAGCCAATCACAGTTGTCAAAAATTTCAAATGTGATTGACAGAGGCCGTGAATTGCTGAATTAGAACTTTTAAAGGTACAACCATTTAAAAGTGTTCACCCTGTCAAGCCCACCCCACACCTTTTCAAATGCTAAAACATCAAAAGCTACTGAATAGGTTTACACCAAACCCATAAAGAGCTCTTTCGGAGTAAAGTTCTACTCACATGGCAACTTTCATGTAAATCAAATAAATGGTTTTTGCTTATAGATGCAAGCACAATTACCTATGTAAGATAAAATACGATAGCCGTGTCCTGCATAGGCCAGCACAAAATATGTCATGCTCAACCCTAGCTGACTACGTTCCAAATTTCGAGCAGATCCATCCATGGGTGGCATGGATTATACTGTAATCAAAAACTGCCTTTTCAACAGAAAGTGCGCCTGAACCATAACTATGATTATGATGACCACTGTGTATTATAGATAGATTGCTTGCTAGCTAGATAGATAGATAGATTGATAGCTAGCTAGATAGACAGATAGATAGATAGATAGATAGACAGTCAGACAGATAGATAGAGAAATAGATACATCTGTTTGGTGGTTACTATTGCACAAAAGTGCATTCTATACAAATCCATATCACACATGGAACCATATAATGTGGAATATATTTAGTGGGACCCTTAAAATATGGGGGTCATCGTCTTAATGACAGCTTATAAACCACTCTGTGGAGCTTTGCCATTGGCAGGGCCACTAGAATTATGTAGGTCAGAGGACCAAATTATGCACCATTATGCAGTAAGAAAAGGCAAATTATGCAGCATTATGTTGTACAGTCTCTGGCAGTATTATTTAAGTCCGTCTGAGCAAGAAACAACTTTTTTATTGAAATCTGCACATTCTATAGCAAATTATGTGGCAAGTAATGTAAATACATAATTATGTGGTAAGTGTGTAGACATAGAATAACAAAATTCCACTGGCCCTGACCATTATCCATTGTTTTAGCAACACTCATAAAAGTAAACAAAACCTGAGCATTCTAATTACAGTCATTGCCCATTGTTAGCTGCACCCCGAAGAGAACGTTTTAAACAACCTCTCCCTTATACAGATACAATCTACCTTTAACATTGGAAATGGTGTTCTTTTCTAGAATTCTCTGAATACAATTATTGCACACATCTATTTATTTTAGACAACCAAACAGCATAGATCAGTATTTCACTTAATATTTTCAATAAATGTTACAATTTTTTTAAATAACCAACCCTTCAAGCTAACTACTGCAATATAAACATGTAATATGCAAATGAATAAGAGTAAAAAGTATACTGATGTCCAAATGCCATCTAAGGGTTCCGGTGAGATTTACAAACCACTTGGCCTTTGTTTATAGTGCCACCAGAACCCTTCTATGACACTTTTAGATCAAATTTCATGATTACGCCTTATGAATCCTTGGCCTCTTTGAGGTCAGCACCATTTGCAATGTGTGCAGTCTGTGACTGCCAACAGGGTGCCAGGGAACTTATTAGCTCTCATGGCCTGCTTTCAGTCTCTGTTTTAGGGTGAACAATTCCTGGGACAGGTGACAGTTCCCTTAGTGCATGTCAAACATAAGCACCCCCACCTTGCCACAGGGTTGGAGGGTTGGTACTAGTTGTTCAACTCTGTAGGAAAGTACCCTCTTTTTGCCATTGTTACCCCCATTGTTTTGCCTGATGTTACTGTGTTCACTGGGATCCTGCTAACAAGGACCCCAGTGATCATGCTCTCTCTCCTCTAAATATTGTCACAGCATACTGGTAACCCAGTATTTCACCCAAAATTGGCATATTGATGCCCCTTATATGTCCCTAGTATATGGTACCTAGGTACCTAGGGCATTGGGGTTCCAGGAGATCCCTATGGGCTGCAGAATTTCTTTTGCCACCCATAGGGAGCCCATGCAAAGGCTTCTGCAGGACTGCCATTGCAGCCTGCGTGAAAAGGTGCATGCACCCTTTCACTGCCATTTACACTGCACCAGGTAACTTATAAGTCACCCCTATATCAGGCCCTACAGCCCTGAGGACAGGGTGCAGAGTACCTGTGTGTGAGGGTACCCCTGCACTAGCAGAGGTGTCCCCACGACCTCCAGGACCATTTTCCCAAACTTCGTGAGCGCGAGGACGCCATTCTACGCGTGTACTGGACATAGGTCACTACCTATGTCCAGTTACATAATGGTAACTCCGAACATAGGCATGTGTGGTATCAAACAGGTTAGAATCATACCCCAATGCTTTTGCAAGCATTGATTGTATGATTCCATGCACTGTGGGAGCTCCTTAGAGGAACCCAGTATTGCCATTCCAGCCTTCTGAGGTTTTCCAGGCAGCCCCAGCTGCTGCCACTTATGAGACAGGTTTCCGCCCTCCTGTTGCTTGAGCAGCTCAAGCCCAGGAAGGCAGAACAAAGGATTTCCTTTAGGAGAGGGGTATTACACCCTCTCCCCTTGGAAATAGGTGTTACAGGCTTGGGGGGGTAGCCTCTCCAAGCCTCTGGAAATGCTTTGAATGGCACAGATGGTGCCCTTCTTGCATAATCCAGTCTACACTGGTTCAGGGACCCCCTATCCCTGCTCTGGTGAGAAAGTAGACAAGGGAAAGGGGAGTGACCACTCCCCTGTCCATCACCACCCCAGAAGTCCTCCAGAGGGTCCCTGGGTTTTGCCATCTTGGATTCCAAGTTGGCAGGGCACTCTGGGAGCATCTGAGTGGCCAGTGCCAGCAGGTGACGTCAGAGCCCTCCCCTGATAGGTGCCTACCTGTTTAGCTGACCAATCCCCCTTTCAGGGCTATTTAGGGTCTCTCTCTTGGATGGCTCTTCAGATTCAGATTGCAAGACTCCAGCAGGAATCCTCTGCATCCTTTACTTCACCTTCTCACTGAAGAAACTGCATCTGGACCCTCCAGGAACACTACAAACTGCAACAAAGAAGCAAAGACGAATTCTGCAACATTGTATCTTCAGCTCCTGCCAGCAACTGCAACTGTTTCCTGGTTGTGCATCCTCAAAGCCTGCCTGCACCAGAAGAAGAAAGGAATCTCCCTTGGAGTGAAGGAGTCACTCCCCTGCTTCAGCACGCACCTCTCGGCAATGATGACCTGTTGTGTGGGACCCCTCTCCTGACGAGCTGCATGGATCCTGCATCACGGTTGGTGGACTGAAGTGGTCCCGATGGTCCTGATGTCCAACTGTCCAACTTTGTTGGAGGTAAGAGCTTGCCTCCCCACGCAAGGCACTACCCTCGTGCACAGCATGTTTTGCAGTTGCCAAGGCTTGTTGGCATCCTTCCACAAAATATTTCATGCACCATGCAGCTCCAGCCCCCAGCACTCCTTTCTGCGACGCACAGCTTCCTGCGTGGTTCTCTGGCGGCGTGGGACCTTTTGTTGTACTGCAGCGTGGGCCTCCTTTTGCACCTTCTTTGTCTCCATGCTGTGGGACTCCTGTGCATGCTGCCTGGTCTTCTGAGGGCTCTCTGAGTTGCTGAGAGCCCCCTCTGACTCCCTCTCCTGGGTAGAGTCCACCAGGTCCCTACTGGTCCGCTAACCGTGAGCTTTGCGTGTAACAAAGCTTGTTGGCGGAATCCAGCGATGCAAACCAGACTGCAATCATCCAACCAGCTTGGGACATCATCTGCACCAACCAGGAACCCGCATCCATCTTCTTGGGTGCAGTACTGACTGTTGTTCTTCACCAGTGGTTCTTCTTTTTGCACCTTCACCTGGGTTAGCAGGGGCTCCTTTTCTCCCTGGACTCTTCAGTGTTTCTTGGACTTGGTTCCCTCCTTCCAGAGGTCTTCAGGTCCAGAAATCTATCGTTGGTGTCTTGCAGTCTTTTCTGGTTCTTGCAATATCCTTTTTCAAGAGCTCTTGTGTGTTCTAGGAAAGTTACTGTGATTTACTCCTGCTTTCTCGGACTCTGGGGTGGGTTCTATTACTTACCTTTGGTGCTTTCTAATACTCCCAGCACCCGTCCACACACTACACCTGCCTAAGTGGGAAACCAACATTCACATTACACTTTCTTAGTGTATGGTTTGTATTCCCCCTAGGCCCATTTCTAACTATTGTGATTTTCACTATTTGGACTGTTTTCTAACTGCTGTTTAGCTGGGTTACAGCTATTTCTGGATACTAGTGTATATAATTTGTGTATTACTTACCTCCTAAGGGGGTATAGTCTCTATGGTATTTTTGGCATTTGTGTTACCAAAATAATGTACCTTTATTTTTTTTAACACTGAGTATTTTGTTATATGTGTGAACACTGTGTGACTACAGTGGTATTGCATGAGCTTTGCATGCCTCCTAGATAAGCATTGGAAGCTCAGCTACAGCTACCCCTAGAGAGCCTGGCTTCTAGACACTGCCTACATTTCACTAATCAGGGATAACAGGACCTGGTACAGGTACCCACTACAAACCAGGCCAGCCTCCTACATTGGTGGTGCAGCGGTGGGATAAGTACTTGCAATTGCCTTATCACTTTGTCACCACAGGAAATAATACCCTATACCTAGAGCTATACACATATACCTAGTACAGGGTTCTAGTCTCTTGCTTTCCTTTCCAAGAGACTAGAGGTTAGGTAGATCAGGTTTTCATACATTACACTAACACACACTCACATCTTATCTACTGCTGGGCTTAGCTCTGAGGTCATGGGTACTCCCTATGAGGCCATGACCTTCAAGGGGCTTTGCACAGATAGGAACCTAGATGTGGGGAAGAACCCATAACAAGAATTTCTTGTTGAGCCTCCTTCTTCAGGATGACCAGGAGCATGCTGGTCAGCCAGGAGGAGGAGGAGGTAGAGGGAGATTATGACCCCTTAGAATCAGAAAATCATCCTTCAGGTTCAGGGGAGAGCTCTTCCAAAGAACCTACACCTAGGAGACCCAGTAGTGTAGCTGGTAGTGGGAGGGGTAGTCATTCAGGTAGGGCTCCCTTCACACCCAGAGGTTAAGTCACTGGGGTCACAAAAGTTAGGGGAAGGTCTACCTCTGCCCATTCCCATATCACCTCAGTGTCTGAGGGATCCCATGATTCAACTACAGGTGATGACTCCATAGATAGGGAGCTCAGGAAACTAAGACTTGAGGAAGCCAGGCTGAGGCTGCAGCAGCAATAGCTAGCCCTAGGTAGGGAGGCCTTGGCTGTGGAAAGGGGAAGGCAGGGGTTGGGGTTCGTACCACATGGTGGTAGCAGTTTAAGGAGTTATGGGGTCAGAGAGGACACCATTGATTCTAGAATCCTGCATAAAATTGTTCCCCTATACAAGGTGGGGGATGACATCTACAAGTGGTTTGCTGCACTTGAGAAGGCCTGCAAAGTTCAGCGGGTCCCTCAAAGGCAGTAGGCTGCTGTTCCGTGGTTGTCCTTTTTGTGACAAGGGGAGGGATAGACTTCTCACTGTCAGAGGAGAAGACTCAGACAACTATGGTATTCTTACAACTGCACTCTTGGATGGATTTGGCTTAACCACTGAACAATACAGGATTAAGTTCAGAGAAACCAGAAAAAACTCCTCACAGGATTGCGTTGACTTTGTGGACTGTTCTGTTAAGGCTTTTGAAGGCTGGTTACATGGCAGCAAAGTGTCTGATTATTAGGGCTTATACAATCTGCTTTTGAGAGAGCATATTTTGAATAACTGTGTGTCTGACTTGTTGCACCAGTATTTGGTAGACTCAGATCTGATCTCTCCCCAAGAATTGGGAAAGAAGGAAGACAAATGGGTCAGAACAAGAGTGAGCAGAAAAGCTCACACAGGGGGTGACAAGGACAACAAGCATTTACAATGCATCGGGTCTCGCGTTTGCTCGTGTTAGAGCTGATCGCGTTGTAAACTCCTAACCCGACTTTTCACCTATCGGGAAAAAGTGCATTTATGCACGTAACCCGAAAAAGTGAAATCAAGTAGGTAAAGCGCTCGACTTCTGCCAAGCGAGATCGGGCTCGTAAATTAGTTTAAAAAAAAAGTCCACCAGCCGGATGGAAAACAGCGAGCCTCGCATGTTTTCTGTACTTGGTCGCTGCGCTCGAGGAGGGCTAGCCACCGGAAAAGGCATGACCTATGCGTGCCTTCGACTAATGAAAGCAAGCCGATTTAATTAGGGAAGCCCACGAACCAATAAAAAGCATTGACGTGAAGTTGACAGGGCTCGGAGCCCTTTTCTAAATACTAAAGAGTCTCCCTGCTATACGCATGCGCGAGCGCATGCAAAGCAGGCTCGACCCTAAAAAGAAGGATGATAAGTCTCACGACAAGGGTGGGAACAAAGATAAAAACAGAGTCTTCATCAGGCCCACAAAAATGTTCTGGAGTGGGTCCAAATCCTCTTCAGACCATTAGAATAAAAAGCCTTGGTGCTCTATGTGTAAAAACAAAGGCCATTGGGCAAGTGAGAGTACTTGTCCAAAGAAAGGCACCAAGCCTCCCACCACCACAACCCCCACTGCTTCAACTGGTGCCCCTAGCAATAGCAGTGGTGGTGGGAAAAATAACACTAGTCAATCCGAGGATGTGGCAGGGCTCACTCTGGGAAGTGTAGTGAGCGTTGGCTTAGTTAGGGAAACCACTGAGGTTGTTTTAGGCTGTTACCATGCCTCCTTTTTGCCTAAAGGTAGGTACCCCAGAAAGGAGTGGGCTATAGCCTCTTTGGTCACCCTGTTAGGGGTCCATCAGCTCTTGTGAAAGAGGGATGGAAGCAACCCTTGAAGCCCCCTAAACAAGATATAGTGGATTATGTGCTTGGCCTAAGATCCAGAATGGCAGAGTACATGCAAAAGGCCACTAAAAACCTCCAGGAAAACCAAGAGTTACAGAAACCATGGCATGACCAGAAGGCTGTCCCAACAGTGTACCAACCAGGACAGACGGTGTGAGTACTGGAGCCTATGGCACCCAGAGCACTCCAAGACAAATTGAGTGGTCCACACATCATAGTGGAAAAGAAGGGTGAGGTCACTTATGTAGTTGACCTAGGCACTCCTAGAAGTCCTCTTAGAGTACTTCATGTGAACTGCCCGAAGCCCTACCATGACAAGGTTGACTTATTATTCCGGGGAACATCGATGAAAGTAGGTCACCCGGCTAGGTCGGCTCCACTAACAAACTAAAGTGGATTGCTTCAAGTAGATGCTCTCCCCGATGAGGCCCTACATTTAATTTTTTGTGGGCTTTGTTCTCCCTATTATGGGATGTCCAAGTGTTTAAAGGATTAGGTACGTCTTTAAGGTCCTGACGAATCGCGTAAGATCATTTATTGACTATAAATTAGCGAGAAACATGTTGACCTATGATGTAGAGTAACACAGGGGATCCTGTGTTTACTTGTTTCGTTCTTACTACTCCCCAATGTGAGAGCTAGTAGCTGTAATAAGAAATTCTTCTTTTTATGGGGAGTGTAGACATTATTTTACTATATCCCTATTTATTGTTTTTAATCTTGCCAGAGGTACTAACATTGAATTAAATTTATGATCATATCCTACCTCTAGGCATTTTTAACCATTACTATACCAATCCTCAAATTCTTTTGACCGGTTGTGCATTTTCCTCCAAAAGATCTCCGGCAAAGAGCCCCCAGGTGGGGCCCGTCAGGCATTGCAGCGCCAGCCTGACGAGGAGCACAGCCCTATGATGAAGCATGTCACCAATAGGTGAGTGAGGGCTCGTGCTTCAAAAGAAAAAATTTCTTTCCTTGGTATGCAGAACCTATCGGTCTAAAAGGAACTCTCTTTTTGGAATCGTGTGTGTAATTTTTGATTCGTACTGTACTGGGAGCTTCACACACGGGACCAGGAGTCCTGTCTCCAAATATCCCATTTTTTGGCCCCTTCTCTTGTTGTTTTTTGATGACTTATCAACCCTCATCAGTGGCTCATGGCCACTGATGAGGGACAGGAAGATGAGCGACCCTCTCTTCTCCAACACTGCAGTTGATGGCTCAGTGGAAGGAGTTATCCTTGCAGACTGCCTTACTGAGTCTCAGAAGGAGGACTGCAGGAACCTCTTGGGTCAGTTTTCTGAACTCTTTTCTCTGACACCTGGTCAGACTACTTGGTGTGAGCACACCATTGATACTTGAGACAGTTTACCTGTCAAAAGTAAGATTTATATGCAGCCTGACCATGTCCGAGGTTGCATTAAATCCGAAGTTCAGAAAATGCTTGACTTAGGAGTGATTGAGCACCCTGATAGCCCCTGGGCCAGCCCAGTGGTGCTTGTACCCAAACCTCACTCTCAGAAAGGAAAAAGGGAGATGAGGTTCTGTGTAGATTACAGAGGGCTCAACATAGTCACAAAGACTAATGCTCACCCTATACCCAGGGCAGATGATCTTACTGATACACTGGCATCTGCCAAGTATCTCAGCACTTTTGATTTGACTGCAGGGTATTGGCAGATCAAACTATCAGAAGATGCTAAACCTAAGACAGCTTTCTCTACCATTGGAGAGCATTATCAGTTTATTGTTATGCCTTTTGGTTTGAAGAATGCACCTGCCACTTTTCAGAGGTTGGTGAACACAGTCCTCCATGGCCTGGAAGCTTGTAGTGCAGCATATCTTGATGATATTGCTGTCTTCAGTCCACCTGGGATGGACACCTGGTCCACCTATGGAAAGCGTTTGAGGCCTTGATAGTGAGACCAGACTTTTGCAGGGCCTCCAAGTGCCAGATATAGCACAGGAAGGTGGTTTATCTGGGCCAACTGGTAGGTGGAAAACAGATTGAACCACTACAGGGGAAGATCCAGACTATTTTAGACTGGGCTCCCCCTACAACACAGACCCACGTCAGAGCCTTTCTTGGCCTCACTGGGTATTACAGGAGGTTCATTAGGAACTATGGCTTCACTGTTGCCACTCTTATGACCTCACCTCAAAAAGGATGACTACAAAGGTATTGTGGACAGCTAGCTGTCAGAAAGCTTTTGAGGAGCTAAAGCAGGCTTTGTGCACTGCACCTGTCTTAAGAAACCCAAACTACCCCAAGAAGTTTATAGTTCAGACCAATGCTTCAGAGGTAGGGGTTGGGGCAGTTTTATCACAATGGAATACAGAGGGCCAGGATCAACCTGTAGCTTTTATCAGCAGAAGGTTGACCCCTAGAGAAAAACGTTGGTCAGCCACAGAGAGGGAGGCTTTGCTGTGATCTGGGCCTTGAAGAAGTTGAGACCATACCTCTTTGGGACTCACTTCATTGCTCAGACAGACCAGAAACCTCTATTATGTCTAAAGCAAATGAAAGGAGAAAACCTTAATTTGTTGAGGTGGTCCATTTCCCTACAGGGCATGGACTTTACAATGGAACATAGACCTGGTAGTAACCACTCCAATGCAGATGGACTCTCCAGATCTTTCCACTTGGACAATGAACAACAAAAAGAAGGATGGTAAGTCTCATGACAAGGGTGGGGACAAAGTTAAAAACAAAGAGTCTTCATCAGGCCCACAACAATCTTCTGGGGTGGGTCCAAATCCTCTTCAAACCATTAGAATAAAAAGCCTTGGTGCTCTATGTGTAAAAACAAAGGCCATTGGGCAAGTGAGAGTACTTGTCCAAAGAAAGGCACCAAGCCTCCCACCACCACAACCCCCACTGCTTCAACTGGTGCCCCTAGCAATAACAGTGGTGGTGGGAGAAATAACACTAGTCAATCCAAGGGTGTGGCAGTGCTCACTGTGGGAAGTGTAGTGAGCGTTGGTTTAGTTAGGGAAACCACTGAGGCTGTTTTAGTCTTTGATGGAGGGATTGCCCTTGCCACCCTTGTTGCTTGTCCCCTTAATATGGATAAGTACAAGCAACAACCCCTAATAAATGGTGTTCAGGATGAGGCCTACAGGGACACAGGTGCCAGAGTCACAACGGTGATTGAAAAACTGGTGGCCACTGAGCAACACCTAATTGGTCATCAGTACCAAGTGACAGACGCCCATAACAACACTGTAAGCCCCCCATGGCTGTTGTTGATCTCAACTGGGGGAGCGGGGTTACTGGTCCAAAGAAAGTTGTAGTATCCACAGACCTACCTGTAGAATCTCTATTAGGAAATGACGTGGAGACTTCAGCTTGGGCTGAAGTGGAGTTGGAGGCCCATGCTGCCATGCTGAGCATTCCTGGGCATATCTTTGCTTTGACAAGGGCTCAGGCCAAAAAGCAAAGAGGGCAAGGAAACTTGGATCCTGGAACAATGGACCAAGAGCTTCCCAAAAGTAGGGGAAGAAAGGGTAAGAAATTATCCACTATCCCTCCCTCCACTGATGATTCCCCCTTTGAGGAGTAGGACTCAGCTCCCGGGACAGAACCTACACCTGAGGAGCTGCAAGCTGACACAGCTGAGCTTTTAGGTGCAGGGGGGACTGCCAGGGAGGAGGTAAGTGTGGCTCAGCAGACCTGTCCCACACTTGAGGGTTTAAGACGGCAAGCTGTCAATCAAGAGCCAGGGGGATGTCAGTGACACCCATAGGGTGTATTGGGAAAACAATCTCTTATACACTGAGGCAAGGGACCCAAAACCTGGTGCTACCAGGAGACTGGTCATTCCCTTGCAGTATAGAGAATTTCTGTTGACCTTAGCTCATGATATTCCCCTTGCTGGACATCTAGGGCAAAGTAAGACCTGGGACAGACTGTCCCCTCACTTTCACTGGCCTCACATGTCAGAAGACATGAAGGAGTTTGGTCGCTCCTGTGTCACTTGCCAAGCCAGTGGTAAGACTGGTGGCACCCCAAAGGCCCCCTTGATCCCACTGCCAGTGGTTGGGGTGCCCTTTGAGAGGGTTGAGATTGACATTGTTGGCCCCCATGACCCTCCTAATGCTTCTGGTAATAGATTAATTTTAGTGGTGGTGGACCATGCCACTAGATATCCAGAAGCAATACCTCCGAAGACCACTACAGCTCCTGCAGAGGCCAAAGCCCTCCTGGGAATCTTTTCCATGGTGTGTTTTCCAAAAGAGGTGGTGTCAGACAGAGGTAGTAACTTCATGCCTGCATACCTGAAAGCAATGTGGAAAAAGTGTGGTGTAACCTACAAGTTCACCAAACCTTACCATCCCCAGACAAATGGGTTGGTTGAGAGGTTTAACAAAACCCTCAAAGGTATAATTATGGGACTGAAAAACTCAGAAGGAGATGGGATGCCCTGTTACCATGCCTCTTTTTTGCCTACAGGGAGGTACCCCAGAAAGGAGTGGGCTATAGCCCCTTTGAACTCCTCTCTGGTCACCCTAATAGGGGTCCATTAGCTCTTATGAAAGAGGGATGGAAGCAACCCTTGAAGCCCCCTAAACAAGATATAGTGGATTATGTGCTTGGCCTAAGATCCAGAATGGCAGAGTACATGGAAAAGGCCACTACAAACCTCCAGGAAAGCCAAGAGTTACAGAAACCATGGCATGACCAGAAGGCTGTCCCAACAGTGTACCAACCAGGAAAGACGGTGTGGGTACTGGAGCCTATGGCACCAAGAGCACTCCAAGACAAATGGAGTGGTCCACACATCATAGTGGAAAAGAAGGGTGAGGTCACTTATTTAGTTGACCTAGGCACTCCTAGAAGTCCTCTTAGAGTACTTCATGTGAACTTCCCGAAGCCCTACCATGATAAGGTTGACTTATCCCTGCTCATGGCCACTGATGAGGGACAGGAAGATGAGAGTGACCCTCTCTTCTCCAACACTGCAGCTGATGGCTCAGTGGAAGGAGTTATCCTTGCAGACTGCCTTACTGAATCTCAGAAGGAGGACTGCAGGAACCTCTTGGGTCAGTGTTCTGAACTCTGTTCTCTGACACCTGGCCAGACTACTTGGTGTGAGCACACCATTGATACTTGAGACCGTTTACCTGTCAAAAGTAAGTTTTATATGCAGCCTGACTGTAAGGAAATGCCTCCTTGGCATGGTTACCCCCTGACTTTTTGCCTTTGCTGATGCCAAGTTATGATTTGAACGTGTGCTGAGGCCTGCTAATCAGGCCCCAGCACCAGTGTTCTTTCCCTAACCTGTACTTTTGTTTCCACAATTGGCACACCCTGGCATCCAGGTAAGTCCCTTGTAACTAGTACCCCTGGTACCAAGGGCCCTGATGCCAGGGAAGGTCTTTAAGGGCTGCAGCATGTCTTATGCCACCCTGGGGACCCCTCACTCTGCACAGACACACTGCTTGCCAGCTTGTGTGTGCTAATGGGGATAAAAAGACTAAGTCGACATGGCACTCCCCTCAGGGTGCCATGCCACCCTCACACTGCCTATAGGTATAGATAAGTCACCCCTCTAGCAGGCCTTACAGCCCTAAGGCAGGGTGCACTATACCATAGGTGAGGGCATAAGTGCATGAGCACTATGCCCCAACAGTGTCTAAGCAAAACCTTAGACATTGTAAGTGCAGGGTAGCCATAAGAGTATATGGTCTGGGAGTCAGTCATGCACGAACTCCACAGCACAATAATGCCTACACTGAAAACTGTGAAGTTTGGTATCAAACTTCTCAGCACAATAAATGCACACTGATGCCAGTGTACATTGTATTGTAACATACACCCCAGAGGGCACCTTAGAGGTGCCCCCTGAAACCTTAACCGACTATCCGTGTAGGCTGACTAGTTTTAGCAGCCTGCCACACACCAGACATGTTGCTGGCCACATGGGGAGTGTGCCTTTGTCACTCTGTGGCTAGTAACAAAACCTGTACTGGGTGGAGGTGCATCTCACCTCCCCCTGCAGGAACTGTAACACCTGGCGGTGAGCCTCAAAGGCTCACCCCCTTTGTTACAGCACCCCAGGGCACTCCAGCTAGTGGAGTTGCCCGCCCCCTCCGGCCATGGCCCCACTTTGGCGGCAAGGCCGGAGGAGATAATGAGAAAAACAAGGAGGAGTCACTGGCTAGTCAGGACAGCCCCTAAGGTGTCCTGAGCTGAGGTGACTCTGACTTTTAGAAATCCTCCATCTTGCAGATGGAGGATTCCCCCAATAGGGATAGGAATGTGCCCCCCTCCCCTCAGGGAGGAGGCACAAAGAGGGTGTAGCCACCCTCAGGGCTAGTAGCCATTGGCTACCAACCCCCCAGACCTAAACACACCCCAAAATTCAGTATTTAGGGGCTCCCCAGAACCTAGGAACTCAGATTCCTGCAACCTAAGAAGAAGAGGACTGCTGAACTGAAAAACCTGCAGAGAAGACGGAGACACCAACTGCTTTGGCCCTAGCTCTACCGGCCTGTCTCCCCCCCTTCTAAAGACACTGCTCCAGCAACGCGTTCCCAGGGTCCAGCAACCTCTGAAACCTCAGAGGACTACCCTGCATCTAGAAGGACCAAGAACTCCCGAGGACAGCGGCTTTGTTCCCCAAAGACTGCAACTTTGAAACAACACACGTTTCCCGCCGGAAGTGTGAGACTTTGCACTCTGCACCCGACGCCCCCGGCTCGACTTGTGGAGAACAAACACCACAGGGAGGACTCCCCGGCGACTACGAGACCGTGAGGAGCCAGAGTTGACCCCCCTGAGCCCCCACAGCGACGCCTGCAGAGGGAATCCCGAGGTTCCCCCTGACCGCGACTGCCTGCTTTAAAGACCCGACGCCTGGTAAAGACACTGCACCCGCAGCCCCCAGGACCTGAAGGATCCGACCTCCAGTGCAGGAGCGACCCCCAGGTGGCCCTCTCCCTTGCCCAGGTGGTGGCTACCCCGAGGAGCCCCCCCTTGCCTGCCTGCATCGCTGAAGATACCCCTTGGTCTCCAATTGATTTCTATTGCTAACCCAACGCTTGTTTGCACACTGCACCCGGCCGCCCCGTGCCGCTGAGGGTGTTCTTTCTGTGCTGACTTGTGTCCCCCCCCGGTGCCCTACAAAACCCCCCTGGTCTGCCCTCCGAAGACGCGGGTACTTACCTGCTGGCAGACTGGAACCGGGGCACCCCCTTCTCCATTGAAGCCTATGCGTTTTGGGCACCACTTTGACCTCTGCACCTGACCGCCCCTGAGCTGCTGGTGTGGTAACTTTGGGGTTGCTCTGAACCCCCAACGGTGGGCTACCTTGGACCCAAACTTGAACCCCGTAGGTGGTCTACTTACCTGCAAAAACTAACAAACACTTACCACCCCCAGGAACTGATGAAAATTGCGGTGTCCAGTTTTAAAATAGCTATATGTCATTTATGTGAAAACTATATATGCTATTTTGCTAATTCAAAGTTCCTAAAGTTCCTACATGAAATACCTTTCATTTGAAGTATTACTTGTAAATCTTGAACCTGTGGTTCTTAAAATAAACTAAGAAAAGATATTTTTCTATACAAAAACCTATTGGCCTGGAATTGTCTCTGAGTGTGTGTTCCTCATTTATTGCCTATGTGTGTACAACAAATGCTTAACACTACCCTCTGATAAGCCTACTGCTCGAATATACTACCACAAAATAGAGCATTAGAATTATCTCTTTTTGCCACTATATTACCTCTAAGGGGAACCCTTGGACTCTGTGCATGCTATTTCTTACTTTGAAATAGTACATACAGAGCCAACTTCCTACACTGACCATGTCAGAGATTGCATTAAATCTGAAGTTCAGAAAATGCTTGACTTAGGAGTGATTGAGCACTCTGATAGCCCCTGGGCCAGCCCAGTGGTGCTTCTACCCAAACCTCACTCTCAGAAAGGAAAAAGGGAGATGAGGTTCTGTATAGATTACAGAGGGCTCAACACAGTCAAAAAGACTAATGCTCACCCTACACCAAGGGCAGATGATCTTACTGATACACTGGCATCTGCCAAGTATCTCATCACTTTTGATTTGACTGCAGGGTATTGGCACATCAAACTATCAGAAGATGCTAAACCTAAGACAGCTTTCTCTACCATTGGAGAGCATTATCAGTTTATTGTTATGCCCTTTGGTTTGAAGAATGCACCTGCCACTTTTCAGAGGTTGGTGAACACAGACCTCCAAGGTCTGGAAGCTTTTAGTGCAGCATATCTTGATGATATTACTGTCTTCAGTCCACCTAGGATGACCACCTGGTCCACCGATGCAAAGCTTTGGAGGCCCTGCAAAAGGCTGGTCTCACTATCAAGGCCTCAAAGTGCCAGATATAGCACGGGAAGGTGGTTTATCTGGGACAACTGGTAGGTGGAAAATAGATTGAACCACTACAGGGGAAGATCCAGACTATTTTAGACTGGGCTCCCCCTACAACACAGACCCACGTCAGAGCCTTTCTTGGCCTCACTGGGTATTACAGGAGGTTCATTAGGAACTATGGCTTCATTGTTGCCACTCTTAATGACCTCACCTCAAAAAGGATGCCTAGAAAGGTATTGTGGCCAGCTAGCTGTCAGAAAGCTTTTGAGGAGCTAAAGCAGGCTTTGTGCACTGCACCTGTCTTAAAAAACCCAAATTACCCCAAGAAGTTTATAGTTCAGACCAATGCTTCAGAGGTAGGTGTTGGGGCAGTTTTATCATAATGGAATACAGAGGGCCAGGATAAACCTGTAGCTTTTATCAGCAGAAGGTTGACCCCTAGAGAAAGGCGTTGGTCAGCCACAGAGAGGGAGGCTTTGCTGTGATCTGGGCCTTGAAGAAGTTGAGACCATACCTCTTTGGGACTCACTTCATTGCTCAGACAGACCACAAACCTCTATTATGGCTAAAGCAAATGAAAGGAGAAAACTCTAATTTATTGAGGTGGTCCATTTCCCTACAGGGGATGGACTTTACAGTGGAACATAGACCTGGGAGTAACCACTCCAATGCAGATGGACTTTCCAGATCTTTCCACTTGGACAATGAAGACTCATCTGGGCAAGGTTAGCCTTATTGTCCCTCGTTTGGAGGGGTTGTGTAGGAAAGTACCCTCTTTTTGCCATAGTTACCCCCATTTTCTGCCTGATGTCAGTGTGCTTGACTGTGTTCAGTGGGATTCTGCTAACCAGGACCCCAGTGATTATGCTCTCTCTCCTCTAAATGTTGTCACTGTATACTGGTAACCCAGTATTTCACCCAAAATTGGCATACTGGTGCCCCCTTATATGTCCCTAGTATATGGTACCTAGGTACCCGGGGCATTGGGGTTCCAGGGGATCCCTATGGGCTGCAGAATTTCTTTTGCAACCCTTAGGGAGTCCATGCAAAGGCTTCTGCAGGACTGCCATTGCAACTTACATGAAAAGGTGCATGCACCCTTTCACTGCCATTTACACTGCACCAGGTCACGTGTAAGTCACCCCTATAGCAGGACCTTCAGCCCTGAGGGCAGGGTGCAGAGTACCTGTGTGTGAGGGCACCCCTGCACTAGCAGAGGTGCCTCCACAACCTCCAGGACCATTTTCCCAGACTTCGTGAGTGCGGGGACACAATTTTATGTGTCTACTGGACATAGGTCACTACCTATGTCCAGCTACATAATGGTAACTCCGAACATAGGCATGTTTGGTATCAAACATGTTAGAATCATACCCCAATGCTTTTGCAAGAACTGGTTGTATGATTCCATGCACTCTGGAGGGTCCTTAGAGGACCCCCCAGTAATGCCATTCCAGCCTTCTGAGGTTTTCCAGGCAGCCCCAGCTGCTGCCACCTCTCTGACAGGTTTCTGCCCTCCTGTTGCTTGAGCAACTCAAACCCAGGAAGGCAGAACAAAGGATTCCCTTTGGGAGAGGGGTGTTACACCCTCTCCCTTTGGAAATAGGGGTTACAGGCTTGGGAGGGGTATCCTCTCCAAGCCTCTGGAAATGGTACAGATCGTGTCCTCCTTGCATAATCCAGTCTACACCGGTTCAGGGACCCCCAACCCCTGCTCTGATGCGAAAGTGGACAAACGAAAGGGGAATGACCACTCCCCTGTCCATCACCACCCCAGGTGTGGTGCTCGGAGATCCTCCAGAGAGTCCCTGGGTTTTGCTATCTTGGATTCCAAGTTGGCAGGGCACTCTGGGAGCACCTGAGTGGCCAGTGGCAGCAGATGACATCAGAACCCTTCCCTGATAGGTGCTTACCTGTTTAGCTGACCAATCCCCCTTGCAGGGCTATTTAGGGTCTCTTTCTTGGGTGGCTCTTCAGATTCAGATTGCAAGATTCCAGCATGAATCCTCTGCATCCTTTACTTCACCTTCTTACCGAAGAAACTGCATCTGGACCCTCCAGGAACTCTACAAACTGCAACAAAGAAGCAAAGATGACTTCTGCAACATTGTATCTTCAGCTCCTGCCAGCAACTGCAACTGTTTCCCGATCATGCATCCTCCGAGGATAGCCTGTCTTCAGCTGCACAGAAGAACAAAGGAATCTCCCTTGGAGTGAAGGAGTCACTCCCCTGCTTCGGCAGGCACCTCTCTGCAACAATGACCGGTTGTGTGGGACCCCTCTCCTGATGAGCTGTGTGGATCCTGCATCACAGGTGGTGGACTGAAGTGGTCCTGACCTCCAACTGTCCAACTTTGGTGGAGGTAAGAGCTTGTCTCCCCACACAAGACAGTACCCTTTGAACAGCGTGTTTTCTAATTGCCAAGGCTTGTTGGCATCCTTCCACGAAGTTATTTGTGCACCATGCAGCTCAGGCCCCAGCACTCCTTCCTGTGACGCACAGCTTCCTGCGTGGTTCTCCGGCGGCCTGGGACCCTTTTTTGTAGTACTGCATGGGTCTCCTTTTGCACCTTTTTTGTCTCTGTGCTGTAGGACTCCTGTGTGCACAGCCCGGTCTTCTGAGGGCTCTCTGAGTTGCTGAGAGCGCCCTCTGGCTCCCCCTTCTGAGTAGAGCCCACCAGGTCCCTCCTGGTCCCAGGCAGCGCCATTTTCCGCTAACCGCGAGCTTTGCGTGTGCCAAGGCTTGTTGGCAGAATCCAGCAACATAAACCAGACTGCAATCATCCAACCAGCGTAGGACATCACCTGCACCAACCAGGAACCCACATCCATCTTCTTAGGTTCAGTACGGACTGTTGTTTTTCACCGGTGGTTCTTCTTTTGCACCTTCATCCGGGTTAGCAGGGGCTCCTGTTCTCCCTGGACTCTTCAGTGCTACTTGGACTTGGTCCCGTACTTCTAGAGGTCTTCAGGTCCAGGAATCCATCATTGGTGTCTTGCAGTCTCTTCTGGTTCTAGCAATATCATCTTTCTCGTGTTCTTGTGTGTTCTAGGAAAGTTACTGTGATTTACTTCTGCTTTCCTGTCTCTGGGGTGTGTTCTATTACTTACCTTTGGTGTTTTCTAATACTCCCCGCGCCCCTCTACACACAACACTTGCCTAGGTGGGAAACCGACATTCACATTCTACTTTCTTAGTATATGGTTTGGGTTCCCCTAGGCCCATTTCTAACTATTGTGATTTTCACTATTTGCACTGTTTTCTGTTTTTACAGTGTTTTCTGCATACTAGTGTATATCATTTGTGTACTAAGTACCTCCTAAGGGAGTATAGTCTCAATGGTATTTTTGCTATTTGTGTCACCAAAATAAAGTACCTTTATTTTTGTAACACCAAGTATTTTCTTTCATGATTGTGAGTACTGCGTGGCTACAGAGGTATTGTATGAGCTTTGCATGTCTCCTAGGTAAGCCTTAGCTGCTCAGCTACAGCTACTCCTAGAGAGCCTGGCTTCTTGACACTGCCTACATTTTTCTAATAAGGGATACCTGGACCTGGTATGAGGTGTAAGTACCATTGGTACCCACTACAAACCAGGCCAGCCTCCTACACCCTTTACCTTGCTTTGTGGATGTACGGCTGATTAGGGTACTAAAACCTCACACCTTGCCCAATTTTTGTGGGTTCTATTAGACATTGCCCCCCTCATACTGTCCAGTGGGGATGAGGGGTACAATAGGGGCCTTAATTGGGCAGGTTTTAGTTGTCACTTGCTATGTCCAAGGGTGCAAGAAAAAATTGTTTGTCTCCACCTTGCTGGAGGGTGGGGGTGTTTAGTGTCCTTTCCCCTGCCCCTTGCCCAACAAACAAGGGGTTGATTTCCTCTACTTCCCTGAATTGTGTTGCGGTACTTGTCCCCTCTTGGTTTGCCCAAGTTCAGGAGTAGTGTTATGTTTTTTGAATCCTCCAACTTAGCCAAGGCTGGAGATATTTAGTTATCCCCACACCTTACCCAAAGATGGCGGACATTTGTGTATTCCTGCCTTGTCCAATAGATGGTAACTTCTCTGTTTGCTCCCCTGCCCATGACAGGTGTGGTTTGTGTTAGTTCTCTGCCATGCCCAAGGGCACATGCATTATCCAGCCCTAAGGCTTATCACCCCCATGCTTTAGCCAAGAGCAGTGAAATGTGTTGTTATTTTTTATAATCTCTTGATCTTTCCCATCATTGCGAGGGATGGATCAAAACATGCAACAGAGCAATGCAGCAATTTTTAACATATTTAAAATTTTGTAATAAAAAGTCAAATCGCAATTTCGCTGAGAATATGGACATGACCCCTATCCATTGCCCTCCCCCGTAAGACAACCCTGACTTGCCCAAAGATGGGGGGTCTGAGCAACGGACCACTTAATACCCACTCATCTTGTCTAAGGGAGGCTTGAGTAGTATTTATTGCTCTCTATTTTGCCCAAGGATGTGAGGTTGTTTATAAGTCAATGCCCACTCTGGTCCAAGTCCCACCATTTTGTCCAAAGGCAGGTTTATCAATCCCCCAAGATACTTAAGGGCAGTGGTAGTGATGTGTATTTAAAGTTGACCAAGGGATGGGGGAGTTGTTATTTCTCTCCTGACCCACCTCACTGTCTTGTCCAAGGGTGAGGATTTTAAAAAAAACATTTTAGGCAGCTGTCAGCCACCCCTTTCCTGAATGGGCCAAAACTGCTGCAAGTCATGAACAGCTAAGTAACTTGACAATGGCTGTAGGACCTGAACAAGATCTGTGAACTTGGTGCGATCAACTGAACTCACCTTCTTCTCTCATCAAGGCTGCCAGAGGTAAGGGAAACTTCTTCCTGTATCCTGTGTGTTGCTTAAGACTTCTAAATATCATGTAGAAGCACAGGTATCTCTACAGGGCCACTAAATGGAAAAAAGAGCTAAAACCTTCAGGCATGCAGGCAATTCATAGAAGAAGAGAATAATAGAGTATTATGGCCCTCATAAACCTTGAACAATAAACTGAAAAAACACTGAACATGGCAAGTTATGGTCAGAAGCACAATTCGTAACTCACACAACAACCATGGAAACCATAACTTGCACACTAAATCCAATGCTTATGACTGCACACTATTTTTACCACTAAATAATAACACCTAAATGAGTCATGTAATTGAATAACCCATAATCAAGCCATTTAATGATACTACACATCAGTTGCCATCTCTATCAAAGAGGTATTGGTAATGTGACATGTAATCTCTTCTGTAAGAAGACGATTTACAACATTTGTAATTGCATTTATTCCATTGAGGGTGAGGTCATGAGCATTGCATTTGGTTTGCGAGCTATGGTTTGTATGACCATGGTGTGAGTTATGAGTTGTGCTCCAAACATAACTGGCAAATTTCATTATTTTTTCAGTTTTAATTTCTAACTATAACTGCAGTTTTATACATGAAGGGGGATTATGTACAGATAGATACTTATCTTGTCAGTAATTACGTTACAACCAGGAACATTGTACAATGACCATGTGTTTGTTTGTATATATGTTTTCACTATAGAACTCTGTCGTCTGCACTATTACCACACTGTATATTGCACCTTGTTTCTATAAAGCATATGGAAGTTGCAAAGAAGAGAAAAATGTCATTTACTTTTTTTTTATAATTGATTGATGAATTAACAAAACAATTGTGGTAAACAACTTGGAATTACACAAGAAGTATTGTGATGAATGAGCTCCACTGGACAACTGTCGCATTATAGTATGATACCCTGGTCCTCATGGGCAGATAAGGTTGGCCTTGTATTACTGACACACATTCTCCACATTTTACCTTTTGTGAACTAAGCAGAGCATGCAAAACAAAAAAGAAAAGTGAACTTGTGCCCATGCACACCAACTCTTCAAGAACCTTTACCAATATGCACACTCTTTTTGTGCTGCATACTCACATTTTGCCTTATATCTGCAAAATGGCTGAATTGATTTTTCACTCAGCCAAACAAAGCCATAGAATAAACAAAAGATCATTGTGCCATAAAAACTTGAAAGGTGAAAACCCATTTTAACACTGACTAAAACAATTATGTACTACAGAAAGGGTGGCTATGCATACAGGTTCACACTTCCTATATATGTATATAATGTACTTGGGAAAATGGTGTCCAAAGATCACATATAGTACTCCGAGGGTGCCAAACTGGTGCCACACCCAACCACCTCAGGTGTAGTTATGTCGACTGAAAAGTCAATCAACATGGAGAAATAGAAAATAGTTCACCCAGTCGGTTTCTTAGTACAATTTATCAGTCAACTGATATATTGTACTAAGAAACAAACTTTATAGACTATTGTGGTGTGCCTGGGTGAACTATTTTCTACTGACTAAAACAATCTTGGGACTCCCCTCCCCTGGTAACTTTTGCATCATTTGAGTAAACTACACCCAATCTTTCCTACTTTTCAGGTCCCCAAAAATCAGATTTCCTCTGGAGTGAGGAGTCATCCTTGACTACAGAAGAGTTGCTGTGCTCTTGTAAACTATTTGTGAAAGATAAATAAATGAAACCACAATGTTTTCTGGAAATAGTGGGTATATATTTGTTAATAAAGAAGGCAGAAATTTTGACAAATGGCTTTCAATTTTTAAAAAACACATTGGGGTCATTACAACATTGGCGGTAAAAGCTGCTTACCGCCGTGCAGAAGATCGCCAACACACCGCCGCGGCCGCGGAATTCCGCCACGGTCATTATGACCCACTGCTCGGAATCCACCAAAATTCAGACACCCACACAAGTCTGCCACACCAAAGGTCAGTGATAAACTGGCGAAAACAAAACCTCCACCGTCACGCCAACAGAAATGCGCCCACACTATCACGACACACAAATCCACACGCCGGTTTTTCAACCGCGGTATTCCATTGGTGGTACACACCACTGCGCTCAAAATACACACACCCTTACAAAACACAGCCACATTGGACAATTTGAAATACACACACCTGAGACACATACACACACCACTCTCACACACCCAATACAATATAAAACACACTCCCACATACCCCTACGACCAAAAATCACAAACGAAGGCCAGAGAGAGACACCACCATCAACAATACTAGCATCCACAGGCACACAACACCATCACCCACACAACTTCCACGCACCTCACACAACACACCACTACATATCACCACACTTATCACCCCACACACCACCCCACACATCACCTACACCACCCCATGGCACGGCGAAGACAGCCCAGGTTCTCGGAGGAGGAGCTCAGGGTCATGGGGGAGGAAATCATCCGGGTAGAGCCACAGCTATTTGGATCCCAGGTGAAGCACACCTCAATTGCAAGGAAGATGGAGCTATGGCGAAGAATAGTGGACAGGGTCAACGCAGTGGGACAACACCCAAGAAATCGGGAGGACATCAGGAAAAGGTGGAACGACCTACAGGGGAAGGTGCATTCCGTGGTATCAAGACACAACCAGGCGGTTCAGCGGACTGGCGGCGGACCCCCACCTCCTCACCCACAACTAACAACATGGGAGGAGCAGGTCTTGGTGATTCTGCATCCTGAGGGCCTCGCAGGAGTTGGTGGAGGAATGGACTCTGGTAAGTCAAATCTTAACTATTACATCCCCCACCCTACCTGCATGCTATCACATACCCCCACCCTCGCCCTCACCCCTATCACTCCAACTCCTCACAAATGTACCAATATCACAAACCACACATCCCAACACCAAGCCCTGCATGCAAAAACAAAGCATGGACACCCATCACTAAAGCATGCCCACTGCACATACCCATACACCCCCCTAAACCATCATTACACAAGCTCCCACACAGGAATGCCAGCACTGGGGTACACGTCACCCATCCATTGCACACCATGACACACACAGATGCAATAATCATGCCTTTCCACCCCTGCAGGACCACTACCCAACATCACCAGAAAGGAGGGTCCAGACATGTCCACTCCACCCACAGAAGAGGCCCACAGTGATGACAGCACCTCTGTCCAACTGGATCTAGATGATCAGCCCGGACCATCGTGGGCCTCGGGACAGTCGGTTCCCCTCACACAGGCACAGGCCACCACAGACCTTCCCCCCTATGGAAACACCAGTACAGCACCCACCCAGTGGGCCCATACCTCCGTCCCCAGGACACGTCAAACAGCTGTGTGTCCACCACTACATGGAACCCAGGATAACCCACCACCCCAACAACAACAGGGACCTGGGGGCAGTGGCAGTGGGCACACGGTCCAGGGGACGGAGGCCCAGGAACTGGGAGGACTGCCGTGCGACAGGGGGCGGACAGGCCAAGGGAACCCACTCTCCACGAGGCCCTCTCCTCCATCATGGGAGCATACCACCACTCCCAGGAGACGATGGCAACGGTACTGGCCAAGTTTCAGGAGACCCAGCGCATACAGGAGGAACAGTATATGGGCTTCAGGGAGGAACTCAGAACCATCAGCTCCACCCTGGGCACCATTGTAGGGGTGCTGAAGGAAGTACTCAACACCAGGAGGGACACTGTGGCACTACAAGGGGCCCCTGACACTAGCATGGACGATGAAGTGCCCACCACCTCCGCCGGCGCTAGTGGACAGGACGCCCCGCCACAGGACCACCACACCAGCACCCCACCCCCTGCAGACGGAGAACCACCCCGCAAACGGTCCCTGAGATCCAGGAACAAGACAGAGCATGATGCCAAGACCCCCGCCAACAAATGAGACCACCCTGATTGTCATCCCACTGTCCCACTTTGTCACCCTGTCCATAATTAAACTGCCCCAGCTCCACTTCCTATGCCCATATGGGCAATGCACCTGTGAGACTAATAGACTGGACTCTGCAATGGACACTCCTCCGCCATCAGCCCTCACCATTTAACTTCCCCATCCAATATTTTGCATTTAAATGAACACACCTAAAGCACAAAAAGATCTGGAGTCTGTCTGTGATTTTGAAATAGTGTATTTGCAATTACAGTGACAAAATGTTCTTGAAATAGTAATGTCAACATACCTATGTCACACAGCTCTAGTCCATGATTAATCTAAGCAGATGACACACGTTGGGACCCACATCTGTGAAACCGTAAGGGAAAGTGACAACTCAGTGACCATACACTGGGTGAAAACGACAGACAGGATAGAGGTAGTAGGCTAAAAGTACTTGTAGTAGGCAGAAATGTATTCTCACCTGTGTTTCACTGGAAATATTGCAGGATCACGGAGTCCCTGTTCTGCATGTCTTCTTCCTCTGCTTCCTCCTCATCACTGTCCACAGGCTCCACAGCTGCCACAACACTGCCATCTGGACCATCCTCCTGCAGAAAAGGCACCTGTTGTCGCAAAGCCAAGTTGTGAAGCATACAGCAGGCCACGATGATCTAGCATACCTTCTTTGGTGAGTAGAATAGGGATCCACCTGTCATATGCAGGCACCTGAACCTGGCCTTCAGGAGGCCGAAGGTCCGCTCGATCACCCTCCTAGTCTGCCCATGGGCCTCATTGTAGCGTTCCTCTGCCCTGGTCCTGGGATTCCTCACTGGGGTCAGTAGCCATGACAGGTTGGGGTACCCAGAGTCACCTGCAAATGGCGAGGGACAAATGTTAGACACACACTAACTCTTAGGGATAACCCCAGACAATCATTCCCACTGTCTTGCTTCCAGGGGCTCACCTAATAGCCACACGGTGCCTCTGGAGTTGACCCATCACATAAGGGATGCTGCTATTCCGCAGGATGTAGGCGTCATGCACTGAGCCAGGGAACATGGCATTCACATGGGAGATGTACTGGTCTGCCAAACATACCAAGTATACATTCATGGAATGATAACTCTTCCGGTTTCTGTACACCTGTTCACTCCTGTGGGGGGGGACCAAAGCCACATGGGTACCATCAATGGCACCTATGATGTTGGGGATAGGTCCAAGGACATAGAATTCACCTTTCACGGTAGGCAAATCCTCCACCTGAGGGAAAACGATGTAGCTCTGCATGTGTTTCAGCAGGGCAGACAACACTCTGGACAATACGTTTGAAAACGTAGGCTGGGATATCCCTGATGCCATGGCCACAGTTGTTTGAAAAGACCCACTTGCAAGGAAATGGAGCACTGATAGCACCTGCACTTGAGGGGGGATTCCTGTGGGATGGCGGATTGCTGACATCAGGTCTGGCTCCAACTGGGTACACAGTTCCTGGATTGTGGCACGGTCAAACCTGTAGGTGATTATCAAATGTCTTTCCTCCATTGTCGACAGGTCCACCAGAGGTCGGTACACCGGAGGATTCCGCCATCTCCTCACATGTCCCAGCGGACGGTGCCTATGAAGGACAACAGCGACCACAGAGTCAAACAACTCAGAGGTACGTACCCACAGTTTACCCAGAACACCAATCATACACAAAATGTGGCATGTATGTGTGTTGAGACTAGGCCTAGGTATGTGTGACGCAGTTGGAAATTAGGCCATGTGGGCCCCTGAAATGGCAGCTGCCTGACCTCTAAAGTGGGACAATGGGATGTGAGGTAACTGCGCAGGCGTTGTACACCGTCATGGTAGGCGGTCGGAGACCGCGGCGCAATGCTGCATTGGTTAACATTGGACCCTATGGGTCTCAGGAGCCAATGACGATGTACGCCGGCGGTGATGGTACGCACCGCCGCGGACGTGACCGCCATTTTCTATCTGTTTAATCACTCGATACCTGATCTTCGACAGGAGAGGACCTACACTGCAAGTGCTGCTGTGACCTCGGTCTGGAAGAGACAATGGCTCGTGCATCTGGGGAAAGGGCCCCTGCCTTCACATCGGAGGAGTTGGAGAAGCTCGTCGATGGGGTCCTCCCTAGTACACGCTACTCTACGGTCCTCCAGACAAACAGGTAAGTACACAGTGAGCCTGTTGTATGGGCTATGCCTGTGTGGAGAGGGCTGGATGTAAGAAGGAAGGGGGCAGAGTTCTGCGTGCATGAAAGACGGTGGGTGCATGTGCCACATGGCAAGGGTAGGGATGGGGGCCACTCACTTTGACGGTGCAGTTGGTAATTACTTCTCTTCTTCCCCTGTACATTTCATGTAGGCCAGCGCTCACCAGAAGAAAGATATTTGGCGTGCCATCGCCAAGGACGTCCGGACCCTGGGGGTCTACCACAGACGGAGCACCCACTGCCGGAAAAGATGGGAGGACATTCGCCGCTGGAGCAAGA
The DNA here is from genome assembly GCF_031143425.1 of Pleurodeles waltl. NCBI lineage: Eukaryota > Metazoa > Chordata > Amphibia > Caudata > Salamandridae > Pleurodeles > Pleurodeles waltl. The sequence continues at coordinate 932,016,201 of NC_090446.1, read as the reverse complement.
AGATGGCGGAGGCTCAGCTGGGGATGGCCTCCCAATGTGGGAGGGGTGCCCGTCGAACCATGACCCCCCTGATGTTCAGGATCCTGGCGGTGGCCTACCCGGAGTTGGACGGGCGCTTGAGGGCATCACAGCAAACACAAGGGGGTGAGTACACTCTCATTCAGCTGACTTTACGCGCAGTGGAGTCGTCTGGGTGGGGGAGGAGGGCTGTGGGTTTCCCTAGGCCAGGGCGAGTTCCGTAGGCTAGGCCCCTCCATAAGGCATGGCCCTGTGGCCCCCCACCCCACCTCTGTAGAGTGCCAAGTACAGCTATTCATCCCCCTGTGTCACCTATGTGTGCAGATGTCGTCCATAGCCTTGTAGGCCATTTCCCAGGAATTGCACTGTAGAGCCCAAGAGCGCAGCGTAGTGCAGGGGGCTTCTGTGTCTGTCTTGTCCGCCAACGGTAGCGGTAATCCATGCACTCAACATGTCTTTCTTCTGTCCCCCCCCCCCCCCTTTTGTGGTCTCCCTGTTCTTGTGTGCATTAGCATCATCAGGCGGAGGAGCAGTGGCACCGGAGCACGAGGGAGCTGCATCCTACATGGCCATGGAGGGCCACATTACGGACTCAGAATTCACCAGTGGGACGGAGGGCGAGGGGAGTTCCACGGCGGGGACAGGAGCTGACACCAGCGACACGGACTCGTCCTCTGATGGGAGCTCCCTTGTGGTGGCGGCAACATCTGTGCCCCCCGCATCTACAGGTACAGCCGCCACCCCCCCTACCAGCACCACCCTCCCAGCAGCCCCTCAGCCTTCGCCCCGTGCCCGCTCACCCAGGAGGTTGGGCATCACCTTCGCTCCAGGCACCTCAGGCCCTGCCCCAGTCACCCCTGCTGCCCTCAGTGAGGAGGCCATTGACCTCCTCAGGTCCCTCACTGTTGGGCAGTCTACCATTTTGAATGCCATCCAGGGTGTAGAAAGGCAGTTGCAACAAACTAATGCATTCCTGGAGGGCATTCATTCTGGTCAGGCGGCCCTTCACCGAGCCTTTCAAACTCAGGCCTCAGCACTGATGGCAGCCATTGTCCCTGTGTCTAGCCTCCCCCCTCCAACTTCCTCCACCCAGACCCTTATCCCCTGTACCTCTGCCTATCCCAAGCACACCATCAGACCAGCCTGCACACACCTCACCACACAAGGGAAGCTGAGGCAAACATAAGCACCACACATCCCACAGGCACTCACGCAAGCATCACACACATGCAGACACACCAACATCAACTGCCTCCACTGTGTCCCCCTCCTCGTCGTCTCCCTCCTCCCTCCTAGTCTTGTCTACACACACACCTGCATGCACTACCTCTACAGCAACTACGTCCCTCACCAGCACACCCACCAGCACACCCCGCTCACGTGCAGTCACCACCCCCACTACCATTCACATGTCCCCTGTGTCCTCTCCCAGTGTGTCTGTGACACCCCCTCCCAAGATACACAAACGCAGGCACACACCTACCCAACAGCCATCCACCTCACGACAGCCTCCAGCGCATGCACCTGCACCCAAAGTCACCAAACGTACACCTCCTGCTACCACCACCGCTTCCTCCACTCCCAAACCCCCTCCAGCTACCCGTCCCAGTATGTCCAAAAAACTTTTCCTTTCCAGCCTTGACCTTTTTCCACACCTCCCCCCCGTCCATCTCATAGGTCCCGAACTAGCACCTCAGCTACACCATCTCCGGGACCAGTGGTGCCTGTAGTTACAGGTATGTGGAGTGCACCGGCCACCAGGACAGCCACTGTGGCACGGAGCCACAGCACAGCCAGTCCCCCCCCCCCCCTGTGAAGCACCAGAAGTTGGCCAGTGCCTGGCGGGAGAGGGGGAAGACTCCAGCCACCCAAGCCGCACCCAGGGGTCCCGGTGGGAGTGTGGACTCAGCTGTGACACCTCCCAAGGTAGGGAAGGGCCACAAGAAACCCGGCAAGTCTGGGAAGAGCAGCACGGCGGAGAAGACCGCCATCATCCCCGCTGCCAAGGAGGGCCCCGCAAGCCCCATCCCCGCTGCCCAGGAGGCCACCGCCAGCCCAGCTGCCCAGGAGGGCCCTGCCAGCCACAGCCCAGCTGCCCAGGAGGGCCCTGCCAGCCACAGCCCAGCTGCCCAGGAGGGCCCCACCAGCCACAGCCCAGCTGCCCAGGAGGGCCCCACCAGCCACAGCCCAGCTGCCCAGGAGAGCCCCACCAGCCACAGCCCAGCTGCCCAGGAGGGCCCCGCCAGCCACAGCCCAGCTGCCCAGGAGGGCCCCGCCAGCCACAGCCCAGCTGCCCAGGAGGGCCCCGCCAGCCACAGCCCAGCTGCTCAGGAGGGCCCCGCCAGCCACAGCCCAGCTGCTCAGGAGGGCCCCGCCAGCCACAGCCCAGCTGGGCCATGAAGGACCGCCAGCCCCAGCCCTGCTGGGCCATGAAGGACCGCCAGCACAAGCACCGCTGGGCCATGAAGGACCGCCAGCACAAGCACCGCTGGGCCATGAAGGACCGCCAGCACAAGCACCGCTGGGCCATGAAGGACCGCCAGCACAAGCACCGCTGGGCCATGAAGGACCGCCAGCACAAGCACCGCTGGGCCATGAAGGACCGCCAGCACAAGCACCGCTGGGCCATGAAGGACCGCCAGCACAAGCACCGCTGGGCCATGAAGGACCGCCAACTCAAGCAGCGCTGAACAGGGCACCGCCAACTCAAGCAGCGCTGAACAGGGCACCGCCAACTCAAGCACCGCTGAACAGGGCACCGCCAACTCAAGCACTGCTGAACAGGGCACCGCCAACTCAAGCACTGCTGAACAGGGCACCGCCAAATCAAGCACAGCTAGCCCATGAGTGGCAGGGGCACTGACGCAACTAGGACCGTCACGGGGTGAGTGATGCACTCTGGGCACCAGTCCCCCTCTAGAACCAGTGGAGACATGCATCCACTACCTCTGTCCTTCACAGGATGAAGCACTCTGGGCTCCAGTCCCCCTTCAGAACCAGTGGAGACTGTTATCCACTTGAGAGACTGTGGCTTTGCACTCCCCAGGATGCAGCAGTGGGCAAACCACCCACTGTAGAGACTTGAGAGACTGTGGCTTTGCACTCCCCAGGATAATGCAGTGGGCAAGCCACCCACTGTAGAGACTTGCGAGACTGTGGCTTTGCACTCCCCAGGATACATCAATGGGCATAGAGCCCCCTCGTGGATCTGGCGTCGTGCACTCATCCGGCTGAGGTGCCCCCGCTTCCCTTCCCCCTGAGGTGCCTGTTGTATTTCTATCTGATGCCCCTGCAGTGTTCTCTCTGTTTTGATCTGGTATCGAGTGTGGGCCTCGCCCATGCATTTTGGGCCCAGTGGTCCAGGACTATGGATGGTGCAATACCTGGACTACTATTCTTGGTGTATATTTTGTTAATAGTGTATATATGTATATTTTTGCGTACTGCATTACAATAGATTACAATGGTTACACTCATTTCCTTTTGTCTTTGCATTCTTCCGGGGGGGTTGGGAGTGTAACTATAATGTATAGATATGTATTAGTGTGTGTGTTGTAGTGGGTGAGGGTGGGGTGGGGGGTGTTGCGTGTGTGTGTCCCTGTTTTTTGCCTCCCCCCTCCCCTGTGTCGTAGGTGCAGTACTCACCATGGTCTTCACCGCCGGCGTTCGTGCTCCTGGTACAGGAGCAGGAAGACTATCGCAGGTAGGATTTGGAGTTCCGGGTCCATGGTGTCCTCCTTCCTCGTGGAGTGTGTAGAGGTGAGCGTTTTCCCTTCGAAATTCCTGTTTCTGCCGTGTTTTTATCCGCAGTGAATCCGCCCCGGAAAAGGTGGCGGATTGGCATGTCATAATAGTGTGGGCGGTACATTGGCTTCCGCCTGTCTGTTGGCGGTGACCGCTGCGCTGTTTGTTTGTACCGCCATGGCGGTCAGAGTGTTAAAGTGGCTGTCTTTGTTGGCGGTTTCCGCCATAGTTGTAATTCCAAATTTTTTACCACCGGCCTGTTGGCGGTCTTACCGCCGCTTTAACACCGTCCGCCAGGGTTGTAATGACCACCATTGTATCTGAAGACGGGGGGGCTGTTGAAGTGGTTAATTTTTCCAAGTTGTTCTTTTTAAGGTGCAACTGAAAATGGGCACCGATTGGTATTAGATGTTTAGATTTTCAGGCCAGAAGAGGGCGGAAGCACACTGCATCACATACCAGCACTCAGCTTGCCCCATTGCATCGTGGTAAATTTTGAGTGCTGGGTGTGAGGCAGTGTGCTCCCACCGTCTCTCTCTCTCTTAGATCTTTAGATTTTATTTACCTTTTATGAATATCTCCTTAACAAAACAAAGAACAATGGTCTGGGCCAGCTGGAGTATGTGATCTCAGAGCTGCTGCATTTTTCATATAATTCTTGCAGGATTTTACAAAACCTTTTGTTCTCGTTCAAATGGATCACAATTACACTGACAGAGAATATACTAAATAATTTTCCTTTTTTGCTGCATAATTCAGCGAACTCAGCCACATCATTGCTCCTCTATTGCATCATAATTCTAGTGGCCGTGACAATACTGCTGAACTGAGGTAGTCCGATACGATTCCCAAAAAGGAAATTGTCCTATGGAGACAGTTTCCCGTTTCCAAATCAGTTAACACCTTCTTTGATGAGTCGATAATGTTCAATGGTTTGTGACCGCAACTGTGTTCACAAACCAGTGATACATACTAGAACAAGTCACAATTAGGCGGCGCTCCTTCTCCTCCCTTTCTAATTGCACTTTGTTATTGATGGGGGAATTCATTTTACGAATCAGAAATGTTTATACAACTAGCAAAATTGGGTTTAGTAAATACCAAAAATCCATTTGTGGTTGTAAACTGTGATTTTTCAAATTGCAGGGTTTGCAACCGCTTAACGATGTAGTACATCTGGTATAATGCTGCATAATTTGGTCTTCCACATAATCCTAAAAGCTCTAACAATAGTAAAGCTCTGCAGAGTGGTTTGGGGCTGTCATTACTATAGTGAAATCCACATTTCACAGCAAATTGTGAAATAATTTTCATATTTCAGTTTCTCGTGAAATACGGTTTTTAACACCACTGCATCTTCTGCAATAAAATAAACCAAACGTAATATATTACACAGTGGCAGTCACCACTTTCTAGGTATGTCTAGCAGCGCTTTCCATTAAAGAGGGGCTTATTTATCTGCTTATAACTGGCTCCCGTGGGCAAACATGCACTGAATTTGCTGATCGAAAAGCATAGCCAGCTAATGTCCACCATGTCAATTTTCATTCAGTTCCACGCAAGGTATAAAGGTTTAGAGCGGGTTCAAAAAAAGTTGTGTTTTACCATATTAGTTACCACAGGAGTTATTCAAGTGCCTAAATCAAAAAGCTGCTGAATGAATTGATGCCGAACATGACATGAAAGTAGGCTTTTAATCAGGAGGCCCGCTTTTTGTTTGTGTAAATTCGTCCAGTAGTTTTTGGGAAATTAATGTTAAATAAAGGTGCGGGGTTGCTTGAAAGGCTAACACTTTTGGATGTCTTGACATTTTAGTTCATAGAGGTCCAATGAGACTGTTCAAAGGCAAGACATTTGTTTTTTGTTTTTTAAAAACTCCCAATGGTCAAGGAAGTCCTTCTGATCACTATCGGTCTATGGACCTGGCAATCGTGATAGCCTGGCCATAAAATGGAAAGTTATTCTTTCATATTGACTGACACATCAACTATGAAATGACACCTCCAGTCAAAGTGGGGTACCAGCTGGAAAGATTGACTGCTGAAGTAAAGACTTCAAAACTCAGTCAATTCTTCCTATGTAGGGGCTGCAGCAGGTTGAGGAGGAAAACAATCCTCCTCTGAACATATTCAAACTGTACTACATAGAGTACAATAGTAACATATGAAGCAGAAATTAGTGCCCATGAACTATGACAGAAAAATTTAAGAACTTTACTGAAAAATCCAACAGTAAAAAATGTTTACAAGCGGCCATTTGCCACTACAGCTATAAAATAAAAAATATTTCTAAAATATAACAAAAATCCAAAATCAAAAACATTTCTTTTGAAAACCACCAACAAAACAGAATCAAACAGCTTATTTTTTATTAAATCTGATGCTCTGCATGGTGCTGTTGATGTGTGCAGCCGGGGTTGGCCACCTTTGGTAGTACAGCACTACTGCACGTGGCCCGCTGTCAAAAGTTGTGCACAGTGGCAAAGGGTATATGTTAGACCTGACAGCTTTAGGGTGGTCACCCCTAACTTTTTGCCTGCCCCCCCCACTTTTTGGACACTGTTTTTGCTGGTTTTTAGACTCTGCGCAGTTTACCACTGCTAATCATTGCTAAAGTGCATATGCTCTCTCCCTTTAAACATGGTAACATTGGATCATACCCAATAGGACTATTTAATTTACTTATAAGTCCCTAGTAGAGTGCACTGTATGTGCCCAGGGCCTGCAGCACTGATTGTGCCACCCACTTAAGTAGCCCCTTAACCTTGTCTCAGGCCTGCCATTGCAAGGCCTGTGTGTGCAGTTTCACTGCCAATTCGACTTGGCATTTAAAAGTACTTGCCAAGCCTGAAACTCCCCTTTTTCTAAATATAAGACACCCCTAAGTTATGCCCTAGGTAACCAATAGGGCAGGGTGCTGTGTAGGCAAAGGGCAGGACATGTACCTATGTAGTTTACATGTCCTGGTAGTGTAAAACTCCTAAATTCGTTTTTGCACTGCTGTGAGGCCTGCTCCCTTCATAGGCTAACACTAGGGCTGCCCTCATACATTGTTTGAGTGGTAGCTGCTGATCTGAAAGGAGTAGGAAGGTCAACTTTAGTATGGCCAGAATGGGGATATAAAAGCCTGCTGACTGGTGAAGTTGGATTTAATATTACTATTTTAGAAATGCCACTTTTAGAAAGTGAGCATTTCTCTGCACTTAAAACTTTCTGTGCCTTACAATCCACGTCTGGTTGGGTTTAGTTGACAGCTCCTTGTGCATTCACTCAGACACACCCCAAACACAGGATACTCAGCCTCACTTGCATACATCTGCATTTTGAATGGGTCTTCGTGTGGAGGGCCTGCTCTCACACAAAGGACTGCCACACCCCCTATTGGGACCCTGGCAGACAGGATTGAACTGAAAGGGGACCTGGTGCACTTCTAAGCCACTCTTTGAAGTCTCCCCCACTCAAAGGCACATTTGGGTATATAAACAGCCTTTTCCCCCTTCCAACTTAGATACTTCTGAGGTAGACACTCTACCTTAGAGACACTTCCTGGAGAAGATAACTGGAACCAGAACCTGCATCCTGCCAAGAAGAACTGCCTAGTTGCCCAAAGGACTCACCTGACTGCTTTCTGTGAAGGACTGCTGCCTTGCTGTTGGCCTGCTGCCTCGCTGCTCTCTGGCTGTGGTGAAGAAGTGCTCTCCAAGGGCTTGGATAGAGCTTGCCTCCTGTTCCCTGAAGTCTCAGGACCAAAAAGACTTCTCTCTTGAAACTGGACTCCTTGTGCGGCAAAAATTAAATGAACAGCTTGCTAAAAGCGATGCACAGCCTGCCCCACAGTGTGAAATTCACTGCACGCCGAACCGTAATGACGCAGTGCAACTTTGCACGGAGAAGATCGACGCGGCGCCTGCGTTGCGACAGGAACTTCGATGCACGGCCCATCGGATCGGTGCACAGTCGACCCAGGACGACACAGGTTGTCTTCCAGTGGGGAAATCGACGCAGCGCTTGCTGTGCTGAAGAAACTTCCACGCAACGCCCACCGGAACGACGCAGCACTTGTGACTTTGCTCCGCAAGCCCAGGATTCCACGCACAGACCCCGGGGCGTCTGGAAATCCCGCTACCAGAAGAAGATCCACGACCGAGTGCCGGAAATCGACGCACAGCCGTCCCTGCATGGAAACTTAACGACGCATCGCCGTGTGCGGCCCGAGAAATCAACGCACACCCCTTCGTTTCCACTCTTCTCCTCCTCTGCAGCCCTTTGCAGAGATTTTTCACACGAACCAGGTACTTTGTGCTTGAAAGAGGCTTTGTTTGCTTTTAAAAGACTTAAGACACTTGATATAACTTTTCAGTGATATCTCTACATTTACTTATTGCACCTTTGATCGTTTTGACCTGCAAATATCCAGATAAATGTTATATATTTTTCTAAACACTATGTGGTGTATTTTTGTGGTGCTATATTGTGTTATTGTATGATTTATTGCACAAATACTTTACACATTGCCTTCAAAAGTTAAGCCTGACTGCTCAGTGCCAAGCTACGAGAGGGTGGGCACAGGATAATTTGGATTGTGTGTGACTTACCCTGACTAGAGTGAGGATCCTTGCTTGGACAGGGGGTAACCTGACTGCCAACCAAAGACCCCATTTCTAATAGTATAATTTCCAAGAACTTAGATGTAAAGCACCATCACAAAAACATGAAAATGCATTGAAAAACTATAGCTAAAGTGAAGTAAAGGTTAGGATTGTTCATAACACTTTAATGTTTTTTACAAAACTGTGAAATTCACTTAAAAACACATTTTATGTACAGTGATGGCTACAAACTAAAACTGAAAAACAACTGAACATGAGTTTCTATGGCTTTTTAGTGATTTATGGATTGTGTAGTCAACCTAAAATGATGAAGCTGAGTGAAGTATCAGTTTTAAATCATAACCATAATTGTTATGTGGTTGTTTTAAGAGATTAGGTATAGGCATACACACATCATTACATTTTGTGAGATATATACTTATGTGTATGCTAGATTTTAATATTTTGGAAACTACGCAGTATTGGCGAAATGTACGTTTACAACTGATTTTACCTTTTATACACCTGTCAGGAATTCACAAATGGATTCCTGGCAGGTGTAAATGGTTTTACAATTGCAGATTTTTCTGCCGCCTATATGGAGAAATCCCAACTTATAAATTTCACTCAAGTGGTGGGGCATGGACATTCTTAGAAATTGTTTGCTGGGAAGTTTGGGAACGCCTTCAAACCTATGGTTGTGGGCAATTCTCAAACTCTTCTCTGACCTGTTCCCATCCTGGAAATGGTTGGCAATTTACTCCTCCCCTTCCTGAATGGGAAGGAGAATGGATTACCTCCAATGGTGAACTCTTGAAAAGGTGGGGGAAGTTGGTGAACCTCAGAAAGTAGCAAGTAGTGCAGGTAAAATTAAACCTATGGGTGCAGATTCACTATTTTTTGTGAATCAGACACGGCGTAATTTGGGAGTCGCCAGGGGTCGCGGCTGCAACCCATGTCTTGCCCCTTGCTACCCCTGCCTCTGCCTTTGCGACCGCTGGTTTCAGAGGTGGCAAAAGCAGTGCTGGAAACAGTGGCTGCTTATCTTTATGGAGGTTGGTTGGGGCTCCTTTATCTTTGGTTTCTCTCATTTTCTTATTACACTGATAGTGAAAAATGTTTAATCATTCACTATTAGTCTAATTTTAATAATGTAGCACAATTAGCTGGATTATACTCTCCCTCTCAGCTGAGGTAGACAGGAAAGCTTTTACATGTATGTTCTGTGCGTGCTTGAGGGTGTGTGTGTTTAGATGAGCGAATGTGTGTGTAAGTGTGAATGTGTAAGCCTGTGTGTGAGTGGAATTGAAGGTCAAAATGGGTGTGTAACGTATTCGCTACCCCTGGCATTTTGGTGAATTGACGTTAATGGAATCGGGTCCTTTGTTTATATAACTAATTAATAGCTACTTTTTTTCGGCCGGGCTTTCGCCAGTGAAAATGTTTCTGCTATAGCACCGCCTTCCTGGTGCACAAACTATAAATATAAACGTAGACTATGAGAAGGGTGACGGAATGATATCTGGTTTGTCTCCGCTTTGCTCGTGGCTGAAGGTATGCGCCATAACAAGCAGTGCTTGTCGTGAGAGCCAATTTGTTCCTCGTCGGCTTGAGGCCTCGCTCTAGCTGTCAGGTTGTATACGTTTCTGTAGTCCGTGCGAGGCACCCCTCGGGCTCCCTTTATGTGTTTCTGTGCTCGGTCGGTTTATATGGTCAGTGCGAGGTGCCTCTCTTGCTGCCTGTGCTGCTACAGTCGGGGAAAGGACATGTTTGCTGTCATTTTATGCGTTTTTGTAATCCGGTACATGTACCTCTCTTGCTGGCACGAAACCCATTTCTATGCACAGGGGCCGTGTCTCTTTTGTAATCGCTGTGTGGTTTAGTCACCTTTACTATCAGTGTGTAACTATTTGATCAGTGATATGTCATTCTGTTTATATTGGTGTACGCAAGTGTTGTCGGTTATCTGCACTTCTCTGTCTCTGCAGGACTCTTAGTGACATGCACATCTTTTTCCGCACTATACATGGCGAAGCTTCGTGTGGGGCACATCTCTTGCTAACAGGGAGCATGTTCTTATGCACTGTTAGAGGCACAGTCCTGCACACTGTCAAAAGGGTTTGGTTCTGTATTAGAGACACATTTCTTGTTAACAATGAATATCTTCCTAGCCTCGATGAGAGACACCTCGCTTAACATGTTACTTTTCTCAGGGAGAAGCACCCCTCTTGTTAACTTTAGTATGTTTTTATTCTCAGGGACACACACACATTTCTTGTAAATATGTAATATATTTCTGTTTGTGAGAGGTACCTCGCTTAATTCATACTCAGTACATTTCTATTGCCAGTGACAGGCAGCCCTCTTCTTCATATGTAAAATTATTCTGCTTTCCATGGGAGGCATCTCCTTTGTTGGCATTATCTGTTTCTCTTGTTGTGAAAGGCAATTCTCTTGTTCACTGATTTTGCAGTATGATGTAGTATTTTCCAAAGAGGTGAGACTTCAATGGATAAGAAGATGTTCCAGATCCTGGGTGCACAGATGGAAAAAGCCTGGTGTTTGTTTCTACTTTTGTATATTTATTAGTCTGTAGAATGAATGTGTTCTGGCTGCGGGTGTGCCGAGATCCAAGAGATATGGTGAGCTTTTCTGGAAGATTACTGGAGGTGCTGGTTGTGATGGCTCTATAAATGATGTAGCTGGTTTTGCAGATGGTGGGTGTCTGCAACGGGAGCCAATGGAGTTCAGTCAGGATGAGGGTGATGTGCTCACGGTTCTTCAGGAACTAGATGACATGTGCTGCTGTGGGTAGGATGCCCTTAAGGGGTGCTGGTATGGAGTTTGGCAGGCCATGGAACAGGGTGTTACCACCATCTAGATGCAGGAGTCTAAGGCTTGAACAGCAGTTCTGAAGTCTTTTTCTGGAAGAAATAGTTTAACTTTTTTTAGAAGAGAGAGTTGGCACCAGGACATCTTGGGTGTTTTTTTGGTAATGTGTTTCTTGAGAATGAGGTTGGTGTCCAGGCTGAATTCAAGTGACTTGGCATTCTGTGACAGCTGGGGTTCGAAACTGTCAAGATTCATGTGATTGAGATGGGCTTGTACTGTTTCTTATTTGTTGTTCTTGGAAAATAACAGGAATTCTGTCTTGGATGGGTTGAGCTTCAGGTAGGCACTGGGCAGCCAAGTCTGGTTCATGTGCAAGCAGAGTTTGAGGGGCAGGATGTCTGAAACAGATGAGACTTTCAAGTAGAGTTGTAGGTCTGTCTTGCCAGCTTCTGGGAAGATGCCTTGAGTGAAAGAGTCATTGACAGTGGTAAGTAGGGGTAGGAGAGAGTTTCCAGAGAGAATACTGATGAAGGACAAGAGCAAAATATCATCTTCACAAGTAGTGGCTTTGAGGTAATTGAGTATGTCAGCAAGATCTGCAAATGATAGGGCTTTGAATGTAGTTGCGGTTTTCTCTTAGAAGGGGTGGGCATTAAAGATGAAGCACGCTTGGTGTTGTCGATGTTCTATCAGATCATCTGCTTTTTTTCACTGAAGAAGAGAATTATGGCATTGCACCTTTCTGTGGCCTGAGGAAGCGTTGAGAAACGTTCTGTTTCTGTTGGTGGTTTCATTGATGGGTTGGTATAGTACTTTTCTTCTGCTGATGTGATGAGCTGTTTGTGTGTTGCACTAAGAGACTTTAGTATCAACAGGTTATCAGGAGTTCAGATTTTTTTCCATTTCCTTTCCTTTCTGCTGGGAGACCATTTATTGTCAGACAGGTTTTTAGAGTACCAGAGTGCTGAAGGTTTTGTCTTGTATTTGCAAGATTAATTGGTGCGTTAATGTTCAAATAGCTTTTTTTTAAAAAAGTCTGGATGTTGTTTAGAAGTGTGTTGGTGTCAGACATGGAGTTAATAGAGTGAGAGATGAGTTCAAGCATTCAGTTGTCTATGGCTAAGTCTTTAAATGATTTGAAGGTTTGGTCATCTCTTTTAGGGTTGATTTTGTTTTCCAAGGGTATAGATGGTCTTCAGTGGATTATTGGTGAGGTTGAGAAAATAAGGTTGAAGATGTGGCTTTTGGAATATGTTGGCTGTGTTGAATGGGAGGTTGAAGTCAACCATTAGGGTGATGTGGTCATGTTGGATGGATGAGGTGGCAAGCAGATCTAAGAATTCATCAGTAAAGTCTTTCTTGTAGACCTATAGAAGAGACAGAAACTGGCTGTTTGAGTTGCAGAGACTGTGATACATTATGTCAGCAGTTCCATGGACTTGAGTGTTACTTGTTTGCCTAGGGCATGGGTACTCGCAAAAATGTTTCCAGGGGCCAAAAAGTTTGGTCTGTGATGTGCCCGAGGGCCACATCAATGCCAGCGGAACGGTGGTCGGGCGAGGGGGTTGGGAGGAAAATATTGCTAGGCGAAGCAAAGGATATACATCTAGTGGCTGCATTGAGAAATATGAAGTCAGAAAACCTGGGATTAATCTTGGCGTCCCTACTTTTACAAATTGTGTGATCGTGGGCAATTGCTTAATTTTAAGTTCAGGGTCTGCATTGTACAAATCTGCTCCTGTGTTTGATTTAATAAACTACAATGTTGTTCATCTATAATCGGAACCAAGATCACTCAAAAAGTGCACATAACATCTGACTTGCTTGTTTATTTCACTATTGGTGTATGTGTGAGGGTAGAGGTGAAAATTTATGTTTCTAAATTCTTGTTTGAAAACTATCGCATTCAAATGAATACTTCTCATTGTACTGATACAATAAATTATACTTAGGTGAAATGGACTGCATGTTAACTTAATACACTGCATGAATTTTGAAGTGACATATTTTTACACTTTTGCTGCAAGATGTCTTTAAAAGTGAACTTGCTTCTAAAGTGAAGCTCAGGACTCCCTAGTTACTTCCTTTCCTTAACACCAGTTAACCTTGAAATAAACGATTGCCTCTCTATTTACGATAGAGAGAACAGCAACCCTGTACTCCTCTAGCCCAGGGGGCCGCATGTAAAGGTCAAGGGGGCCGCATGCGTGTAGAAAAACACACTGGAACAGGGGTTCTGGTCCAAGGCCCTTCCTTTCCCTAACGGACCCAAACAGGCAAGTCACTTGTCTTTGGCACCCTTTACTGGGGATATCTGGATAGTGGGAGACTCTAAAAAGATAATTGAAGTACGAAGAAGGCAGGAAGTGATGGCGCTTCCTCTGCAGATGGATGATGGGAAATAGTCATTGCTTAGCCTCTCCTTTTAAACACGGTTTTGGTGGCAAACCAGCAATGTCACTTCTTATGCAGGTGTATGATGGGAAAGGGAGCCCTGTTGCTTGGCTGATTCTGTTAAAGACGCTTTTTGAAGGAAACCAATGATGTTGCTTCATTTGCAAATGGATGAATGGAGACCAGGTGATGTCACTTCTTGTGTAGTAAGATGCACCTTTTCTCTTAATACTTAATATTTTTTCTTTTCTCATTTGAGAAGCACTACTTCTCTTGTTAACTGTTAGTATGATGCTTTGCCTAGTGAGAGGCATATCTCTAGCTAACAAGGAATAAGACTCTGACCTCAGCCAGAGTTACTTTTCTTCCTAACAAATGAACTCAAATGTTTCTTTATCAATGAGGAGCACCTCCCTAATTAACAGATAAGATATTTCTGACTTCAGTGTTAGAGACCTTTCTTGTTCAACTTTTATGTTTCTGTTGTTAGCGGGAGGCACTTCTCTTGTTAATTAATATACTACTTTTATCAGTGAGGGGCACCTCTCTCATTCACAGATAATATATTTCTTGTCTCACTGAGAGTCACCAACTTGTTAACAGTAAATATACTCTATCCTCAGTGAGAGATGCCTTTATTGTTAACAGAAAATAGGCTTCGCTTCTCAGAGGGAGGCACCTCTCCAACAGCACTTATGTCTACAAGCACAATAACAGACTCTTTTTGGGAGGATGGGTGCTGCAGACAGCTCACTAGGAAGCACCTCACCAAGCTCCATCGGCAAGTTTTCACGCTATACTAGTTACAGGTGTACAAACCCTGTCAGAGTAGAACAAAGAACACTGCTCATTTTGTGAGCCTGGCATTGAAGGTACACTACATCATAAGGCAACACTTTGAGTCCCTCGGTTTTAAACAGAGGCTCACCTTAACTGAGATAGCAGCATGAGGATCTGAGGTTCTGTGCTAGTTCTGTGATAGGTTTTGCCTATGCAAGAGCTATTAGCTTAGCCAATGTCTTTTAACCATGTTGTACAGCAGTGTGAAGTGGAGTCTAGCAGAGTGGATTGGCATGGTGTAGAGTGGTGTGGAGTGGCATAGAGTGAAGAGGAATAGTGTCACTGAGCAGCTTAGCATGAAATGGAGTGGAGTAGTGTAGAGCGGTGTAGAGTGGACTGGCGTACAGCAGAGTGCTTTAGAGTGGAGTGGCGTAAAGTAGATTAGTGTAGAGTAGAGTGGATTGGGCTGGCATAGAGTATAGTGTCCTAGAATAGAGGGGTGTACAGTGCAGTGGCATAGAGTAGCGTTGAGTAGAGTGTCGTAGAATGGAGTGGGGTAGATCCAAGTGTTATACAGTGGAGTGGCATAGAGTGGAGTGGAGTAATTTTGAGTGACATTGTGTGGAATAGAGGCTTATAGAGTGGCATAGAGTGGCACTGTGTGGAGTGGAGTGGAATGACATAGAGTAGATTGTTGTACAGTTGTGTACAGTGGAGTGGCGTGGAGTGTCATAGAGTATTGTGGAGTTGCGTAGAGTAGATTGGAGTGGTGTAGAGTGCAGTGGTGTAGAGTAGAATGGTGTAGAGTAGAGTGGCCTAGAGTGCAGTGGAGTACAGTGGTGCAGAGTAGAGTGACACAGAGTGCAGTGGTGTAGAGTGCAGAGTAGAGTGGCATTCAGTGCACTGGCATAGAGTACAGTGGCATATAGTAGAGTTGTGCAAAGTAGAGTGCAGCGACATACAGTAGAACAGCATAGAGTGCAGTGGCATGAAGCAGAGTGGCACAAAGTAGAGTGGTGTAGAATAGAGTGCAGGGGGGTAGAATGGAGCAGAGTAGATTAGAGTCACATACAGTGCAGTGGACTGTAAGGCCACTGTACAAAACAAATATCTTGCAGAGACATTGCATGAGCTGTCAAGGCAAAACCAAAAAATACCGAAGGTGCACGATCAGTCTGCTGAGGTAGTGGCAAGAATCAGCAATGGAGCAGAGTTGAGCAGCAGGTCGGAGATGGCACGGAGGCTCATTGGCAGACCTACTCCATGAGCTTCTGGCACCTCAAGGAAATTTAAAGGAGGTCTAGAAGAGGCCTGCCATGCTTATGGGTTTCCGACTCTGCCCCTGATTGCACAATACACTGAGCAACACTGCCAGCAGGCAGCATGAGCACAGGCACCAAAAACAGGTAATCCCTGCCTGTAAACGTTTTGGGGTTGGAACAACTAGGAACTGTAGAGTTTGGGGATCACCAAAATGAACGCTGTGATGCTAAAGGTATTTTTTTTAATTAGAAAAATGGCCTTTATTTAGAGCTCTTGCTGATTAGTCCAAAACAGCAAAAAATAAGTCATTTCCAGTGTCTCTGTCAAGTCACCCAGCTTTCAGTTGGGGACAAATAAATAATGCTTCCTTTCTCTTTCTTTCTATGGATCAGGGATACTTTGTAACTATACATAGCTATCTAATTAGTCTGCACTTCATTTAGAATACACTATACCCAATATTTATGTGTGTCTTTTAGGAGAATGGTTTAAATAAAAAAAAAAGCAAAATGCATAATATAAAAAGAAAACACCTATAGAGATAATAACTTGAAAATCCAAGATAATCTTTATTTTGGAGCATTCTAATATGCTAAGATTAAGGGGGTCATTATGAACATGGCAGTAAACACCATTGGCTGCCTTGGCGATGGTGAACAGAAGAAAATCATTGGCTGTAAACAGAAACCCGCCATATAAAGATGCCAAAAACAGAATCTGCCAAAATTTCTGCTACCACCAGCCACCGCCAGGGCCTTGTCGGCGGAAAGGCTGCACATCCCACCCCACCACCGCCAAGCACACAAATCCCTGGCCCACCAAATAATGAAGCACAAATCACCTCAGCGGTTAGTGGATGCCGAACGACCACTGGCGGTACAGACCGCCACGGCCAGCAATGGTACCCAACAGCATGAAAAGCACACCTTGGCAAGTTTGAAACCACACACCTGACACACATCCACAACACTATAAAACACACACAGACACACCCCACAATCCTTTGCATCACCAATAGGATAAGCCAGACTGACAACACTACATGCAGACCCTGAATGCAGCAACATCACACAACTCACACACGTAACCACACAACAGCACCCTCACCAATATCCACACAACACACCACCCATAACACACATCATGCCCACTGTTACCTAAAATGAACCCGTGGCCAGGAAATGGAGTACAGAGAGCACTTGCACTTCAGTAGGGATGGCATGGTGATTCCGATTTGCCGTTCTCAATACAGGATCCAGTAATGCACAAAGTTCCTGGATAGTAGCACGAGCGAGTGTGTATTTGATAATGATGTGACGTTCCACCATGGTCTCCAAATCAACAAGACATCTGTACACAGATGGGGCCCTCCCTTGCCACATGGGTCTGTACCTAGGAGGAGTGGAGAACATATGTGAGGGACACCCATTCATTTGCACAACCTGTTGTGTATAAAACACTGCTGTACAACATGTAGGTTACACACAAGCATTGTAGGATGTAAAACTGGAGTGACATGTTTTAACTGATACGTCTTGACTGTTGTGGGCAGTAAATAGTCATTTGGCATGTGAATTAGGCCTGGGGTCCATAGGGCCTGCATGAGGCTCATGACCAGGAAATATCTGCGTAGTACTTGCAAAATGGCAGCCCCCTGCTATCCAGATAAGTAGCAGTGGAAGTGACCTTATACCGCTAGCGGTTGTTGTAATGGCGTGAGGCGGTGTTCACCGCCGTGCACCCATTCATTGGTTAACATGGTTGTCAATGGGGAATATGGGCCTATCATGATCGCCGCCAGCGGAGACGGTGCACACCGCCGTGGAGCGTAGGCCATTTCGTCACCCCAGGTCACTTGACTCCCGGATTCCGTGCATGGAAGTACTCCACTGAGTGTGCTGCTGTGTCCTCACTCTGGTTACTCAAATGGCAAGAGTCACAGGGAAAAGGGCCCCGGCCTTCACCACGGAGAAGCTG
The DNA here is from genome assembly GCF_031143425.1 of Pleurodeles waltl. Classification (NCBI taxonomy): domain Eukaryota; kingdom Metazoa; phylum Chordata; class Amphibia; order Caudata; family Salamandridae; genus Pleurodeles; species Pleurodeles waltl. Next base: position 931,998,605 of record NC_090446.1, on the reverse strand, counting down.
GAGAAGCTGGAGAAGCTGGTGGACGGGGTCCTACCCCTGTATGCCAAGTTATATGGGCAACCAGAGGTGCATGTGAGTAGGCAGATGGCGTGCATGGATGTGCGTGATGGTGGTGGATGCCTGTATGCATGATTTGTAACTGCAGAGGCGTTGAATGTTTGACAATCAGCGTGAGTGAGGTGGTGGAATGATGTTGTTAAGTGTCCGTCCCATAGGGGACGTATAGCCAGCTGTATCAAATGGGCATTTTCTGACCTCTGTGTTACTTTTCTGTGTGTCCCCGACAGGTCAGCACCATTCAGAAGAGGGGACTCTGGCAGGCCATCGCCAGGGAGGTGCCGACCTTGGGGGTCTACAACTGGCAGAGCACCCACTGCAGGAAGTGGTGGAAGGACCTGCGGCGCTGGGCCAGGAAGAACCTGCAAGGCACAGCTAGGGAAGTCCTCCCAACGAGGAAGGGGTGCCCGTCGGGCCCTGACCCCTCTAATGCGCTACATTCTCACGGGGCATATCCAAACTTGGATGGGCGCTTGAAGGCTGCACAGCAGACACAAGGGGGTGAGTACTGAGACCATTTTATGCTTCCTTGATTGATGTCTGAAGGTGCTGTAGTATGTATGCTGTCTAGTGGCAGGGACTATGACTGGTGTCTTACAGCAATACGGCCCCCATGTGCAATTAGATGATTAGGGGCAGGTCTGCTGTTCCTCAGGTCCTTCTGTAATGTGGGAGATGGTTGTATGCTAGGGTTGTGGCCACTAGTCAGGGGCATAGGCATGACTATAGGTGTAGGTGCTGCATGTTGGTGTATTAGCTTGGTGGGAGTATGAGTGAACCAACTATGTACATCCATTCAGGTGTTAACATATTTGTCTCCTGTTTTGTCTCCCCACCCCTGTACTCTTGTGTTGTCTGTGTACATAAGCATCATCTGGCGAGGGAGCAGTGGCACCGGCGAGTGAGGATGCAGCGGCCCACAGTTCCAGGGAGGCAGAGTCTACCGATGCCAAGGGAACCAGTGGGTTGGAGGGCGAGGGGAGTACCACAGGGGAGGCTACTACCACTTGAGGTAGTGACTCTGATACCTCCTCCTATGGGAGCTCCCTGGTGGTGGCGGACCCTAGTGGGCCCACCCAATCTTTGCCATCTTCCGCCACCCCCCCCCATACCACCACCGCCCTCCCATTGCTCCCCACCTAGTTGCCCGTGCCCACTCATCCAGAAGGGCAGGCGTCTCCTTCGCCCCAGGCACCTCATCCCCGGCCCCAGTCAGCCCTGTTGCCCTAACTGAGGAGGCTACTGACCTCCTGAGGACCATCTCTGTAGGGCAGACAGCCATTGTGAATGCCATCCAGGGGCTAGCATTCCAGATGCAGCAGTGCAATGCATACCTGGAAGGCATTCATGGTGCCATGTCTGGCCTACAGAGATCTTTTCAGGCTCTGGCCACCTCTTTGACGGCAGCCAGTGCCCCTGGTCTTTCCGTCCCCTCCCAACCACCTCTACCCCTTCCAGCACCCCACTCCCTTTACCCATCCCAAGCACACGTTCAGACAGCCATGCACACACCTCAACACACAAGAAGCACACTCAGAAACACAAGCACCACACTTCCCACCACAGGCATACACACAGCCAACATACAAAGGCACACATAACAACATCCGCTTCCCCCAGTTTGTCCACCTCTTCCGCCTCCCTATCTGTCACCTCTACATGCACACTCACAAGCACTGCACCCTCAGTCACTGCTGCTGGCCCCATTCATTTTTTTTTTTAATGAAGAACTTTATTGATTTTGAAGACAGGAGAAGGAAAATAATACACATAAAAAGATAAACAATAAGAGGCATTAAATTGAAGCATTAGAGACAAACGTTCTTCCAGGTTCGAACAAGCCCTGCGGGCAAAAGTAACAATTTACAGTTAAAGTTCCACTTGCAGCTTTGTAAAACATTGTAGACAAAAATTGTATAAGAGTTATATAAGTTTATATATTCATATACTTGTACTTGTACTAGGCTCCTAGTAAGCTGCACCCCCGGTGTATGGGACACCCTCAGATCTGGTAGATTCGACAGGGTGCTCACTGCTCAAGAATATCCTGCGGCCTCCCACTTCCCCCATATCTTATAATATTTATTTGGGCAACCTCTGGCTTCGTATACCAGTTTTTCACGTCGGGCACACCAGTCCATTCCTTGTCGCCATTTGGCCAGTGAGGGTGCCTCAGCTGCCTTCCAGTGTGTCATTATGTCTCTCTTAGCCACTAGGCATGCCAGACCTCAGGACTCGGGAGGGCAGGTTCGGTCTGCCCTCCTGAGCCCCACATCTTCCAATGCCCCCAATAGGAGTGTTATCATAGCCAGTTCGATCTCGCTACCCAGGATCTTCGAAACCTCTCCCACCACAGCCCTCCAATAAGATGCTATAGGTGGACAGGACCACACCATGTGAAAGAAGTCTGCTGTTGGGCCAAAGCAGCAAGGACAATCGGCCTGAGGCCGGAGGCCCGCTTTGTGTAGCCTGAGCGGTGTGAGGTAGGCCGCATGGAGAAAATAGGACTGCAGCAGTCTGAAACGGATGTCATTGTAAGGTTCCGCGGGGCCATGAGTGCCTCCCTCCATTCCTCCTCCCCCAGGGGGCCCACCCAACCCTCCGACCTGCGGCGGGGGCCCTCCAGGGGCAACGCAGTGTTTGTCATCAAGGAGCGGTATATCTGCGAAACCCCCCCCTTCCCCAGGCTTCCCATCAGCACCTTCGCCGCCATAGGACTATGTTCCGGTATGGTTTCACCGCCCTGGATATGCACTGACAACGTATGGCGGAGTTGTAGGTATCTGTGAAACTGAGTTCTATTTAAAGAGAAGAGTCGTTGGAGCTCCTCGAAGGAGCGTATCCGTGACCCCTCCCAAACATCTCCGAGTAGGGAGATACCGATGGTGTCCCAACTGTGAAATCCCTCCAGCGCCGACGTCTCTGTCAACATTCTGCCTCGCCAGAGTGGGGTTTGCTGGGTGAGACGGTTCCACCAACCAGATTTCTTTTGGGCCTCCTGCCATCCCAGTAGGACCACCCTAGTTATCTCAGGCATTGCCTGGGGAATTGGACACCCATATAGCAGATCAAGGATCTGATTGTAGCCCAATGTTTGGAGTTCCAGTCGGTAGGCTGGATCCGACCAGCCACCACCCATCCAGTCGTTGATCACTAGTAGGTGCATGGCGAGATAGTAGTAATACAAATTTGACATTCCCAGACCTCCTTCGTAAACGTTCCTTTGGCAGGTGGTGAGAGCCAGCCTTGGGCGGGCACTGCCCCAAAGGAAGAGGCGCGCCATCATGTCAATCTCTCTGAACCATTTCCGAGGGATCGGGTATGGGTAGTTTTGCAGAAGATAGAGGAGCCTGGGGAGAACCATCATCTTATAGAGTGCTATTCGGCCGAGTAGGTTAAGGGGTAAGGTCTGCCATCGCTGGAGGTCCTCTTTAATTCTTTGGGACATCGGAGCAACATTCCGCGCCCATGCCGTCTCAGGCAGCAAGGACACCTGCACTCCCAGGTATTTAAAGCTATTGTACCTGATTGGGATCTGCTGCTGCCACTCGATGCATTCCCGTGAGGGATGCAGAGGAACCAGCAAGGATTTACTGGGGTTCAGTGTCAGACCCGAGGCTTCAGAAAATAGGTTCAAGGGTTGTAGGATTCCAGGGCCACATCTGGCGGGGTTTGATAGGTATATGAGCACGTCATCCGCGTACAAGGCCACACGATCTTCAAGTCCCGCAGGCCATGCCCACCCCTCAACCAGAGGGTCCTCTCTCAGCTGTTTTGCCAAGGGCTCTATTGCGAGTGCGAAGAGCAGGGGGGACAGCGGGCATCCCTGACGGGTCCCCCGGCAAATGGGAAATTGGTCTGATATCACACCATTTACCAAGACACGAGCTGTCGGATTGGAATACAGGAGCCTCACGAGGCCGCGGAACTTGGGCCCGAACCCATTGCCCCGTAGGACTCGTTCCAAGTAGGACCAGTCCACGGTGTCAAAGGCCTTCTCAAAATCTAGTAAGAGAAGGGCCAGGGGGGACTGGGTCAGGTCCTTCCGGTGGGCTAATGCTACATGCAGACGCCTTATGCAGTGTCTTGTGCTGCGGGTGGGCATAAATCCACATTGGTCAGGGTGTATCAGTGAAGGAAGCACTTGTTTCAGTCTGGTGGCAAGAATCGTGGAAAGCACCTTGATCTCAGTGTTTAGAAGTGAAATGGGGCGATACGCCGCGCAGTGCCGCGACGGGGGCTGTGTCTTCGGGATCACGACAATTGTAGCTTGGTCAATTGCCGGGGGGAAGCTATTAGTTATTTGGGCTTCTTTATACATGCTCAGCAGGTGTGGGCCTAGAATGTCTCCACACCTGCTGTACAGCTCCGCCGGGAACCCGTCCGGACCAGGTGTTTTTCCTGACGCTAGTTTGGTTATAGCATTTTTTATCTCCTCGAGAGTTAAAGCGGAGTCCAGATTTTCTCTGGTTGTACGTGAGATTTTAGGGAGAGTAATGTCTTCTAAAAGGGGGGACTCTTGTTCAGCTTTAGGTCGGGGGTGGTCTGTGTAGAGACGGGCATAATAGACAGCAAAGCACTTCGCAATCTCACCTGGAGACATGACCAGAGATCCAGAGTCATTCATTATTTCAGCAATAACTCTGTTGGCCAGCGGCCGAGAGGCCAGCCAGTGCAGGAGTTTTCCATTTTTATCCCCCCAACCATAGACCCGGGCCGCGGAGGCTCGCCAGAGATGCTTCGCTGTCTCCAGCAATAAGTGCAGTGAGTTGTCTTTGAGCAGTGGTTGAAGGAGAGGCCGTGTGCCGGCGCTCAAGTCGCAGCGCTTGTGCTTCGAGTTCTGTTACTCGCGCGTTGCGTGCTCGTTTGCGTATACGGAGGAGATGCCTAGCGTGTCCCCGCAGTGTAGCCTTGCACGCAGCCCACACCACGCCTGGGGAGTTTACAGACCCAACATTTTGTTCAAAATATTGGGTGGGATGGTCCCGCACTTCCTGGGTGTAGTCATTGTCCTGAAGGTGCCATGCATTTAGACGCCATATCGGGCGTTGTGTTGGATCTGTGCCTCCCAGGCAAATCTGTAGTGGTGCGTGGTCAGAGACTCCGCGAGGTAATATTTCTGCTCCGGTGACCCGTGTTACGTTCAACGCTGGCATGAACATCAGGTCTATCCTGGCATGTGTTTGATGTGCCGCTGAGGTGTGTGTGTACTGTCTCAGTCTGGGGTGCCAGATTCTCCAGACTTCGCAAAGGCCGAGGCTCTCTGCCCACCCATTTAGATTCGTCATGCGGGAAGAGCGGCTGATGGATACAGAACCCGACACGTCTATTGAAGGGTCAAGAACCGAATTAAAGTCTCCACCTATTAGGGTTGTCCCTTGGGGGAGTCCTGATAGTACTCCCCGAAGTGAGTGTAAGAAGTTTTCAAATGCAGCTGGGGGGCATATACACTTATGAGGTTAACTGTTGTTCCTTGCAGGGAGCCAGTCACAGCCACAAACCACCCCTGTGAATCCGAGTGGGTGGCGATGACCACCATGGGAAGGGTACGATGTAGCAAGATAGCAGATCCCCTAGAGCCCCATGAGAACCCTGAGTGGTAAACCCTGTCGTACCCTCCCAGCACTAGCATAGGGCACCTGGTGCCGAGTAGGTGAGTCTCTTGTAGGAAAGCCACTGAGGGGGCGTACCTGCGTAGCGTGGCGAACACCGCTGATCTTTTAATTTTGTCTAGGAGTCCATTTACATTCCATGAAAGGACTTTTATCAGTCTAGGGGCTGCATGGAGAGTAGTAATGTGGAAGAGTGTCGAGGACCTGCAATTTGGCCTAGTGTCAGCCGCCTCAAGTAAACTAACAATATAAAGGAATCAAACAACGACCAAATGTAACTAGAGCCATTTGACCCTGTAGTGAACTTCCCACCCCCCAATGACCCCCCACCCCATATTTCAAACCCGAAGCATCTGTCGCCCAATATCCCAATATGATAACACAGCCAGGTGGGCTGCCGGTGGTGTGGAGTGGTGGACCCCTCCTTTGATACGGATCAATTGCAATTAGTAGTTAGTAGAGCATGGCTAGTGCCCTTTAGGTGATAATGTACCTCAGTCCGAGAGTTGGAAGTGACGAGCGCGGGTCCCAAATCCGGGGCCCCACATGGATGGTTTCACTGATTACCCCACTCCACTAATGTGGTCACAGGGTGGATGCATTTCGCTTTCATCCAATTGTGGGGGTTTGGCTCAAGCGGTCATTCTCTTCTGGCACAGGTCGAGTCTCTGGTCCCAGCGTTTTCTGCAGGTTCTTGGGCTTCTTGCTGGTTGGGATTCTGTGTTTCAGGTCCGTTGCGTGGGCCGCTGGAGTCCCCTCGCCTACCCTGTCGAGACCTGGTGCATCTTCGCCCTCCTCGGATGTTCTTCCGGGGCAAAGGGCCCCGTCCCGGGGAACCCCCGTGAGGCCAGGGGGTCCTCTCTCGGACCCGACCCCCCCTCCGTCTGCCAATCCCAGGCCTACTCCGGCGTTTCAAAAAAATATACTTTCTCGCCCATCAGGACCTTTAGGCGCGCCGGGAAGAGGAGCATGTATGAGAGCTGCATCGAGTTTTTGCTTTACTTGTTCGTACGAACGGCGTCGGGTCTGAACCTCTCTGGTGTAATCTGGGAATATCATGATTTTTTGGTTGTTCCAGTGGAGGTCAGCGCAGCGCCTGGCTTCCCTGAGGATGCTGTCACGATCTTTAAAGTTCAAGAAGCGGGCGATCATCGGCCTCCTTGGTCCACCCGGAGGGGGCCGCGGGGCCAGAGCTCTGTGTGCTCGCTCGATGGCGATCTAGGGCGAGGGGGAGGGTTCTGGCATCCACGATTTGATCCATTGTTCTAGGAATTCGGAGGGTTTGCCTTCTTCTGCTCCCTCCGGGAACCCGACCAAACACAGATTGTTACGTCTGGAGCGGTTCTCCGCGTCATCAGCATGGCGGTGTAGTTCGCCCGTTCGAGTTTGCAGCTGGGCCACCTTATTCTTTAGTTCCGTTAGGTCGTCTTCCGTTTGGGACACCCGGGTCTCCACCTCCGTGATTCGGCCCACTGCATTTCGCAGATCTTGTCTTATTACTCCCATGTCCTCGCGCACTTCTCCAATCTTAGGCCCTCATTATGACTTCGGCCGCCGCCCGCCGGTCGGAAACCGCCGAAAGACCGCACCGCGGTCATAAGTCCGCGGGGGTCATTTTGACTTTCCCGCTGGGCCGGCGGGCGATCGCCAGAAGATCGCCCGCCGGCCCAGCGGGAAAGCCCCTGCAACGAGGAAGCCGGCTCCGAATGGAGCCGGCGGAGTTGCAGGGGTGCGACGGGTGCAGTGGCACCCGTCGCGATTTTCACTGTCTGCAAAGCAGACAGTGAAAATCTGTATGGGGCCCTGTTAGGGGGCCCCTGCACTGCCCATGCCAGTGGCATGGGCAGTGCAGGGGCCCCGAGGGGCCCCACGACACCCGTTCCCGCCATCCTGGTTCTGGCGGTGAAAACCGCCAGAAACAGGCTGGCGGGAAGGGGGGCGGAATCCCCATGGCCATGGAGGATTCCCTGGGCCAGGGGAAAACCAGCGGGAAACCGCCGGTTCCCCTTTTCTGACCGCGGCTTTACCGCCGCGGTCAGAATAGCCCAGGAAGCACCGCCAGCCTGTTGGCGGTGCTTCCGCTGCCCTCCGCCCCGGCGGTCAGAGACCGCCAGGGTTGGAATGAGGGCCTTAGTCTCTACGGCCAGCTGAGAGGTTTGGATGGCTTGAAGGATTGCATGTATCCCATCCGGAGGGGGAGTCCCGGGTCTGTGACTCCTCCAGTCCGGGAGACCATTGGCGCGGTGAACTGGTCAATCCTCTGCTGGGAGGCCGGCGGTTGCCTGGTGGATCTGTCTTTGCCCATGGTGACTGGAGGGCCGAAACCAGCGGCGGTGCAGCTGCTGGCCCCATTCTTGCAGTCATAACAACATCAGACATACAGTCATGCACCACAGACACCACACCTGCACTCACCACAACGACTTTGAGTGACACTTGCAGCACACTCATCAGACTTGCAGACAACATCCATTTACACTGGCAGCCTGTCTTGTCCCACTGTGTCCACCCCCCTCCTCCCAAGACACTCAAAAGTTCCCAGACACCCACCCAACACACATCCACCACACCTCAGCATACCATACAGGCACCTGCATCCACGTCACGCACACCTACACCTGTTACAACCACTCCCTCTACCTCCACTCCCACACCTTCCTCCATGTCCACCCCGATTGCCCCTAAAAAACTTTTCCTGTCCCGTGCTGACCTTTTCGAACCCACTGGCCCACCCCATCTCGTGCCTAAATGTGCCCACCTCCTTGCCCTGTCCACTCCTTCCACGTCCAAGCCCACCCCCGTCCGCCCTTCCCCAATGAGCAAGAAGCCATGTGCTGGCCCTGGGCCATCTGCCACCCCCGGTCCAAGTCCACTCCCCCACCTTCCAATGCTAAACCCAAACCCCCTCCACCTCCCAAACGTAAGCCCAAGCCCCCCCCAGACATAAGTCACCACCCCCACCACCCCTGTTCCCTGAGGTGCCTGGATGCCCCATTGATGTCCCTTTATGGTGGAGTACCATGTGCACATGTGGGAGTCAAGTTTGGACCATTTGGGCCCATCAGTCTTTTTGTGTTGGACTAGCCAATGGCCTTATTTGAACAATCTGCTATCATATCTGTAATAAAGTTTGTGTGCCCAGTGTTGGTGTTGGCACACTCTGGATACGTGGTTCATCGTTTCATTGTAGGGGGGTGTTGTGCACATGTGTGTACTTTGGGCAGGTTGTCTTGGCCTTGTGTCGGGTAAGTACCTCTTTTCAGGTGTGTATGGCTTGTGATGTTGTGAGGGGTTGTGGGTGCGTTGCGGGGTGGGTGGAGTGGGTGGGTATGTAACTGTGCCCTTTCTTCCCTTGTTTGGTAGGTTGCGCTACTTACCGTCGTCGTCTTCGTTGGCGGTCACGGTCGTGAAGGTATATGGCAAGGAGCAGCACTGGCATGATTTCCAATTCTCTCTCCATGTCTGCTTCGGCGTGTTGTGTATGCCTCTGGTGAGTGTTTCCTTTTACTTGGTTCGTTTCTGCCAGGCTTTGAGTGGCAGTGGTTCCCGCCCCGGAACTGACGGCGGTCTTGTGCTTCATTATTTGTTGAGTGGGTAGGGCCTTTCCGTCGGCCAGTGGGCGGCCTCTTCAGTTGTTGTTGGCACTCCTCTGCTGGCGGTGAGTGGTTTTCAGGCTGCATGTTTTTCATGTGCTTCATTATTTGGCGGTCCAGACCACCAGCCTGTTGGTAGTGGTTACTACCACTGCCGGTGGTGCGGTCTTTCTCGCCGTGTTCACAATGAGGGCCTAAATAGTACATTGAATACAGTAAATTATATTTTTATAAGTGTGAGTAAATGCCAGGCTTAATGTAAAATTTGGATGAGATTGATTGAATATAGGAATTATGATTTTGTTTTAGGGAGACATAACTGTATTGTGAGTTCAAGCTTAGAACATAAGCGATTAATCTGAATAGTTAGATGTGATATTAGTCAATAAATATGTTATGTGGATTTGTAGAGCGCACTAACCACCTGCGAGAGTGTCCAGGCACTTGAGTAGGCGTGTGGCCCCGCAGAATTATTCGAATAGCCAGGTCTTCAGCTTCTTACCAAACTCAAGTACTGAGAAGGAGGCTGTGATGTGTTGTGGAAGGTTGTTCCATGTTCTGGGTGCAATGTAAGAGAATGAGTGACCTGGTGCTCTGCTTTTGTGAATGGGGTGTGAGAGTGTGGCTAAGTGCAGGTGTTTTGATGGGTTGTGAAAGTGTATGCAGCTGTTGAAGTATGCAGGTCTAGTGTTGTGAAGGGCTTTAGGTGTGTGTGAGGAGTTTGATTTAGCTGTGTTTGTGAATGGTGAGTCAGTGGAACTACATGAGGAGAAGTGAAATGTTGCTGCAGCGAGGAAGGTTGAGTATGAGACTTAGGGCGGAATTCTGGATGGTCTGAAGTCTGCTAAGGAGTTGCTTGGAAATTCCGGCATACAGTGTGTTGCTTCAGTCAAATTGGCTTGTGATGAGTTTTTGCAGGAGTCAGCCTTTACAATAGAATGCCTTACCACGCATCCTTTACCACACAATGCCTTTACCATATAGTGCCCTTATAAGTGCATTTTGTTTACCACAAATCTGCCTTTACCATGTATGCCGTTATAATGAAAGGTAAGTATATTTAAGTTAAGTGTGTGGCTGTGCGTGTGTGAGTGTGAGGGAAGGGGCAGGTAAAGGTATTGGGGAGTAAGGGTGTTTTTAGGGTTTAGGGGTGGGTGTAGGAAAGTACCATCTTGCCTGGCATGTTACCCCCATTTTTCACTGTATATATGTTGTTTTAGTTGTATGTGTCACTGGGACCCTGGTAACCCAGGGCCCCAGTGCTCATAAGTGTGCCTGAATGTGTTACCTGTGTAGTGACTAACTGTCTCACTGAGGCTCTGCTAATCAGAACCTCAGTGGTTATGCTCTCTCATTTCTTTCCAAATTGTCACTAACAGGCTAGTGACCATTTTTACCAATTTACATTGGCTTACTGGAACACCCTTATAATTCCCTAGTATATGGTAATGAGGTACCCAGGGTATTGGGGTTCCAGGAGATCCCTATGGGCTGCAGCATTTCTTTTGCCACCCATAGGGAGCTCTGACAATTCTTACACAGGCCTGCCACTGCAGCCTGAATGAAATAACGTCCACGTTATTTCACAGCCATTTTACACTGCACTTAAGTAACTTATAAGTCACCTATATGTCTAACCTTCACCTGGTAAAGGTTAGGTGCAAAGTTACTTAGTGTGAGGGCACCCTGGCACTAGCCAAGGTGCCCCCACATTGTTCAGAGCCAATTCCCTGAACTTTGTGAGTGCGGGGACACCATTACACGTGTGCACTACATATAGGTCACTACCTATATGTAGCTTCACAATGGTAACTCCGAATATGGCCATGTAACATGTCTATGATCATGGAATTGCCCCCTCTATGCCATCCTGGCATAGTTGGCACAATCCCATGATCCCAGTGGTCTGTAGCACAGACCCTGGTACTGCCAAACTACCCTTCCTGGGGTTTCACTGCAGCTGCTGCTGCTGCCAACCCCTCAGACAGGCATCTGCCCTCCTGGGGTCCAGCCAGGCCTGGCCCAGGATGGCAGAACAAAGAACTTCCTCTGAGAGAGGGTGTGACACCCTCTCCCTTTGGAAAATGGTGTGAAGGCAGGGGAGGAGTAGCCTCCCCCAGCCTCTGGAAATGCTTTCTTGGGCACAGATGTGCCCAATTCTGCATAAGCCAGTCTACACCGGTTCAGGGACCCCTTAGCCCCTGCTCTGGCGCGAAACTGGACAAAGGAAAGGGGAGTGACCACTCCCCTGACCTGCACCTCCCCTGGGAGGTGTCCAGAGCTCCTCCAGTGTGCTCCAGACCTCTGCCATCTTGGAAACAGAGGTGCTGCTGGCACACTGGACTGCTCTGAGTGGCCAGTGCCACCAGGTGACGTCAGAGACTCCTGCTGATAGGCTCCTTCAGGTGCTAGTAGCCTATCCTCTCTCCTAGGTAGCCAAACCCTCTTTTCTGGCTATTTAGGGTCTCTGTCTCTGGGGAAACTTTAGATAACGAATGCATGAGCTCAGCCGAGTTCCTCTGCATCTCTCTCTTCACCTTCTGATAAGGAATCGACTGCTGACCGCGCTGGAAGCCTGCAAACCTGCAACATAGTAGCAAAGACGACTACTGCAACTCTGTAACGCTGATCCTGCCGCCTTCTCGACTGTTTTCCTGCTTGTGCATGCTGTGGGGGTAGCCTGCCTCCTCTCTGCACCAGAAGCTCCGAAGAAATCTCCCGTGGGTCGACGGAATCTTCCCCCTGCAACCGCAGGCACCAAAAAGCTGCATTACCGGTCCCTTGGGTCTCCTCTCAGCACGACGAGCGAGGTCCCTCGAATCCAGCAACTCTGTCCAAGTGACCCCCACAGTCCAGTGACTCTTCAGTCCAAGTTTGGTGGAGGTAAGTCCTTGCCTCACCTCGCTGGGCTGCATTGCTGGGAACCGCGACTTTGCAGCTACTCCGGCCCCTGTGCACTTCCGGCGGAAATCCTTTGTGCACAGCCAAGCCTGGGTCCACGGCACTCTAACCTGCATTGCACGACTTTCTAAGTTGGTCTCCGGCGACGTGGGACTCCTTTGTGCAACTTCGGCGAGCACCGTTTCACGCATCCTCGTAGTGCCTGTTTCTGGCACTTCTCCGGGTGCTACCTGCTTCAGTGAGAGCTCTTTATCTTGCTCGACGTCCCCTCTCTCTTCAGGTCCAATTTGCGACCTCCTGGTCCCTCCTGGGCCCCGGCAGCGTCCAAAAACGCCAAACGCACGATTTGCGACTAGCAAGGCTTGTTGGTGTCCTTTCAGCGGGAAAACACTTCTGCACAACTCTCCAAGGCAAGAGGGATCCGTCCACCAAAGGGAAAGTCTCTAGCCCTTTTCGTTCCTGCAGAAACCTCAGCTTCTTCTGTCCAGTCGAAGCTTCTTTGCACCCGCAGCTGGCATTTCCTGGGCATCTGCCCATCTCCGACTTGCTTGTGACTTTTGGACTTGGTCCCCTTGTTCCACAGGTACCCTAGATTGGAAATCCACAGTTGCATTGCTGGTTTGTGTCTTTCCTGCATTATTCCTCTAATACGACTTCTTTGTCCTTAGGGGAACTTTAGTGCACTTTGCACTCACTTTTCAGGGTCTTGGGGAGGGTTATTTTTCTAACTCTCACTATTTTCTAATAGTCCCAGCGACCCTCTACAAGGTCACATAGGTTTGGGGTCCATTCGTGGTTCGCATTCCACTTTTGGAGTATATGGTTTGTGTTGCCCCTATCCCTATGTTTCCCCATTGCATCCTATTGTAACTATACATTGTTTGCACTGTTTTCTAAGACTATACTGCATATTTTTGCTATTGTGTATATATATCTTGTGTATATTTCCTATCCTCTCACTGAGGGTACACTCTAAGATACTTTGGCATATTGTCATAAAAATAAAGTACCTTTATTTTTAGTATAACTGTGTATTGTGTTTTCTTATGATATTGTGCATATGACACTAAGTGGTACTGTAGTAGCTTCACACGTCTCCTAGTTCAGCCTAAGCTGCTCTGCTAAGCTACCATTATCTATCAGCCTAAGCTGCTAGACACCCTAGACACTAATAAGGGATAACTGGGCCTGGTGCAAGGTGCAAGTACCCCTTGGTACTCACTACAAGCCAGTCCAGCCTCCTACATTGGTTGTGCAGTGGTGGGATAAGTGCTTGAGACTACTTACCACTCTTGTCATTGTACTTTTCATAAGAGAAAAATATACAAAACAAGGTCAGTGTATATACACATAGCCAAAAAGTTTTGCATTTCCTCTTTTCACTCTTTTCTAAGTGCTGAAAAGTACTTCTAAACTTTCAAAAAGTTCTTAAAAGTTTAAAAAGTTTTTTTCTGTCTTTCCAAAAAGTTCTGAAAACTTTTTTCTCTTTTTCTATCACTTTAACACTCTCTAAAAAATGTCTGGCACAGGCCAAAGTGTTGATCTGTCCAAACTTGCATATGACAACCTTAGCTGGAAAAGAGCAAGGAGTCTCTGTATAGAGAGAGGTTTGAGTGTAGGGAAGAATCCTTCCTTGGAACTGTTACTTAACATGCTTAGAGAACAGGATAAGGCCATAGGTGCCCCATCTGTTGAAAAAGTACCTAATAGTTCCCAATCTGATTCAGGGACTCCCCCAGGAAAAGATTCAGGAAAGAAACTTCCTAGCCTGCCCATTACTGGACAATCTAGCATAGATGGTAATGATGATGAGCCACACCAAATAAATAGTGTTGTCTCACATCATAGCAAAAGCATTTATTCTCACCATACTGGTAGTAATGTTTCTGTAAACCAAGCTGTTAGGGTGGCTTCTGTAAGGGACAGGTCTCCTTCTGTTCATTCCCATCATAGCTCTGTTTCTAGAAATGTCCCTCCCACCAAACCTGATGACAGAATGTTAGAGAGGGAACTCAATAAGTTGAGGGTGGAAAAAACCAGACTGAAGCTTAAAAAGCAACAGCTGGATTTGGATAGACAGTCTTTTGTATTAGAGAAGGAAAGACAGAAGTTGGGTTTAGATACCCATGGTGGCAGCAGCAGTATTCCCCATAGTCATCCTGCAAAAGAGCATGATTCCAGGAATCTGCACAAGATAGTTCCCCCTTATAAGGAGGGGGATGACATTAACAAGTGGTTTGCTGCACTTGAGAGGGCCTGTGATGTACAGGATGTCCCTCAAAGGCAGTGGGCTGCTATCCTATTGCTATCATTTAGTGGAAAAGGTAGGGATAGGCTCCTTACTGTAAAATAAAATGATGCTAATAATTTCCAAGTTCTTAAGAATGCACTCCTGGATGGTTATGGCTTAACCACTGAACAGTACAGGATAAAGTTCAGAGAGACCAAAAAGGAGTCTTCACAAGACTGGGTTGATTTCATTGACCAGGCAGTGAAGGCCTTGGAGGGGTGGTTACATGGCAGTAAAGTTACTGATTATGACAGCCTGTATAACTTAATCCTGAGAGAGCATATTCTTAATAATTGTGTGTCTGATTTGTTGCACCAGTACTTGGTGGACTCTGATCTGACCTCTCCTCAAGAATTGGGAAAGAAGGCAGACAAATGGGTCAGAACAAGAGTGAACAGAAAAGTTCATACAGGGGGTGACAAAGATGGCAACAAAAAGAAGGATGGTAAGTCTTCTGACAAAGGTGGGGACAAATCTAAAAATGAGTCTTCATCAGGCCCACAAAAACACTCTGGTGGGGGTGGTGGGTCCAAATCCTCCTTTAATCAGAACAAGGAAAAGAAACCATGGTGCTATTTATGTAAAATAAAAGGCCATTGGACAACAGATCCCAGTTGTCCAAAGAAAGGCACCACTGCTCCTACCACTACAACCCCTACTGCTACACCTAGTGTCCCTACTAATAGCAGTGGTGGTGGGAGCAAACCTACTAATAGCCAATCCAAGGGAGTAGCTGGGCTCACTTTTGGTAACTTAGTTGGGGTTGGTCTGATTAGGGAGACCACAGAGGCTACTTTAGTCTCTGAAGGGGCTATTGATTTAGCCACTTTGGTTGCTTGCCCCCATAACTTGGAGAAGTACAAGCAACTAACCCTAATAAATGGTGTTGAGGTCCAGGCCTACAGGGACACAGGTGCCAGTGTCACAATGGTGATTGAGAAACTGGTGCACCCTGAACAACACATACTTGGACACCAGTACCAAGTAACCAATGCTCACAACATAACACAAAGCCACCCCATGGCTGTTGTAAATCTCAACTGGGGGGGGGGGTAACTGGTCCAAAGAAAGTTGTGGTAGCTTCAGATTTACCTGTAGACTGTCTATTAGGGAATGATTTGGAGACATCAGCTTGGTCAGATGTGGAGTTGGAGGCCCATGCAGCAATGCTGGGCATCCCAGGGCATATTTTTGCTTTGACAAGGGCTCAGGCCAAAAAGCAAAAAGGACAGGGAAGCTTGGATCCTGGAACAATGGACCACGTGCTCCCTAAAGCTAGGGCTAGTAGAAGCAAACCACTTCCTACTATCCCTCCCTCTACAGTGGATTCAACTTCTGAGGAAGAAGAATTCCCTCCCTGTGCAGAACCTACACCAGAGGAGCTGGAAGCAGACACTGCTGAGCTTTTGGGTGAAGGGGGGCCTGCCAGAGAGGAGCTGAGTGTGGCACAGCAAACCTGTCCCACATTAGAGGGTCTCAGACAGCAAGCTGTCAAACAGGCTAATGGGGATGTCAGTGACTCTCACAGAGTTTACTGGGAGGACAACCTCTTGTACACTGAGCATAGGGATCCTAAACCTGGAGCTGCCAGGAGATTAGTGATTTCTCAGGAGTACAGAAAGTTCCTCCTAACACTGGCACATGACATTCCCCTAGCTGGGCACCTGGGTCAAATGAAAACTTGGGACAGATTGGTTCCATTATTTCATTGGCCTAGGATGTCTGAGGACACAAAGGAATTTTGTAAGTCCTGTGAAACCTGTCAAGCCAGTGGCAAGACAGGTGGCACTCCAAAGGCACCCCTTATCCCACTGCCTGTGGTTGGGGTTCCCTTTGAAAGGGTAGGGGTTGACATAGTTGGCCCCCTTGACCCTCCTACTGCTTCAGGCAATAGGTTTATCTTGGTGGTAGTGGACCATGCCACAAGATACCCTGAAGCAATTCCTTTAAGGACCACTACAGCTCCTGCAGTGGCAAAGGCCCTCCTGGGAATATTTTCCAGGGTGGGCTTCCCAAAGGAAGTAGTATCAGACAGAGGAAGCAATTTCATGTCTGCATACTTAAAGGCCATGTGGAAGGAGTGTGGTGTAACGTACAAGTTCACAACACCCTATCATCCACAAACAAATGGACTGGTGGAGAGATTTAATAAAACTCTCAAAGGCATGATTATGGGACTCCCTGAAAAACTCCGCAGGAGATGGGATATCCTTCTACCATGCCTCCTTTTTGCCTACAGGGAGGTACCCCAGAAAGGAGTGGGCTTCAGCCCCTTTGAACTTCTTTTTGGACACCCTGTTAGGGGTCCACTCACACTTGTAAAGGAGGGTTGGGAACAACCTTTAAAAGCTCCTAAGCAGGATATTGTGGAATATGTACTTGGCCTCAGATCAAGGATGGCTGAGTACATGAAAAAGGCCAGTAAAAACCTTCAGGCCAGCCAAGAGCTCCAGAAGCAATGGCATGATCAGAAGGCTGTTTTGGTTCAGTACCAACCAGGGCAGAAAGTGTGGGTCTTGGAGCCTGTGGCTCCAAGAGCACTCCAAGATAAATGGAGTGGACCCCACACAATTGTTGAAAAGAAGGGTGAAGTCACCTACTTGGTTGACTTAGGCACTGCCAGGAGTCCCCTTAGGGTGCTCCATGTCAACCGCCTGAAACCCTACTATGACAGGGCTGATCTCACCCTGCTCATGGCAACTGATGAGGGACAGGAAGAAGACAGTGATCCTCTACCTGATCTCTTCTCTTCCACAGAACAGGATGCTCTTGTGGAAGGTGTAGTTTTGGCTGATTGTCTTACTGCTGAGCAGAAAGACAATTGCATAAATCTCCTAGGACAATTTTCAGAACTCTTCTCTACTGTGCCAGGCACCACTTCTTGGTGTGAGCACACTATAGATACTGGAGACAGTTTACCTGTCAAAAGTAAGATCTATAGGCAGCCTGACCATGTCAGGGACTGCATAAAGCATGAAGTTCAGAAAATGTTGGAACTAGGAGTGGTTGAGCACTCTGACAGTCCATGGGCTTCTCCTGTGGTACTGGTACCAAAACCCAATTCTAAAGATGGAAAGAAGGAAATGCGGTTTTGTGTAGACTATAGAGGTCTCAACTTGGTAACCAAAACTGATGCTCACCCTATACCCAGGGCAGATGAGCTTATAGATACACTGGCATCTGCCAAGTATCTAAGCACTTTTGATTTGACTGCAGGGTATTGGCAGATCAAATTATCAGAAGATGCTAAACCTAAGACTGCATTTTCTACCATTGGAGGACATTACCAGTTTACTGTAATGCCTTTTGGTTTGAAAAATGCACCTGCCACTTTTCAGAGGTTGGTGAACACAGTCCTGCAAGGGCTGGAAGCTTTCAGTGCAGCATATTTGGACGATATAGCTGTCTTTAGCTCCAGCTGGGATGATCACCTGGTCCACCTATGGAAAGTTTTGGAGGCCCTGCAAAAGGCAGGCCTCACTATCAAGGCTTCAAAGTGCCAGATAGGGCAGGGTAAGGTGGTTTATCTGGGACACCTTGTTGGTGGGGAACAGATTGCACCACTTCAGGGGAAAATCCAAACAATTATTGATTGGGTTCCCCCTACCACTCAGACTCAGGTGAGAGCCTTCCTAGGCCTCACTGGGTATTACAGGAGGTTCATTAAGAACTATGGCTCCATTGCAGCCCCTCTTAATGACCTCACATCCAAGAAAATGCCTAAAAAGGTATTATGGACAGCAAACTGTCAGAAAGCTTTTGAGGAGCTGAAGCAGGCCATGTGCTCTGCACCTGTCCTGAAAAGCCCTTGTTATTCTAGAAAATTCTATGTCCAAACTGATGCATCTGAATTAGGAGTAGGGGCAGTCCTATCACAACTTAATTCTGAGGGCCAGGATCAACCTGTTGCTTTTATTAGTAGGAGGTTGACCCCTAGAGAAAAGCGTTGGTCTGCCATTGAGAGGGAGGCCTTTGCTGTGGTCTGGGCTCTGAAGAAGTTGAGGCCATACCTGTTTGGCACTCACTTCATTGTTCAGACAGACCACAAACCTCTACTTTGGCTAAAACAAATGAAAGGTGAAAATCCTAAATTGTTGAGGTGGTCCATATCCCTACAGGGAATGGACTATACAGTGGAACATAGACCTGGGAGTAGCCACTCCAATGCAGATGGACTCTCCAGATATTTCCACTTAGACAATGAAGACTCATCAGGTCATGGCTAGTCTTATTGTCCTTCGTTTGGGGGGGGGTTGTGTAGGAAAGTACCATCTTGCCTGGCATGTTACCCCCATTTTTCACTGTATATATGTTGTTTTAGTTGTATGTGTCACTGGGACCCTGGTAACCCAGGGCCCCAGTGCTCATAAGTGTGCCTGAATGTGTTACCTGTGTAGTGACTAACTGTCTCACTGAGGCTCTGCTAATCAGAACCTCAGTGGTTATGCTCTCTCATTTCTTTCCAAATTGTCACTAACAGGCTAGTGACCATTTTTACCAATTTACATTGGCTTACTGGAACACCCTTATAATTCCCTAGTATATGGTACTGAGGTACCCAGGGTATTGGGGTTCCAGGAGATCCCTATGGGCTGCAGCATTTCTTTTGCCACCCATAGGGAGCTCTGACAATTCTTACACAGGCCTGCCACTGCAGCCTGAGTGAAATAACGTCCACGTTATTTCACAGCCATTTTACACTGCACTTAAGTAACTTATAAGTCACCTATATGTCTAACCTTTACCTGGTAAAGGTTAGGTGCAAAGTTACTTAGTGTGAGGGCACCCTGGCACTAGCCAAGGTGCCCCCACATTGTTCAGAGCCAATTCCCTGAACTTTGTGAGTGCGGGGACACCATTACACGCGTGCACTACATATAGGTCACTACCTATATGTAGCTTCACAATGGTAAATCCGAATATGGCCATGTAACATGTCTATGATCATGGAATTGCCCCCTCTATGCCATCCTGGCATAGTTGGCACAATCCCATGATCCCAGTGGTCTGTAGCACAGACCCTGGTACTGCCAAACTGCCCTTCCTGGGGTTTCACTGCAGCTGCTGCTGCTGCCAACCCCTCAGACAGGCATCTGCCCTCCTGGGGTCCAGCCAGGCCTGGCCCAGGATGGCAGAACAAAGAACTTCCTCTGAGAGAGGGTGTGACACCCTCTCCCTTTGGAAAATGGTGTGAAGGCAGGGGAAGAGTAGCCTCCCCCTGCCTCTGGAAATGCTTTCTTGGGCACAGATGTGCCCAATTCTGCATAAGCCAGTCTACACCGGTTCAGTGACCCCTTAGCCCCTGCTCTGGCGCGAAACTGGACAAAGGAAAGGGGAGTGACCACTCCCCTGACCTGCACCTCCCCTGGGAGGTGTCCAGAGCTCCTCCAGTGTGCTCCAGACCTCTGCCATCTTGGAAACAGAGGTGCTGCTGGCACACTGGACTGCTCTGAGTGGCCAGTGCCACCAGGTGACGTCAGAGACTCCTGCTGATAGGCTCCTTCAGGTGTTAGTAGCCTATCCTCTCTCCTAGGTAGCCAAACCCTCTTTTCTGGCTATTTAGGGTCTCTGTCTCTGGGGAAACTTTAGATAACGAATGCATGAGCTCAGCCGAGTTCCTCTGCATCTCTCTCTTCACCTTCTGATAAGGAATCGACTGCTGACCGCGCTGGAAGCCTGCAAACCTGCAACATAGTAGCAAAGACGACTACTGCAACTCTAACGCTGATCCTGCCGCCTTCTCGACTGTTTTCCTGCTTGTGCATGCTGTGGGGGTAGCCTGCCTCCTCTCTGCACCAGAAGCTCTGAAGAAATCTCCCGTGGGTCGACGGAATCTTCCCCCTGCAACCGCAGGCACCAAAAAGCTGCATTACCGGTCCCTTGGGTCTCCTCTCAGCACGACGAGCGAGGTCCCTCGAATCCAGCAACTCTGTCCAAGTGACCCCCACAGTCCAGTGACTCTTCAGTCCAAGTTTGGTGGAGGTAAGTCCTTGCCTCACCTCGCTGGGCTGCATTGCTGGGAACCGCGACTTTGCAGCTACTCCGGCCCCTGTGCACTTCCGGCGGAAATCCTTTGTGCACAGCCAAGCCTGGTTCCACGGCACTCTAACCTGCATTGCACGACTTTCTAAGTTGGTCTCCGGCGACGTGGGACTCCTTTGTGCAACTTCGGTGAGCACCGTTTCACGCATCCTCGTAGTGCCTGTTTCTGGCACTTCTCCGGGTGCTACCTGCTTCAGTGAGGGCTCTTTGTCTTGCTCGACGTCCCCTCTCTCTTCAGGTCCAATTTGCGACCTCCTGGTCCCTCCTGGGCCCCGGCAGCGTCCAAAAACGCCAAACGCACGATTTGCGACTAGCAAGGCTTGTTGGTGTCCTTTCAGCGGGAAAACACTTCTGCACGACTCTCCAAGGCGAGAGGGATCCGTCCACCAAAGGGGAAGTCTCTAGCCCTTTTCGTTCCTGCAGAAACCTCAGCTTCTTCTGTCCAGTCGAAGCTTCTTTGCACCCGCAGCTGGCATTTCCTGGGCATCTGCCCATCTCCGACTTGCTTGTGACTTTTGGACTTGGTCCCCTTGTTCCACAGGTACCCTAGATTGGAAATCCACAGTTGTTGCATTGCTGGTTTGTGTCTTTCCTGCATTATTCCTCTAACACGACTTCTTTGTCCTTAGGGGAACTTTAGTGCACTTTGCACTCACTTTTCAGGGTCTTGGGAGGGTTATTTTTCTAACTCTCACTATTTTCTAATAGTCCCAGCGACCCTCTACAAGGTCACATAGGTTTGGGGTCCATTCGTGGTTCGCATTCCACTTTTGGAGTATATGGTTTGTGTTGCCCCTATCCCTATGTTTCCCCATTGCATCCTATTGTAACTATACATTGTTTGCACTGTTTTCTAAGACTATACTGCATATTTTTGCTATTGTGTATATATATCTTGTGTATATTTCCTATCCTCTCACTGAGGGTACACTCTAAGATACTTTGGCATATTGTCATAAAAATAAAGTACCTTTATTTTTAGTATAACTGTGTATTGTGTTTTCTTATGATATTGTGCATATGACACTAGGTGGTACTGTAGTAGCTTCACACGTCTCCTAGTTCAGCCTAAGCTGCTCTGCTAAGCTACCATTATCTATCAGCCTAAGCTGCTAGACACCCTATACACTAATAAGGGATAACTGGGCAAGGTGCAAGTACCCCTTGGTACTCACTACAAGCCAGTCCAGCCTCCTACAGTGGGTAAGAGTATAGGGCAGTGAGGATGTTGCTATGGGTGGGTAGGGGCATATAATGTTTTCAGGGTTTAGGGATGGGTAAGATTATTGGGTACTACAGGTAATATTAAGTTCTAGGAGTGGGTAGGGGCATAGGGGGTTTAGGGGTGGGTTAGGTTATTCAGTGGTAAGGGTAATTCTAGGGTTTAGGGGTGAGTAAGGGTATTGGGTGATATGGGTGTTTTTAGGGTTTAGGGCTGGGTAAGGGTAAAGGTTGGTATGTGTGTTTTAGGGTTTAGGATTGGGTGAGAGTATAGTGCAGTAAAATATTTTTAGGGTTATGAGGTGGTTGAAAATAAAAATAACATAAGGGGACAGGGTAGGGATACCCTGGCCCACCTAAGTCCTGTGGTTTACCCAGAGGGACCCCCTCTCCAGTCCTAAAATTACATTTAAAAAATAGTGTTTTTTGGTGTGGTCCTGTGGGACTCCAGCAGGGTTGAGGTAAAAAAAATAAGAAAACAGCATTCTGTTATTTAACAGAAGCATATTTGGGGAGAGGGGTGTGAGTAGGGCCCCTCTCCCCAGGCCCATTTTGGGTCCCAGGCAGCTCATCCCCCAGGGCCCAAAAGATTAATTAAAGGGAAGGGGCGTGCAGTCACCTCCCCGGGTCAATGGTAGCCCTGGGCCCTCATCCCCCAGAGCCTAAAATATTAAGGGAGGGGGATGTGCAGCTCCCTCCCCAAGCCTTGTTAGACTTCAATGATCTCATCCCCATGGCCAAAATGATGACAAAAGGAAGGGGCAACACAACCCCCTCCTCGAGCTTTAAAAGGCCCCCAGGACCTCATCCCCCAAGGCCGAAATTCATAAAAAGAGGGAGGACAGCCCGTCCGCCCCCCTCCCCATGCCTTAAATATCCTGCGAGGACCCCATCCTCCGGGGATGAAAACAACTTTAAAAGGGGGTGTGCAGAGTAATTTCCCTACCCACATCACTGCGAGCAGGGAAACATATGTTTGCTCCCATCTGGTGAGAGCGTATTTAAATCTCCCACCTGGCAGGAATAAACATGCCTTCACTGCCTGCAGCTGCGTGAGCTGAGAAGGCAAGCCTGCTGCCCGCCAGTGGGAGATTTAAACATGCTCCTGCCGGTTGGGAGCAGACTTCTGATATACTGTCCACACTGATGCGGGCAGAGAAACATGGATTGCTCCCACTCAGCGGGAGCAAATAAAAAAACTGCTCCTACCGGGTGGGAGCAATGCTGGCTCTCGCACTATGTGGGGGGCTGGCCGGTGCAGCGGGGCCCCTGAGGGTACACCCACAGCCCCCAACTTGTGGTTTGTGAGTTCAAGGGGGGGCACCAGGGCACCCACTTCTGCCCCTTGGAGATGGGGCCCCTAGGGTCCGAGAAGGCTTGGGGAGTGGGTCCGCATGCCCCTCTTTCCCTAATAATGTAACTTTTCCCCAGGCAATGAGGTCCCAGACGCATAACAAGGCTCAAGGAGAAGGGGGTGGGGGGGTCATGGCCCCTTCCCCTTTTTTATGACATTTGGCCCTGGGGGATGGAGTTCCCAGGGCCACAATAGGCTTGGAGAGGGGTACTGCATGGCCCCTCCTGTTACTTATAGATATGGCCCAGGGGAATGGGGTCCCTGGAGCCTTTTAAGGCTACGGGAGGAGAGCCACACACATCCTTCCCTTTAATTAAAATATGACTCTGAGGGATGTAGTCCTGGGGCACATTTAGGTTTGGGTCAGGGACCATATGCCCCCTACCCAAATAATAAAGTATTTGGCCCCAGGGGATGGGGTTACTGGGGCCTCTGAAGGCTCAGGGAGCTGTACCACATGCCCCCTCTGCTATAATTAAAATATGGCCCCGGGTTGGGGGGCCTCGGGCCCATTTGGGCTTGGGGAGGGGGGGGCCACATGCCCTTTCCCACATAATGTAAAAGTATTTGGCCCCAGGGATGGGGTCCCCATGGTCTCTTAAGAATTGGGGAGGGGTAGGTATGCACCCCCTCCCTTATAATTAAAGTATGGCCATGGGGAATGGGATCCTCGGGCCCATTTGGTATGAGGGGGGGGACCACACACTCTATAACTGTAAAGGTAGAACTTAAAGTAATAATTTATACCCCTTCCAATGCTTAGTATAACTGACGCACCTCCATACAGAGTGTTGTCAACTCACTAGCCAGACTACATCAACTACAACTCAGCCCTCTGCCATGCACACTCTAGTCATGAATTATGTTATTTGAGTTGTCATGAGTGTTGTTATGAATGCTATGATTTAATATGCTATGAATGATGTAATATGTAATATGATAAGGTATAAGCAGTGCATGGAGAAGGTGTGAATTATAGTTAATTTAGTCTGCGAGTTGAGAACACTCTAGTTATAACTATAACTTTTTTATGTATATGTTTTGATGTTGTGTGTAGTTTAAGTTGGTTTTCTATAGAAACAATAAATGAAGTTTTCCTAAGTATAACAAATCTTAAATCTTTGGGGTTTAAGATTATATATATATATATGTACACAAAGCCCGCAGGTCTCACCTATGCAAGAACTATTGACTTTGCCAATGTGTTTTAGCCATTTTGTACATCAGGGAGGCTGCTGCTCAGCATGGCTAAAGGTTAGTGGCATACAGGAGAGTGGTGTGCAGTGCCGTAGAGTGGAATGGCGAAGAATGGTGTAGAGTGTTGTGAAGTGGCCTCCACTGGGGGCCAGGTTTGAATGTGAGTAAAAATTACAGAGGGGCAGCCTGTATGCACTTATACTCTGCTAGCTGACTGGAAAGTGCGATGAGAGGCTGGGAGGCAGTTTGACTGGTGTCCCCCTCCATCCTTTATACCTAGGCATGTGATAGATGCACGTGTGCTGACAGTGGTTTTGTTAGTTTGGATGGGGAGTCGTTTTTTTCTTGTCCTGGGGTTGGGGAGTAGGGTTGCTGTTAGTTGTTACATGGGATATGTTTGTTGGGGGCCATGGTCGACTGTGCTGGAATTCCACCTCAGAGATATTGGAATACTGCCCAGCCTGAATACATGGGTCCCTGGGCCCACGCAGGGTTGTCCTGCTTTGATCCTCCCATATGGCACCCACCCTAAACGATAATGTTATCACATGGAATGTCAGGCTTACCTGAAGTGGCAGGGGGCTCATGGCTCTCCTGCTGGAGACCCATCTCACTGCAGTGGAGAGGGAGGCGTTGCATAAGAGATGGAGGGAGCAGCTCTATGCCATATCATACTCCACATTCTCTAGGGGAGTACTTCTGTGGATTCACCCGAGGGTGCCCTTCCAGAAGATATGAGTTTATAAATCCTTACAGGAGATATGTGGTGGTGACAGGGCGTCTGGCAGGCCTTGACGACCATAATCAGAGCAAATGTTCCCAACACAGAACAGGGAGGATTTCTTGTGGTACTGTCCAGAGTCCTTTCCCCGTACTTGACCCACAGTGTTATATTAGGTGGAGACTATACCCATGTCCAATTCAATATTGGATCTTTACCACCCCCCTTTGGGTGACTCCCCGGCTGCCCACACTGCACAGACGTTTGTGCTGTGGGAGCAGTGGTGGGAACTTGTGGACTCATGGCAAAACGTGCATCCAGGAGCGAGGGATTACTCTTTCTTCTCAGGTATGTGCGAATAACACATGCGTCTAGTTGGTTTCCTATGTTCCCCCGGGGCCTATGGGGTGGTCTGCAATGTTGAATATTTCTCAGACCGTACCCCGGTGCTCCTGTCCTTGGACTGGCATAGGAAGCACTCATGTCTACCAGACTGGTGCCTGCAGGTCGAGACGCTAGAGGACCAAGTATTTTGCCAGTCCATTAGAGAGGCCATCACCAACTATTTCGTAGACAACACAAACCCTACCACTTCACCTCTAGTTGAGTGGGATGCCTTTAAGGTAGTCGTAAGGGGAGAGTGCATCACAGAAGTAGTGGGCATTAGGCATACACTATTTCCGGAACTAGAGTCCCAGGAATGGGTGGTGTGGGATCTGAAGATTGTCAGACCTGGGAATCCGGCCCTTTTGCAGCAGCTTTTAGACACCAGGGAACAACTGACAGTTTATAATGAGAAACTCTGCTGCTTGATCACCGTAAATACATGGTTCATGCACACACTGTGAGAGATAAGTGGGGGACACTACTTGCCTGGCTGGCCAACCCCACATCCAGAGGCTCGCTGATCTTGGAGATGGACTCTGAGGAGAGAAAATTAATATACTGCCAGGGTAGTATCAACCAACTGTTTAAGGAGTATTATACATCCCTGTATTCTCCACCACCAGACATGTCCTCACAGGAACTTGACGAATATCTGAACCCCACTGAGCTGCCAACAATAGACAGAGATGAAATAGAAGATTTGGGCATCCCAATCACGTTCCAGGAGGTGAAAGTGGCGATCAAGGCCATCGCCTGGGGCAAAGTCTCAGGAATCAATGTCCTACCGGTAGGGTTTTATGCAACATATGCTGCTGAGCTGGCACCAGGACTGGTTGCTCTGTATACGGCAGCTCACAAGGTGGACCAGCTGCCAATCTCTGCCAGCGACGCTCTAGTCGTTCTTCCCCTGATACCGGGTCCCCTTGTTTAAGATGTCCGAGTCTATCTCTCGCTGTCAATGATCAATATGGATTACAAAATTCTTAGCAGAATCTTGCCCATCCATCTCCTACCCCACATGAGCACACTGATCCATGCCAATCAAGATGGATTTATACCAGGGTGGAACACAGCCATCAATATCCGCAGGCTCTTGTTGGTCATCGAGGAGGATGTGGCAAACAAATGTAGGGCTGCAGTAGTTGGCGATTGACATCAAAAAAGTATTTTATAGTTTGCACTGGGATTTCCTCTACAGTGTGATGATCAAGATGGCACTGGGTCCAGGATTCATTGAATGGACACGACTTCTTTACTCAGCACCCAAAGCCCGGGTTTGCACTGGCAGGAACATATCTGCTCCATATGTCATGGGGAGAGGGACAAGACAGGGTTACCCGCTTTCCCCACTGCTGTTCGCCACATCAGTTGAGCCTTTGTCTAGCGCACATATGCTGGGGAGTCAAAGCGGGGCCTAGACATGCAAGGCTCATCGCATCATATCACCCTGTACGCAGTTGATATGCTTTTGGTCCTGCGAGTCGTGGAGACAGACATATAGGGGATATCTTGCTTTTGGAGAAATTTGGATATGCGTTGGGGCTTCGTATTAACTGACAGAAGTCTAATCTGTTCCTGCTTTTGAGCGACACACCCCCTCCTCAGGAGCTGCATGGACCTACCTGGGAAGACAGTTGCCTAAAATACTTGGGTATCAAGATCTACCATAGTTCCCATGACCCACTAGATGGCACTATTGGTGCAACTGTCAGGGCTCTGAGGACCGATGCTGAGTTTTGGAAATCCCTGCTGCTATCAGTGGTGGGAAGAATCGCGGTGGCAAAGATGGTGGCACTCCTCTGACTTCTGTACTTCCTTTCCTAGCTGCCAATTCTCTTACCTTGCATTTCGGGTACTGAATTTGCTACTTGTGGAGCTCATATGGGGATAGGAAAGGTGCCAGGTGGTGATGTGTAAACTACAGTGCCCACAATGGAGGGGGACTTGTGGCACCGGATATGTAGGCCTACTATTTGGTGGCACAGCTGCAATGGTTTAACGAATGGGTGTTTTATTGAATGGACCCAGTCAGGTGTATCAGGGGCTTGATTCGCAGCAGCGAGACGATATTTCAGCTCCGTCTGGGCCCAAGATGACTGCTTTGTTGCAGTCATATGGCCTTCTAGGTGATCCATCATTGTCCGCTGCTCTGCCTTCAGCGGACCTGCGTTTGGGCCTTTGGTGGGGCTGGAGATGGTGACTGAGGGAGAACGGAGGCTGCGGGGCCTGGTGAAGAGGTCAGCATACAGAGCAACCCGGATCGGGGACCTCTTTCGGGATGGATAGTTGCTGTCATTCGATGATTTCTTCACAACCTTTGAGATGCCTCAGAGTCAGTTACTGTTGTACCACCCTTTAAGGACATGGAGTGACTGAACAACCTGTCCACCTCTGCTGCCAGACCCTCTGTACAACTACTGGCTAGATTAAAGCAGTTACTTGCCTTTACGGAGCTCTGAGAGCAGATATCATCACATCCCTGACTGACCTGCGGGAGAAATGGGAAACTGACATTGCAACTCAAATTACAGAAGCAGTCTGGGACATGATCTCATCCTACACATACACGGTGTCCCAAAATGCGAGGTTCAAATTGATCAATTTCTACATATTGCACAGAGCCTATCTCGCCCCAGAAAAGATCATTAGGACATTCGGGGCAGTGGAAGGGAACTGCCCTAGATGGCTGGAGTGGGGATCTGAGATGCTCCACATGGTGTGGTCCTGCCCTTGTAGCCTTTTGGATGAAAGTAGTGGAGACTCTTAATGAGGTAATTCATTGATCTATTCCCTGTATACCCCTGGCATGCCTATTGCATTGGGGAGGGAGGGTCCCACGCCAAAACAAATGTAAGGTGACTACCAGATTTGTGGACTTGGCCCTGGTCCTTGACAAGTGAGAAATAAAAATGCCTGTTTAAATGGAGGGAGGTCCTCACCCAGTGGACAGGATATAAGAGTGTGGTCCTACTCCAGGAGGGGGAGGAGGGGGCGTAGCTCTACAGAAGTAGCACAAGCCTGGGAACATCTAGTTGATTGCCTTAAGGAACAGGAAGAGGGATCGCCCATTGGTTCCCCCCCTGGCTGCAGCTGACGTGAACGAGGGGGCAGCCCTAACTAAAGCTACCTGACAGGTTGACAGACCGAGGAGGGCCAACACTGGGAAATGGGTTTTCCACTTGCTGAGACCACAATTCGTGTGACAGTACAAAAGTGGCCTAGACGAAGGAGCGGGAAGGGTGGGAGGTGATGGGGGGAAGGGAGGTAGGGGAAGTAGCAAGGAGGCATCTCAATGATACGATTTTACCATATAAGCGTACACAGCTTTGCATGCATAAACACTTGCAATAATATGATGTTTCCGTACTGTTGTGGTGAACTGTGTGTCCTCCCAGAAGTGAGCTCTTCAGAGCATAGCATGTACTGTTGGGAAAAAAGCGAATAAAGTTGGTTTTAAAAAAACTAGCAGAGTCTGTGAAGACTGTAGGTTCTAGTCCTCATTCCACATGGGTTCACAAATACTCGTTCAGCCTCCCATTCTGCGAAGCATAACACCAGTTCACTACAGCACTCATCAGAGAGTATGTGTTAAAAGAACAAAATGATCAAGAAAGGGTCCTGACACTCGCTAGGGCTCACAGAGTTTCCTATCTAATGCCCTAGGATTCAAGCGCTTTATGCAAAAGTCCTGCATACAATTTGTCTTCTCATCTAGAAAGGATATTGATGTATGATTTTTATGGGTAAATGCTGAGCAGCCCCTCTCATTTATCAGGAATCCCTTGTCACAGTGAAACAGCTGTACACAAGTTACAAAGTCTGTTTATTCTCAAATACGATATCTGTCTAAAAACATACTTGCTGAAACCCCACGAAGAACTTTTGCAACATCAGCCCTACATCTTTAATCATTTGGGCAACACAAGTCTAGGAAAATGGCAGGGTATTGGCATTGTTAAACAGTTTCTTTTTAAAATGTGTTTCTAATACATTTATTGACTCGATATGAGCCTTTTACGGAGATGATGTTATAGTCTTACTCCTTTGTTGTTTTTAGAGCTGCACCATTTACAAAGCTCCAAAATCTCTTTGTATCCTTAAATGTGCATATTTAATCTGTATAACTCTGTTACTGGAAGCTGCATTACCCTTTCAATTGCATAGTATTAGAAATCGGGTTGCTGGTTGGCAGAGATAGGCACCCTGTCCAAGTAGGGACTATAATCCTAGGCTGGGTAAACCGGATACACAGCCTAAATTAACCTGTGCTTACCCTCTGGTAGCTTGGCACAGAACAGTCACGCTAGACTTACGAGCCAATGTGTAAACAGTGAAAACACCACAAAAGACTCCACATAACTTTAGAAAAATAGAGACTACTTATCTGAGTAAAACAAGAAAAAAACGACAAAAATCCAGCCAGAAGAAGTCGAGACACAAATTTTAAAAGCATAAAGCAAAAGCAATGCTTAGAATTCACTAGCTGTCAAAAGGTTACTTGCGATTGCAAGGGACAGGTGCAAATCCAAAGTTCAGGCTAACTGCGAAGGAGGGTAAGCCAGCTACAGAAACCATGCAGGGTCTGCTGAAAAAGTACCTTCTGTGGAGCAAGCATCAATGTCGCAGACCAAATGCAAAGGCAATGCAGTGATACATTCCATGCAGTCTGGTTACTGCGTCGTCGTCGTTGAGCCTTGCAGTTGGGTCCCACGTTGGCATTGAACTCCGTAGAGATGGAGGGAATGCATCATTGTTGAACTGAGCAGAGCATTGTCATTGGGCCGTGCAGGCTGTGGATCCCTTGTCGTCCAACAGGTTCTGCGTCGCCGTCAAAGGGGGTGATGCATCAGTTCTGACCGGCGCAGTGATGATGATGCATCAGTTTCGGCAGTAATCAGCTGCAAATCCCACTTCTGAGACCCAGGACTGGAGGGGGCACTTCAGGCAAAGGTAAGGATCACAGATGGCAGAGTCCATGAGCACCAGGAGAGTTGCAGGCAGGCTGTGATGATCCCTGAGACTGCAAACAAGAGACAAGCCAGCAAGCCCTTGGAGCCACTCTGCAAGGCAGAGATCAACCGCAAGCAGAACAGCTTAGCAAAGCAGAGAAGCAGTTCCTTGGAATAGTCAGTCCAGGCAGAGTGGCAATCCTTACAACACAGCAGTCTTTACTAAAGCAGAGTTCTTCCCAGGTTCAGTAGTGTACTGATTTAGTAGGAGGGTCAGAGTCCCAGTACTTATACACAAATGTGCCTTTGAAGTGGGGGTGACTTCAAAGCAGCTTCTTGAGGTGCACGGGTCCCCCTTTCATCCCGGCACTGGCTCCAGACTATCAGTGTGTGGTAATTCACCCTTTGTGTGGGGACAGGAACTTTCCTATTGAAGTGTAAGTGTCAGCTCCCCTCTACCCTTCCTTCCCGAAAATGCCCATCAGAATGCAGATGAATGCAGGTGATGCCTTTGTCACACCCACCCTTCCTGTGTTTGTGGCTGTCTTGACGGAATGCACAAAGTGTAGCTGCCACCAGCCCCAGACATGTTTTGGAGACAGCCTGCAAGGCACACAGAGCAGTAAGACTAGAAAAATATCCACTTTCTAAAAATTGAATTTCTAAAATAGTAATGTTATCCGACTTAACCAGTAAAGATGATGTATCATTGCAATTCCAATGATATGAATCTTGAAGCAGGTACTCCTTTCTGATCAGGAATTACAGCTTAAAAATATATTAAGGAATTCACAATTCTGACCACAGTAGTGAAAAACGACTTTGGAAGTTTTTCACTACCAGGACATGTACAACTTAAAGGTACATGCCCTACCTATTATTTACTTAGCACTCAGCCTATGAGCTACCTAGGGCACTCCTTAGGGGTAACTTACATGTAATGACAGGGGAGTTTATTATGTACCACCTTTGCAGGTATGCAAAGAGTTTCTATTCGAAATCTCATTGACACAAAATAAATAATGTAATACACCTGAGTGTGTTTGTGCTGCTTTCTGGACTAGGGATGGGTGCAGCACGTCCCCTCGAGGCTGGGACCAGGCTTTAACTTCTGCCTAAGACTCACCAGCCAACTTAAGGAGACTTGGGAAACCTTCCAGAGTGTCTTTAGTCCTGCCATAGATTTGTCACCCAAGATGGAAGACAGTGATTGTAAAGAATGTACAGTGTTGGAAGCTGTTTCCAGGGGATTGTGATTCTGCATCGTCAATGCACTCCACTTTGAGGATCACTGTAAGAAATTGGATTCATATCTCCAGTTCTCTTTACTCAATTTATCTAATTTAGGGATTTGTATTGTTGTGTATTTTATTACTGTTTTAGTATTATATAAATGCTTTACACATAGCTCTGAGTTAAGCCTGTCTGCTTTGTGCCATAGCCACCATGCAGTTGACCTCAGGTTGATTAAATGTTTCTAGGTTCACTCTGGACAAGGGTTGTGATCGTTCCTTGAGGTAGGTAGTCACCCACCCCAAAAAATAATCCAATTTCTTATACAGTCTTTATATCATCCCCATGAACAAGACCTTGGCTCCGCCACAAACACTAAGGGCCATATTTGTGGGGATTTGGTGTGGGGCAACGCAGTGCTGCCCTACGCCAAAGTGAAAGAGCAGGAATGTGCTGTCTCTATGCTTTCCGGTACATTCCTGTCCTTTCGCCCTGGGTGGCTCCGTTTCAGCAGTCTAACGCCAACGCCTGCACCCTTGCACCATGGGGCAAGGGTGCTGTTTTGTTGGCAGGATTGTTTTTGTGCAGAAAGGGGTCCCTTCCTGCACAAAAACAATCCATAGAGGTGTTTTCCTCTTTCTATGTGTGCTGTATGGAAAGAGAAAAAAGAGGAGAAATTGAAATATTTCTCCTTGTTACACCTACAGAGGGGAGGCGTAAGGTTTTGGCTCATTCCCAGGTTTACAAGTCCTTATAAATCTGTGAATGCATCAAAACCCAAGGGAGTTGCATAGGAAAACCCCCTGCAACGCCTATGTAACTCCTCCCTGGCGCAGAGTAAGGCAACGCAGTGACTTGCGCCTCGTTGCCTTACTCCATGTCTATGAGGCCATTCAAAGCAGCGCAAAGTAACTTTGTGTGGCCTCATAGATATAGATGAGACGTTTGCACCATCTCAGCGTCACTGAAAGTGACACAACGGCGGCGCAGGCCTCTCATAAATATGCCCCTAGATTTGAGGCTGGCTTTCCATCTCAGTGCCAACCACCAGCACACTGCTCAGTGTGGCGCATATGCCTTGCAGTCCTATTCTGCTAGGTCGCCATTGACACGCTGGATCTGAGGAAATGCCTGATCGGAGGAACCCATACATATTAATTGTGAGTGCAGGAATGTGTTAGTGCACGCCGGAAGAATTTATGCATGTAAAGTGTAAGGTTTTCAACAAACATAGCAGCGATTTTGCCCAAGGGTCATGATACATGGCAAATACTTTTCTCTTGGAAACTGCCCTTGAGTTCATCCTGCTTGGAGTCTGTGTTTAATTCGAGGTTGTAAAAATAAACAAGAGGCTGAAAATAAAACAAATGTTTTCCCCTTGGCTCATGGATACCTAGTGAAAGCATAAAGACTTCAGCCACAAAGACGCCTCAACACCGAGGCACGTGCCAGTCGCAGGGCACACAAAGGCAAATGTGAAGTCTACACTGAGAAACTTTAGGTGGCCAAAGCAAGGGGTGTCCGGTCAGAGGCAGGAGGTATGGACGCTGCCTCCCTCGGGGCCCTGAATCAGTAGAGATGACCCCGAAATACATATGCAAATTTATATGCAAGTACATTCTATGTAATGCAGTATGTATGTGAAATCTATATGTGCCGTACATCCTATGTAATTATTAATGTTAGTATGTTGGAAGTAATTCTATATGTGTGTGTAAACTGCACGGGACTCGGCCGGGGGCACGCTCAGATAAGGAAGAGCGGACACAGAGCTGTGGTGGCCACAGAATAGAACAGTGCACAGTGGAGCTTTCAGGTCACACACATGGTGATCCCGGAGACACGGGGGCGCGTGGGGCTCCAAAAAAGGCACAGGTGACCGCTGGGGGCTACCGCAGAACAGACATGATGCCGTTTCAATGGCATGGATCAGAAGCACGCTGTATGCAGACCACAGAAGCCGTAGGAAGGCAAGAGCACAAAATGTCATTTGGAGGCCACAAAAAACAAACCACTGAGGCACTATTGAGCCCGCAGAACAGATACCCACAGCCTGGTTGCGGAGTTGGTGATGGGGACGCAGTTTCAAAACATATTTGGGTCCAGGGAACAGACAGATGGATGTGTTGTTGCATACAATAATAGAATACTGAGGCAGCGGAACCCTAAAACCATCTAGGGCCTCTATAATCCTCTTACAGTCACTCCCTGCCCCTTCATCTCACTCTTGAAGCTTTCTGCTTTCTTCCTTTGCGACGCGTTTTCGGTTCTCTCATCCTCCGTCTTTTCCCTCTGTCTTTTGCCCGCAGTAAATACTTGAAGCAGAAAAATAAATGTCTGCCATGAAAAACAAGTGCGGTGCCCCGCAACGCAAACCACCGGCTCAAATTAAGCACTGGTGTTAATGCATACAATAATGTGGTGTACCAGAACGTACTCAGCACTACTAGGTGTCACAGAAGACGGGGCCGTGCGGAGGCATAAAGGGCATGAGGACGGTCGGCGCGGGGCGTCCACGAAGAGTGTAGGCCACTGAGGATTCATTGAAGTGTGGAGGTTCCCGAAAAGACACCGTGTTGTGAAGGACTCTGAGTAGGAATAGGACAGCTCTTAAGCCACAAGACACCACGTCTGTCTGGGTACCAGAGAAGAGAAGCCGGGCCGAGCAGACCGCAGCATGGCCAGGGTGCGGAAGTGCCACCAATGAGATGCAACACTGAAGCAGCCACAGAACAGGCAAAGGCCGGAAGACGGACCACAGGACACTACGAAAGGGCAAAAGTGTGGCTTGTGGCGGCCACGTAATACTTAAGGCCGTGTGGGTAGCTGCAGCAATCTGTAATCTGTATATCTGAGCTGGTGTCTGGAATGCTGAGAGTGAATGATGGGGTGTGGGAGTGGTGAGTGGAAGCTCGAGTAGGTGGAAGGATAAAGCCCTTAGAGCTATGTACCTGGCACTGACCTTAATGGCCTAACTGTGCAGAAGCTACGCTCCTTTACCTGACAGGCTAGTCACTCATTTCTGGAGAACATTTCTCAAGTCTTGAGTGTATGAATAAATGCATAAATGTTTATGATTTGATTTGATTTGATTTGATTGGCAGTAGTTAAAGAATAGATACAACAGAGTGTAGATTCTGCAGAAACAATAGAGGGCAGTGTGAAGGTCACAGGACAGACACTGGGTGTACTGGAGGTTACAGGTAAGCATGGGGACACTGGAAGGCAACTAAAGTGACAGAGCTGTGTGGAGGCCACAGAAAACATGGGGAAGTGTGGACGTGGTGGACACAGGTGACATATGGTGCAGTGGAGGCTGAAGAACACTGAACATTGTGCGGACCACCTAAAGGGCACTAACATCCGATAGGGGTGCAGAAACTACAAAATGAGCGTAAAGCTTACAGGAAGTCACATAATAGAGATATGGGGGTGTAAATGACTTGGAACAAGTGCAGGACACTGTGACCGGTGCAGAAGCTACTGGGCAGACACAGCGGACAGTAGAGGCCACATCTCAGTCAGAGCAGAACTGCAGCCGTGGCGCAGACACCAAGCACTGAGGAGGCCGCAGGATAGAGTAGAGGCCACTGAACGAACAATGAGTAGTGAGGAGACTCTGCACAAAGAAGGGGGAGGGGAAGGGTTATTTTGGCTACTACGAGCAATCATGCAAGTAATCAAAAATACCAGGGGATTTTGTAGGAGAAACCACAAGATTACCTTGTTGCTTTTTGTATTCAAAAGAGGGAAACCTTGAAAAGAAGAACAAGGAAGAAGTAGTAGTGAGATGAAACCCCTGAGAATCCAGAGAGCTCTCTCCATGACTGCGGAGAGCCCAACAAAGTGCAACACGTCTAGACTGAGGTGACGGGCATGCCAAGTGATGCCAGCTCGGTGGGTGACGGCTCATTCTTACCCTGGCTATCAATGTTCTTCCCCTCAGAGTTTCTGTATTTTTAGCATATTGCGCTAATGAGCAGAATTATAATCTTTACATTTCACATGTTGGATCCTATGTCTGGTTTGACAATGCAGATGCCTACTGACCTACTGTCCACAGTTCTTTAAAATATTCATAGATTAAACTTTGGCTGTGCTCAGAAGAGTCGCTATCTCTGTGTAAACTATTGACTGTTCAGTGTATCATTCCGCCTCGTATAAAGTTCTTGCATTGCAAGGAATGAGGGTTTAGATTAGCATCTCAAAAGTACTTCGAATTATGATGCACGTGTTGATTTTGTCTCATAAATGCATTGTATTCAAAAGGCAATTGTTTTTTTTCCACTGCAGCAGGCTTTTTAATGGCTCAAAATCCAAGTCAGACCTATTGTCTTTGCCAGTGAATGGTTTATTGTATTATTTGTATTGTGGAAGCCTAATGAAAGACGCAGGGCTGTGTGGATGTCAAATAAAAAGGGTATTGTGGTGGAGCCAGGATAGAGATATAGTGGAGACCAAGGGAGAGAGGCGTGGACGATGCCACAGAACAGAGGGTGCCACCGACAGACCGGTGAGCACGGAAGCCACACAGTAGACAAGACAGTGTTGATACCTCTAAATAGACGGAAGGCCCTGTTGACTTCTACAGAACAGGCCCAAGGCAATGGGAATCCCACAAAGCAAAAACAAATATGCGCCTACTGTAGCTTTTCACTTGTAAATTGTGACACTTAGGTGAGTTTAAAATGAAACCTCGTCTATTGCTGTCCCATTTAGAAGAGACCACAATCACCCGCCACAGCAAGGAAGGAATAATTTATCGTCAAAAAACAAATGCGAGCATACAGTTTGAATATGAGCTTCTCCACTAAAGAGAATCGACCGAATATTTAAAATCGCAACTTTAAAAGTATGTGGTGAGAATTAATGTTGCCATTGTGTGTGAGGGCACATATTCATGATACATACCGAGACACTTCTAAATACTGGTGTGAGTAATGCTTCAGTGACGTGTGCTCACTTATACGTAGACTAAGCTGAACTGTGTGTGTATATTGTATTATTTTGTTACAGGCAAAAAGGGTAATTTTTTCCAAATTTTTGAGGAATAACAATTCTTTAAATATTCTGCTTTTGCCTCACACGCTTAAACATCAAAAATTAATTATTTTTCGAGCTAAGCGTTTTCTGTTGTTCTAAATGTAAATACTTTCCTTTTTCACTTAAAGCCAACATCTGTTTGAATGGTTTTGGTCCAGTTTGATTGCAGTAAACCATTACCACTGGAAATAACCACTATGGTATATGAAAATGCCTCTCCTGCCGACCCCTGAACGATTATTGAAGTAATGAGGTCTGTGGAGAGCTGGGGTGGGGTTTACAGGTCTGCTACAAGAGGGCTCCAGGTCTGCTGCGAGATGTGGTGTGAGGGACTGCAGTCCTTCTTTGAGGGGGCTTCAGGTGTGCTGTGAGGGGGCTCCAGGTGTGCCGTGAGGGGGCTCCAGGTGTGCCGTGAGGGGGCTCCAGGTGTGCCGTGAGGGACTTCAGGTGTGCCGTGAGGGGGCTCCAGGTGTGCCGTGAGGGTCTTCAGGTGTGCTGTGAGGGGGCTCCAGGTGTGCCATGAGGGACTTCAAGTGTGCTGTGAGGGACTTCAGGTGTGCTGTGAGGGGGCTCCAGGTATGCCGTGAGGGGGCTCCAGGTGTGCCGTGAGGGGGCTCCAGGTGTGCTGTGAGGGTGCTCCAAGTGTGCTGTGAGGGACTTCAGGTGTGCTGTGAGGGGGCTCCAGGTGTGCCATGAGGGACTTCAAGTGTGCTGTGAGGGACTTCAGGTGTGCTGTGAGGGGGCTCCAGGTGTGCTGTGAGGGGCCTCCTGGTATTCTGCGAGGGGTCTTCAAACCTGCTGTGAAGGGGCTCCAGGTGTATTGTATTGTATTATATTTATATAGAGCTTACTACCCCTGACGAGGCATCAAAGCGCTTCTTGGAATGTATCATGCTACTCCTGAGCCCAAAACGAACAGTGGTGGATTAGTATAGGGAATTATAAGTACAGTATTAGTATGAGTTAATTTGAGTGGAGGATATGTGACTTTGTTAGTTGGATTGAACAGAGTAATGGAGGGATAGAGGAGGGACGAATACAGAAGTGTTAATTGGGTGTTTATAGTAACAAGATGAGGCTTTAGATGAGTAAAGGAGAGATGGAGGAGGGAAGAGTCTGTGGAAAGGCATAGGGAGATCATAGTAGCAGGAGGGGTTTGGGATGAGTCAAAGGTGAAATAAATGAGGGAGAATTGAGTAGGGTTATTTGGGAGATCATAGTAGTAAACTGAGGTGTGGGGTGAGCCAAGAGTGGTAGAGGAGGGAAGACCTTAGGCAGGGTTATTTTGGAGATTATAGCAGTAGAATGGGTTTGGGATGAGTCAGAGTGGGGATGGAGGATAGACTGATAGTTATGGGGTGATGTGGGGACAGTAAAGCTTACGAGAGAATATTTTTTTTCTCTAGTACACTAGGACTATATATATAGTATTATATAAGTACTCCTGTCCTAATACTTTACACCTGCTGCCATCTATTTTTGCAATACCATTATTCCTCTCATAACGCTCATTCCTGGTTATCTTGATTTAGAGAGTGGCTTTTTAGGGTCGAGCCTGCGTCGAATGCGCTTGTGCATGCGCTTGTGCATGCGTATCACTAGTGAGGCACTTTAGGTATTAGAAAAGGGCTCGGAGCCCCGTCGACGTCACGTCAGTGTCTTTCATTGGCACGTTGGCTTGCCTGTTAGAATCTACTTGCTTTGATTAGTGGAAGGCACGCATATGTCATGCCTTATCCGGTGGTTAGCCCTCCTCGAGCGCAGCGACTGTAGGAAAGTACCATCTTGCCTGGCATGTTACCCCCATATTTTCACTGTATATATGTTGTTTTAGTTGTATGTGTCACTGGGACCCTGCCAGCCAGGGCCCCAGTGCTCATAAGTGTGCCCTGTATGTGTTCCCTGTGTGATGACTAACTGTCTCACTGAGGCTCTGCTAACCAGAACCTCAGTGGTTATGCGCTCTCATTTCTTTCCAAATTGTCATAACAGGCTAGTGACCAATTTCACCAATTTACATTGGCATACTGGAACACCCTTATAATTCCCTAGTATATGGTACTGAGGTACCCAGGGTATTGGAGTTCCAGGAGATCCCTATGGGCTGCAGCATTTCTTTTGCCACCCATAGGGAGCTCTGACAATTCTTACACAGGCCTGCCACTGCAGCCTGAGTGAAATAACGTCCACGTTATTTCACAGCCATTTACCACTGCACTTAAGTAACTTATAAATCACCTATATGTCTAACCTTTACCTGGTAAAGGTTGGGTGCTAAGTTACTTAGTGTGTGGGCACTAGCCAAGGTGCCCCCACATTGTTCAGGGCAAATTCCCCGGACTTTGTGAGTGCGGGGACACCATTACACGCGTGCACTATACATAGGTCACTACCTATGTATAGCTTCACAATGGTAACTCCGAATATGGCCATGTAACATGTCTAAGATCATGGAATTGCCCCCCCCAATGCCATCCTGGCATTGGTGAGACAATCCCATGATCCCACGGGTCTCTAGCACAGACCCGGGTACTGCCAAACTACCTTTCCCGGGGTTTCACTGCAGCTGCTGCTGCTGCTTCTGCCAACCCCTCAGACAGGTTTCTGCCCTCCTGGGGTCCAGCCAAGCTTGGCCCAGGAAGGCAGAACAAAGGACTTCCTCAGAGACAGGGTGTTACACCCTCTCCCTTTGGAAAAAGGTGTCAGGGCTGGGGAGGAGTAGCCTCCCCCAGCCTCTGGAAATGCTTTCATGGGCACAGATGGTGCCCATCTCTGCATAAGCCAGTCTACACCGGTTCAGGGATCCCCCAGCCCTGCTCTGGCACGAAACTGGACAAAGGAAGGGGGAGTGACCACTCCCCTGACCTGCACCTCCCCTGGGAGGTGCCCAGAGCTCCTCCAGTGTGCTCCAGACCTCTGCCATCTTGGAAACAGAGCTGCTGCTGGCACACTGGACTGCTCTGAGTGGCCAGGGCCAGCAGGTGACGTCAGAGACTCCTTCTGATAGGCTCTTACCTCTGTTGCTAGCCTATCCTCCTTCCTAGGTAGCAAAACCTCCTTTTCTGGCTATTTAGGGTCTCTGCTTTGGGGAATTCTTTAGATAACGAATGCAAGAGCTCATCAGAGTTCCTCTGCATCTCTCTCTTCACCTTCTGCCAAGGAATCGACTGCTGACCGCGCTGGAAGCCAGCAAAACCGCAACAAAGTAGCAAAGACGACTACTGCAACCTTGTATCGCTGATCCTGCCGCCTTCTCAACTGTTTTCCTGGTGGTGCATGCTGTGGGGGTAGTCTGCCTCCTCTCTGCACTAGAAGCTCTGAAGAAATCTCCTGTGGGTCGACTGAATCTTCCCCCTGCAACCGCAGGCACCAAAAGACTGCATCACCAGTCCCCTGGGTCCCCTCTCAGCACGACGAGCGTGGTCCCTGGAACTCAGCAACTCTGTCCAAGTGACTCCCACAGTCCAGTGACTCTTCAGTCCAAGTTTGGTGGAGGTAAGTCCTTGCCTCCCCACGCTAGACTGCATTGATGGGTACCGCGTGATTTGCAGCTGCTCCGGCTCCTGTGCACTCTTCCAGGATTTCCTTTGTGCACAGCCAAGCCTGGGTCCCTGACACTCTAACCTGCAGTGCACAACCTCCTGAGTTGTCCTCTGGAATCGTGTGACCTTCCTTTGTGACTTCGGGTGAGCTCCGGTTCACTCTTCTTCGTAGTGCCTGTTCCGGCACTTCTGCGGGTGCTGCTTGCTTCTGAGTGGGCTCCTTGTCTTGCTGGGCACCCCCTCTGTCTCCTCACGCAATTGGCGACATCCTGGTCCCTCCTGGGCCACAGCAGCATCCAAAAACCCTAACCACAACCCTTGCAGCTAGAAAGGCTTGTTTGCGGTCTTTCTGCACGGAAACACCTCTGCAAGCTTCTTCACGACGTGGGACATCCATCCTCCAAAGAGGAAGTTCCTAGTCCTCTTCGTTCTTGCAGAATCCACAGCTTCTACCATCCAGTGGCAGCTTTTTTGCACCCACAGCTGGCATTTCCTGGGCATCTGCCCACTCCCGACTTGATCGTGACTTCTGGACTTGGTCCCCTTGTTCCACAGGTACTCTCGTCTGGAAAACCATTGTTGTTGCATTGCTGGTGTTGGTCTTCCTTGCAGAATTCCCCTATCACGACTTCTGTGCTCTCTGGGGAACTTAGGTGCACTTTGCACCCACTTTTCAGGGTCTTGGGGTGGGCTATTTTTCTAACCCTCCCTGTTTTCTTACAGTCCCAGCGACCCTCTACAAGCTCACATAGGTTTGGGGTCCATACGTTATTCGCATTCCACTTTTGGAGTATATGGTTTGTGTTGCCCCTATACCTATGTGCTCTCATTGCAATCTATTGTGACTGTACATTGCTTGCATTGCTTTCTATTGCTATTACTGCATAATTTTGGTATTGTGTACATATATCTTGTGTATATTTGCTATCCTCATACTGAGGGTACTCACTGAGATACTTTTGGCATATTGTCATAAAAATAAAGTACCTTTATTTTTAGTATATCTGTGTATTGTGTTTTCTTATGATATTGTGCATATGACACCAGTGGTATAGTAGGAGCTTCACACGTCTCCTAGTTCTGCCTAAGCTGCTCTGCTAAGCTACCTTTTCTATCAGCCTAAGCTGCTAGACACCCCTTGTTAGAGGGAAATCTGTTAATAAAATAAAACAAATCATTTTGACACAATAATATAAGTTTAATCGATTTTCAGCTGGGAACAACAGGCAGTCTCACATAGAGGCCATGACTGAAGTTCAAAGTTCTGGTTCAAACACCAGTAGCATTTATACTGTAAAAACCACAAAAAACTGTGGTCAAGAGTTCAGCATTTACGTAAGCAACTACAAGCAGTACAGATAAGATAATGAGGTGCCTCTGGAAAGAAGCACTTGCACTTGTTGGCCTCATGGGTGTGTAAGTTACAATGACGTCATTCACCATATCTATCTTTCTGCACAACAAGAGATTATATGTTGCGTGCTGCTCAAGGTAGCCCTCCCTTGCAAATACTTATCTGACCCTTTACACAGTTCCCCTTAACACAATATGAATGACTTATGGTTTTTAGGACCCCTGTGCTAAGGGAGGATACACCCTTCTGTTCCACCCTGTTCATGCTAAGTGAACATTATGAAAGCAACAGTTGGTGCAGCTTTAAAGAAAAACTCTCTTTTTAATGTGGCTGGGGCCTCTTGTGTGTTTCAGCACAGCTAACTTAACAATGCAGCATGTATATATGTTTCCTAACTAATAAGTGTTTGTT
Organism: Pleurodeles waltl; assembly: GCF_031143425.1. Lineage (NCBI taxonomy): Eukaryota > Metazoa > Chordata > Amphibia > Caudata > Salamandridae > Pleurodeles > Pleurodeles waltl. The sequence continues at coordinate 931,956,698 of NC_090446.1, read as the reverse complement.
TGTCCTAAATATGACCTGCCTTTTCTATTGAACCCACAGTCTGTCTTTTTTTAACATGTCATGTATTAAGCCTTTCACTACTTACATTGGTTTACAACTATCTAGCCTAAAATGTTTGTATTGGGATTTGGGAACTTATGTTTGTTTGTATGTGATGTATTCCTATTCTTCCTACATCATTCCTCCCTCTAGTTGATTATTCAACTACTTTTCCTACCTTCCCATCTACTAATGAAACTAGGGGAATCATCACATACCCACTACTCTGTCCCTCCCAATTTAGCTGTCAACCTTTTGCAACATGCTATTATTACCTGAAAAATAAGACACATCAAAAGCAACAAAACAATCAAAGGCAACAAGGCCTTGAACAACCCTGACATCCAGGACGGCACCCATTCGATCCAGCCCTCGAACCACCCATCAGGGGCGGCACCCCCCTCATCGATCATTTTCTTTTGTAGATCATGCAATGTCTGAATGTCCTGAGTTAATGTCCCATTGTCCGCATCATTGGCCGGCACATAAAGATTCAATCTTCTTACACACCCCTCCTTCCATGGCCATCATTAAATCAAATACATATCTGTGTTGCATTAACATCAGCCTAAGGGCTGGAAGTTCTTCCTTGATAGCATTGAACCCATCTTCAATTGCATTTATGGTCTTCATCAATTCAAAGTGCGTGATCTGCAGCCAGCGTGCAGTTGCCTTCACCTGAATGAATGGTAGGATGCTACCAAAAAAGATTTGGGCATCATTAAATAGTCTGTGTTCCTGTGGAATGTCTTTCCACACTTCAGTACCAAGAAACTCAGCAGCTCGTTTTGTCCGATAATGGTGAAGCAAGGTTGTTGGATGGCTCATGGGATGGTCATGTAACTGAGAGATGTCCACACCTGGTATCACCAGGGAGGGGGTGTGCAAAGTCACTAGGGAGCAGAGGCCATTCCAGTTCGGGGGTAGTTGCATGTGGAGCCGTGCCCCACACATCCAGTAGTGATCCATCAGGCTGGAGGTGCAGCCCTGCATATCAGCGTTGTAGGTGGTGATGTTGCAGTTGAGGTTACTCCCCACCTTCATTGTCCCATTCCCTCTGAAACAAAGAGAAAACTGTGTTAATTTCATTGCTATTCTAGGGTGTATGGTAGTCCCTGTCCATGTATATCTCTGTATGTTCGCATCCCATATTTCCTGACACTGGCCTATTATCTTATTAAAGCTTAGTGGACCTTTTGTCTTGGTACCATTTGTCATGGGCAAATACTGATCCTGTGATACTAAGAACCGGCCTGCCTGCGCAATCAGGGGGCAGGGGTTTAGCTCGTGCAGTAACAGGACTAACATGAGTTGGCTGTAGCTGTGCTCTCATTCTGCATAAAAATAGGTGCAGGAGACAATGTGTAATGTTTGGGGATACCTTTTTAGGGAGATGCAATTTATCTACTCCAGCAGCATGGGGGATGAGAGAGCATACATAACAACTGGTGTTGGATGTGGATGTGCCTATACTGTGCATGTACTGATACCACACATTGTCAAACAAAGCAATATGGAGAGGGTGATGGTCAGTATCATTATCAACAGTTCTACGCATGCGTGTAATAATTGATATAGGATCAAAAAAATTAAAATATCCAAGGGCTAAACGCAGCAAAATCAGTGCAACGAGGAGGAAAAACAAACATAAAATACATAACTTAAAAGAAGAATTGTCTAAAATTGAGGCTTTAGAGGGAGGCATTACTCCGGTTGCTTCTCCTGTTCTCCCCCCTCTTTTTCCTGCTCGTTGTCCAAAGGGATGGATGGCACTGGGAAGGGTCCATTAAATTAGCAGTTCTTCCATTGTCTTGCAAAATTGCTAAAGTTCTCAAAGGTAATGGTGTTTGTTGATTCTTTACAGGAGATGCATTGGCGCGCTTCTTGGCTGCACGTGTAACCTGTTTAGGGAAGAACTTTGCAACTTTGGTTAGCTCAGACATGTATTCATTCATTTCAATTTGTACAACCTCAGGTGCACTCTCAGTCTCCAATTTATGTCTAGTTGATGGCACAAATGTGCTCATTGTTCTACCTGTCACTATTTGATGTGGAGTTAAATGATGATCTGATCCTGGGGTATTTCTCAAAGCAAAGAGTGCCAAAGGGAGGCAGTATAGCCATTTCTTCTTCAATGTCACACATAGTTTACTTATTCTGTTCTTGAGGAGGCCATTAAGGCGCTCCACAATTCCATTGCTTTGCGGATGATAAGCTGAGGACAATTTATGTGTTATTCCTAACAAGATGGTGAGGTGAGAAAAGATATTATTGACAAAATGGGTGCCATTGTCCGATCTGATCCCCTCAGGGACACCCCATCGCGGTATTACCTCACGAATCAAAAAATTAGCAGCAGATTTGGCATCACAGTGAACACAAGGTCCTGCTTCAATCCACCTTGAGAATGGGCAGACTACAACTATCAGATAGCGATAATGATTGCATCTGTCAATCATATCAATGTAGTCAATGTGCAGTTCCTTAAAGGGACCTTGTGGGCGAGGTATTGTGGAAGCTATTACCTTAGATGTGGGATTTGGTGAATACTGCTGGCACACTGTGCAGGTGTGTATGTACATTGTAATCATCTCATGTAAGTTAGGGACAAACCAATCCTGACGTATTTGGAGGGACATATTGTCTCTAGCAGTATGTGAAGGAAGATGTAGCTGGTTTAGAGCTATCAGTAGCAATGCTTGGGGCATGACAGGCTTCCCTGTTGATATTTGTCTGTATATTAAATCTGTTCCTGTCTGTGTGCATCCTCTGGCTTCCCACAACTGTTTCTCATGTTCAGGTGCATTTTCTTGTATCTCTCTTATATGCAAGTGAGCTGTCTCTGTGTAATGTCTAGATGCATTCAAAGAGTCTGAAGATGTCAATGTTTCACTAGCTAACAAAACTGTGGTATGTGTGTCACTAAGAGGGTGTGTTGCTGCATCTTTGGCTGCCCAATCAGCCAGGACATTTCCATGGGACACAAAATCTGAGCATTAGTGTGGACTGCGCATTTCACTACTGCAACTGCATGTGGCAGTGTTAAAGCTTGTATCAAGTCCTCTAAAAGGGTTCGGTGCATGACAGTGCTTCCATCATACTTGAGAAATCCCCATCTATTCCACCACATAATGCTGGAATGCACTGTTGTAGTGACATAGGCTGAATCAGAGTATGCTGTTATTGTTTCTCCTTGCCCTTGTTTGAGGGCTGCCCCTAAAGCTACTAATTCAGAAGCCTGGGCTGAATATTGAGATGGCAAAGTTATCTGTTCAGTTATCTGCAGTGTGTCTGAAGAGTTGTGCTGCATCGCTCTGACCACTGCAGCACTTGTATGTCTTACTCCTGTGTCCTGATCTATTGTGGAAGTTTCATCCACAAAATATACAACACTACCTGGAATGGGGTCTTCTGTTGCTTGGCTACACGCATCTGGAGTATATGTGGCACAATCATGGGCATCATCATCAGTGTCTGAAATGGGGTGTGCAAAGAAGGTAGCAGGATTGACTGTGTGGCATTTTAACCACCTTCAAGGATGTTAGTGATAATATTATCTCATAGCCTGATACTCTCCGTGTTGTTAGTGTTGTTTTAGCTTTCTGAATTATTGCAAACACAGCAGGTTCAGCATACAGGGTCAAGGGTGCACCCATGACAATGGGAGCACTTTTCTCTACTACAAAGGCTGTTGTGGCTAGTGCTTGTTCACAAGGGTACTTACTTTTCATGACAGAATCAAGTAGGCCACTAAAATATGCAACTGGTTTGTGACCTAAAGGATACTTTTGGGTGAGGACAGCTGTCATCACCTGGCCATTACAGTGGCAAATCCTTCCTCTGTTTTCTTGGCTAGTTTCTGCTGGACCAATTTAGCTGCTGCTTTCTCTATTTTATCTTTCTCTCTCTTTTCCTTTTATTGTCTCTTCTTACAAAAATGTATTATGTGTGCTTCTATCTCTGTCTATGGTTTGGCCTCTAAGGCAACTATATTATCTAATTTATCCTGTACTTCAACTGGCAGACACTTTTTCACTATATTGAAAAATAGTATTGCGTTCTGTCCAGTGACATCCCAACTCTCCCCCACTTCCTGTGTCCATTTTTCCTTCATTCTGCTAAGGAATTGGTGTGGGTCCTCATTTGGCTGCATTGCTTGTGCCATAAGGGACCCAATGTCTGGCCTGTCTGGATACATTTTCCTCAGTTGTTTCCAAACAATTCCCCTTACTCTATTAAAGGGTGCCCCATCACATTTTGGGTTAGTCAATGTCACATCCTTTACTCCTGCCTTTGTGAACAGTGTGTCTGTGTCATCTCCTATAAGGGAACTTAGTAAACTCTTAATGTCCCCTATTGCAAGAGTAATCCCTGCAGTATGTTTCTCCAGAGCTGCTATCCATTTCCCAGCACCCTCAGAATGTTGTGGCAACTATTTTTTAAGATTTTCTTTGTCCATCTGGAGCCATGGTATATATTGAGGCACCCCTGGGCCCTTGAATATCAAGGGCAGTTGTGACAGGACTGTAGTCCTATTGCCAGTATGGTGACGAGAGTCATACTTACAAGCATATCTCTGCCACACCCTTAAACTTTTCTGCATATAGGGATAATCCCAATAAGGATCCCCTGCACCCTGAAAAATGCACATTTCTGCATTAGCCATGTCTCGGGGTTTAAAGGAACCCTCTCGCAGCCATGGTGTCATCTGTGATGCCAATCCTTCTGTCCAACCTGCTAGGTTGTCAGTAAAAGGGACAACATTATACCAACTATTTTCATACTGAGCTACTATTTAATTGGGTGTCAAATTATTGCCAGGGCATACAGGGAATGCATGTGCCATGTCTTTCCTCAGTGTCATTTTTCCTGCCTTATCAAATGTTCCCTTTCTCTCATATGGGCGTGCATGCGCCCCATCAAATACTAATCTCTGTAATTCTCTTGGCTTCTTTTGTAAAGTCTGTCCTGTCTTATTGTTTTCTTCTCCCTCACAGGCATATTGTGACTGTTCCTTGTTATGGTCCTCAAAAAGGGACATTCTTTTAACATGTTCAGTGATGTCATCTAATGCCCCCTCTGATCCTTTGTAAGATTTTTCTAAATCCAGATCTTTTTCACCTAAGCTGCTGTGTGTGGAGACTGTGTCATCTAGTCCTTCTTGTTCAATTATTTGTGGCCTAGTGAGGGCCCTTGACTGCCTCAGGGGCCCGTCCTCCTTTTCCCAAGTCGCTCTTTTGTCTACCCATCCATCTTCCTGCTCTGTGATCCACTTGCCTACACTATTCTCTTCTGCTCCTGGGTACATGAACCTCCAGTACTCTGTGGGAGAACTTTCTGGTGTGAAAGCTAACCTTCTTGTCTTATTTTTAATATTGGTACTCGTTTTTTTTCAAAACACCTTCTTTTTTTCTAGCCCCATCCATTCTCTGTGCCTCTCTTGATCCCTCATTAGGTATACCCTCATTCTTTCTAGTGGGGGACATCTCGTCCTCTAAATGAAGTGTAAATCTAGCATCTACTGTCCCTATGTATTTAATTCTGTCCCCACCTGACATTTCCCGTGGTGTACTGGCCATTTGAGGACATGGAGATGGGTGAACATATTCTCTATGTTTAGAAAAAGATTCTAATGGTGGGCTATACTCTGGGTCTGTATATCCCACAGCAGGGGGATGTGAAGAGGTGGGTAATGAGTGTGGGGCACCAGGTTGCAACGTATACATGCCCTGTACCTTTGCACTGCCTAACCTTAATTGCACATCTTGATAGGGGGGTGGAGGAGCCGAAGGGAGGGTCTGAGGCTTTGTATTTGACTCATTCATATTTGTTTCACAAAAGACCCTCCATATGTCTAGTGTGATCTTCCTTTTCTCTAGTTTATTTCCCTTGTATTTACTCTGTAGGAAGGTGCCCATGTGTTCTATTATTGTATTATCAAATGTGCCCACTTTGGGCCATACATGTGCAAGTTTTAATGTTGCTTTGTGCCATTCCTTACAGTATTTTCCTATCCTGTCCCTGTCTCAAGAGAACACTTTAACCATGTGTTCTAAAGGAGACCCCATGTCTGTTTAGTGAACTTAATCTTTTGTACTATATGTGTTACACTCTAAATGGGCTTCTATTTACTTCCTATGGTATTTCCAGACTTCACATAAACTATTATTAGGCTGTGAAGGTGAACATCATATATATATATCCCTAATCTCTGAAAGACTTTGTTCATTTATATATAGATATATATGGTAGGTGCATTTATGTGTGGCCTAAGTGGTTTGTTTGCCTGACACAACAAACAATAATGTTATTGTGATCTATATACATGTTTATTAATTACTCATATCCTAAATTCCACCCTGGGAGGTCCCTAATAAATGCATACAGTAGGAGGTCTAATACTAAATATGAGTCTGTTGTTATTGCAGGGAATTCACGTGACTGTTGCCCATGGTTCCACTGAAAAATTGCAGTAACTTCAATATATTCACTTTCTGGCCACAATGTGGCTCCAGTGTCACACATGAGAAAATTAAAACAAAATGTATTTATTTTTAGAGGCCTACAAATGAGTGCTTTACTCTTGGAAAGACAACTGCAACAGGTTTTGTACATTTCAAAATAAACTCTTTTATTCTAATTATGTGAAGATCCTGTTCACATCTATATGAAAGGTAGTTAAATATATTTGTATGTATAGTAGCTGATATTTCTCCTTCTATTTGTATACCTTCAATATATATGTGTATGTCCCAGTCTATACTATTTGATAATTCATCTAGCCTCCAATCTTAAGGCTCTATAGTTTCATAATGGGGATAACAGTAGTGTCAATATTTGTTATGGGGTTCATGAGGCTAGTACACTACTTTTAACTTGGAAAATAATGTCCTTGTATTAGTTCTTTGAATAATTATTTATAATTGTCTAACAGGCATTTCTCTTATGTCAATGTAGGTTGTTTTTAGGCCTAGAGGTGATATACTATAAATACCTAGGCATTCATAAACTTCTGACTTAAAAAATTATTCTATGGTATTGATATTGCTGATCTACTAAGGTCAGTTCTGTTGCAGAGGGGGACAGCCTGACTGTTATAAACATTTATAATTAATTCAGGGATGTGGAATTAATTAGTTGACTTTTTGGGACCTGCCCAATCCAGTCAATTACTTTACTTTTGAGTATACTATTATAACTTAACCTTCATAAGAATAGGAGGTCTGATACTTATTCCTAAATTATACACTAAATAACAAACTTATATATTGACATTATTATGTGGCCACATTTCTGTCTATACATGCATATACATACACAGTAAATTTTAATATACATACACAGTAATTCTTAATTTCATACTAGGGCAAACAAAATACTACTGGTCACTTCCCTCTGGATTCATAGAGGGGACAACTTTTCACTATTTTCAACAAAAAAGTGACTTCCAGATTTAATATCTGGGTTAGGTTGACATGAGTGTTCTTTAAAACATACACTGATTGCTCAGCCCCCAAGTCCAACACTACTCCTGACCACTTTTGACTTACTTAGTCAAGCTCCCTGTATCTTCCGGACTTACCACCGGGATCCCTTAATATTATCTCAATTCATACACAATCTTGCATGCAAACACAAAAATTACATATATTACAGTGTCAAAATTGTAAATGTCTTTATAAAATAAAAGGAACAGACCTCGTACTTTTTCCACCTCACTACCTTCCACTGAGACCCATCTGTCCCCACGAAATCAGAGATTTTTACATAAATGTAGGCATCTCCCTTACCTCTTTAAAATGTGCACAAATCACCTCGTGGAGACAGGCAGGGCCCCCAGTCCAGCAGTTGGTGAGATCAAAGTAGAGCTCCTGGCTTAGCTCGCCAATATGTTAGAGGGAAATCTGTTAATAAAATAAAACAAATCATTTTGACACAATAATATAAGTTTAATCGATTTTCAGCTGGGAACAACAGGCAGTCTCACATAGAGGCCATGACTGAAGTTCAAAGTTCTGGTTCAAACACCAGTAGCATTTATACTGTAAAAACCACAAAAAACTGTGGTCAAGAGTTCAGCATTTACGTAAGCAACTACAAGCAGTACAGATAAGATAATGAGGTGCCTCTGGAAAGAAGCACTTGCACTTGTTGGCCTCATGGGTGTGTAAGTTACAATGACGTCATTCACCATATCTATCTTTCTGCACAACAAGAGATTATATGTTGCGTGCTGCTCAAGGTAGCCCTCCCTTGCAAATACTTATCTGACCCTTTACACAGTTCCCCTTAACACAATATGAATGACTTATGGTTTTTAGGACCCCTGTGCTAAGGGAGGATACACCCTTCTGTTCCACCCTGTTCATGCTAAGTGAACATTATGAAAGCAACAGTTGGTGCAGCTTTAAAGAAAAACTCTCTTTTTAATGTGGCTGGGGCCTCTTGTGTGTTTCAGCACAGCTAACTTAACAATGCAGCATGTATATATGTTTCCTAACTAATAAGTGTTTGTTTGTCCTAAATATGACCTGCCTTTTCTATTGAACCCACAGTCTGTCTTTTTTTAACATGTCATGTATTAAGCCTTTCACTACTTACATTGGTTTACAACTATCTAGCCTAAAATGTTTGTATTGGGATTTGGGAACTTATGTTTGTTTGTATGTGATGTATTCCTATTCTTCCTACATCACCCTCTACATTAATAAGGGATACCTTGACCTGGTGCAAGGTGTAAGTACCCCTTGGTAACCACTAAAAGCCAGGCCAGCCTCCTACAGCGACAAAGTACAGAAAACATGCGAGGCTCGCTGTTTCCCGTCAGGTTTGTGGACTACTTTTTCTCTATTTTCGCAGTGCGATCACGCTGGGCAGAAGTCGAGCGCTTTGCATACTATCGACCCTGTTACACAGTTAATTGCACTTTTTCCGGTTATGTTCATAATTGCACTTTTGCCGGTAGGTATTATTAGGAGTGAACTGTAGCAGCGCGATCGCGCAGTTTTTTTCTTTTAACACAAGAAAAATCCAGTTGGGAGTTTACAACTGGGAATAGCTGTAACTCCGACAAATGCGAGACCCTAGTGCATTGCAAATGCTTGTTTACTTTGCATTTGAAATCTGAAATTGAAGAGTTACTCGAGTTATAAATGTTTGCATGTTAACTGTGTATTATATTGCATCCCAGCTTTGGTAAAATACTTTGCCTTACGACAGATTGCAAGATATCCATAAAGACAGTTTTACATGTAGGGGGCTCTAGGTGTGCTGTGAGGGACTCCGGGTGTGCTGTGAGGGGACTTCAGGTGTGCTGTGGGGGACTTCAGATGTGCTGTGAGGGGGCTCTATGTATGCTGAGATGGGGCTCCATGTGTGCTGTGTTGGGGCTCCATGTGTGCTGGGTTGGGGCTCCAGGTGTGTTGTGTTGGGGCTCCAGGTGTGCTGTGAGGGGGCTCCAGGTCTGCTGTGAGGGGGCTCCAGGTCTGCTGTGAGGGGACTTCAGGTGTGTTGTGAGGGGGCTTCTAGTGTGCTGTGAGGGGGCTTCCGGTGTGCTGTGATGGGGCTACAGGTGTGTTGTGAGGGGGCTTCCGGTGTGATGTGAGGGGGCTTCAAGTGAGCTGTGAGGGGGCTTCCGGTGTGCTGTGAGGGGGCTCCAGGTGTGTTATGAGGGGGCTTCTAGTGTGCTGTGAGGGTGCTCCAGGGGTCCTAGAAGGTGTCACCAGGTCTGCTGTGAGGGGGCTCACAGTGTGCTGTGGGGGACTCCAAGTCTGCTGCGCGATGTGGTGTGAGGGGCTACAGGCCTTCTTTGAGGGGCTCTGGGCATGCTGCGAGGAGCTCCGTGTGTGAAGTGAGTGGCTGCAAGTGTGCTGCGAGGGGGGGGTCCAGGTGTGCTAGGAGGTGTCTCCAGGTTTGCTGTGAGGGGACATCATGTCTGCTGTGACGATGTCCACGTGCTGTCTGAGGAGGCCATAGTCGGACTGGAAAAGAAAATTGGTCCAGGCACTAAAATAAAAAATGCCCCTTCCCCTTTACGAATCAGAAGGCTAAAAAAAAAAATCCAATTTAAAAATCAAGGCAGTATTAAACTTATAAAGACAAGCTGTATAAGGGTTTGCACGGTGGTGGAGAATGCATACATTTGACCTTGCTGCAGGCAAGCTTTGTGGTGATACCAGAGAAAATCAACAGTAAAAAACACGGCCCACGCCCTGATCCATGAGACCAGCCCTTCGGGCACTGCCGGTTTGCCCCATAGGCCAGTCCGACCCAGGAGGAGGCTGCGAGGTTTACTGTGAGGGGGTCGTGGTCCGCAGTGAAGGGGCTCCTCAAAGAGGACGGAGGCAGTTTCACAAGTGCAGAGTTATTCAGACATTGCTGTAAACTGTATACAGAGCGCTCTGCTCGTTGTTTACATGGGGCCACGAGACATATACAGCGAAAGTGTTCTTCAAGCGAGTAACAGAAATAAACAGAAATCACTTGTCCGTGTCTATCCGTTTATCAAATGGCACCGCACCCACAGTATGCATCGTACATTCATCTCATTTTTATGTATTTTCTTGGGTTGCTTTTGGTGTTTTAGTAGGTGGCGCGAGACATAAATAAGAGTACATAGCATAACAGCATAAAGCGTCACGCAGCCTAACTGCAGATAATGTAAAAGTAACCGCCCATCTAATAAACGGCGCCCTAAGCAGCCGCTTTCCTTCCGCCCTCACCTCCCCATCACCAAAAACTGCCCCTTCCTCTAGTCCCGTCCGGCCTGTCCTCTTCGGGGCACAGAGGTGTGCATCTCCGGGCTGGTGGCATCCTCCGGGATAGTAAAGTAAACCGTTCGGAAGGGGGCGCCCCTCCCTGTCATGGTCCCTCTCTCCATTGGCTGGGGCTGCGGTCTGACATGCCTGCAGCCCGGCTATATAAGGCGGGGCGCCGGGCCTTGAGGGGTTAAGCACCTTCCCCAGAGGTTGAGCCCGGCTGAGGAGGTGCCCTCTCTGATCCCCCCGCGCCTCTCCCTCACACTTCATCGTCTGACGCTTCTGTGAGCTCGGCTGTGCTGACTCAATCCCCTCCTGGCCTCGAGGCACAAGACCTCCCGGAGGTGTCTGAGGAGCCCGTGGACGCGGAAGGTGCACCGAGAGGCCGAGGCGGCCGAGACTCATTGGAGGGGTCGGGGGGCTGCCTTGAGGGTGCCTTTGACAGCTCCTTAGGACATCTTCTCCAGCGACCTGTGGCTGACTACGAGGTCATGAACCTGGTCGGGGGGTACCACCAGCCGCATCCCCACATGATGCACGACCCCTTCCTCTTCCCCCCCAGGTGCCCCCAGGACCGGCCCTACTTCCAGGGCTGGCTGCTGAACTCCGCGGACATGTCTCCCGAGTTCGCGAATCCACCGCCCTTCAGCCCGGAGTACGCGGTCCCGGGGCCCGTGCAAGGCCCCGGCCGACTGGAGACCCTGGCGGGGAGGTTGGGCCGGAGAAAGGGAGGGCCTAGCCCCCCGAAGAAGGAGCGTCGGAGGACGGAGAGCATCAACAGCGCCTTCGCGGAGCTCCGGGACTGCATCCCCAACGTGCCGGCGGACACCAAGCTGTCCAAGATCAAGACCCTGCGCCTGGCGACCAGCTACATCGGGTACCTGATGGAGGTGCTGGCCCGGGACAGCCAGCCCGAGGAGGCCGAGGCCTTCAAGGCCGAGCTCAAGCGGGGCGACAAGAAGAAGAGGGGGGAGACGGTAAGGACCGGGGGGGGACCGGTATGAAACAGGTGGTGGATCGGGCGAAGAGGAGGAGGGTAGAAACGTGTATGAACCAGGGGTGAGGGCCCAGGCTGGGGGGACCTTTATGAACCGAAGGGGTGGGAGCGGAGCCTGTACTATGATAAACCAGAGGTAAGGGAAAGAAGAGGAGAGGAGCCAGTAAGGGACTAGGAGAAGAGCCTGTATGATCCCGAAAGTGGGTGCAAAGTTTAAGGGGGTGGGGGGGCCCAAAAGGAGAGACTCATAAACCAGGGGATAGATCTCTATCAACAAAAAAATGTGGTTGAGGTGGGGGGGGGGGGGGGGATAAGAGAAGCGTTAAAGAACCAGGGGAGAGACCTTTATGAACCCCTCGGAGGGGGATAGGGAAAAATTTAGACAGACGGTAAGGACGGAGAACCCCAGCATACAAAAAAACCTATAAAAACAATTAAAAACGTGTGATCTCACTGTAATAAACCCCATCCTATGTCAAATATTTGCGAAGTATAGCAAGCTGCACCAGGCAGAAAAACTAAATCACGGCAATGCAGAATAATGATTCACATAATTAAAAAAAATGCAAGAGTAGAATAACTGCCCTTATTTTTATTAATACAACACTGTAATTTGAGGAGAAAACAGTAGCTTAAATATCGGATGAGGCGCACACCCTGCAATGAGAACTGAGAAAACTCTGTAACGCGTTAAAAAATAACCTTCAAATAGTTATAACTATGTAAAATAAAATTATCTCAACGTAGATTGCTTTTACCTTTATTTCGGGGTTTTTATTATTTATGGGACCGCGGTTTAATGCATTGGGATACTAAAGTTAATTTCTGCTCATTAAAGTGCTGGGGCGCCCCGGAGACGACCTGCACCCACCGACAGGGGACATTTTTAATTCGTGAGTTCGCCTCATAATCACCCTGATATCATCAATGACCCGCCAGAGGGGGCATCTGGAGCCGGCCGGAGGCGCAACCCGATTATAGGCCTTCCCAGAAACAGATAATTCACTTACACACTCCCTGGTCCTGTTCTGCGAGGCTGCGGATGTTCCATGGGCTACGTCACCCCATTTATCAAATCCATAAATCGGAAAATGAGGTTTCCGAATAGCGGGTCTTGAATCCATAATTAAACACTTTTGTATTATCCGAAACCCGCTGGAAACGCCAGAATTAACGACACTACCTGAATCATCCCTTTTACAAGCGCCGTGGTTGTTGCTTGTATACCGCATCATTGAACTTTAAAAAGCTTGATTTTATTTCTTACGGCCCTTTCCTAATTTGTTGTAAAAACGCGTGCGCACGCCAAGAGAAAACAGAGCACTTCGGAAAGAATCCCTCACAGCCCATTAAAAGCTGCAGCCAGATAGCGAGGACTGGTAATGAGGGGTTCAAACAGAAAGAGTTTCCTGGCAAGAGCTGAGACCACAAGGGACGGGCTTGTAAACTTTTCAGTTCCACTTTTTTCCGACATTTTCCCCACTTAACTGTGCGAAATAAGAAGCATTTGTAAAGATGTTTCAGTTTATTTTTCTGCAGAACAGGGAAATTCGGGTCCAATGTATTGCCAATTCCTACACCCCACCACACAAATCAGTATGATTCCGATACCCACTTGCAAAAAATGTTTTTTTTATTTCTCTGAAGGTGATTTCTGTGATGCACCCTCCTTGAATGCTTCTGCAAGTACTGTCCGAAAGCTTTCCCCACTCCACATTGTATATTCTAGAGTCGCACTGCAGTTTGCTACATTTCTAGGACCTCACTTAAACCTTCGTGTAGACAGAGCCCGACTTGCTCCAGACACAAATGCATTTTCCGTGTCTGGGTCTCGCGAGAAAAGCATGGCCATCAATTTGCAGTGCTCTGGCTTGTGTCAGCCGCGGGGAAGCAGTTTTATTTCCAGGGCCTGTGGGCGCCGTCTGCAGGAGCCCGGCACAGGCTGCGATTGTCTGAGGCCGACGCTGCAGGTTGGAAAGCGGCCCCAGGGCCCTCCTAGGTCGGTCCACTCTCAAAGAACACATATCTGGAAACACCGAATCTTCTGCAGAACCAGCAGGGTAACGGGCAGCATCACCGCGCCTAGCGCTTCGAAGTTACCGCGAGGGGAGCTACGTAGAATGAATGACAACTGTAAACAGGTTATGTATGCAAACACAAGGGGCGACAGGGCCTCCCGTAACATCGAAACAAGTACAGGTGATGAGTCAACAAAACGAACAGGAGAAAGCCCCCGCACTAAAAAAGAATATATTTTCGAACGGAGACTGTGTTTCAGTGTTCGCAGTGCTTTAAGCTGTGCACAATTAAGGGTAAACATGGCACAATTACAAGAATTGTGCCCAGTCAGGACAGGTAGGCGAGGGGCTACAGTTCTGGCCTTGCAAATATGGAGCGCTCACAAAACCCTGTGTTCGCGAGCGCATTTATCAGCGGCCCGGCGGCTATGTAACCACTAAAGGCCTGATTTACAGCTTGGGGGATGGGTGCTCCAGTATGCCTCGTCATATTTGCATTAGGATATAATGCACTTGTAAAAAGGCAGACATTTCGCAATAATCCACCGGACAGATTACTTACCTAAATAGTGACTTGAGTATTGGTAATAAATATGAAACATATCTTTGCAAACAGCACTGGCCATTAGGTAAAACGTGTAATGGGAGCGCCCGCCAGGCCTATGGGTGCAGTCACGTGCACACACAATGCTTTAGTAATCTAAAAGGGCACTGGTCCTGCAAAGAGAGTCCATTAACGTACAGAGAAAACGCTGCAAGCACGAGCGCACATCACACCCTGTTCATCGAAACAAGCGAAAGGTGCATTTATGTTTACGGAAATAGAATAGCATTTACACCGAGTGAGGGCCTATATGGGAATGTACTAAAATATAGGCAACATTTTTAAACATGTAGGCAAGAGCCGAAATAAACATTTTTAGCAATGATCGGACGTTAACCATTCACATCCTTACAGTTTAGTGTATCTGTGTATATGTGTAAAACTATATATGTAAATACTCCCAACATATGAATACACATTATGCACATGTATACAAACACGCGCATATATTTCTGACCACACGCAAATGCATACCAACATATACCGTGCTTTTACTGAACACAATGCAAGAGTATAAAAGTCCATAGTCGCTGGGATCCATAAAATATTAAATATATTTAAGAGGTCCCAGTACTGGAGCTTCTGGTATTTTTTCTACAGCCAAACACACAGTATAGTTCAGCGTTTCACTTACTGTTTTCAGTTAACATTCTGGTAAGAAAAATAAATTTTCTTAAACAAACGGCAAAGATAATCAGGCAATTAATTTTCAAAAATATATAGTTCTGGAGACAACTACAGACTCCTCACCCTAGTTGTGCACGATGTCAGCAGAATACCTCAATGACATGCACCTATTCTGAGGGTAAATAGATATATCATTTCATGTCTTTTATCAAAAAATACTTAATAGCTCCACATACTCTTATGATCTTTGAGGACTTTATTCTGCATTAGCAGTTTGACAGAAATAGCATATGAAATATGGAATAGGGTTCAAACTATTGTTACTTTTTTGGATCAAAAGTAGCCATGTACTTGTCTCAGTCTGACTCGCTTCCATCCACCGAGTGGTCGAAGTGCATTAAAAAGTATGAGAAGTGCGACCCCGACTGCCATGTGTTAAAGTTAGTGAGCTGGGGACAGAATCAAACCTGTAGCTAAAATGATAAAATACCCTGTAACTATTTTGTTGGTCTTTGGCCTTTAGGTAAGTGCTTATCTAACATCGCACACCTTAAATGCAACATATCCACTATTTAACGTTACTAAACCTCTCTTTGTTAATGCGATCACTGCAGAGGTCGATGTGTGGGACCGGAGAGCCACAGAATTAAATCCTGGGTGGTGCAGTGGAGAATAGAGATCAGAGTATTTTTTAAATCAACGAGGTTCCAGACTTTGACTGAAAGCACTGTGAATATTTATCTCATTAGGCTAAACCTGTATTACACACACTATAATATAGGCTGCCACAAAAATATTTAGGTTTTAGATTAAAAAAGTGCTTCCAAAATATATAGATTTTGTTAATGCACTAAATGTATCTAGTGCGGACATGTTTCATAACTATCCATCAAAAGTGTGTACTCGTCAGCTGGTAACATCCTATAAAATATGTCTCAAAAAATAAATCTTTGCCATCAAGGGGCGTTGTGACTCCAGCAGTCAAATCCAATACCAGCTTCCAAGCAGATTAACCACTTGCACACCTTTACATTTAAGGCTCCTTTCTTGTTTAGTGGCCTGTCCTGCTATTAGTTTCAAAGCACAGGAGACTTCCTCCCTTCCAGTCCTTCTAAGGTATCTCAACTATCTAACTATCTAAATTAACTATCTGGGGACAGATGCCTTTTAACAAAAATTTGAGGAAATGTTTTAGTTAAATTAAAAAAGCAGAGGTATATATATATGTATATATATATTTGTGTGTGTGTGTATATATATATATGTACATATATGTGTTTTATATATATATATATATATATATATATATATATATATTTTTTTTTTTTAAACAAAGGTTAAAGTTAAGTTATAGTTAGGAAAACTTAATTTTTTCTATACAAACCCAACCTGAAATACACAAACTTTAGAAGTTCTAAAGTTAGTTATAACTTAACATTTCTAGTTTACTCACTACCATTAATTTACTACAAATTGTGCACCTCTGTACACAAGTCTGTCACCGCACTATATTAGCTATAACTGGTCCCTTCTCCATGCATTTGTTAAATCCTTGCATATTACATGATAATGCATGTGAAATAACATTCATAACAACACTTATGGCATCTCAAAAAACATAATTTCAAAGAACAATGCATGGCAGAGTGGCAAACTATAGTTAATGTAGTGTGGTGAGCGAGGTGACTGGATTGTGTACTGAGGTCATGACTTGTAGTAAACTGAAGGTGGTAGAAATTAGAATCTTAAACTTATGTGTAGTTTACATTAGATTTGTATGGAAAGAAGGTTTAAAGATTTCCTTAACTATAACTTCTCTTTAACCTTTATTTTTTTCATGAAATAATCATAAATATATACATACACATTAACTTTTGTAAAGGCAGTCATTATCTAATCAAATAATGACTTGTCATCGCTAGGTACGACTGTACTTTTTATAAAATACCATAAAATCACCACAAAAGATATCACTAAGTTAAAATACATGATAAGTTAAAAATCTTACTGTACTTGCCTGTACTACCCAAAAGGATAATCCTTGCACCAGAATCTATATTCCTGCCAAATTTCATTGCTATCCGTTCAGCCTTTTTCGTGCTACACATGAGTACAATGTCTACGGAAAAATGCATTGGTGTCAAAATACTTTTTGTGATTCCCCTTTAATCTTTGCAGCCCCTTAACAAACCACTAAAATTTTGCGTCATCCACCAATTTAGAAACTAGAAATTGGCCTGCGAAGTTTTGTGGAGATTCGTAAAACAAGTGCAAAGTTATTAGCAATCAAAATTCTAAGGAATTGCTATGTCTGCGAACTCTAACTAAAACTACAGTGGCTACCACAACTATATATATGTGAGTGTATATATATATATATATGTATATATATATATATATATATATGTGTATATATATATATGTATATGTATATATATATATATACGTGTGTGTGCGTGTGTGCATGCGCGCGCACACACACACATATTGTGGCAATCCTTAACATGGGTATGAAAAAAAGGGGTGGGGGGGGGGTGAGAGTTAGCCCTCTGAATTTTCTGTGAGAATCATGGGTTTTCAGCGACTGAGAGCAAGTTTTCCACATCAGTTTATTAGGTGCGCAGTAAAACAAAGACCTGTGCCATGCAAGCATAGCGCTGTGAGGCCCCACACTGCTCAGGAATGCCCAGGGTGGCGCCGCTGCCGCTCACAGAGAAGCATGAGCGCCATTAGAGCCGCGGATCACGCGGTCAGTACGAGGTGAGCGCCACGGAGCGTCAGTGCACACTAAGGTTGGTAAGCAGCAGTAGGACACCGGCTGTCGGGGGTAGCTTTCTTTTCGGTTCGCGCACTGCATGCAGCGCCGGAGCCGACGCTGTAGACAGAGATAATGTCGAATAAACAAGAAGCAGTTTGTTCATTTGGTAGCAGTGACGTATCCTGCGATCCGAGAGTAAAAACGAACTGATTACAACTTCACAGCTCTGTGCTTCAGGTGATACCTTATTATGAGTGCTTGGCCAGCTAAATATAAGCAGGCTCTAACAAATTACAAAGTGCGACAATCCCTTGGCGAAAAAACTTTAAGTTTGATTAACTTTTCCGCTGAAATATGCAGATAACTAAAGCGATTCTGTGAATTGTCTGTTTCGAAGCGGCTACATTTTTGCACAAAATCTTAGCGGTGCAGAAGAGAGCTCGGGTGCCACCGGCCTGTGCCTATCACTGTGGCCGGACGTTTACAGCCGGACCTCTGGGGCTCCGGCCTGCTGCGTAGCGGCGGCATTCACCCGCTGAAGAGTGAGGCTAGAGCAGCAGCCGGGCCTGCCTAGGACGAGGGCAGTGCCCGAGAAGTGTGAGCCGGGCGAGCAGGACTTCAACGGAGTGAGCGCCCGGGAGTGACTCCCTCAGTGTATTCACCAGCGCCAGATCACCCAGAAGCATCGGGGTAGTGCCTGGTACCACTGCAGTGTGTTGTATTCACCAGCGCCAGATCACCCAGAAGCATCGGGGCAGTGCCTGGTAACACTGCAGTGTGTTGTATTCACCAGTGCCAGATCACCCAGAAGCGTCGGGGCAGTGCCTGGTACCACTGCAGTGTGTTGTATTCACCAGCGCCAGATCACCCACAAGATAGTGCCTGGTACCACTGCAGTGTGTTGTATTCACCAGCGCCAGATCACCCAGAAGCATCGGGGTAGTGCCTGGTACCACTGCAGTGTGTTGTATTCACCAGTGCCAGATCACCCAGAAGCGTCGGGGCAGTGCCTGGTACCACTGCAGTGTGTTGTATTCACCAGTGCCAGATCACCCAGAAGCGTCGGGGCAGTGCCTGGTACCTCTGCAGTGTGTTGTATTCACCAGCGCCAGATCACCCAGAAGCATCGGGGCAGTGCCTGGTAACACTGCAGTGTGTTGTATTCACCAGTGCCAGATCACCCAGAAGCGTCGGGGCAGTGCCTGGTACCACTGCAGTGTGTTGTATTCACCAGTGCCAGATCACCCAGAAGCGTCGGGGCAGTGCCTGGTACCACTGCAGTGTGTTGTATTCACCAGCGCCAGATCACCCACAAGATAGTGCCTGGTACCACTGCAGTGTGTTGTATTCACCAGCGCCAGATCACCCAGAAGCATCCGGGTAGTGCCTGGTACCACTGCCGTGTGTTGTATTCACCAGTGCCAGATCACCCAGAAGCGTCGGGGCAGTGCCTGGTACCTCTGCAGTGTGCTGTATTCACCAGCGCCAGATCACCCAGAAGCATCGGGGTAGTGCCTGGTACCACTGCAGTGTGTTGTATTCACCAGTGCCAGATCACCCACAAGGTAGTGCCTGGTACCACTGCAGTGTGTTGTATTCACCAGCGCCAGATCACCCAGAAGCATCGCGGTAGTGCCTGGTACCACTGCAGTGTGTTGTATTCACCAGTGCCAGATCACCCACAAGGTAGTGCCTGGTACCTCTGCAGTGTGTTGTATTCACCAGCGCCAGATCACCCAGAAGCATCGGGGTAGTGCCTGGTACCACTGCAGTGTGTTGTATTCACCAGTGCCAGATCACCCAGAAGCGTCGGGGCAGTGCCTGGTACCTCTGCAGTGTGCTGTATTCACCAGCGCCAGATCACCCAGAAGCATCGGGGTAGTGCCTGGTACCACTGCAGTGTGTTGTATTCACCAGTGCCAGATCACCCACAAGGTAGTGCCTGGTACCACTGCAGTGTGTTGTATTCACCAGCGCCAGATCACCCAGAAGCATCGGGGTAGTGCCTGGTACCACTGCAGTGTGTTGTATTCACCAGTGCCAGATCACCCAGAAGCATCGGGGCAGTGCCTGGTACCTCTGCAGTGTGCTGTATTCACCAGCGCCAGATCACCCAGAAGCATCGGGGTAGTGCCTGGTACCACTGCAGTGTGTTGTATTCACCAGTGCCAGATCACCCACAAGGTAGTGCCTGGTACCACTGCAGTGTGTTGTATTCACCAGCGCCAGATCACCCAGAAGCATCCGGGTAGTGCCTGGTACCACTGCCGTGTGTTGTATTCACCAGTGCCAGATCACCCACAAGGTAGTGCCTGGTACCACTGCAGTGTGTTGTATTCACCAGCGCCAGATCACCCAGAAGCGTCGGGGTAGTGCCTGGTACCACTGCAGTGTGTTGTATTCACCAGAGCCAGATCACCCAGAAGCGTCGGGGCAGTGCCTGGTACCACTGCAGTGTGTTGTATTCACCAGCGCCAGATCACCCAGAAGCGTCGGGGTAGTGCCTGGTACCACTGCCGTGTGTTGTATTCACCAGTGCCAGATCACCCACAAGGTAGTGCCTGGTACCTCTGCAGTGTGCTGTATTCACCAGCGCCAGATCACCCAGAAGCATCGGGGTAGTGCCTGGTACCACTGCAGTGTGTTGTATTCACCAGTGCCAGATCATCCACAAGGTAGTGCCTGGTACCACTGCAGTGTGTTGTATTCACCAGTGCCAGATCACCCACAAGGTAGTGCCTGGTACCACTGCAGTGTGTTGTATTCACCTGTGCCAGATCACCCACAAGGTAGTGCCTGGTACCACTGCCGTGTGTTGTATTCACCAGTGCCAGATCATCCACAAGGTAGTGCCTGGTACCACTGCAGTGTGTTGTATTCACCAGTGCCAGATCACCCACAAGGTAGTGCATGGTACCACTGCAGTGCCATTGTCTTGCGCCTCAGAGCTTTAGGATTCCCGCTACCGCCAGCTTCCACTAACAGTACCTTCTCAGTGCCAGATCAGATGCCTTCAAACTAACACCATTGATTCATTTTTTAAAGTGTTTTTTTTTCTTATTACTTTTCTACTTCAGAACTCTCCCACTTGCTTCCATGTCATGCGCTTGTTATATTACTTCGCTGCAAAGGTCGCTGGAATTTTGTGTCCTTTCTGTACTAACACCTTAAACCCTGTCCCCCTGGAAGTTCTGTGTCTTTTAGGGCCATGATCTTTTCAGGACGCTACCTGGGGAGATAAGTCCTAACTTTGCACACCCTAAAATGTTATACAGTCCCTGAAATAAACAGTTTAGGGTCTTAATGAGAACATTAAGAAACCTAAAACTCCCAGAAATTCACCAGTTGTGGTAAAACGCACAACTACAACACTACCGCTTCATGCACGCCTCATGGCATCAGAAATGACATCATCAATATAAAAGTCAGAACAAACAAAATTGCTTTAGGCCATGCCCGATAAAACAAAAAAAAGGCCCGGCGTGTCTGCTTCACCTAGGCATAGAGCTCATCCCATTTATGGGCACAGGGCATACATGTATGGAGTGAACAACGAGAACGGTCTTTCACCATGCCAATGAACACTATACATTAAGGTATATGACATAGAGGGCATGGCCTGTCACCATATCAGTTAACATTATTCACAACAGTATTTCACATGCAGTGCATTGCATGTCACCATGCTAGTGAACACTATACACAGATATATATGACACACATGGCATGGCCTATCACCATGAGAGTGTACACTAGTCACAGGCGTCTATCACATGCAGCAAATGACCGGTCACCATGCAAGTTAACACTATACACAGAGGTGTATGACACACTGGGCATGGCCTGCCACTATGCCAGTGAACACTATTTACAAAGGTATTTCACACATCGTGCATGGCTTGTCGCCATGCCAGTGAACATGATACACAGAGGTATATGACTGACATACAAGGCATAGCCTGTCACCATGCTAGTGAACAGTATACACAGGGGTATATGACATACAGGGCATGGCCTGTCTCCATGCTAGTGAACACTATATACAGAGGTTTATGATATACAAAGCATGGACTCTCACCATGCAGGTGAACACTATACACAGAGGTATATGGCATAGGGGGCATGGCCTGTTACCATGCTAGTGAAAAGTATACACAGGAGTATATGACGTACAGGGCCTGGCCTGTTAGCATGGTAGTGATCATTATACACAGACGTATATGACAAACAGGGCATGGCCTGTCACCCTGCTAGTGAACACTGTACACAGAGGTATATGACATACAGCACATGGCCTGTCACCATGCTAGTGAACATTATGTACAGAGGTATATGACATACAGGGCAAGGCCTGTCACCCTGCTAGTGAACACTGTACACAGAGGTATATGACATACAGCACATGGCCTGTCACCATGCTAGTGAACATTATGTACAGAGGTATATGACATACAGGGCATGGCCTGTCACCATGCTAGTGAACACTGTATACAGAGGTGTATGACATACAGGGCATGGCCTGTTACCATGCTAGTGAACACTGTGTACAGAGGTGTATGACATACAGGGCATGGCCTTACTCTATGCACGTCAACACTACACACCAATATGAGGTACAGGGCATGCCCCTTTGCCCTTCAAGCCTCCGGCCAAGGACTCACCATTTTTTATTCCTGGGCATGGAAGGAAGCAGGCAGCACACACTAGCTCTGGTCTTTTGCCCAGCCCTGTGCATGTCCCACATGGGGCATGGGCTGCGCCTTTGTTGAAACCGCAGCCAATCTCCCTTATACCTATGTAGTTTTGAAACATGATGATGATGTCCCTTCAACCAAAGTTTTTCAGGAGGTTGTTTTTTTTATAAGATGTTAGTATTCTTTTTTAAAGAGATACATAAGTCCTCTTCACTAACAGTGTCCTTTATTACTTCGGTCGGGTGTGTTACTGTGCCCACATTACTTGCAGAGAACGGCTGTGAGCCCCCGTTACATGGCACAGCGCGCGGATCCGTAGGGCAGGAATCCACGGTGGGCACAACTGCCGCTGGGCATGTCCCGGGGGTGAGCGCCCTGTACGAAGCTTCTAGCCGCCCCCCGTGCCCTGACCCTACTCTCAGAGGCCTTTATGTCCCATTAAAAATAAAGACGGGCTGACCAAATAATGGTTCTCAGGTGAAAAAAGTATTTTTTGACTCCACAAATAGGAAAGGGCGCCTAAATGTGAGCATAATAGTTCAAGAACCGGCGGCAAGTGGACGTAGAAAAAATAACACGTTTTAAAATTTTAAAATAGAACATTTTTATCAGAAATGTAACTTTTGTATTCTCCACAAATATGTCCAACGGTGCCAGAGTTATTAAAAAAAAAAACTTTCGAAAAATGTAAATGGATCGTGAAACCATTCCCTCAAAGTCACATGAACGACTAACTAGTTGATTCGTTTTATGTTCGCACCCCGTCATTTTATGTTTCTGTGAGAAGAGTAGGAGGGAAAGAAGCAAAATAAGCGAGATTGTAGTCGCATAATTAATTTTAAAAACATCCATGAGAAGATGCCAGTCTGAGAAGGCTCGTAATATCACTTCAGTCCGAATGAATCGGGAAAAAACAAATGTGAGGATGTACTTGTAAGCAGCAAGTGACTTTGTAAAAGAATATCTAAAATAAAACAAAGCTAATTTATGACCTACGCTTTTTAATATTATCATTAATAAAAAAGACTTTTGTGTAAACACACTGTATACTGCCGAGTGGAGCGGAGGGGGTGAATTGTGACTTACTCTCGCGATGTTCCTGCGCACACTCTCTCTTCCTGTGCTCTGCAGTGACCCGGGTGGCAGCGCCGGTGTGACAGGCCCTCGCGGACATTGTGCCGCGAATGTTGCCGGCGGGAGGGGGCGGGCCATTTGGACACACACTGCGGATGTGGCTGCTGTTGGCCATTGTTCGTTGCTTTGTTTTTATCGGTTTCCCTCTTATTCCCCTTCTATCTCTTAAAATGTTTCTCCATCCTATTGTTTTTTACCGCCTCGTTTTATGTGCGCTGCCCGTGTAATGTGCAGTCTTTCTCGCGTGCGCCGCCCCTGTAATGTGCAGTGTCTCTCCCTTGTACGCTGGCCCTGTGACGCGCAGTTTCTAGTATTAGCTGCCCCTGTGATGCGCAGTTTCTAGTATTAGCTGCCCCTGTGATGCGCAGTTTCTAATGTGCACTGCCCCTGTAATGCGCAGTTTCTAGTGTGGATGCCGCTGTAATGCGCAGTTTCTAGTGTGCCATGCCGCTGTAATGCGCTGTTTCTAGTGTGCCATGCCGCTGTAATGCGCAGTTTCTAGTGTGCCATGCCGCTGTAATGCGCAGTTTCTAGTGTGCCATGCCGCTGTAATGCGCAGTTTCTAGTGTGCCATGCCGCTGTAATGCGCAGTTTCTAGTGTGCCATGCCGCTGTAATGCGCAGTTTCTAGTGTGCGATACCACTGTAATGCGCAGTTTCTAGTGTGCGATACCACTGTAATAGCAGTTTATGGTGTGCACTGCCCGAGTGATTTGCTGTCCCTCTCTTGCGCGCTGTGATTTGATGGACGGTCTTTCTCTGGTGTGCGCTCTGTCCTCTGATGGGCAGTCCCTCCCTTGTGTTTTCTGCCCAGCACTCCCGTGTGTCCTGTCTCTCGTGCGCAGGTCTGTCATTCTCTCATGTTATCACTGTCTCTCTCCACTCTCTCCCTTCTCTCTCTCCCTTATTTCATGTTCACGCCTCCTGCTCACGTTCTTTCTCTCTCCTCCACAGGGGGAAGTGTTCCCGCCCTCCCTGGGCCCAGGAGAGAAGAAGATGAAGGGGCGGACGGGCTGGCCCCAGCAGGTGTGGGCTCTGGAGCTGAACCCCTAGGCGCAAGCACTGACCACGAACTGAGTGTGCGAGGAGCGCAGACTCCCCGTCCAGGCCGGGACTTCCTTTCACTGACCACTGAGTGTGCAATGCCCCCCAGGACAAGAAATATGAAACGGGGGAGAGGTGATGGCCGAGAACTGGTCCTAGAAGTGTTCCTACAGCCTACCAGCCTTGCCCCACCTCCTGCGTGCGCAGCACAGGCCCCTCGGACCCCAGTTGGACTGCGTCACGCCTGTGCCAGAAAAGGGTCATAAGCGTCGAACTGCACCGCTCAACAATTCTTGGTTATCCCTACACTACACGTTTAAGAAGCGGAAGCGAGAGGTACCCACACTGTCCTGAGACACGAGTAGTACCGAGTCTGTCTCCACTCGCTCTCCCCCCAAAAAATAGGCACGCACCGCACCGTTCCCGCAATGTGAACTCCTACCAACCGGGAGAAGAGGTCTCTGGAGTCCACCACAGGCAGAACATCCAGGGGGAGATCAGAGCTGCCGCAGGGCTCCAGGGCCCCCCTGTCTGGCCTTGATAAGGACAATCCGGCCAGGCCGGAATCACGAGTGTGCCGTCGGAAGAGAAAACACACACATCGTTAGGTGCCTCATTAAGCTTCTTTCGCAAGAATTCCCAAGCACAGCCCTCAGGGTGGGTACCCTGTTAGGGCATATCGTGCCAGCCTCATATGTCATGTGGGTGACTGGTTACCTCCAGGGCTCGGTCCACTGAGGCATTCACCGTTTCCCTTCCATGCCCCTTTCAATGCTCTCCACTCACTGCGGAATTTTCCCACTGGAATAAAAAGTGAACATGTAAGTTTTTGTGTTTATCAAACCCCCCCTCCAGAATATGTAGATATTGCTGCAATCCCCTGCCATCCTTTTCCAGGATTTTGCAAAATACTGCGGTGATAAGTTACAAAAAAAGTACAGACAGCGCGTTCACGTTTGGGTATGCCTTGTGCCTCCTACCCCACCCAAAGGCACCTCCAAGCATGCTTAGCTCTCCATATAAACCACCTGCCCAGTTTGGTACCTTGATACAACTTCGTGTTCATCCGTGACAAATCCCGCCCCTTTATTCATGCCCCACCCACCAAGGAAAAAAAGGCTGTGGTGGGGAGGGTGGGTGGTAGAGGTTGGGGGTGGGGGGCGATGGTAGAGTGAAGAGTGTATTCTGCCAGTTCCATCATTTATTTTATTTGTATTTTTTATTTTCCAAAAGCGCCTACACGCGCTAAAGCCCTGGCCCTGAAACCACGAAATAAGTGGGGGTCCAAAGCTGGGATGCGTGGGGTAGAGTAACGGGGGCTCTTTCTAAGCACCCCACCTCCTACTGTACTACCTAACTACCTAGCGGCCCCTCTTCCAGTGCCCCGTCCCACCAGCGTACTGTGTTGTGATCTGGTTCCTGTGTTCTAACAGTGTTAGTTAGTCCTCTCTATTGTTCTGCACTTCTCTGCCCATGGAGCAGAAAACGTTTATTTTTGTACATAATAAAGTGTTGTTTCTCTATGTTGTAAAAATATATATATTTAACTACCTAAATGTCCGAATTTACTGTATCGGTTTTTCTCCTCTACCTCAAATGTATGACCACTTTCCTATCAGATCAAAGATTGCAAAGCCAAATATTTATTGGTTTTTTGACAGAAAATAAAAGTTTTTATAGAAACACATCTGCTAACCTGCCTTGTGTTTTTTGATGGTTCTTGATTTTTGATTCTTGGTTTCGGCTGTGTGCGTGTTACACCAAGGCACACAGGCTGAGGGGCTGATACGGGTTTAGGAGGTCGCAGGGCATCTGCTAAAAATAGCAGACGGCCTCCCGCCCTACTTAGCGTTCCTCACATATTCAAGGGCGCGAGAAAGCATCGTTCCTGATGGTGGAGTCTTCGCTGGCTCTGCAACTAGCAATGCTATGTGGGTTCCCACATTCGCTGTCCTGCTGTTTCAGCAGTACCTAGTTCTATCTGCAGGACTATCATGTACACTATGTCTGCAAGCACCAACATACAGGTGTCCCACGTCACGGATACTTCTGATGTGGGTACTGGCAGTGTAGCCCCCTCTTACAGGAGGGACGTATAGTGCCGATACACATGGCCGGAAAAGCATGATAGAATAGCCATGCCAGATGCCCCCCCCCCCCCCCCCCCCCCCCCCCCCAAGGCTGCTGCAATGATTTCAACAGAAGCCAATCAGGAGAGGAAAATTCTGGCTACCATACTGTCATCTTTTAATAAGCATTGGTAAAGCCAATAGGTTTCACAGTAAGGCTTATTAACTCGGGCAGTGCCGTTTGCATGCAGTACAGGTCAGCTAGATGCCAATGCTGTACAGCAAGAACAAAATAGAGGACAGATGAGACAAAGCACATGCAGGCATTCGCCTCATTCTGTAGGTATGCATGTGTTATGACAGATCCATAGCTTTTTTGTATTATCAGTACATAAAAACATATAAAGATGAGGTAGTGCTTCTGCGATTTTATTTAAAACAGAAGGGACAGCAACATTTTGGTGCCTGCACATTTAAACAAGCTAAACATTAGAAAAAAGACACAGGACTGCAGGCCAGATGGACGCAGGGAGCAACGGAGGAGCAGTGGCTGAGTATGGAAGGGAAAACAAGCATTGGCAATTTCAATGTGTCTCACCTGAGCAAGAGTTATTGGCTTTGATAATGTGTTTTAGCCATATTGTAGACCAGCGTGGCTGCTGTTAAGCATGGCTAAGAATTACTGGTGTAGAGGAGAGTGGCATAAGGTGTCACAGAGTAGGTTAGCAAGTGGAACAGAGTGTCGTAGAGTATCATTAAGTGTTGTAGAATAGTGTTGTAGATCAGACTGCTGTAGAATTGAGTGGTGTAGTACAGAGTGGCATAGAGTAGAGTGCGTTGAGTGGAGTAGAGTGTAGTGAAGGTGAATAAAGTTAAGTGGAGTCAAGTATGGTAGAGTGGTGTACAGTGGAGTAGTGTAGAGTGGCACAGAGTGGAGGGACATACAGTGGAGGAGAGTGGCATGAAGTGAAGTAGAATTGTTTAGAGTGGAGTAGAGTAGCATGGAGTGTCATATAGTAGAGTGCTATACAGTGGAATGTCATACAGCGGAGTAGAGTGGCATAAAGTAAAGTGGTGTAAAGTGCAGTAGAATAAAATTTGAGTAGAGTAGCGTGTTCTAGAGTGGAGTGGCACAGAGTGGAGTGAGATAGGGAGGAATAGGTTGGCATAGAGTTAAGTGGTGTGGAGGGGTGTGTAGTGGCATAGAGTGGAGCAAAGTGTCATTAAGCAGAGTTGTATAGAGTGAAGTATGCATTGTGTGGTAGTGCGCTGCCAGTACAATGGCGCAAATTTAAAACGAGTGGCGCTGCATTATTGTAGTAGTTTGACTCTTGCTCTAGGCAAGACTGCTGGTTAGGGATGATAGCACTTTTGTTTGTAGGTGACTTGGTCAATCCTACAATAAGTCGCAACTGTCAGCCTAACCCTCAGGGCTCACCAGCAGTACCTCACCAAAAGAACCCAAACAGTAAAATGTGATTTGTGGCAGACTTTAAGCATTGATTCAAGAGTGCGACACCTCATGGAGGTTGTGGTTAAACGGAGATTACCGTTTTCTCACATGAGCAACAAGTCTCAGTCATACACAAGCAATGAAAAAAAAGCAGTGAAGTTTTCAATAGGTTTTTATTAACAAGATTGCAATCTACTGTAAATTGCATGGGCTGCAATGATTAGGATAATGAACAATGCAAGAAACAGAATGGTAAAAGCAAGAGCCATAAATACTAAGACCTCCACCATCTTGCAATAACATGTAATATGAAATAGATGTGAAATAGGCCCTAATACCCTAGCATGATGAACCTAATCTCTAACCTAAAGAGAGCTAGGTGTGTTAACCCAAAACATTCCAGTATCATGTCCATGAGAAGAGCCCCCCAACCCTCGTTACCTTAAAATGAAGTCTCTAGATCAGACTCCATGGTGACACGAAGACTGCAACAGGATCAAGGCGACATAGATAGCATTGATGGCAACTGGTAGGAATGCCTCTGATAATCATGTCTGTGTGAGATGTATTTATACAGATCTTGTAGGACCCCTGACGCAGGTATGTTCTCAAACAATAGATAAGAAGGCATGCTTGGGGCAGCAATTATATAAACAATTCCCTGAAAAGGTACATTATGTTACTGTCACACGAAAGTGGGAAAGTACATGATGTGAACACCTAGGTATCTCATTTATCTTTGACACTGCTAGTGATGCCTTTACAGAGTGGCACTGATAACATGACACTAAAACATCTTCCTAACTATAAACATGGCAGCCATTTTGGAAGAAGTAATTAAGTAAATGTACTAAAACAGAGCAAGCTAAGTAGGTTAAAAGTCACTAGGTGACGGGGCACAGGCCTGCAAGCCAGAAGGCTAAGCTAAACTCCTGATTCCCATTAAAACTAAATAGGATCCACTACATTATATGCAGCGCCATTTTTCTTGCTCATCTTAGCGCCCTCTAACCCCACCCTATATGCACTGTAGTATACATACAGCACACCATGGCACAGGTTATGGACAATAGGGTCAAAACTTTTGACACTATTGTTGTACTTTGCAGGATTAGCGCCAAACATTTTGGTGCTAATCCTACAAAGTACATGAATGCTCATTATAAATAATGGTGTGCCTCCTTTTAACGCCTGCTCTGTGCAGGTGTTAAAAAATGCCCCAAAAATGACACAGTGGAATCTCAGAGAAATGGCACAGTGGAATCTCAGAGATTCCACTGCACCATTTTTACAGTCCTCCTAAAATAGGAACACCCCCCCCCCCACTTGCATACATTATGCCTGGCGCAGGCATAATGTGGCACAAGGGGTTACAAAGTGGTGCAATGCACGAATTGCACCGCTTTGTAAATGTGGCACAACAAATTTGGCCTCATTGAGCCACATTATCGTCATAAAAAAAGATGCTAATGCGGTGCAAGGAGGCGCTAGGCCCTCTTCAATTTGCGCCAATATGTTTTCTATTGAAATGACCATCACATTTGCACAGGTATAACATTTTACTGATAAAACTTAACAGTGCACAAATGATAATGTGTGGAAATGACATCAACTAATGCACTGGCTCTTAACCTTTAAACCTATGTGGACCGCCACTTAATAGTTACTGGAACCCAGGGACCCATATCAAATCATTATTGGATTCAGGGGACCCTCACTGAATCACTACTGGAAGCCAGAGACCCTGAACTAATCAATTTTGATAACTTGAACTACAAAACAATACTGAAAAACAGGCATTCATCATAGAAATATGCAAATAATACTGTACTTTATTTCATTTACAAACAAATGTGAAATAAAAAAAAATAACATTTTAATTTTAAAGAGAATGCTGGAATTTTTCCAACTTCAGTTGAGGCAACCTATATAATCCATAATATATTCTGTTTGATGCACTTGCACTGTTCCCAGGAATCAGTCTGAGGGTACCAATATAATTCTTAGCCTCCACACTCAAATTCCATCACATTTATTGAACATTTACAATTTCAATTATTTTGCTTCTTTATTTAAATACACTCTTTAAATCTTTTAATATTATTTAATTTTCTAAACAGTTGCGAAGTCCCTGGTTAGGCATCAGGGACCCACAGAGATGTCAGAACCACAGGTTAAGAACAAATGACCTAATGTATTGATTTGTTTTAAATACATTAATATATTTATTTCCAGCACACTTCAGAATTACAAAAAAATTGGCTTTACTTGTGCTTTCCTAATTCGGATGTATTCTGAAATATTTAAAATGCACTTTTACAGACATTTAAGTATTATTGTTGTGCTAGAAAAATGCCTTTCCATTCACATTCCCAGATTGCCAGATAAATCTTCTCACTTTGAAGTCAGACAACAAAAAAGTAAAACACCAAGCTTCCTTGGAAGACAGCCTGATGTTTGACCTCTGTCTTTGAATGAACAGCAAATGTGATAAGATAAAAACACAATTTATAGACCTGTTAACAGAAAACAAGCACTCATGAAAGAATAAAGTAAACAGGCTATGATCCATGGGAAGGAAATATCTCAAGCTGGGCAGCCTAAAACAAACAAGCATTGGCATAGCCAATAGGTCTTGCCAATGCTGCAATCTGCAAGCTATTGGCATTGTCTATTTCTTTGTCATAGTCTCTTCTGAGAGCAACGTAGAAGTGCTGATTGTTTCACTCTTGCAAAAACATTGAAAGGTAGGGTGTGTTTTACAATTTAATGGACCGATAAATGAAAACTGAGGTGTGTTCTATCCCATGTAAGTTTGGCAGCGACAAAATACATATATTTGCCAGAGAATGTGTTTTCCCTGGTAAAGTGTGCATTTTGAGCAGCAAAACAACCTATTCTATGACACACTCAAAGCATGCCACTCCTCCTGAAAGTAAAGGGCTACATTCAGCTAAATTCAACAGGCTCTAGAGAATAAGGGGTTAATTGGTTAACTAGGCACTCCAGCTCACTTAACATCTGAAGAGATCAGTGCAGCAGCGGTTAAGATAAAATAATAAAGGCGGGCTGAAACATGAAGCGCAGCACGTAGTGATAAAATAAAAGACACAGATTTCCAGGCCGTCGGAGCTGTAGCAACTGAAAACACAATCAAGCTCAAAACAAAAATTAGTGTGGCGGCGTGCTGATAAAATAAAAGTTGTGCTGAAACCTGAAGCACAGCACATAGTGATAAAATAAAAGACACAGATTTCCGGGCCGACAGAGCGCTAACGACTAAAAACACGAGTGAGTTCAAAACAAAATAAAAATAGTTCCAAAACAGATGCTTTGATGGTAAAAGTGGAGTGAGATTGTACTTGGTCTCTGCAGTCAGGGAAAGATAAAAACTACAAGGGGCATGACAACTACATGTCATAAACAAATAGGAAGAAATAATACCAGAGTGACAATGCAACCAGAAATTAGCAAGCTTATGGGCGTGATGTAAGTCCACAAAGTGAAT
This sequence comes from Pleurodeles waltl, assembly GCF_031143425.1. Taxonomy (NCBI): domain Eukaryota; kingdom Metazoa; phylum Chordata; class Amphibia; order Caudata; family Salamandridae; genus Pleurodeles; species Pleurodeles waltl. Next base: position 931,924,997 of record NC_090446.1, on the reverse strand, counting down.
ACAGCATGTCTCAAAGAGACAGTGCATACACTTCCTAGGCTCAACCTAATAAAGAAAATGGAAAGCAAACAACTGTGAGTTACAAAACACAAAGCCAATTGTAATAAATGGGTAGATTGCAATCCAAAGGAAGCTTTTAGAATGTCCCCAAGAAGCCTTATGCAAACTCTGGTAGGCTTTAACCAAAAAGGTTCACAAGCGAAGAACCATCAAGGTGGGTGGGTGAGATGCACAAAAGGGGAGAACAAATCAGGATGAAGGGAGAAGCACATGGGCAAAAGCACTACAGAGTACAGGGGAGGGAAGCACACTGGTGAGAGAGAGCAATATGGAGTGGGAGGGGTGGAGCGGGAGGGGAAAGGCACTGATGAGGGCGCAACATAAAGTCCTAGTGGAGGGAAGCACAGGAGTTAGAGAGCTGGAAAATACATCCACTCTCCTGGAGTGCTTAAGCAGAAAGAAAACATGCACTGGCAAAGCCCATAGGTCTTGTCTACGAGATAGGGTGATGAGATTTTAAAAACTAAAAACTGGGACATTTCACAAAAATAGAAGGAGGACTACAATTTTACATCAACCAAGGACACAGAATGACTTTGACAATGCTCATCAAAATATAGAGAGAAAAAGGCACTAAGTGAATAAATAAAATGCAACTTTGAAATCCAGTATTACACGTTAGTTAAATTGCATATTGATAAGAACTGCTTTGTAGTCCTGCCTTTAACAATTGTTTTCCGTAGACCTCTTTTAAAACTGGGATGTTTGCTAAATTTGCTGAAGTCTGTCTGGGCAGCTTATGAGAAACCGGGGCTGTCCAGACAAATCCGTGACACTTGGTCACCATACAACGAGAGCTATTGGATTTGTTAATGTCTTTTAGCCATGTTGCACAGCAGTGTGACTACTGTGCAGCATGGCTTAAAGTAAAACAAAAAAATGCTATGACGTGACCAGCATTGGCCAGGTCATGGCACTTTTTTCCTAACCACAGTACAACATGGCTAAAAGGAATTGGCATTGCCAATAGTTAGCGTAGGACTGCACAGGTGTTTTAAATTTCCCCACCCTGATTGGATGATGAGTGGTGCCTTTAAAAAGACAAAGATTAGGGCTTTTTCTACCTAATAAACTGTCCTGTAAATGTGTTGTGCCCATCCCAAAGGCTCATACTATCCCACATATGGACAGGAGGGAACAGATGATGAATGGAGAGCTTTTCTTAGAAAACCAATGGGTTCATGTAAAAGTCTATTGGAGTGCGAAGGGGTCCAGGACAAAGGAAGCATTGGAAGGAGAGACCCTTTCAAGAAGTGCTCCACTAAGATAGGCAAATTCTGTCAAGGGGCAGCACTGACAGATTAATTTACAATCTGGAGTCTTGATGAGATTATGCTACCAAATTATTTAGGCAAAGGAAAAACAAATGTACGTTCTTCTTAATGCACATGAGGATTGCAGCAGCAACCTTAGTCTCAATGTCATGAGAAGAGTGTCACATTTTCAAATGTTTAGCAAATGTATTTCAGAATATGTTACAGCGAGAGGGGCATTTTCAGAGGAACACATTTAAATGAATCGTTTCATACGCGTTGTTAAGACGGACATTGTGTAACACAAGTAAAGAAGGAGGAAGGGACAAAAACAAGTTCACCAAGGCATGCCATCGAATAAGAAGCAAGCCAATATGAGTTATGAGTGACAATAAAGCAAACCAATGGCAATCAATTGGTGAACTTTAAACTCACTGTAATTTGTTGGTAAACTGACAACAGGTCTTTTTTAAGTAGACCACTTGTGCTGTCTGGTAGGCTCAACCTAAAAAGGGCAGACACTGCTCCTCCAAGCATCAAAAGGTATGGGGCCAGATTTATGAAGGTTTTGCGTCGCCATTGCGCCATGTAATGGGGCGCAAGGACAATGCAAAATTTATGTGTAAAAAGGGCCAACTTCAGTGTGCTTGATGAATTTAATCTCTATATTGATGACCGTAATAATGCTGCTGCCAAGAACCTGTTATTGGACCTTGCATCTCTGCAATTGTTTCAATTGGTAGAAGGGCTAACTCATGAAAAAAGGCCATATCATCAACCTAGTATTCAGTAATATTCCTAATCTTAAAGTGCAGAGTCACATCCACTAACCTGGTCAGACCACTTAATGCTCCCAGTTGTTTTGTCTGTTACCTCTCCCCCCTCTGTCCTACCCACAGTCAAACACCTTGTATGTCGTTGGTCCAAGCTAAATAAAAAAGTTTGATCAGCTGCATTATGGGCCAATAGACCTGACTTGATGGATTGCATCACTTCTTCTACTTCCAGATTCAATGAATGGATTACCATTCATTGGACTTGGTTCTACCTGCAAGGTGGAGTAAGACTGTTCAATGGGAAAATAAATCCCCTTGGTTTAATGCCAGCTTACTTGCCTCAAAAAAGTGCTATGTGCATGGAAGAGGGATATGGATCGGTGTTGTAAACTCAAGGAAACAATATTCAAAGTGAGAGGCTGACCCAAGAAATTTCAAAAGGTGTGGAAGAAATGGTGGGACTACCTTGGACTGATGGGTTAACAAATCTTCAATCTTATGTTCACAATATCTTTGATTCAAAACTGGTCCTGGGAACATATTAATGACATTTATCATTTTGCTTGTGATTTTGGGTGAAGCAAGGCAAATGTTGTTGTTGTTTGGTGTACAAAAAAGCAATAAAATGTTCATATAAAAAAAGGGCTGTAATGGTCTAGAAAGACGTTGGAGAAAGTCCTATGACAAAGTTAGTTCAAATCAATTATAGGACAGCAGTTAGGAGTTATCATGCAGAAATGAAAGCCTCTCAATCCACTTATTTTTCCATCAAAATTGAGCAATCTGCTAATTCACCTAATGAGATCTTCCAGATTCTTAAGGACATCAGAGAACATAAATCTTTTTGTTCTGGTTTAGAAGCTTCAGTCGAAAGTAGAAATGACCTGATTACTTTTCCCATAAAAAGATTTTTGACATCTACTCCTTCTCTAATGGCTCTATTACAGAGGAGCCCCTAGGAATTGAGCCTGTTTCTGCGCAGTTTGAAGGGACTCTCTCGGCTTTCCCTGACCTTACTGTGAGTCCTCTCATAGACCTTCTAAAGGCAGTAAAGTCAGGCTCTCCCCTTGACCATGTCCCTCTACATAGTTTGCGTCAAGGATCTGAAAGTATTGTCCCTACACTGAAGGATTTGTTGAATTCTTCCCTTATTAAAGGGCAGGCTCCCCCGCAATGGAAGCATGCTGTGGATAAGATCCTTCTAAAAAAACCTGGACTTGATCTACTGCACCTGAGCAACTTTAGGCCAATTTCTTTGTTACTAAGTCCTGAAAAGCTCCTGGAAAAACATGTCAATAAACATATTTCTGCCTACCTTGAGTCCAACGAAATCCTCCCCCCACAAATGGGGTTTAGTCCCCAGCAAAGCAAAGAAAAAGCTCTGCTGACTGTGATCGTGCAACTTAGACCTCTGTTGGACAAAGGAGGTTCAACAGCCATTATTCTATTAGATCTGAGCATGGCCTTCGACACAATAGATCATGCCACACTTATCCATGGGATATATTAAGTGGTTGTCTTCGGCCGTGCCTTGAACTGCTTTTCTTCTCTTTTGAAGGACACAACATCCCAGGTGCTAGAGCATTCCTGATACTCTCAAAGTCTTCCTCTATGTTGCGGGGTGCCTCAGGGGTCCTCCATGAGTCCCACACTTTTTAATCTCTACATGTACACTCTAGCTGAAATTGTCATCTCTTTTGGGTTGTCATTGGTTTCCTTTGCCAATGACACCCAGTTGGTGATTTCTATTTCTTCTGATCCCAGCTCCACTCACCTCAATCCGGCCCCCTGTTTTCAGGCAGTGGCCAGATGGATGGCTAACTGCAAATTGAATCTCAACAAAGACAAGGCTGAGGTCATGCTTTTGGGCAACAATTTTAATTAAAAATCCCATCTTCCATGCCCGATTGCTTGGATAGGCTTCCTAGCCCCAAAATAATGATAAAGAGCCTTGTAATTTAGTTAGACTCTAGTCTCACGATGAAACACCAAGCTAATAAACTTGCAACCAATTGCTTTGGTGTTCTAAGAAAGGTTTCAAATCTTCTTCCTTTCGTAGCAAGAGAATAATATTCCAGGCACTCATCATCTCTCGCCTTGATTACAGCAACATTCTTTATTTGGGTGCTCTGCGGTATGTGACAAAGAGGCTTCACAACACACAGAACACTGCTGCCCGGCTTCTCGAATCTACCTTGATACCAATCTGTAAAGGAGGCTCTGAAGGATTTCCAATGGCTCCCAGTTGAGCAGCGGGTCCAGTTTAAAGCCTTATTTATTCTGCATAGATCTCTTTACAAGAGACACCCGCTCTTTTAAGATTGCTAGCCACTCCTTATTTTCCTAAAAGGTAATTGGGATCCTCCTCAGCCCATCTACGACAGATACGTAAGTTCAGTAGATCTCATTGGGGTGGCCGTTCTTTTTCCCTTCTGAACCCCAAACTTTGGAACTCTCTTCCCCCTTGACCTGAACCAGTTGTCCTGCGAGCTCTCTTTCCATAAGTCTCTGACTACGGTAACTTGT